>NC_091954.1:46847469-48047469 GCF_031021105.1 Erythrolamprus reginae
ATCTCAAAAAGCCCTGAATGCCAGCTCATGATGCCAGGTATCTTAGTTGCTTAGTCAACTGCCTGCTTGCCTGGAAAAACTGAAAACCTAACAATTAAGTTTCCCAAAGTGGGCGTTTTCCAAAAGCTTAACCTTTTATACTGTTAAAATACTGCTAACAGTTTTACACTGTTATTCCTTAAATGAAAATATTGAGGACTGTTAAAAGATACTCTAAGGAATCTATGACTGAAACCAGAAATGCTGTATGAGACTTGCTTGTCTTTTAACGATAGCATTTTCTGCATATAAAGGTTGCTGTGCTGCCATGGTGTAATACACACTTTGAATGCAAAGCTTTTCATGTAAGATATAAATAGCCAAAATAGTGGTAACGTCTCTCTAAAATAACTAATGTATGACCAGCAAACCACCCCCATCTAGTCACATGACCATGACCACATGGCTTGGAAGCCACACCCACCTAGTCACAAGATTTCTTCTTAGTCACATGATTTCTTCCCCCCAGGCCTATACAATTTATGCATGGTATATTTGTGTGTATGTTTGGTTTTTAATAAGGGTTTTTAGTTATTTAAAATATTAGATTTGTTATATGTTGTTTTATTATTGTTGTTAGCCGCCCCGAGTCTACAGAGAGGGGTGGCATACAACAGCAACAATAAATAAGTAAGTAAGTAAGTAAGTAAGTAAGTAAGTAAGTAAGTAAGTAAGTAAGTAAGTAAGTAAATAAGTAAATAAGTAAATAAGTAAATAAGTAAATAATAACCATCAAGCCACACCCACAAAATAAGCCATGCCCATAGAGTGGCAGTAAAAAATGTAGGAATCCTCTCGGTACAGACCTACCTTCATACAATCCAAATTGTGTTTTATTCTTGGAATTCAGATCTTTGCACCAGCTACAACTACCAGAACACTGTTAATGAGCTAAAAATGCTGTGCTGGCATTTGCTGAAAAACACACAGAAACCTAGTGGTTTCTTCTTTCAAATATCCAGCAGTTTTGTTAGCTGTTAAGCAAAAACAAAGAAAGTAGAAAAATCAAGTTGTGAAGAAAAGTCGCATAAAGCAGATTGTAAAGTTATCTAAGTAATCTTTGTGCATCCAAAATAAGAGTTGGAAGTGACCTTGGAGGTCTTCTAATCCAAGCCCCTCTTCAGGCAACAAATCCTATACCATTTCAGACAAATTGTTGTCCGATCTCTTCTTAAAATCTTCCAGTATTGGAGCATTCACAATTTCTGGAAGCCAAGTCACTACACTGATAGAGTGTTTTAACTGTCAGGAAATTTTTATTTATTTATTTATTTTATTTATTTATTTTGTCCAAAACATAATGAAGGTTACAGAGGATATGCTCATAGTAAAATATATCAATGAGAGAGTAGAAGAAAAGATATGGGTATAAGATATATCAATGAAAGAATAGAAGAAAAAATATAGGAATAGGAGAGAGAGAGAGACAGAGAATTATAGGAGAGACAATAGGACAGGGGACGGAAGGCATGCTGGTGCACTTATACACACCCCTTACTGACCTCTTAGGAATCTGGAGAGGTCAACTGTCAAATTCTGGTTCTAGAATGCTTCTTGTTCTAGATTGCTCTCTCTTTGATTAGTTTCCATCCTTTGCTTTTTGTCCTACATTCGGGTGCTTTGGAGAATAGGTTTACCCACTTTTCTCTTTGGCAGGACCTTAGATATTTATTTATTTATTAGATTTGTATGCCGCCCCTCTCCGTAGACTCGGAGCGGCCAACAACAATAATAAAACAGCATATGACAAATCTAATATTTAAAATAACTAAAAACCCTTATTAAAAACCAAACATACACACAAACATACCATGCATAAATTGTATAGGCCTAGGGGGAAAGGAATATCTCAATTCCCCCATGCCTGACGACAGAGGTGGGTTTTAAGGAGCTTACGCAAGGCAAGGAGGGTGGGGGCAATTCTGATCTCTGGGGGAAGCTGGTTCCAGAGGGTCGGGGCTGCCACAGAGAAGGCTCTTCCCCTGGGTCCCACCAAACAACATTGTTTAGTTGACGGGACCCGGAGAAGGCCCACTCTGTGGGACCTAATTGGTTGCTGGTATTTGTGTGGCAGAAGGCAGTCCCAGAGATATTCTGGTCCGATGCCATGAAGGGCTTTATAGGTCATAACCATCACTTTGAATTGTGACCGGAAACTGATCGGCAACCAATGCAGACTGCGGAGTGTTGGTGTAACATGGGCATACTTAGAGAAGCCCATGATTGCTCTCACAGCTGCATTCTGCACAATCTGAAGTTTCCGAACACTTTTCAAAGGTAGCCCCATGTAAAGAGCATTACAGTAGTCAAGCCTCAAGGTGATGACACCATGAATGACTGTGAACAGTGAATCCCGGTCCAAATAGGGCCGCAACTGGTGCACCAGGCAAACGTGGGCAAACGCCCCCCTCGCCACAGCTGAAAGATGGTTCTCTAATGTGAGCTGTGTATCGAGGAGGACGCCCAAGTTGCGGACCCTCTCTGAGGGGGTCAATGATTTCCCCCCCCCCAGGTGATGGAGGACAGATGGAATTGTCCCTTGGAGGCAAAACCCACAGCCACTCTGTCTTATCAGGTTTGAGTTTGAGTCTATTGACACCCATCCAGACCCCAACAACCTCCAGGCACCGGCACATCACATCCACTGCTTGTAAGACTGCTATCATGTCTTTTCTTTCATAAGATTAGACATATCCAGTTTATCCAAGTAAAGACATACAGTAATTTCAAAATGTCCATTATCCTCAAAAATGTACAAGTTTTACAGTTTTTCTCATGATTTAAAAATGTTTCAAATTGTTGGATACCATAACATTATATCTATTTTTTTTAAAAAAACAACCCATTAACATTATAATTTATTCCAATAAAATATAGTAGAAAGAAAATTTTATAGTGCTATAAAGAATCCCATGTGAAAGAAATATTTCACAGACTGAATTCAAGACAAGAATCTATGTTAAATAAGAAAAATCATATTCTTTCCCTCTCCCCCTCCCATAATCTCTGCCTTTAAATTAAAATGAAACTTTTTAATACTTCGCTTCTGTAAAGTTGTATTACCATAGCTGTGACCTATTTATAGCAATATGATTGATTGTTATGTAGAGTAGAATGCATTTGGATATTATCTACTGCTTTTATTGGCATTTCCAGGAGGTGCTTAGATATGCAGATAAATCCATTGGTGAGAGAAATATTGATTTTTCCCAGAGAAAAGGAGCCTCAACCTTTAATAAAGTGGGACTTTCTCAGACTGCAAAGAAATGCATCCTTACTTTAAATTCTTGAAATTGAATTAGGGTTCCTGTATATGTATTAATGGGAATAGTTATGACCAGTAATGGGCAGCCAAAATTTTTACTACCACACTGTGGGTGTGACTTATTTTGTGGGTGTGGTTTAATGGTCATGTGACTGGGTAGGAGTGGCTTGCCAACCATGTGACCAGGTGGGAGTGGACTGAATGATCATCATCGTTCAAGTGAACTGTTAAGTCCTTGACTTATAACCTTGTCAGTTGTAAGTGTCACTCGCTGTGGTGACAATTTGTTTTGCGTTTCCTGAGCTTCCCACCTCAGGCTGGGTAGCTAGGCAAATGGGTGCTGCCAGAAGCATAAATCCTGCCAACGCCACTTCCACCCACACCTTCTGCTTGCACTTCAGGTGGGAGGTGGCCGCATGAGGCTGGAAGGAAGCCGGGCAGGAGAGAGGGAAGCTCATCCAAGGCCAGGAAGTAGGAAAGAGGAAAAAAGCAAGGAGCCCAAATGCAGCAGCAGCAGGGAAAAAAAGGAGAGCCAAGCCGAAACCAGCAATCCAGGAAGTGACAGCTGCCGATCAGCTGGAGCTGGGCATACATCTTCATTTCCTCTGGTGGAACTGTGTTCCACCCCGTCCTGCCTGCTGCCCACCCCTGGTTATAACGATGGTTAAATACTATCGTCTGACCAGACATACCTGTAAATGTATGTTGTTTACTATGAGAATCAGTTGTCAGGATAAAGCATAAGACAACTGTATATAAAATTCCATAAACACATAATTATTTAGCAATATTTCTCTGCCTCTGTTTTTTTACTTTTTTTGAAATAAACATCCAAAATACCCTATGGTGCTTTATTTTTTTTAAAAAGGAAAGCTTTTACAAAATTCCAGAAGGCATATTACAAAACAGTCCTTTGGATTTTAAATCCAATTGTTCTGAAACAGAAAAACAAATGTATCATCACGAGATTCTTCCTACAATTAGTATCTGGGTGTCCATTTATTCCTATCCTCTGTTTTCTGTGCTTTAATCAGTTATCTATCAGAATTTTTAGTGACAAAATCTGTTGAAGATCTAAATATGCCATGTCAAGTGGATCACCTCTTGATGCAGCCTGGATGCATTGGCGAGGGCTCACTGGTATGCTATTTGACAGATGAATGCCAACCTGTCTTAAATCTACGATTTACAAGACAACCATCCATCCTGTTGCACTATATGGCAACTGAATGCTGGGCAGCAACAACAGGGACCAAAAGCTGTCTCCATGCCATGGAAATGTGAATGCTCCATTGGATATCAGGAATCTCCCTTCTTGGCAACATCATAAATGACACCATTTGACAGTATTTTGATGTAGAACTAATTACAGAGAAGATTAGAGAAGGCAAGCTTCGTTGGTTTGGACATGTCCAGAAAGCAGCACTTTCCGCCATTGTCAAAACTGCCTACCAAGTTAATGGCCAGCAACCCCGCAGGCATCCAAAACAGAGATGGTAAAATGCCATCAACAAAGATATTCAAGCCGTGGGCCTGCACCCTGGAGTCGTAGCTGACCATGCAAAGTAGCATTCAATGATCCGAAAAGCAGACCTGAAAAGCGAAGGTGAAGAAGAAGAAGAGGAGAAGGAGGAGGACAACAATCACCTCTATTTATATGTTTGTTTGTTTGTTTGTTTATTATGCTATCTTGCCTATTGTTATTAATATATATGTATATAGTTTTATATTGAAAGTATAATATTTATACTCTCTAATCACCTCTATCCTCCATCTACTTCTCATTCACCAAGCAATGGGAGATGGGAAGAGGAATAGCAACACCAGCAGCCCCAGACCATCATGTTTCTTAGTTCCTCCTTCATACAGAAGGGAGGACATAGCCTAGCTCAGTGATGGCGAACCTATGGCACAGGTGCCACAGGTGGCACGCAGAGCCATATCTGCTGGCAGAGGTGCCACAGGTGGCACACGAGCCCTAGCTCAGCTCCAACGTGCATGTGTGTGCCAGCCAGCTGATTTTTGGCTTGCACAGAGGTTCTGGGAGGGCATTTTTGGCTACCAGAGAGCCTCCTGGGGAATGAGGGAGGGCATTTTTACCCTTCCCTGGCTCCAGGGAAGCCTTTGGTTCCTGGGGAGGGCAAAACACAAGCCTACTGGGCCCATCAGAAGTTGGGAAACAGGGCATTTCTGGCCTCCAGAGGGCCTCCAGAGGGCCTCCAGAAGGCAGGGAAAGCTGTTTTTGCCCTACCCAGGTCCTGAATTATGAGTGTGGGGACTCGTGCATGCATGTTAGCACACACCCACGCTCTTTCGGCACCCAAAGGAAAAAAGGTTTGACATTACTGGCCTAACTAGTGGGACGAGGGCTTAGCTGGGCTTTGGCTGCCCACTGGTGACAAATACAGTGCCCTGGTTGGAGCAGACCCTAAAGACACATAGTGTGACAAGCCAAGAACATAAAGTCCCTTCACCATGACTCTCAATAGCACCTGCCAAGTGCTTTTCTTTTGTTATCTAACATGAAATTGCAAATATGAAAAATTAACTAACCCTGGTGGGGAAATCAATATATTTATTTTTAAATGGCTAGGTTCAATAATTGAGCATGTCTTTAAATAATGGTGACAATTTAGGCTAGCCTTGAGTATTGTGAATCTCATGAGCTATGACTCCCCTTTTGATGATAAATAAATAAATCTTAGTTTCAGTTACAAAAGATCAAGATGATAATGGAGAGTAAAATGAGTAAAATGCTCAGACTTAGCTTAAATTGAGCAGACAATTCTGTAATGTGTAGAATGCACATGGGTAAATATACATATATTAAGCAAACGCTTCCAAAGAGTTCATAGGTCTATGTCCTTTTGAAGATGATCAGTAACTGATCAGCAAATTAAAAAAGGAGTAGTTGATTCATCAGACTTATAAAAAATAGATAACAAGGAAATTGAGTGCCAGATCACAAAGAATAACCAGTACAATAAAATATTTGTGAGTTATTTTAGTTCATTGTAACAAAAGCAGTACTCTCTGGACATTGGAAGAGGGTGCTGAATTTAATGCTGTCTTTAAATCCATGAAACCAATAGTGGTGATGGTTATAATATTTATTTGTTACAGTAGTTGATACAGGACAACACAATAATTGATTGTAGATTTCCCCAGTTGAACCCAGCTAATTTCTCAGCCAATATCTTCAATTGATCCAGGCCATCGCTTGATTTACAATAAAAATGTGGAGTACATGGTTTACAAGTTATGTTTAGAATATTAGACCAACGCCCCCCCCCCCCTCCAAAATTTGTCTCCTTTCTCATAAATTGGATCACTGGCTTCAATTCAAACATTAGCTAGAGGAAATTATTGGTAGGACGAATAAAAAAGTCCATTCTGGATCATCCTGTGATGATCTCTTACCTACTTACTTATTTATTAGAGTTGGAAGGGACCTTGTAGGTCATCTAGTCCAACCCCCTGCTCAAGCAGGAAACCCTATACCATTTCGGACAAATGGCAGTCCAATCTCCCGTTGAAAGTCTCAAGTGTTGGAGCACTTACAGCCTCTGCTGGCAAGCTATTCCATTGGTTGATTGCTGTTACCATCAGAAAGTTCTTCCTTATTTCCAGGTTGAATCTCTTTTTGGTTAGCTTCCATCCATTAATCTTTGTCTGACCCTCTGGTGCTTTGGAAAACAACTTGACCCCCTTCCTCTCTGTGGCAGCCCTCCGGTATTGGAACACTGCTATCATGTTTCCCCTGGCTCTTCTCTTTGCTAGACTAGCCATTCCCAGTTCCTGCAACCTCTCTTTGTATGTTTTAGTTTCCAGTCCCCTAATCACCCTGGTTGCTCTCCTCAGCACTTTATCTAGAGTTTCAATGTCTTTTTTGTAGTGGTGACCAAAATTGACTGCACTAGGTTTGGTCTAACCAAGGCTTTATAGAGTGGTATTAGTACCTCCCTAGTCCTAGATTGTATCCCTCTGTTAATGCAATTTAGGATTGTATTGGCCTTTTTGGCTGCCGCTGCACATTGCTGGCTCATATTTAGTTGGTTGTCTACCAAGACTCCAAGATCCCTCTCACAAACAAACATAAAATAGATCTATACTAGACTCCCTTCCTTTTCACTTATCAGCAAAAAATATGTAACCATGTGTGTGTGTGTGTGTGTGTAACATTTTTTTGCTGAATTGAAAATGAAGACTAGTATAGATCTATTTCAAGTTTGTTTCCTCTCATCAGCTAGCCATACCCTCACTGGGATTTGAACCTGTAGTAAAGCATTGGCCACAGGATCTCATCCTTTCAGCTTTGTACTAGGGATGTGTTATGTGTTTTTTCTGTTGAAATTACCCCAGCATACCCAAATATGGCGGGAACTTAATGCTTCCTTTTGCCCCTCGGTCCAACCAGGACCATATCCAAGACAGTTCATTTTTTTTCATAGCCGACAAACTATATTCTGTATGTGCAACATATTTTTGCTGAATTGAAAATGAAGAGAGGTTAGTATAGATCTATTTTGAGGTTGTTTCCTCTCATCAGCTAGCTATACCCTCACTGGGATTTGAGTATGTATGTATGTATGTATGTATGTATGTATGTATGTATGTATGTATGTATGCATGCATGCATGCATGCATGTATGTATTCTGGAGACCTCATCTACAAAAAGATATTGATAAAATTGAACGGGTCCAAAGATGGGCTACAAAAATGGTGGAAGGTGTTAAGCATAAAGCGTATCAGGAAAGACTTAATGAACTCAATCTGTATAGTCTGGAGGACAGAAAGGAAAGGGGGGACATGATCGAAACATTTAAATATGTTAAAGGGTTAAATAAGGTTCAGGAGGGAAGTGTTTTCAATAGGAAAATGAGCACAAGAACAAGGGGGCACAATCTGAGATTAGTTGGGGGAAAGATTGGAAGTAATGTGAGAAAATATTATTTTACTGAAAGAGTAGTAGATGCTTGAAACAAACTTCCAGCAGACGTGGTCGGTAAATCCGCAGTAACTGAATTTAAACATGCCTGGGATAAACATATATCCATCCTAAGATAAAATACAAGAAACAGTATAAGGGCAGACTAGATGGACTGTGAGGTCTTTTTCTGCCGTCAATCTTCTATATTTCTATGTTTCCATGTATGTAGTGGCAAAGATAGCAAAAATGGCAAGAATTCCAAAAATATAAAAGCTTAAATAATTATTCAGGAAACTATATTTCTTATTCCATACTGACCCACAACATCTCTGTTCTGGTGGAAAATGGACAGGTGGAGAAATGTTCTGTTGCATTTACTGTGAGAACAAGTATGAGCAAAGGTTCATTACTGAGCAGCATGTGGTTTGCTTAATTTGACTTAGTGTGATATAGGATCCAATAGATTAAATGTATTTAATTATTACACCCTAATTAAGTGAATTTAGAGTGGTGTGTGAACCACTTTAAAAAGTGTTGTTTTATACCAACTTAGAAATGGGTGGTAGGAGATTTCAGTTTAAAATGTGGGAAATCTTAACTATTTGCCTGTCAAGTTCTGATGGCTGATAGGAAGTAAGATAAGCATGTGTTCTTTTTCAGCAAATTTAAAATCTGCTAGCAATCTTTCACAAATCATTTTCACTTTGCCTCTTCAAGTAGCAAAATAGAGAGAGAGAGACAAGGTTTTCTGCTTCAGTTTATCTGGTAGAATTATGATAAATGGGTTTTCTAAAAAAACACATCACAGCTGGTTTCCTTAAGTATCTTTCTGAAGGTTTCTTAGTTTGTGCTTTTCTTTTAAACTACTGTTTCAGCTTTCTCTAACCTGACACCCTCCAATATGTTAATCAGGAATGACATTCTGGCTACAGAGAATTATAGTCCGTTTACATCTGGATATTACCAGTCTGGGAAAGGCTGTACAAGTACCATAAATTCTTCTTATTTATATATGAATATAATTTGAATGATAATAACATTGTGGTATTATATATGGGTTGCAGGGACACAAAGCTAGTAACAAATTATTGTGTTACTCAAACCTAAAAGCCATTTGAAAGAGATGGTGTGAAGACTTGTTTACAAGCCCAAGTTCTCTCTTTTGTAAAAAATAAATAAATAAATAATATTCTCTGTTTTTATTTATTTATTTATTTGTTTGTTTATTTATTTATTTATTTATTTATTTATTTATGTATGTATGTATTCATTCATTCATTCATTCATTCATTCATTCATTTATTTATTTATTTATTAGATTTTTATGCCGCCCTTCTCCTCAGACTCAGGGCGGCTCACAACATGTTAGCAATAGCACTGTTTAACAGAGCCAGCCTATTGCTCCCACAATCTGGGTCCTCATTTTACCCACCTCGTAAGGATAGAAGGCTGAGTCAACCTTGAGCCGGTGATGAGATTTGAACCGCTGACCTACAGATCTACAGTCAGCTTCAGTGGCCTGCAGTACAGCACTTTACCTGCTGCGCCACCCCGGCTCATTCCATCCCACAAATCTCTTACATCAGTAAGATTCTTTCCTATGAAAGCTTATAAACTTAGCTTAGGCAGTTTTAGAAGGCCCATTTAAAAAAAGAATAACATTATAAATGTTACTAGATATCAATTGGTTGATTGATCAAATTTATACAACTACCTATCTCACTGATGGTAACTCTGGGTGGTACACAATGAATAGCCAGAAATTTTACATTTATATTGTATTTTATATTTTACACACACACATACACACATGTGTGTGTTTGTAGACCATAATTGATCCCAACATTTCTGTTGCTGAGACATTTGTAAGTTCTTCAGTTCATAAGTAACTCAATGCACTTGTTAAGTTAGTTAGCATGGTGCTTAAGTGAATCTGGCTTCCCCATTGACTTTTTTTGTCCGAAGGTCACAAAAAGTAATCACATGACCGTGGGACACTGCAACCATCCTAAATATCAATTGCCAAGCATCTGAATTTTGATCCTGTGACCATGGGGATAGCACAATGGTTGTAAGTTTGAAAACTGGTCACATGTCACAGTGCCTTTGCATATTCTTTCTTGCTAAATGCCTATTTGGGGGTCTGGGCAAGCAGTGGTGACTGCTGGCTAACCACCTAACCAGGCAACAGATATCAGATGTGATAACGATATATCCCTAGAGAATACCCAGGCCTCAGAAGAAAGATGAATCTGTCAGGATCAGGACCTACCTGATGCAATGTTCCAAATTGCAGAGAGAGTGAGTTGTAAAACTGCTTATTTATTCATTCATTCATTCATTCATTTATGTATTTATGTATTTATGTATTTATGTATTTATGTATTTATTTTATTTATTTTGTCCAATACACAATGAGGGTTTTAGTGGGTATATATCTATATACACATAGTAAATACATGATGAAGGTTATAGAGGAGATACTCAGAGTAAAATACAGTATATCTACGAAATAATATAAAAGAAGGTATAGTAATAGAACATATTAATGAAAGAATAGAAGAAGAGATATAGGAATAGAAGAAAGGTATAGGAGATATAGGAGAGCAATAGGACAGGGGACGAAAGGCACTCTAGTGCACTTGTACTCGCCCCTTACTGACCTCTTAGGAATCTGGATAGGTCAACCATAGATAATCTAAGGGTAAAGTTTCGGGGGTTTGGGGATGACACTATGGAGTCCGGTAATGAGTTCCACGCTTCGACAACTCGGTTACTGAAGTCATATTTTTTACAGTCAAGTTTGGAGCGGTTAATATTAAGTTTAAATCTGTTGTGTGCTCTTGTGTTGTTGTGGTTGAAGCTGAAGTAGTCGCCGACAGGCAGGACGTTGCAGCATATGATCTTGTAGGCAATACTTAGATCTTGTTTAAGGCGTCTTATTTCTAAACTTTCTAGGCCCAGGATTGAAAATCTAGTCTCATAGGGTATTCTATTTCGAGTGGAGGAGAGAAGGTTAGTCCCAGTGAACATGCAGATTGTAATGTAATCTGATTAGCTGACAAAAGTATATATACATTATACACCTTTGATGTGGCTTGTGGCTTGGCTTGAAGGTATTGTGGCTTAGTATGGTTTAGAGTGGCTTGTGAATTAGTGTGGCCTGTGGCGGCTGAAGACTTGTAGCTGAATACTGTAAATGAGGATAGTAGATAGAGAATTGTGAGTTCTTCGTATAGTAACTGCTGAAGAGATAACTACAATGTAAATAGTTAGCTAAAAAGAAGAAGTAAATATACTGCTCATAAAATAAAGGGAACACTCAAATAACACATCCTAGATATTGATGGATGAAATATTCTCATTGAATATTTCATTTGCACAACTATTCCATTTGCACAACAGCATGTGAAATTGACTGTCAATCAGTGTTGCTTCCTAAGTGGACAGTTTTATTTCACAGAAGTTTTTTGAGCAGTGTATTTTCCTAAGAAACTCTGCAGTACGTGTCTTCAATTATCTTCAAGATAAAGGTTCCTGATATCGTGGTCTGAGGCAGGCTGTTTAGCTGCTTTGGCTATCTGGGTGGGCTAGCTTTTGCAAAACGTTACTCCAACAGAATCTTTACTCCAAATGCAAGGAATCTTCCTTCTTTCCATTACCAGAACCAGCTCTCATTAGAAAGGTTTAAATAGGATGAATTAAAAAGTGACGGAACATAAAGTTATATTTTCTATAAAAATGACACCATAAATATCTGTAATACCAAGTAATTGAAGAATAACACTAAGGTCTTTCTGTTATACAAACCTTTATTAAGATTGACAATGAAATAGTTAAGCAACACAGGAATATAATTTATTAATTTATTTTATTTGACCACAATATCAACTTGCTCCAATTGGCATGCTGTAGTATAAAACAAAACAAACATTTTTTAAAAAACAGAAATGCATTTAACAGTAGCAAAATGACAGATCTCCTCAATAGCAACAAACATATATACCCAGCAACAGGTTCCTAAAATTCTAGCGCAAAGTGTGGGAGAAGAACTAGGTCTTCAAATCCCTTTGGAATGCCTTCCAGATGGAAACCACCTATAATTCAGGAGGAATCTCATGCAGTGGTCTGGTATCATGTCAGAGAATCTAAATGCTTGCTTCTGAGATCCTAATATATGGCAATTCTTGAGGCTTATATAAATACTTCTCTAGAGATCTAAATATCCTAAAAGTCAATTGACCTTCTCAAGTGCTTCCAAAGTTCTGTTTTGGATACACTATTTTGAAGAAAATTCCAGGAAGAGCCGGGGTGGCGCAGCAGGTAGAGTGCTGTACTGCAGGCCACTGAAGCTGACTGTAGATCTGTAGGTCAGCGGTTCAAATCTCATGACCGGCTCAAGGTTGACTCAGCCTTTCATCCTTCCGAGGTGGGTAAAATGAGGTCCCGGATTGTGGGGGCAATATGCTGGCTCTGTTAAAAAGTGCTATTCCTAACATGTTGTAAGCCACACTGAGTCTGAGGAGAAGGGCAGCATAAAAATCAAATTAATTAATTAATAAATAAATAAGAAACATGGGGCAACATTCTGAAAAACCAGTGCCGGAAGTACATACAAAGTTTCCTTTCTCTCAGGAATCCCAGAAAATGGAGCATAAAAAATTAGCCCTTTATTTTAGAACTAATTCTTCATTCTGATTGTGGAAATCTTTGGACTGGAGAATGTGGTGGAGAATAGAGACATGTACATTAGGCTGAGAAGTCAAACAGTAATCCAGAAAAAGGAACTGGAAAACTATTTTTATATTAATTGCTCAGAAAGCAAAATGGCTCTGACTAAGTAGCACCAAAAGTTGAGTTGACCTCAAAGGGTTTTTTAGCTTCTATAGCTGGGGGACATTGCTGTGTCATTTTATAATTTATCAACTACAATTTCCAGCTTTTAACCATTTAAAAATAGCTAAAACAAAAGCTTGCTTCTTTTCTTTCTCTTCATTGAGAATTAAATCATCTCAATTTCTTGTCTCAGTAATAAATATACTGGTACATGGAAGCCATTTGTTGGATAACCACTAGAAAGATGAGATAATAATGTTCACATAAATAAATCATATAAATCTGTAACAGATAAGACACTTTCCCACCACTGTTATACTTTTTATCCTAGAAAGACACCATAGGTTTCAGCTGTTGGAGATAAACCACAAGATGATCCTTTCATGCTGTGTGACATCAAAAAACATTTAGATAAATGTTTTTTTGGAATAGAATACTGGACTAGACAGATCTAATGAGCTTCTTTTAACCATTGGATGGAAAATGAGACACAGAGAGAAAAAGATTTTGGTTATGTGACTCAATGTTCCAGTGGGTATTTTCAAGCCTGATCTTTTTTTAAAAAATCACACATTTTATTCTTCCTCAGCAGGTCTCATCAGAAAAAATACAGCTGCCGCATAATCTACTCAAATGCATTTATTTATTTATTTATTTATTTATTTATTTATTTATTTAAATACGTTTTTATTCACAAATAGAAAAACAATACAATTGAAAAAGAATAGTAAATGACTATTGTAAACATGTAATTAAGAGAAAGAAGAAAGGGTAGGGGGAAGAAAAAGAAGGAAAAACCTAGCAAAAGAGAAGAAAGAGAAACAAGAAAGATGG
Organism: Erythrolamprus reginae; assembly: GCF_031021105.1. NCBI lineage: Eukaryota > Metazoa > Chordata > Lepidosauria > Squamata > Dipsadidae > Erythrolamprus > Erythrolamprus reginae. The sequence continues at coordinate 46,861,375 of NC_091954.1, forward strand.
ACAGAGAGAAAAAAGAGAGAGAAAAGAAAATAGAATAAAAAGAAAATAGAAAAAGAAAGGAAAATGGTTACATTGTACATCAATTCTATTTTGTTTGCATTCCTGATGGATCAAAAAGCAAACTCTATATATCTCCTTGTTGCTTTATCCAATCCATATATCAATTGTTTACATTTTATTGTGTTATTTATAGTTATCAAATATATCCATATATTATTTACTTGTTTATTAGTTATTTCTTCTGGTTTCAAGCCATTCATAAAGATTTTCCCAAATTGTGTAAAAGTCTTTCTCTTTTTTATTTTGTAGTTCAAAAGTGAGTCTGGATATTTCAGCGCAATCCATAAATTTCTTTATAATCATATTATCTGTTGGGAGGTTATTATGTTTCCACATTTGTGCATAGGCTAATCTCCCTGCAGTTATTATAGCTGCCGCATAATCTACTCAAATGCATCTACTCAAATGCATATGGAGAGGGGCGGCATACAAATCTAATAAAATCAATAAAATCAATAAAATAAATTTATTTTTCATTCAGCAATCAAGAAAGCACATCTAACAGCAAATCTAAAATTGTTTAAATTTTCTTATTCTTTTTCTCTGTGATTTGTATTTAGCTAATTAAGAATATTACTATTCTTACTGTTTAAATGTTTTGTAAGATAAAACATTTTACTAGACTTTAAAATATTATTATATCAAAACACCTGATCACTGGAAATCCAATCTCAGTAAAAATCCAATAATACCTAAACTTTTAAATTGCCAGCCAGCCAGCCAACTAACCAACACCAGTTTTCTGCCTTTTATCCGTTTACCGATATCCATTCAATAGTATCTGACTCTTGCTAATTCTATGAGTCCGATCTCTCCACATCTTCCTATTTTGTACTACTCCTTTGAGTTTTTCTATGCCCTGACAGGTGTCATCTCTTATGGTGTCCAGCCATTGGTTTGTTTGGCAGCCTGGTTTCCTTTTACTTCTCATTATTCCAAACATAATTGTTTTTTTCCAATGAATTCCCCGCATTAAATGACGTGCAGTTTTATGATTTTTCTTTCCAATGATATGTCTGGTGTTATGTGTTCTAATACTTACTTGTTGGTCACCTTTGCTATCCAAAAATATGCAGCAGCCTTCTCCACACCACAGCTCAAACAAATTGATTGTCTTCCTGTCTTGCTTTTTTAAGATCCAGCTTTCACAACTATAGGTAACTGCAGGGAACAATAGAGTGAACTCACCTACATTGGTTGCCAGGCTGATGTCCTTGATTTTCCATATTCGTTCATGTTCATCATTGCTATGTAACCCAGTGCAATCCAATGTTTTATTTCTAGGCTGCATTCACTGTTTTGAGTGAGCTGCAATCCTAGGAAAGTGAATTTTTCCCACACATACTATCTTTTCAATATCAATTTCTATGTTGACTTTTTTCCCATTCTTTGCAATGCTCATGAGTTTTGTCTTTTTGATGTTCAGAAAGAGACCAAAATTCACACCTCTTTGATTTTTTCCTGATCAGACATTCCAGGCCTTCTTTAGTTTCTGAGAGAAGAGTTATATCATTAATATATTGAAACTTGTTAATGCGTCTTCCTCCAACCTTTATCCCAATTTTTGCTTCTTCAAACTCTAGCTTCCTCATGATCATTTTGGTATACAGATTGACTAAGAAAAGGAAGAGAATACTGTTCATGTTTTATGACTCAGAAATCAGATCTTTTTCTTCAAGAAGTTCCTTCTATATCTTATCCATTGTTCAACATGCAATACATTGGTTTAATTGAGATAACCTTGAGTGTCAAGAGGAACATCTACTACCAAAATCACAGTCAGATAAATGAAACCTGAGTTTGGAGCAGCACTGTAACTGAGAAAAATGTCTCAGATAAGACCCACACACACAATAATAAAAGGAGGGCGGGAGGAAGCGCATTCAGACTTGGAAGGTTCTGTTAATATAACTTAAAATAAAAGTGATATTGAGCTGTATGACTTTGTTTTCCTAATTTGGTCTACCTCAAAGGGCTAAAAATTGGATGTTTGCTTACGTTCTGTTTACTTTTGTTTAGTTTATCTGAACAGACAAAATAGAGGAAACAAATAGATTTCTATTTAGTTAAAAATAAACAGATTGAATAAGAATTAGGAAGGCACACTAGTAAGTGCAAGAGTATCAGGTTGACTCAGCATACTAGTACAGTGTTCCCTCACTTTTCGCGGGGGATGCGTTCCGAGACCGCCAGCGAAAGTCGAATTTCCGCGAAGTAGAGATGCGGAAGTAAATACACTATTTTTGGCTATGAACAGTATCACAAGCCTTCCCTTAACACTTTAAACCCCTAAATTGTGATTTCCCATTTCCTTAGCAACCACTCACCATATTTATTTATTAAAGCTTATTAAAAATATATATTTATTAAAGGCGGACTAATGTTTGGCAGTGACATATGACGTCATCAGGCGGGAAAAACATTGGTACAGTATAGGGGGAAAAACTGTGAAGTATTTTTTAATTAATATTTTTGAAAAACCGTGGTATAAACTTTTTGCAAAGTTCGAAGCCGCGAAAATCGAGGGAACACTGTAACCTAAAAAATAAGTATACTCATCCAGTATTTTGATTATACAGTAACAAACCAAATTTTCTATTTTCTAATTTTGTACTTTTGCTACACTGAGTTTTTCCTCTTAGAAAAAGTTCAAATACAATATTAATTTATGTCAGAACCAGGCATAAGGTTATGTCACTAACCTTATTGTGATAGCTTAATGCACTTCAGGTGGAATCGTATTAAGAAATAACATGGTTTGTGTATAAAGTGTTGTATGATCCAAGCAAATTGTAATCTATTTAATAAACCATGTTTAACCAAACCATGGCTTAATGGTTGAGTATGTAATTTCAGTTTATTCTAAAACCTGGAGCAAAATATTCCTTGTTGCAGCCATTAACCAAACCATGGCTTGATGGTTGAGTATGAAATTTAAGCTCCATCACAGTTTATTCTAAAAGTTGGAGCAAAATATTTCATGCTGCAGCCATTTGGGTAGATACAGACATACACACACACACACACGCACACACATACATACACCCTTAAGAATATGAATGTAATTATAGTTCCAAAATGTAAGTAGTTATATTAAATAATAAGATTTATCTGGGTGAATAGCTATTCCAATTACAAAGCTTTCTTTAATTTTATTTTACCTCCAAGGGACTGCCATGAACATTGCTAATAATCTTGTGATTTCACAGAGGTGGGTAGAGATCTCTGCCTTTTCAAAGGAAATGGGAGAGAGCTTGAAAGGCATAATCCAAGAATTTCCCTCTTCTGCTTCCTTTCTCCACTCTTCCCTACCAAGATTCTACTTTCTTACATTCTTTCATAAGGATTCCATATTTTTGCCCCTGTTTTAGGCGCTAAACCTGCTCCTGGGATATGCTTTCAGAGAGTCAATTCTGCAGGAGATCCATATGGAAACTGTGGCAAGGATTCCAAAAGTACTTTTGCCAAATGTGAACCCAGGTACAAGCTGTGCTTCTATCCGAAACAAAAATAAGTAAAGCAGTGCTAATAGAGATGCTGATGATATTTCAATGGTCTACATTATTTCTCTCTTTTCAGAGATTCAAAGTGTGGAAAAATTCAGTGTCAAGGTGGAGCCAGTCGACCTGTAATTGGCACCAATGCTGTCTCAATAGAAACAAACATCCCTTTACAAGGAGGAGGCAAAATTCTTTGCAGAGGAACACATGTTTACTTGGGGGATGATATGCCTGATCCAGGTCTTGTATTGGCTGGAACAAAATGTGAAGATGAAAAAGTAAGGCTTCGAAATCCTTTCCCTCAATTCCTTTGATATCTAAGGTCTTTCATATGTATTACATCTAGTCCTTTTTTTCAGTCTTACTTTCTGTGCTTTACACTAATAGCCTGGCAAACCTAACATAAAGGATTATGCAAATAGCTCTTCTAATGTTAAGTATACTTAAGGGTTTATTGATGGTGCATGGAATCAGTTTACTGTTTAGCCAGAAGGAGTAGCAGTAAATTGGTACATAAAATTTTGAAACAAGCATATATGGTATGAAAAAATACTTATTTTTTTTCATGTTGCACCAGTTTCTGATAAATTATATATTAGGGAAAAAGGGGGAGAATGAGCAAGTGTTTGGTCTATAGAAGTTACTCTTGCAATGAAGCAATATATAAAGTGTTTATATTCGAAGATTGATGTGAAGTTTCTTGTTGTTTGAGTTAATATGAAAGTAGTGGTATTATGGAATCTAATATTTCCTGTGTCCAGCAGAATCAGCTAAAGTTGATGACAGAGCTTAATTCAACCATGGACACTTTGGCACGTAGCTGAATAATTTATGTGGAATAGTAAATGTTGAACACATACTTATTAGATCTGTCACCATGCACATGGATAAACTTTCCTTCCAAATTGATTTATTTCATAAAACATGTTTGGTTGAAGACTAAAAAAAGTTTCTCAAATTCATCCCTTAAGATTTATATAACAGGACAATCAGTTAGATGGGCAGATTAAGCATTATATTTGTTCCTTTCTTCACAGGATCACAACATTTAAAATCCAGCAACAAATTAATTATTTTTTGTGACGAGATTTTTCATTTAATATACTTGCCAGCCACAAAAATAGTTTCCTATTGCTTATCTTTAAGAATCTCATCTTCCTTGTCTTATATACCTTTAAATAGTCAGCAATACTGGTATCAGTTATATGAAAATCAAATGTTGTTGTTGTTAATGCTCTTCCCTCTGAAATTTTTTGAACATGAATTGAATGTATGGTACTGAAAATCCCTAGGTTTATTATCCTAAGCAAGTTAAATATTAATATTGGATCTGTCTTGTCAAGAGCATCCCAAGAGCATTTCAAGAGACAACAGCACTTTCTGGGTTTTTCCTTGAAGACATTTTGCTTCTTAACCAAGAAGCTTCTTCAGCTCTGACTAAAGAAAACAGCAAAGTCCCCATTTTGAACAGAGAGTATTGCTGATTTGAAAGAGAGGCCAAAGTACCATCTATGTCAAAATTGAACAGCCCTTTCTTAAAAGAGGGAGAGGAATATGACATTGTCTATCTCCAGTCTACAACACAGTCCTTTCAACTGTTTCAAGAAGGTTCCACTAAGATGACCCTGATGACACAGGTAAACTTCCAGATGGCCTCAATAACTCTCTAAAAGAATGCAAATAACCAGCTGTCTGCAAGGAGTATAAATCCTTTCATTCCCCACCATCCAGTCAGAGCTGAAGAAGCTTCACGGATGGGAAGTAAAACATCTTCAAAGGGAAAAACCAGAAAGTCCAGTTACCTGCATCTTTTGGACAGCCATGACCTGGATGACTGAGAATTTCCATAGACACTTCTCAAGAGCAGTTCAAGGTTTGGGTATCACATCAGCCATTGTCCTCTCTCAGATAAAATGTTAGGATAGATTTAGACACTTCTAATATTCTTGCACATTGCTTGGATGGTTAAAGTCAATATTATTTTTGTAGATCAGGTGAAAATATGGCTTTTTAATCTTAATTCGAGCATCATCAGTTACTACTGCCTGACTATAACTTTTATTCATTAAGTATCACTGTGTAAAAATGCTTATAATAATGCATATACAGTATGTGGAGGAGACCATAAAGAAGGGTTTGACATAGTATCTCTTGTTAAGAGCTCCCTCGAAAAGCGATTTTTAAAATTTAACTTTAACTTTTGCTCTTTTTTTCATTCTATTCCATTCTACTTTATTTTTATTTCAATTTATTTTCATTCTTGTTCTGCTGGACATCTGTATATTTACTATTTTTCTGGAGATCTGTAATTTTACCTTTTGTGCCATGGGCGGCGGGGGAGAAGAGGCAACATTCATATTCTGATTCTCAAACTTCACTCAAACCTATAAAACGGCTCCAAGTTGACAAGCAAACATCTACTTGCCCTAAATAACCAGCCCTCCACTCTTGCCGCTAGTCTCTGTAATAGATATGACCTCTTGGGATGGAATCTACAAGTAGAGATTGAGACCTCTAGACTTTCTGCTCTTTCTGCTTCAATACCTGAAGAAATTTCCCCCTCACAAATCAAAGCCATTTGTCCACCAACTGCAAAGCTTATACAACAAGGTGATAAGGATTTTTAAAATGTAACTGACTTTATAATCTGACCACTATTATTGACAGCATACACAATATTGTCAATTTTGAACTTCTAACTACAATTAACAAAGTGAACGCTGTAAAAGAGTCTTTCATTAAATGTAAACCTAGTCATACAAATACTATTGCTAAGTCAGTCAAATCAAGCTCAACCAGAAACAACTGTGACTTAAAAATGCAAGTGGTGAAAAGATAGATCCTATTTTGGAACCTAAAAGGAGAGTGAGCTTAAATTAAGAGATATAAAACTACATCCAGAGGAGCACGGAAGGCAAATATCACTCTCTCAGGAAGTATTAGACAAAAGGCAATTGCACAGCCAAATCAGATCACTCCACAAATTCAAAATAACAGAGGAAACAGAGGAAAATGGTGGTCCGTAAGTGCAACCATAATTTCCCCCAGTTAGCTTCCACACTGTGAAAGGCAAATTATTGATTGGCAGAAGATTGAATGGCTTTAATCCAAGGGAATCTAGGGGGTAAGATCCAGCAGGTTCTGACAGGTTCTAGAGAACCAATAGTGAAAATTTTGAGTAGTTTGGAGAACTGGCAAATACCACCTCTGGATGGCCCCAGAGGGGGGAGGGAATGGAGATTTTGCAGTATCTTTCCCCTACCATGCCCACCAAGCCACTCCCACCAAGCCACACCACACCCACCAAACCACACCCACAGAACCAGTAGTAAAAAAAATGGATTTCACCACTGGTTTAAACAAATCCTTCTAACCTTTAAACACCCTATCTTGGCCAGCATGCTGTCCAAAAGGAAACCAGTTTTGAGCAAATTTCCAGTGCATATGTTTCACACAGTTATTAGCTCATTAGTAACTCATCTTGGCAATAAGAGTGCTTTTACTTTAAAATTTAATTGTGGCAACAAACAATAGGTACATTCAAGGACTTTCTATCACCATTGCTCTTGAGAAGAGACAGCCTGAGCAAACAATCTGTACTTTCTACAGAAGTCAGTGTTCTGAAGAACCCTTAGAGACAAATTTGATTAATTCTTACAATATCTTGCCAGATACTGAACAATTGGGTATTACAAAAAGGCTAGATGATCTGAAGATATTATTACAATAACACATAAAAGTGCTAATAGATTTGGTCACCCCAAGATGGCAGTACCAATCTTGAGAAACCATCTGCTGGTTACTTCCTACTTTAACATGGCATATAAACACAGAGAAGAACAGCAAAAAGTCATCAGGAACAATTTCTGCCTGCTTCCTGTTAAAATACTATACCACATGGAAAATGTAAGAAATGGAAACAAAATGGAGCCTGATAGACAAGAGGAAACGGGATGCAACACAAATCTTCATGAGTTACCTGCAGAGGTTGATTGTAAGGTAGGACAAAGTGACAAGGAAGAACCTCTTAGCTCAACATTTCTAAAATTAAAAACAACCCCAACTTATCTCACTGCCGGTTCACTTCCTCCTGTGCCATGTAACTGCACTGTGTGTGTAGGCTCATTACAAAAAAAACCCTAAGTTTTTTTAAAAGCCAAAACCAAAATGGCAAAGTATGCGCAGTACCAGAAATTCAGCTTCTGCACATGCAGAGAAGAAAAGTAATTTTTTTAAAAAAAATTAGAAATAAAAAAAATCATTTAAAAGATGGCGGCACCAACGGACCACACTGACGAATCTGTTTCGGTGATATCATTGTGACATCACCAATGGGTCGCTACCAGTTTGGGAGAACTGGTCCGAACTGGGTGGAACCCACCCCTGGTTGTTCGTTGAATTTGACAATACCCCAAGAATGCTATGAAGATTGTATCAAGCAGGTTATAACTATTTCAAATACATTAATTTTGTTCCAGGCTGGGCAGAAATTCTCCATGTAGTTGAGCTGGTATAGTCTCCATTGACATAGACAGATAATAAACTAATGGCGTGATATAATTCAACTTCCTATGTTCCTGTTTTAGAATATAAAATCTTTTCCCGGAAAGATCATGTGAAATGATCAAATTCTTTTAAAAAGGAATATTCCAAAATATATACAGGTCAACTCTGAAACCATAGTGTTTTTTCTATGGAATGTAATACTAGGAACAATAGATAGACTGGTGTATTATAATATACGTATTTTGGATGCAAAAACAGTTGCATTATATAGCATAGTAGCTTTACTATCTCCTGGAAATTTTCCTGCACATGTCCATAAAAATTATCATCCAGCTGGGATCAATCAAGCTCTGTCATTAAGTCCAGACAATTAATCTGTTTTTCTTGGCCTTTTTGTGATTGTCTTCACTTGGGTTGTTCTTGATTTTACTCTTTAGTTGTGCAATATTTTAATACTGTCTAGCTATAAGTGGTTATTGCTTGATGTATTGCTTTTATTAATTTTTGCTCCTTTATTATTTATTAGATTATATTGTATAAGCTTCATGGGAGAGGGCTTTAGTCCTTAGGTAACCTAGCAATGTCTTTAAAGCATAAAATAAATAACAAGTAACACACAGCCCACACAATGTCCTCTGATTTATAAGAACTGATTTTTTTTAGACAGCTCTTCCAAATAGCCTTGAATCCTCCTGCCTTTTGTTTTCAGATTTTAATTATGAGCTGTTGGTTTTAATTCCTTGATTGGGGTGGGTGGGTTTTGTTATGAAAACGGACTCCAGGATCTTAACACTGTATCAAAGCTATGATCTTTTCTGAGAGGAGAACGTAGAACGCCTTGACCTAGCGGTTGGAACTATGCTATTTAGTGGCTTTTGGATGGCATTTTCATCATCTTCATTAACTATGTGCTTTAGCATATTCAAACCTGGGAAAGTTGCCAAAGCATAAAGCAGTTCCCGCAAAGCAAAGAAAAAGCTTTTCACATTGAGAAGAATATATAAACCACCTTGTATATCTCTGCATAGCTTTTCCAGAGTAGTCAAGCAAGGAAGGGAAATAATGAAAAGCTATGAGAACGGTGCCGCTGAGAATTTGAGAGAGATGGGGTTAAAGCAATGTCCCCTGCTGTTGGCAGAGTACAGATCAAGATTAGTTTCTGGCTTATCTAAGCCTCTGAGCTTATCCTTACTTTTGAGGTCTATATGCTTCATGTGTTATGCATAAGCTTGTGGCAGTATCTAAATATTTGGGACCAAGTTCTTTATTTTTATATATCTGAGCAAGATGGACATGGAGAAAACTGCTTTTGTGATCTGTAGGGGATGTACCATGTTTGTTTTTCTCCCCAAAGACTAGAAAAAATGTACAAGCTGCAGGTTTAGGCAGATTATTTTCATAGAACAGAAGATGAAGAGACTGGAAACAAAATAGTCCTCTTTCCAGGTCATCGGGAAAGATAAGGAATGATTGTAATAGACATATAAATATTAGCAGGATGTTAAGGAATACCATTAAACAGGGAAGGGTTCCACTTACTTTTTCCTACCGGTACGTGATCCTGAAGCATGTGCAGAAGCAAAAAGAGGGCAAATTATTTTGAAATCTCACCCATGCAAATGTCCTCGTGCAAGATTTCACTGTTGGGCATGCGCACAGCCGGGCCGCCCCCCCGGAACCCATCAAAAACCGCTAACAGATCACCGATCCCATCTGTACTGGAGGAGGCCCATCACTGCCACTAAGTCACCCATGTATCTCTGGATGAACAGTCATCATAGAGCCACGGGGGCACAGTGGTTAGAATGCAGTATTGCAGACTAATTCTGCTGACTGCCAGAGGTTCGATCCTCACCATCTCAAGGTTGACTCAGCCTTCCAGCTTTCCAACATGGCTAAAATTAGGTCCCAGATTGTTGGGGGCAGTATGCTGACTCTGTAAACTCCTTAGAGAGGGATGTAAAGCACTATGAATGGTATATAAGTGTTCTGACCTAGGCGATCCCAATGAAGTAGACTCCTTGTCCTGTCAATCCCTATTTATTATTATTCATTTACATCCAGGAAAGTCTTTCAATGGTAAATTTACAGTCATAGACCTTATCTGGTTTAGTAAGGAGTCTCTGAAAGTCACAAACCAAGTTGCAGACTAATTGTTTCCTGCAAATTCTCCTCCACTTTTTCTCCTCTTTTATTCCCTATGGGAGGGGCCATTCAACATCCACCTGTGGCCTTGCTCCCAAGTCGACCCTTGTTTCTCAGCTCTTCCCTTCATCTGGAAACTCTGCACGTGCGCACACTGGGAACAGGCTCCAGTTGTTCGTTTGCCTCACTGATGTCTGACTCCAAAGGTAGCTGATAACTGTCAGACTGCCCTGGCCCCATCTCTGCCTCCTATGCAGAGCACTCGTTAGAGCCTTCCCCAGACTCCAGGATTGGCCCTTCTTCTTCCCCAACCTCCTCACTGTCTGAATCTTCTGCCAGCTCCACTGATTGCTGGTGGGCCACAACAATAAGTGCTATTGCCATTGCTATAAAGCACCAAAAACTCAAGAAAGAAGATTTTGCATGGTGTACAAAGGAAAGAATGCTGGTCTCTGCCATGAAGATGAAGATGTCATGTGTGGTAGAGACATTCTCTACTCAAAGAGACTGAAGCAGTAAACCTGATAATACGTTAAGAACAGTCCCCTTGATGCCTGGATGTAAAGGGAAAGTTCAGAAGACACCTTAGCTCACTGATAATTATTCCTTTTTATTGATACACATGGAAATAAATCTACATGGTACATTTTTATTGATACACATCACATTTTTATTGATACACATGGAAATACATCCACATACCAAATGCAGTTATGAAACACTGAATAAAAGAGATATGGGCCAAGCATGAATTTCTTCATTTCTTCTCAGAGAGGGGCAGCATACAAATCAAATTAAATCAATCAATCAATCAATAATAGCGTGGATCTCATATTTTTAAAAAATAAAGAAATGGAAACTGGCTGTAGAGATGGTGCCAAAAGAAATAGTTTGGATTCGCTGACAATTGAATTGTATTGTTGAGTTTCCATCTCCTCCCTTATAGTGTTTACTCAACAATGCTCTGAATCAAGATCATCTTTTGCCAGAAGTCCCTCATTTTTTAAATGACTTCTGGCAAAAGATGAGCTTGATTTAAAGCATTATTGAGTAAATATGATCAGGAAGGAAATGAGAACGCAACAATGCTATTTCCCCAGGAACTGAGACAGGGAGGGGTAGCAGGATGTGGAAGCACTCAATAAACGGGATATAATTAAAGGAGGCGAAAGTCAAGTTTGATGAACAGAAGATTTCATGGCCTTTATCCATCTACTCAATGTATGAGGAACAAGCAAGGAAAAGTAGAGGTCTTATGATTTAGAAGGTATTGCTGAAACCTGATAGATGGAACTGATAAGCAGAATGCAAAACTGAGGGGTATAAGTCATTTAAAAGGAATAAGGAAGAAGGCATTATATATGAATAGTGATGGGCAAACCAAACCCGCACAATTCGGGTCCATACCGAATTTTACAGTATTCGGTATGCTGAACATGAACCTGAAATTTTTTGAAACTTCGGGCAAAGTTCGGGGGCACGTCGGAGCTTTGATGTCACCGGCAGGTTGCTAAGGATGCCAATGTGATCACTTCCTGGATTCCATGGAATCCAGGAAGTGATCACCTTGGCGTCCTTAACAACCTGCCAGGGACATCAAGGCTCCGCCCCCGGAATCTCTTCGTGGGAGGGATTCCCCAGCTCCTTCAAAGGAAGGTCTTCATGTAAAAATAAACATTGTTATTTTTACGAAAAGGACGCCACAGCGGCACTGCAAGCAAAGGGCGGTCCTTTCATGTAAAAAGTGTCTTCAATATTCAATATATAACTACAAATATATTCTAGCCTCTCCCTCCTAAAGTTACATCTTACTCTGCTCTCTAATAATAGAATAGAATAGAACAGAACAGAATAGAATTCTTTATTGGCCAAGTGTGATTGGACACAAAATGAATTTGTCTTGATGCATATGCTCTCAGTGTACATAAAAGAAGATATAGATTTGTCAAGAATCATGTGGTACAACACTTTATGATTGTCATAGCGATCAAATAAGCAATGAAGAAACAATCAATATTAATAAAAATCTTAAGATACAAGGAACAAGTTACAGTCATACAGTCCTAAGTGGGAGGAAATGGGTGATAGGAATGATGAAGGGGGAAACTAGTAGAAATTGAAGTGCAGACTTAGTAAAAGGTTTGACGGTGTATTTGTTTACTAGAGTGATGGCATTTGGGGGAAAACTGTTCTTGTGTCTAGTTGTCTTGGTGTGCAGTGTTCTGTAGCGACGTTTTGAGGGTAGGAGTTGAAACAGTTTATGTCCAGGATGCGAGGGGTCAGTAAATATTTTCACCACCCTCTTTTTGACTCGTGCCGTATACAGGTCCACAATGGAAGGCAGATTGGCAGCAATTGTTTTTTCTGCAGTTCTGATTATCCTAATGGATCCCATCTTAGCATCAAAACCATAAATCACAACCATTGTTTTTATTTTTATGCTGCTGTAATCATATATTGAAATAATCTTTTATTATCTTTATTTAGATAACTTTTATCTAACTATTTATCCATTAATCATTAAAAGAAAACTTCCTGCTTCTTTTTTATATTAATCTTTAAAATCCTCCCTATCCAAATATATATTTTAATGCAAAATATTTGAGGTTTTTTATTCATCTAGTCAGCATGCAAAATGGCCCTTCATGATGTTCACATTTGTACATGTCAAATGCTTTTATACATTCTGTTGTGGTTCAGTCTGGGACCCCTCCGGGAATGGCTGACCTTCTGTCGGTTTCCAGCTCAGAGGGAGAGGCTGAGGAACAGGAGGTGCAGACAGACGAGGAGGAATCCCAGGCTGAAGAAGAAGGACAGCCAGAGTCCCACCAGGGGGAGCTCTCCCCAGCAAGCAGCCTGGATTCCTTAGGGGAAAATGCTCAAGACATCATAGATATGCGACAAAGGAGAGCTAATCAGAGACGGACTCAATTGGCTAGGTATTTCCAGCATTAGAGGTCACAGCTGGGTTTGGGTGTGGTGCTCTTGGGAAAGGATAAAAGGCGGACCCACCCTTCCTGGCTTGTGGAGTTTTATCTTGGAGATTCGTGAGACCTGTCTGTGAACTTTGGTGGCTTACAATCCTGGTTTGTGCCTTGGACTATTGAAACCTTGGGGGGGGGGGGTGCCAGCAAGAAGCTTGTGGGATTGACTGGACATCAGGACCCTGCTGTAACGTATTCTAGCCTGTCTGTTGTGAAGACAGGTTTTCCTTTGTGCTTATTTTTTCCAGCTATAAAATACTTTTGGCTTTTACCAGAGTGTCTGGCTGTTTTTTCAGTTGGTGTTGAGGTCTGGGAAAACCCAGACAGAACACATTCTAGATAATTTCTCTGGCATTGTGCCAATAATACATCCTTTTATTAAAATTATTTTTGAGACTGTAACTCAATGTAAACTTTTTTAAAAAAAAAATTCTTTGAGCTTTCTTCTTTCTTTTTCTTCTTTATATTAGTTTGTGTTTGTGGCTGCTCTGAAAATAATGCCCAAAACCAGGATGGCATATTGTGACCTGCAGGATGCTGAAGGAGAAAGTAGCTTGCTCCCTTTCCCCAACAATGAGCTCCAGAGTTACTTAAATAAATTGAATTAAACCATGCAATCACTACTTTTAATACATCTTTGTTCTTATTTTAATAACAGCCACATTAATGGAGTGTGGTCAATAAGGACTAGGCAAAGAACTGTTTCATGTCATCCAGCCTGTCACTCTCCTTTAGCTGAGCTGTGTTTATAGGGCTGTTTTGTGATATTAAAATTAGGAGAGGATCCAGTATAGACCCCCTGAGAGCTTTTTTCTGCTGAGTTATAAATGCAATAAGTAAATAAAAGCAAACAATTTGGTGTGCCGTGGGATACTGAATGGTTTGTTTGTTTGTTGTGAGGCTTCAGTGGTATATTTTATTTGTTGTGAAGCCAGTTCCCTTTCATTTCTTTCCTAATTTCCCCTTTCCCTAGAGAGAAAAATCTACCCTGATTAAGCATCAGTATTCTGTTCTGCTTCATTTTGCCCCCTGCCTTCTCATAAAAATTGTGCCTGACTTTTAGCCCTGCTGAAATAAGTCCCCAAATTAAAGGAGAGCGGATATTATGGGAGAGATCTGATTATTGACCTGGCATCTAATACCCATTCCTGCACCGTGTAATCTTTCCTCTACTCTGATGATATATCAGGCATTCTGTAAGTGGGTCATTTTGGCTTGCATTGTGAGTCTGCTTTTATAGGAATGTCAATCTTTCTCTGTTCCTGTGTTTCAGCTCCAGTGAAATAGTGAAGTTAACTCTCTATGATGATTGCATGAACAATGAACATTCGATTACATGCCAGTCCCTGTTATTCATTTCCCTATAAATAAAAGATAAATGTATTTTCTTCAGGCAAATGCTAATTTAACCCTGCAATAAAATGACGATTCTGGTGAAAGTTTGAGCCCATATGCATCTAATCTACAAAGGAAAGCAGTTTAATTTTGCGGTGGAGATGAGGGATAGGCTTAATATATAGTTAGACAGAAATTAACCTCTGGCAGCATTTGAAATATTTTCATTATTAGCGGCTCTTCTTCAGAAAGAACTATTTTCAAAAAATAGAAAACTCTGCCATTACCCATTCTGAATTTTGAATTTTTAAATATTTGAGAATTTATTTCAAATTGTTGCTTTCCATCCACTGCTGACCTCATCACAAATTGCGTTTGACATTACCTCCTTTTTTTTTAAGTCTCTTAATATAGATGGTATTGTCAAAGAGAAAAGCTTTGACATCTAGGATGCAGAGAATTCTGTGATATTGCATAATTGTGCATATTAGGTTTGTGTTTGCATCAGTAAGAAGCTGCTGACTTCTAAAGTTTAATTCAAACCATTGGCTTCTCTTCACATAGATAAGGGGCAGACTTTACACATCTATCATGCAGATAGCAATTCATGAGTCGAACCTTTGCCTTCTTTCTTAGTTCTGTTCTATTTTTCTCTCTCTTACCCAACCCCAACTACATTCAAACCACCACCACCCCTCAAATTGGACAAAAAGGGACCATGCAAGTTTGGATAATGCCATAGTAAATCAATCAGAATAGATCTGGAAGGCATCTTGGAGGTCTTCTAGTCCAACCTTCTGCTCAAGCAGGACACTCTATACCAGAGGTTGGCAACCTTAAATACCCAAAGAGCCACAAAAGTGATAACCAGAAGCCCTCCCCCCAATTTAATTCTGAAGCTGACCAGAAGTCCGGTTCCCCCACCATATAATCTCCTTCTAGCATGGCATCATTTTTCTTCTGCCGGCTGGAAGTCCAGTTCCCTTACCATAGAGTTTCCTCCTAGCATGGCATCCTTTTTCATCTACCTACAGCTAGCTCCCCCCCCCCCACCGGGCCATGGAAAACTGGTCTAGCTTAAAGCCGGTCCCTGGTGCAAAAAAGGTTGGGGACCTCTGACATATAGGATTTCAGACTTTTCATTATCTTCAGAGAAGGAAGTGGTGAAAATTAACATTATCTTCCTGATATTTGCTGATCTTGCAAGTAGACAATGTAAATCTCAATAAATAAATTCTCTCTGATAAGTTCCACACTTAAAAAAACCAGTTTGGTGCCAAAAACAAACTATATTTAACAGGCACCTGATCCGTAAATCATTACTAAAAACCTGGTACGAAATTAAAGCGAAACACTATGATAAAATCCCAAGATGGCTGT
This sequence comes from Erythrolamprus reginae, assembly GCF_031021105.1. Lineage (NCBI taxonomy): Eukaryota > Metazoa > Chordata > Lepidosauria > Squamata > Dipsadidae > Erythrolamprus > Erythrolamprus reginae. The sequence continues at coordinate 46,877,285 of NC_091954.1, forward strand.
CCACTATGGAAGCCATCATCTACCCAAATTTGATCGACCTAACTAAAATCATCAAATACACAGATATTTTACACCCAAGCGGAGAACTCAAATCCAGACAAGAACTAGAAATATTAAACCATAAAATGGACTGGTGGACATATGCTCAAATAGAATCGAGATTTAAGAAAGAAAATCAAACACCCGGTATTCAAAAATCTATGAATTCACTAGATAAGATTTTAATAGGGAATGCAAATAAACAAATAACTAGAATATATCAAATACTTCTGGAATAGGAAAGAATAAAAGAGACAACTAAAACACCTATGACAGCATGGGAAAGAAATTTCCAACATGAGATACACATAGCAGACTGGGGAAAAACATGGACTACAATATCTAAAATAACTCTTTCGGCAGCATATAAGGAAAATTATTATAAACTTTTTTACAGATGGTATATTCCCCCAGCTAGGTTAGCAAAGATTTACCCAACATTATTAGACATATGTTGGAAGTGTAAAAACGAAAGAGGTACTTTTTTCCATATGTGGTGGTCATGTCCTATGATACAAAAAATTTGGAAAATAACTCATACTTGGCTTTCAGAGATTACGAAAGAGGAAATAGAATTCACTCCAGAAGCTATTCTATTAGGAGTTTGGAGAAAACACTACTCAAAACAAACAATGCTTCTTACAACACACATAAACACCGCAACGAGAATTGCGATAGCACAACTCTGGAAAAATGACCAGACCCCAAAGGAAGAATTAATTATAGATAAGATATATACATGCGTGGAGATGGACGAACTCACTAACTCAATTAAGGGAAACAAAATCACGGAATCAAAACGAACATGGTAAAAATGGCATGAATGGGTTCAAAAGAGAATATAGAAACAATATAATAAGAAGCAACAGTACAATGGAAACAATCTACAGCTACCTTGTAAAAAGTTTTATTTACCAGTTATTGAATATAATAAATGTTAGAATATAAAAGTATGAAATATAATGTATATAATGGAATGTAACAGGTAAAAATATATTATAAGAATTTTAATAGAGATGGTTTATAATCTGTAAAACAGAATAATGTGTGATTTGAACTATATGTGAAAACTCAATAAAGAAATTTATTTTTTTTAAAAAACAGTTTGGTGGCCTGCTCATCCCATCCCAAAATATACATATCTAGAATTCCTCATGGACCTACATGGTCATTGGGAGACCAAAATGCTGGGCCCTTGATCTGATGTAATATCAGATTTAAATCCTTTATGTTTTACATCCTTGAATTCTTAACTTTGAAATACACCATACTCAGTGTGGCACAGAAATACAGTTGTCCTAAAGACATAAAATATAGCAGTCAGTGAAGAAACAGATTTCTGAAAGAAAAGAGGATAGATTGATGCATGCACACTGTTCTATGAATAAGGTAGTCATGATACTTCCTACATATTCTATAACTGCAGATTTGTTCCATATTCCAAGTTATTTCATTCAGAACCAGAGGTGGGTTCCACTAGGTTCGGACCGGTTTGCCCAAACCAGTAGGGATCTGCTGGTAATGTCACAATGAGGTCAGCAAACCAGATCAGTGCCAATCCATGGGCACTGCAATCTTTTTTTAAAAAAAAATCACAGTTTTAAAATTTATTTTTCTGGTTCTGCACATTCGTCACCTTTTTATTTGGGGTGTTTGCAGTGCGAAGGCACGCATGCAAAAGCACGCACACATCCTTGAGGTGCAGCTATATGGTGCCAGAACAAGAAAACTGGCAGCAAAGTAAGTTGGAACCCACCCCTGTTCAGAACCCTTTGGGTCTTAGCATCTTGATATATTATTTCATGGTGCAATATTAGTTGATAGATTTACTAAATCTACTAAATCAAATATTAGTTTAAAATCTTAACCAGAAGCGATTGACTATTCTGTCTTGAATTAGAACTACAACAGAGAAAGAAAAATCCAATTGTTTAGTCTTTATACCATAAATTATCTTTTGCCTGCTTTTATGTCTTTACAGATCTGTCTTAATCGCCGCTGCCAAAACACCAGTGTATTTGGTGTTCATGAATGTGCAACAAAATGTCACGGACGTGGGGTAAGTATTACAGATTCAATTTTTTATAGCCAGTCAATCTCCAGCTGAGCAATAAATCATTCATTGGTTACAGCACTTAAAACGGTGATTTTTTTTGGTAATATATCTGTCAGGTTATTTTCAGCCTCGGCTTCCAGAAAGATCAATTTTCAATGCCCTTTCAATGTCCAAGAAAGGAAATGTGGCTTTTATTTGTCAAAGCAATATTGCTGGTCACAGTGACCTTATCTTTGCAAAAATTAACATTCAGCAGTTTAAAAGCTAGAATGAGTTCACTTATGCTCTTGTTAACATTTCAGGCATAATAGACTGGGGCAAAGGATTCTTTCAAATGTATCCAGCTGTTTGGAACAGAGGTTGATAGGCATGTTCAGCTAAGGAGGTGTAACAGAACTGAAATATTTTAAAAATATTTTGCCAAAAAAATGAAGTTAAAATATTTAATGAGTCAGCCCATCCTTCAGATCTCCAAGGAAATGTTCAGGAAGGGGGGGAAATCAATTATGTAATTAAAATATAAATATATTAAAAGCAGCATAACCCATCATTAGTATAAACAGTGTTTCAGATAATGAAGCAAGACAGAAATTATATGTGACAGGCAGAAGCAGATATGATTTATTTGTGCCTTGGATGATCAACCTTCTAAACTTTAGTGGTGGAAACCTCTCTTCAGGCAGCCCTTAGCTTAACCACACATGCTTGAATCTTTTTCGTGGTATTTTGTTCTAGCATATAGCAGCATTTACAAGTGTTTCAGTAAGACACTTAACTACGCACAAAACCACTGGGCACTTTTTTTGTTGTAGTTTCTTCAGGCCTGTAAGTCTAGGTACAGTTTAGTAGATCTTCACTGATCTAAAAAAGCAATGAAGGCAATAAGCAAATCCTAGGACCCCTTAAAGTTATAATCAATAATAATATAAAATATTCTAGGGACAAACTAACTCCTTGCAAAATGTGCTGCCTTCTAGCATACCAACAATCTATTGACAGTATTATTAGGTTATTATGGTTTGAATCGCAGCTTCCACATTAGAAAGTAAATTGTCAACATTCATTCAAGGGGACATTCTAGAAGAGAAATTGCTATCAAAATAATTCTGGACCAACATACATTGTGATCCTACAGTTACTTTTCAATTCTGGAGTCTGTTTTTGTTCCACTTGGAGTTACATTTGGAACAATCTATAAAATGGTGTAGTCTTTGTAACATCGCAAAGCACAATTGCTGTATCTTATTTACTTTTTTTATTTTTATGATAGGCATAAATCTTTGGTAGTGCTTTCTCTGCTCATATTTGTACATGGTTTTGCTTTTGAGGTCTGCAACAACAAAAAAAATTGCCACTGTGAGGCTCATTGGGGTCCTCCCTTTTGTGATAAGGCAGGATTTGGTGGCAGTGTTGACAGTGGGCCACTACGACGATCAGGTGAGTAAACAGACAAAAGAAAAGAGAAGATAAATGGAGGAATTGGCTTTGGACATCAGATTATCTAGGGATCCAGTTTTTATATCTCAGTATCCACTTCTAGCTGCCATTGTAGAATAAATAAATTGAATTATGTGTAGGGTGGTGCCTTGTTTCACTTTAAATGCAAAGGTAGTTACAGCTGTAATTCACTGATTGTGCCTAGAGCCATTTATGGTAACAAAAGACTGTTCATTCTCATCCATAGACTTTTCCAAATACTGTAAAATCTTTCTATTTCATTGTTTTGTGCTGGGACATCTTCATGTATTCCACCTTTGTCCTGTTGGCTCTTTTATGCAATAGCACTGGGTCTTTCATATGACAGCAGCATAATATAAATGACAGACCAGTACAAGCAATTTAATACAGAGAGAGGAAACTTAAGATCACAGATGAACTTTTGGAAGGATTGTGTTTTTTATATTCTGCCCCATCGCTACCCATTCCTCCATCCAATTGAATGCTGGGCTTTTTAAGACCCATTATCCTGAAAGATCAGAATTATAGTCACTGTCCCAGAGAGCCAAAGCAATTTAGACTTGAGTACTCACATAATAAATAATGTTGGAGGTTGAAACATTCTGGATGTGTTTCCAAGCCATTCCTGAGAATGGTTTAATACTTATAACAGAAAATTTATTTATTTATAGGAATTATATAGGCAAAAGTATAGCATCTAGTTGCCACAAAGAAGTAAATCAATTCTCCAAAGCACCTGAAAACAGGACAAGAGGCAAAGGATGAAAACTAATTAAGGAGAAGATAGAAATAAAGAGATAAAATTATCCTGATAAAACTAGCAATCAATGGAACAGCTTGCCTTTAGAAGCTGTGGGAGCTCCATTGCTGGAGGTTTTTGAAAAGAGATTGGACAGCTATTTGTCCAGAATAGTATGTTTTCTCTTATTTGAACAGGTTGGATGAGAAGACCTTCAAAGTTCTTTCCAATTCTTCTCTTCTCTCCTCTCCTCTTCTCCTCTCCTCTCCGCTCTTCAGTTCTATTCTATTCTATTCTATTCCATTCCATTCTATTCCATTCTAGTGTGCTGGCAGAAAAAGAATCTTGATTAGCAGTGTTGGACAAAAATAGGGGGAATGAAAGGTAAAGAGAGAATGCAGAGGAAAACTTACCGTAACTCTGTATTTACATGCTACTTTGTTATGAGAAGGTCATGAGGTGCTACAGAATCAGCACTATCAGATTTGCACCTCAAACAAATACTTTTGCTGTTTTGGAATTCCACAGAGCAAATTTCATGGTTGTTTTTGTTAGCATTACTCCATACAAAGTTTGGGAATTTCCAAGAGCAAAAGTAATTTTCTCCCATTTATATTAATTGTAAATATCAATGCTTCATTCCTAGAAGGCTTTGAAATTTGTTAATATTGAGTTGTTCTTGCAGAATAATATACTTAACTTTTTGCTAAAGGAAATAGCAAAGATCTTTCCATCAGAATAAAATAACATATTTTGCAGGCATGTTCAGGGAGATTATGAAGCATAGCCAGCTGTGAAGTTGTACGAGTGGCTAGCCAGTCCTCAGAATACCCTTTGCAGTCCAACCTTAAACTTTATCTAACTGTTTTTATGCCCATTGTTAAAAAGGCAGGTATAACACTAGGTTCCTCATATAGGTCACTAAACTTCATCTGGATATAGCATACTTTGCTAGCCTAGACAGCAGCTCCAAACTTAAATTGTCTTGACTTAATGCACCACAGTCAGTCTTGACTTCAGTCTTGATATCCTTAGAGTATTGTTGACATTTTCCACATCATTCTTTCCGTTCCTTAACTAAAGATGTGATGGTTGATTAATAGGAAACTTAGTAGTAACTACGTTAATTTAAATAAGATCCACTGATTCATACAAGATCACCTCACCCAATTGTCATTTAAGAAAAAGAATTTAGAAGGTTTACAGATGAGCGAAAGCACATACAAATGCATTGATATATTTACTGAATTTTAAATATCTTGTGATCCTCCAAGATAACTTTGTTGAAGAGCTACATATTAAATAAACAGCTATGCCTATGCAGTAGCCAAAAAGAAAAGTAGAGTCCTTTCCAGCCTACTTAAAGCTCATCAATTTTTCCACAGGCTTCTTTCTATGCATGGATTGATAGGAAAACTTTTCTTGTTCCTTAACCTTTCATTTTTTGGCAACCCCCTAAAATTTATATTTTCCCTTTATTCTGCCTGCAAATCTAAGACTGCTTTATGTGTTCCTGAAATTGGGTAGGAATTGATTTTCCTCTTGTAAATCATATACAGCCAAGCCTTTGAAGTCTGTAAAGATATTTCTGTGTTGATTGCATGTAAGAACAGAATCAGAGCTACATTCGTACCTACCACTGAAGTCTGAAAATGATCTCAATTTAGAGAGGATGGATGGGATACACCGCATTATTAAAATTAAAATGAGATGCATTTACTGCAAAGTTATGATAGTGAGCTGAGTTTGTGACATCATACAGATCTCTGTATCAGTACAGTGGCATAATGATTTTATAGTAAGAGGAAGTTGGTTTAAATTAAAATGTAAGAAAGAGTTCTTATTTAGATAAGAATCCCTTCTTGGAATTATAAAAAAAAAAGTAAGTCCAGGAGTTGAATAAATGAATTTAATCACAGTTCAACATTACTTATATTCAGCAGAATTCTTACTGACTATATAACGGCAAGTAACAACACTGTGAAATTTGAATGTGCTTGTGTCTTTGCATTTTGCTTTTTCATTTAAAGCCTCTTTCATCCAATTCTTTATCATAACAAATAAACTTAATAAACCCCATGGATATGATCACATTGATGCTAAATATATTCTGCTCAATCTCTTTCCCAGGAATTTAAATAGGATTTTGATATATTATATTGATCTTTTTTCCCATTGGTTTTACTTTATCCTGGAGGTGAAGGAAGGGCACAACCTGTGCTGTCACACATGCAGTGAATAGAATTGATAATGCCAACAAAAAAAAATATGGGTGCAGGATGGAAAGAGAGTAAAAAATGGTACCAAAAGGTTTAGAAATGTGATCTCTTTCACTTTTCCTATCCTGTCACCAGATATATCAGTAGCTTCTGGTGCTTGCCAGAAGTGTAAGTCTCAGCCATCAATGGAAGGGTAAAGAAACAGTCAAGTGTTATTTATTATACTACTTGAAAGGAGAGATCCAGGAAAGAGACTACAGTATCTTATGTTACGGCTGTGATGGTGCAGTGTTTAGAATGCAGTACTGTATTGTAGGTTAACTCTACCCAGAGCCAGGAGGTCAATCGTGACCAGCTCAAGGTTAATTTAGATTTCCATCCTTCCAAGAGCTGTAAAATGATTATTATTAAGATTATTGGGGGCAATATGCTGATATTGTAAACCGCCCAGAGAGTGCTGTAAATCATTATAAGGCAATGCATAAGTCTAAGTGCTACTGCTATTGCTTTTTAAATAAATATCAGTGAACACAAAATGTTTTTAATTTTAAATAGAGGCAGAAATCCACTGTTCTGTTCTAAATTTTTAAACTGCTCAATCGCTAAAACTCTGTGGGCAGTTTACCACAAACACACTAAAAAAATACATAAACTGATAAATTCGAGTATCCAATATACCCAATAAAATATAAAGATACCATACGAACTAGGCAGAAGCAATGTGGTTCGCATATCTAAAACAATGTGAATTCAACTATGATGAAAAAGTTTTGGAAAATGAAAATGTGTTCTTTTATTTATTTTTATTTATTTATTAATAGAGTTGAAAGGGACCGTTAGGTCATCGAGTCCAACCCTCTGCCTGAGCAGGAAACCCTACAGCACCCCAGCCAAATGGAAGTCCAATCTCCTCTTGAAGGTGTCCAGAGTTGGGGAGTTCACCACCTCCCCTGGCAGGCAGTTCCATTGGTTGATCGCTCTGACCGTCAGGAAGTTCTTCCTTATTTCCAGGTTGAATCTCTCCTTGGTCAGCTTCCAACCATTGTTCCTCGTCCGGCCCTCTGGTGCCCTGGGGAATAAAGAGACCCCCTCCTCACCGTGGCAACCCCTCAAGTATCTGTAAACTGCTATCATGTCCCCTCTAGACCTTCTTTTTTCTAGGCTGTCCATGCCCAGTTCTCTCAATCTCTCTTCGTAAGTCTTGGTTTCGAGTCCCCTAATCATTTTGGTTGCTCTTTTTTGCACCTTCTCCAGAGTTTCGATGTCTTTTTTGTAGTGAGGTGACCAGAATTGGATGCAGTACTCCAGGTGGGGTCTGACCAGGGCATAGTAGAGTGGTATTAGTACTTCCCTGGTCTTGGAGCGTATTCCTCTGTTGATGCAGCTTAGGATTGAGTTGGCTTTTTTGGCTGCTGCTGCACATTGCTGACTCATGTTTAGTTGATTGTCCACCAAGACTCCAAGATCTCTTTCGCAGTCACTACTGCTGAGTGGGGTATCTCCCAGGCTGTATGTATGTCTAGGGTTCTTTTTGCCGAGGTGGAGGACTCTGCATTTGTCAGTGTTGAACCTCATTTTGTTGGTATGGGCCCACTGTGATAGTCTGTCTAGGTCTTCTTGTACTCTGAGCCTGTCCTCAAGGGTGTTGGCTACCCCCGCCAGCTTGGTGTCATCTGCAAATTTTATTAGTTCCCCTTTTATTCCCTCGTCCAGGTCGTTGATGAAGATGTTAAAGAGTACAGGACCCAGGACAGAGCCCTGTGGTACTCCACTGTCTACTTTTTTCCATGTGGATTTGGTGCCGTTGAGGACAACTCGTTGGTTGGTCAGCCAACTGTTTATCCATCTACATGTGTAGTAATCTACTCCATTTTTTTCTAGTTTGTGGATTAGGAGATTGTGGTCGACTTTATCGAAAGCCTTACTGAAGTCCAAGTATATGAGGTCCACTGAGTTGCGTTGGTCAACTGACTTGGTTATGGTGTTGAAAAATGATATGAGATTGGTTTGGCATTATTTGTTTCTGATGAATCCGTGCTGGCTATTGGATATGATCTTGTTTGTTTCTAGGAAGTGGGTAAGTTGTTTTTTGATTATTTTCTCCAGTATTTTTCCAGGTATAGAGGTCAGACTGATTGGTCTGTAGTTACCTGGGTCGGTCTTTTTGCCTTTTTTGTGGATGGGGACTACGTCAGCTCGCTTCCAGTCTTCCGGTAGGTCTCCAGTGATCCAGGATATTTGGTAGATGAGGAGGAGTGGTTCCGCTATGGTGTCTGCCAATTCTTTTAGGACTTTGGGGTGAAGTCCGTCTGGCCCTGGTGATTTGTATTCGTTGAGTTCCCTCAGGTAGTCCCTCACTGTGCTTTTGTCTATGTTGAGTTCGGTTCTGGGGCAGTTTGTTGCAGTTAAATTGCAGATTGGTTGGAGGGAGGTTCCCTTTTGTGTGAAGACTGATGCAAAGTAGGCATTGAGTAGCTGTGCTTGGTTATTGCTGTCTGTGATTTCTCTACCCTCTTCGTTTTTTAGTGTGATGATTGTTTCTTTGATTTTCTTCTTATTGATGTGTTGGAAGAATCTTTTTTTGTTGTCTTTGACTTCCGCTGCAAGGTGTTGTTCATATTGTGCCTTTTCTGTTTTTATTTTTTGTTTGCAGGAACTGGCTGTTTGCTGATATTCCGCTTTGGTTATGAGTCCTTCTTTCCATTGTTTGTACTTAGTTTTTTTTCCTTTTATGCCATCTGCGAGGGCTTTGTTTAGCCATGCAGGTTTAGTTTTGGTTTTCCTGTTTTTCATTTTCATGGGGATTGCGTTGTTTTGGGCGTCTATGATGCTGTTTTTTAGGATCACCCAGGCTTCCTGAGTGGTTTTTCCTTCTAAGAGTTTGTTCCAGGGGCATTGTTCAAGGTTCGCTCTGAGCTTGTTAAAGTCCGCTTTTCTGAAGTCTGGGACTGTAGTGGTGTTGGGTATAGTAGCTAGTGATTGCACTATGTTGAATTTGAGGATGACGTGGTCGCTCTCTCCCAGTTTCCCTTCTTCTTCTGTTCCCTCTATTGTTTCTTCCCTGTTTGTTAGTATTAGGTCTAATATAGCATTCCCTCTGGTTCCTGTTTCAACTTTTTGGGTTAGAAAGTTGTCAGCTAGACTGGAAAGAAATTTGGCAGACTTTCCGCTTGGTGCTAAGTTAGTTTTCCAGTTGATGTCTGGGTAGTTGAAGTCCCCCATTATTGTCGTGCTGTGTTTGTTGCATATGTCTGTTAGTTGGCATGTGAAGAGGTCGTCCATTGTGTCTGTTTGATTGGGTGGTCTGTAGTATACTCCAATTGTGGTGTTGCTCTTTTTTTCTTTTATGTTGACCCATATGATTTCTAGGGGGTTATCATCTTTGGTTGGATGTAGTTCTGTGGCAGTGCCAAAATTAGGTAATGTGATCACCATTTGCATGCTTCACAGCCAGATTCTGACAAGCAGAGTTAGTGGAAAGGCTGACAGTAAAATCATTAGAATTGCCGTTCCCAACTGTGGTAAATAAATGAGAACTAACTTCCTTCCTTCCTTCCTTCCTTCCTTCCTTCCTTCCTTCCTTCCTTCCTGCCTGCCTGCCTGCCTGCCTGCCTTCCTGCCTTCCTGCCTTCCTACTTACCTACCTACCTCATGCCCACAAACATGCATACAATCTCTTATCAATACCTATGTAATGATTATATTGAGTTATAGGCCAAAAAAATGATACAGAACATCAATTCTAAAAAGACAGGGCAATTTCTTGTCAATGACTAATGCGACTTTAATTTCCCCATATATTTTGCCCAATTTTGCTTAATTTTTCCCAAGTGGGGCTCCCAGATCTCTGCTTTCATAATCTCAACCAGTGTGATCAATAAGGAATAGTGATTCCTCTTGGGGTAAAACTATCATCTTAGGGAAACCTAATGTATTCATTGCTACATTATTTGAGCCACAGAGGATGAAAGCACAGAGTATCTGTAAACATGCCTTTCACTAATTTCAAATTAGTCCTTAATAGTTCTTTGTTTATGTGTGTGTATATATATGCATGATTGTGGATTAGGAATACTGCTGCCCAAAAACCTAAGTAAGTGATTTTTCATTTAATCTTTTCTTAATTATGGATTTGTTTGTTTTAGATAACAGAAGCATAATTGCAATACTTATAACCATCCTATGCCTTCTGGCAGCAGGTTTACTTGTGTACTTCAAGAGGAAAACGTTGATTAGAGTGTTCTTTATTAACAAGAAGACTACAATAGAGAAACTTAGGTATGGTATTTAACATTGCTCTTTTTTGAAACTGCAACCTCAGAAAAAACTACCCATTGTCTATTGTTGGCTAATGTCTTCCAAAATGAATATTATCTATATTATGAATATAAGCAGCTTGGGATGGTAGTTGGGCTATAAATAAATTGGATCACTTCTCAGTTACAACAACCAGCCATTCAAACAGACCAAAACCAGACCATGACACAGCAGTATCTGAACAAATAACACTTATTTACATTACACAGACAGTACTTAAAACCAAAGACCATGCCTCAGTAACAACAGCCGGCCAATCAAAATGTCTGAAGTCAGACCATGACTCAGAAGCAGCGGAACAAACAACATCCACACTAATTTGCATCACATAAAAAGGTATTTAAAGACCAGGGCTCTGACAGAGGAGCGCAATTCAAAGCGCACAAAAGATGTCTCCCCAAATGGTGATGAAATGTTTGCAACCAAATAGCCAAATTCAGAGCTCAGACCAACAGCCCTATTATTTATATTATTTCATTAATATTATTTATTACAATGAAACATTTTGGTTTATTCAGTCAGAAGTAAAGTTTTGCCTGAATGTATGAATGTGTAATTTGTTTTTATTTGTATATGAAATCGAACAAGTGTAATATGTGTTAAAGGGCAAAAGGGATACTATTAGTTCAAAACAGAAACAAGATATGAGGAGTTATTAGAGGAATTAAAAACACAAAGATCCAGTAAAGCAGAAATGGGAGGCCTGGAGCAACAGTATAAAACCACAGGTGGTGGTCAAAACTCTTAGACACGTTTGATAAATAGTTTTTTATTATTATTATTGTTCTGTCTGGGTCACTCCGGAAGCTATGACCAACCCAAAAAGATAAGCCAGACACACCGGTTGAATCCAAACACAGTTTTATAATGGTAAAGAGAAAAGAAGCCAACAGAAAATGTCCTTACAGATCAGGAAAACACTGGAACTCCAAATAGATACACGAAGGCAATTGTTCATACAGAAACACGGGATCCTTAATGCCAGACAAGGCTGTTGAGCCAACAGACACACCCCTCCCACCAGTCTTCAAGGCTGCTGGGCCACGAGCCAGGAACAAAAATGCTGAGAGAAAATGCAGATAACACCAACTCCCCTTTGATAACACTCCACACTGCCAGAATGGTTGTCATGCCTTATAAACCCTTCCCTGCTAATGAGGACCACACCCAACCCCCTGGTGTTCCTCATTCAATGCTGATAATATCTACGCAGTTGATTTCTCCTTTGAGCTATGCGTCTCTGCCGCATACTAATGATAGCTTGTGCGTCATCATCCAGGGACTTCAGGGAATCACAGCTACTTGCTTGAAATAGCGCTTCCCCAGGGCTCCCAGGCCTTGCATCACCTTCATTTTGGTGACTGCTGTCTGCACTGTCTGACTGCAAAGAACTCTCCTCTCTGCTCTCAGCCTCCCCCAGGCATGGAGCCAGCAGAGATGCAGCTGGTCTTTGATCTGGCTCAGGCTGAACCACAACAATTATTTTAATTTCTCTTTGCTTGTAGCTATTGCCTGGGAAGAGAAGGAATGACAAAATGTGTCAGAAAGAGAAATAAAAATTAACTTCACTCACTTTGCATTTTAGCTCCATCAACTATTTGATTTAGCCCTACTAGTCATTATCATTTGACCCTTCAACCCAGTATCTCTGCATAATTGTGTCCCTCAACAGAATAAAATCTGGTTTGGCCAGCAATGAGGCACCGTGTCTCTCATGTTAGATTTCTTATTTTTAAAAAATATAAAGGCATCATCTGAGGAAAACAGTCTTAATGAGATTGGAGCTGATGTGGAGTGGGGAATTAACTTTTTCCTCCCTTGTCCCGGAAAATCTCTCTTAAGAAAGAGAAATTATTTTATTAATTTGATTGATATCCCACCTTTTTTTATCAAGGTGATCAACAAGACACAAAGTGAAACAAAACAATAAGCATAGTTAAAGAAGTATATAAATATTAAACTCAATATTTGTATTTGTTGGGGAGTTCATATGCTTATTTTGCTGTAATCTGGGCCAGTTGACGATCCATTACTGGGAAAGACTGGAGATGGTTCTTTTAATACCTAAAATGGACAAGATATTGAAGGGGTTATTTTCTCCTATTCATTCATCTCAAGTAGCAAAGCTTTCTTGTTTCACCTATGTTGAAAGGGATTACCTAAACACAGGGTAAGGCTTTTTAGTTGCTATTTTATGAAAAGGAACATTAAGGTTTAAGACATTAAGGGCTTGAAAACTTTATATAATATTTGAAATAAAATGTGTGTTTGACCTCGTTTGCTTACCTTTGCTACCTTTTGGTTGATAACCATTGTTTATAGTAGATTTATTTCAAGGACTTAATTGTCATTGTTTTATATAATGTAGGCACATTACAAAGATGAAAAATATTGTAACTATTGTGAATATAAATCCTTTGGATTTTTTTCCCTGGCATTAAATCAAGATGACAGCACTTTGTGATGTTCTTGTTGTTGTTTATCATTTTGTTTTGTGGCAAGCAATTAAAAAGTAAAAGGTATTTGCCTGCTTGAAAGATTGAAAGATTGGAAGTAGCCTTTTGTCTCTAGCCCATTGAATGAAGCACAATATCCATAGCGAAGGTCATTACTTCTTAAACACCAGCTTCATTAGAAGTATCCCTTGGGGGCTATAAAGCAACATTTCCACAGATTGCCAGAGCTAATTTAACAGACTGGTGGTTCTAAACAACAAAAGATCAATATTTTTATTCTTGCAAGAATATTGAATGGATTTTGCAGTTGCTGTTACTAAAACAAAACTAATAAAGATAAAGGAGCATTAGAATAGAATAACAGAATTGGAAGGGACCTTGGAGGTCTTCTAGTCCAACCCCCTGCTTAGGCAGGAAACCCTATACTACTTCAGACAAATGGTTATCCACCTCCTTAAAAACTTCTAGTGTTAGAGCGTTCACAACTTCTGGAGGCAAGTTGTTCCACTGATTACAATTGTCACAGCAGCAAAGATTATGAAGAGTACAGACAAGTTTTTATAGATAGTCCTATCTATCTATCTATCTATCTATCTATCTATCTATCTATCTATCTATCTATCTATCCATCCATCCATCCATCTATCTATCTATCTATCTATCTATCTATCTATCTTAGGAGGTTTTCTTAGAAGGGTGTTCCTTATTAAGGCTTATTAACATCATGTACTGTTTAAATACTATATGTGGAATTTGTTCATTATGCAGTATGTCATTCATATCCAGAAAAATTAATTCCTTGAAACAACTGTGGTACAGTTACTCAAGATATAAAGTAGGCAAGCAAACAGTGCTCAGCCATACTACCCTGTTCCTTCTACCTGTTTTCTTAAAGATTGGCTAAAATAGATTTATTAGAATTTTGTAAAGTGTTCTTTAAAAATCAAACTTTACAGAATTTGCTATTTTTCTCAGACAGAATTTGTATTAAATAACCTCATAAAAGGGTTATCACCAGCTGTTTTATCCCTACAAATAAAGAGTGAATTTTGTAGCTCCTATTGGGTGGTTGCTCTTCGGGTTTTGAAGGTACAGACATTTTTTTTAACTCACTACAGTATTCATGAGATAAATGTGGGGAGACCAGAGACAGAGACAGGCAGACATGCACAGAGAGAGATGAAATAATACACCTAAAACAGTTTTCAATAAGCTTACAATAATTGTATGACTATCCTATAGCAATCTATGCAAGCTACAAGTATCATAGGAGACTGCAGTTGTAAACAATCTATCTTGAGATCCATAATGTAGAAAAATAAAGCATACTTTTAAAAGGCTAAATGTAATATCTGGAGTTGAGACTAGTAGATCATATCCATAAAGTAGGAATTGCAATATGCCTACATTTTGCCTACACATATGCCTATAAGCTAATTTCTAAAAATACTCTAATTCAGTTGTTTTAGCCACAAGAAGGTTAATATAGAGATTAAAAGGGCATGTCAGGCTCCAAAAGACTCATTGTGATTCCTTCAAGCATCAATCTAGAGAAGTATTTATATCTCACAGGATTGTAACCATAATGAAATTAAATATGGACCTATAATCAATTAGCACAATGCATAATACAGAATCTATTCAACGCAGATATTGTGCTGTATTGGCATCCCAATGGAGCTATTGAGATCATAATTGGAGTCCTAGTGGACAACCATTTAAATATGAGCCAGCAGTGTGCAGCAGCTGCCAAAAAAGCCAACACAGTTCTAGGCTGCATTAACAGAGGGATAAAATCAAGATCATGTGAAATGTTAATACCAATTTATAAGGCCTTGGTAAGGCCACACTTGGAATACTGCATTCAGTTTTGGTCGCCACAGTGCAAAAAGGATGTTGACATTCTGCTGGCCACATGGCTGCAGAAATACCTTCAGACCATGTTGCTTAATTGCCTTGAAATGGATATGTATGCTGTCCCCCATAGTCTACAACAACTAGCGGAATAAAACTCACAGGAACTCCTTTACATTTTTTATTGCAGTTTTAGGTCATTGTCAAGGATGCAGTGGTCAACTCTAAAGCCAGCTTGATCATCTGCCCATATACTGTATGCTCCAAATCATGGATGTCAAACGATATATGACATATCGTGACATTTTTTGTCTTTGCAGAGCCGATGTGAGTGTGGTATTATATCAAACTATAACCCCAATGTTGTATTTTCCAAGTAGTAACTATCTTTTAATACATGTGTTTGCATTGCAGGTCTGTGAGCCAAACAAGACCTTCCAGTTCATCTGAATCTAATCATGTTCATACTGCAACATCCCTCAGTAAGAAACTAGCCAAAAAGCCACAAAATCCAACCACACCCAAGGTGGGTTTTCTATAGTTGAAGTAAAAGTAAAGTCAAAGACTCCCTTGAGTCAAGCTCAGCTGCAAGTGTCCATATGGATATACATGTATCTGTATAGTTTTTTTAATTATCAATAATTTGCCATTGCCTTCTTCCAGGATCTGAACAGCCTTTGGACCCATTTGCACCTATGTGTAAGGATATTTAATTGGATATATCATTAAAAATGATTTTAATGTTTTTCTCTGTTATTATTTATAATATTTATGTATTATATGCCTTTTCCAACCTGCAGCACAAGTCAGAGAAACACAGTAATTACAGAAATGTCATCCCCCAAAGAATTCAAAATGTAACAACCTGCCAATTAAAGAAATATCTTCAGCTAATACACACTAACTATTGTAGCTGTGCATATAGCATCTTACAGTAGAGCCAAGTGCAAATATATCCAGAATTTTTATAAAAAATGAATTAATCTTGAAAATGCCAATCCTGGGTAGCATTAGATTAGGAGCATATGCCTAGAGTTAAGTGTCATAGGTATAGAAATGATATAAAAATAATGGCCATGGAAAAGATTTAGATAGCCTGTAAAAGATAAGGTCTGTTATCATTATGTCTAATCTGGGATAAATTAGGACAAAGTATTCAAGGAAAGGTAAAGAAGGAAAAAGAGGAAGTAGTGAAGGGAGAGGATTGAACGGAAGTAGGAGAGGAGAGAGAAGGTGCAAGAAGGTAGGAGGAGGAAGAGAGTTAGAAGGAAGAGAGCTCAAATAAATGAAGATAAACAGACTGAGAGATTGATACAAGATACTGATACATGGTTGCCTGGATAAAAACACATAATTGTGTATGTTACTAATGAACTTTAAAGTATATGTATTGATATATCTATGGAATTTTGGAAGAGAAAAATAATTAGCCACCCAGAATCCCTTGGGAAATGGGCGGTATACAAATCCAAATGTTCCTGTTGGTATTAGGAAGTTCATTACCATTGATGACAAACTGACAAAATGCCTATTGCAATGTCACAATGGAATTACCTAAAGGGCAAAATTTGCCTTGTTACATTGTGATGGGCATTTGATCACTTGTTCCTCTTCTTCCTTTCCTCTCACCCACTGCAGACACTTTATTTATTTTATTTATTTATTTTGTCAAAACGTGTACAAGATAGTAGGTATGGTATAGACATAAACAAAAGCAAAGTAGATACAGGTAAACATGGACAATAGGACAGTGGGACAGGATGGTAGGTACAAGGTACATGCTCCTTACAGACTCTTACGAATGGGGTTAGGTTGACTGTAGACAGTCTAAAGCAAGATGCTAGTCTTGAAGGATCTTCTGAAAATTATGCTTAGAACTTAGAGCTATGGACGAGGAGAGCTTTTTAAAAAAAATATGCACATAGGCCATCAGGTCCAATGGATAGAGATGGTTTTAGTTGCGTAGTGCTCTTCCAATATTATCTTCTGTGAAATTGATTTGTGTTAAATTGTTGCAGTTATTTGTGGTACGACTAGGAATTATTGGGCATGAGCCATTGCTGTTTACAAAGACTGAGCTGAAGAATGTGTTAAAGAGGTTGGCTTTAACGGCTTCATCATTATATTCTTTACCCTCCTTTGAGGGGTGAGATTGATCTCAAGTTTTAAGTTGGTTGTTTAATAAAGTTGTAGGAGGCACGTGTGGATTTCATACATAGTAGTTTTTCTTCTTAATTGATATAATAATTGATACATTCAGTTTCAATCTTTGGTTGGTGACAAAGATTTTTGTAGCAGTTTTTAAAATTAGCAATGTAGCCAGTTTTGTTTTTCCACCAAAGAGATCTTTTTTTGGATTGGAGTTTTCTTATTTTTATGGGTGGTTTGTTTTTCTTGGTTTTGGTGATAATTTAATGACTCTTTGCATTTCGAGCAAAAAGATATTGTAGCAGTATTATAGTCAGAAATAATGTTTGCCAGTCAAGAGATGAGAGATCAGCATCTATGATATCATAATTGGCTTTTTAAAAGTTGTAATTGGTTATCCTTTTATTGTGGTAGTTTTTGTAAGGATGTATATTCAGACAAAAGTCAATCATACTATGGTCACTATTGGAAAAGGGCTCTATTATTTGTAGTCCATAAATTGAGTGTAAACTGATGAAGAAGATGAGATCAAGACAATTGGTCTAGTATTCTTTGTTACTAGCTGTTCAAGTCTACTATATTAGTAATAGCATTGTAAAGGGTTGAGTGTGTGGGTTTTGTTGAACATTAATTTAAGGTCCAGTTAATATGACCCTAAATAGGGTAGGTTGAGGTCACCAGAAAAATGAGGGTAGGAGGTTGCCTACATTAGTAATGAGGTTAGCTTGCTAGCATGTGTGATGTCGTTATCAGGGGCTCTGGGGCATAGTAGGAAGCGAAGTGTGGTATTTAGGGTCAGTTCTCAGATTATGGTTTCTGGAAGATCGAGTTCATGTCTAATTTGGATATTTTTAAGGTTTAGTGATTTTTTTTGTAGAAGATGGCGACGCCACTTCCTCTATGGGTTTCACAATCAGACTGGTAAACGTGATAGTCTCTTACTGTGATAATGGAGTGCATTTAGCCATGTTTCACAGACAAAAATAATGTAGAAGTTTTTAGAAAGGGGAGGAGTTTGGGTATTTTGTTCATGATGTTTCTTGCATTCATTAGTTATAAACCAGTAAACTTTAGCTATGAGCATTTATTATTTAAACAGATTCTGGCTATTTTCAGGAGCTAATAAAACCCCCTCCTAGGCAATGAATTCTGAGAAAAACACATAAGGTCCAGAATAGCCCAAATGTCCCCTGCCAAAAGATTATTGCAACAGTCTGTGCATAAAACAACTAAGGTATGCACCAATAGAACCTCTGTCAAATAAAGAAAGCAAAACACAAATTTGGTTAATGACTGAAATAAAATCAACACAGCCAGATTGGAAAATGCATACTGGTTTCCATGCTCAAGATGAATGAAGATTTTAAGAGCTGAAACAAATAAATGTACTGCTTTCTGGATTGCAGCCAGTTCTCTAAGACAGAAATAATGCTTTTTAAACATCGAAGGATTAGTGTTTGAGTAAGCTGTTAATTGGTTGTTAGTTGACTTCAGGAAAAATAAAGAGGGCATATTAAAAAAGAAGAGCCATTTAAACCAGCCCTGAAAGCAGTGACATTTAACCATTAATTTGTATATCTGAGAAGAAGCATATTGGTACAATTCAGCCAAAATGATTTTAACATTTATTTCAGTGGGGAAAGATAATTTTGTTCATGGCATTTTCCTGGGTTCTTCTCATCTGCTTTTCTTTAACTGCAATAAACTGAACTTGAAATGCTTAGTTTTAGTTGTGCCATATGTACTTAAACTGCTATCGATTTGCATATTGTTTTTATGGTCTATAGAACGTGTTTTACTGCAGGTTTGAAAGGAAACTACAGCCACTTATCTCCACAACCCCATTTCAGACACACCAACAGCCAAGCCTCCTACAACTGACTCCATACTATTGGGCTCACAATTCCTAGTGATCACAGAAAAGGAAGGGCAAGACCTATTTCACTGATAAAAGCCAGGAAAAGCTCCAGGCCCAGACCAGGTGGGGGTTGCCATTCCCATCGCTACCAGTGCAATGCGTGCACAGCTCTGGGTGATTGATGGGTGGTATGCATGTGCTGGCAAGATTTTGCTTCTGTGCTTGCACAGGAAGCAATATCTCATGAGAAGACTTGCGCAAGAGTGAGATTTTGGCACATGCACGGAAGCAAAAAATCATCGAAATCTCACGCATCTGTCCTCTCGTGAGATTTTGCTTTCTGCGTATGCACAGAAGCAAAATCTCACCAGGACGTGCGTGCGCACCCACCGGTCACCCAGAGCTGCATACGCATTGCACTGATGGCAACAGGAATGGCAACCCCCGCCTGGTCAGTAAGGAACCCAATGCTGGCCCAGACAAGATAACTCCTTCTTGCTTGAAAGTCTGTGCTAACCAATTGGTTCCTGTCTTCACCTTGATCTTCAATAAATTGCAAGAAATATACTATGTTATTCCTTGCTTCAAATGCTCTACTAAATGTTCCTTCTTGCTTCAAATGCTCTACTAGCGACCAGTCAGGTCCCACAGAGTTGGCCTTCCCAAGGTCCTGTCAACTAGACAATGTCAATTGGTAGGGCGAGGGGAAGAGCCTTCTCTGTGGGGGCTCCTCTGGAATCAGCTCCCCCCGAAGATTCATACTACCCCCACCCTGCTTTCCTTCTGCAAGAGTCTTAAGGCTCATTTATGCTGCCAGGCCTGGGGCCATTAGATCCTTATTCCCTGGCCGATGAATGTGTGAGAGAAAGTTGATCAATTGGGAATGATTGTTTTTTATGGTTTTGGTTTTTTTTATATTTTTTATATTTTATATTTAATTAATTGGATTTAGGGTGTTATGCATTTTTTATTATATGTTGTGAGCCGCCCCGAGTCCTTGGAGAAGGACAGCATAAAAGTCCAATTAATAAATAAATTTGCCAAAGAAGCCCACCATCAAGGAACTAAATGACTACAGATGAGTTGCTCTAACATCTGTAGTTATGAAAACCATTGAAATGCTAGTGCTGTCCCACTTGAAAACCATCACGTATCTACTGTTAGACCCCCTACAATTTGCATACTGAGCAAATAGATCAACAGATGATGCTGTTAATATGGCTCTGCACTACATCCTACAACATCTTAAATTTCCTATGCAAGGGTCTTCTTTGTAGAAAGTCTTCTAACTAAGGTAAACCAGTTATCAGTATCTGAACACACTTGTAAGTGGATCATAAGCTTCCTAGCAAACATGTAGCAGCAGGTAAAGCTAAGCAGAATTACATCAGATACCTGTACAATTAGCACGGACCCCCCCCACCCACCCCGTAAGGCTGTGTGCTCTCTCCACTTCTCTTCCCTCTATATACCAATGACTGCCATCTCTAATGATCCATCTGTTAAACTATTGAAGTTTGCAGATGACACAACAGTGATTGGGCTCATTCGAGACAATGAGGAATCTGCATACAGACGGGGGGGGGGTTCAGTAACTAGCCTCATGGACAATCTGGAATTAAACACACTAGAAACAGTAGAAATGGTGGTAGACTTCAGGAGAAACCCTCCCATACCTCCACCTTTTACAATACTAGACAACACTAGACAGTATCTACAGTACAGACCTTCGAATTTCTAGGTTCTACATATCACATATCGCAAGAATTAAAATGGGCACCTAACATCAAAAACATCATCAAAAAAGCACAACAAAGAATGTTCTTTCTCCTCCAACTCAGAAAGCTCAAATTGCTCAAAGAGCTGTTGATACAGTCCTACAAAGGAATTACTGAGTCTGTCAACTGCACCTCTATAACAGTCTGGCTTGCAACCCAACAAGACAGACACAGACTTCAGAGGATAATTAGAACTGCAGAAAAAACAATTGCTACCAGCCTGCCTTCCATTGAGGACATGTATACTGCACGAGCCAAAAAGAGGGCCATGAAAATATTTACAGACCCCTTACATCCTGGGTATAAACTGCTTCAACTCCTACCCTCAAAATCATGCTATAGAGCATTGCACACCAGAACAACTAGAAACAAGACAGTTGTTTCCTAAATGCCATCACTATGCTAAACAAATAATTCCCTCAACACTCAAACTATTTACTAAGTCTGCACTACTATTAATCTTCTCATCATTCCCAAACCCCCATCTCCTCCCACTAATGACTGTATGACTGTAACTTTGTTGCTTATATCCTTATGATTTCTATTGATTGGTTCCTAATATGATTTGATTGCTTATTTTTATTTGTTTATTTGTTTGTTTGTTTGTTTGATTGTGTTTGTTTGTTTGTTTGTTTGTTTCTTTGACTTGTATGCCACCCCTCTCCGTGGGCTTGGACTAGATTCGGACTATTTGTACCTATCATTAGTATTTGGACCTGGACTATCATTAAGAGTTGTACTTTATGATTCTTAATGAATGTATCTTTTCTTTTATGCACACTTTTATGTATTTTATGTACACCAAGACAAATTCCTTGTGTGTCCAATCATACTTGGCCAATAAATTTCTATTCTATTTTAGAGAAACAACATACAACAGCAGTATCAGAAAAGAGATATCAGCTACTTTGTGAAGGCCCAGGATGTATCGAAATGGAGCCCACCAGAGAGGGTCCAGCCACATCTTTGTGAGCTTTCCGGTCAACAGCCTATGTTTGGAAAGGCGCTGCCCACCAAGCCCCCTCTGAAGTTTGACCTGGTAGGTCGTCTCCCCCACCTCCGTTTCTGTAGAACCTGCAACTTCTGGAGGCCCAGAGTAAACTGAGATTTCTTGCTGTTGAATGGAGAAGAAATAACTCTTTCTAACTCTTTTTATTTCTATCTGTCTATCACCTGCTGCAGTCAAGAAAACACTGAGGAGTTTCAAACTTAATCTCTTTGGGCATTTTTTTACTGGTTGATTCCATTCTAAATGGCTACACTAAACAGAATTGATTCTAGTTCATCTAATCGTTCCAGTCACCCTCAGCATGTCTACCTCCAGTGGCATCCTTACAATATTTGTGACATGCTGTCAAGTAGCTGTTTAAATTCTATATTATCTAGAATTCAGCGATGCCAGGGCTCTCTTCCATTTTTGCTTCTTTGTATGAGCCATGGTGGCTGGATGTCAGCAATTTGGCTGTTCAAATCTCACCAGGTTCAAGGTTGACTCAGCCTTCCATCTTTCCGAGGTCAGTAAAATGAGGAACCAGTTTGTTGGGGGGAAAAGGCTGATTCTGTAAACTGCTTAGAGAGGGGTGGGCTACTGCCTGGATGCGGGAGAACGCAGTGGGGGAGCAAAAATGGAGCTCCACCCCAGAGCACCCAATTTGCACTGAAAGATGTTGAAACAAAATGCATAAGCCACTCCCACAGTGTGGTAGTAAAAATTTTGGTAGCCCATCACTGATTGCAAAGCAGTGTAAAGCGGTATATAAATCTAAGTGCTATTGCTGTTGCTATTCTTGCTCCAAGAAAAATCAAATGACTGTGTTTGTCACATTATTAGATCTTGCAATGGTTTTAGTGTGGAAATGTTGCCGCCAGAGTTGTAAAAGGGAGTGTCCAGGCAGAGGTTCCAGTTACCAGCCACTACCGGTACACTCTCCGGAATCGTTGCGGGCGGATATGTGTCTGGCAGGTACATGCACTCCTGTTGGTGCAGGATTTGGCTTCTGCGCATGCGTAGCAAGAGAAATCTTGTGCAAGGACGCGCTCGCATGTGAGATTTTACCATTTTTCAGCAATTTCTTTGCTTCTAAGTATTCACAGAAACAAAAATGCTGAAAATCGGTGAAATCTCATGCGCAAGAATGTCCTAACACAAGATTTCACTGGCTGCACACACGCAGAAGCCAAATCTTGCGTGTTCACACATATGCACGCATCAGGGGCACGGAGATGCATACACATCTCAATTTCCACCACTGGGACTCCGATCTCAGCCATACCGGCTGCAACCCATTACTGGGAATGTCATTGTTGAAGAGGAGCGGGAGTATAGAAGTGCACCAATCAGTGAAGAGCTACCAAAATTTTTACTACCCACACTGTGGGCGTGGCTTATGGAGGATGCCTTGCATTTTCTTTCAACATCTTTCAGTGCAAATTGGATGCTCTGGGGTGGAGCTCCATTTCCGCTACCCCACTGCATCCCCCCGGGCAGTAGCCCACCCCTGGCCCCTGTTCAGATTCAAAGCAGAAAGGCTGCTTTGGAGGGAATGTGTGTGTGCTTTTGGGCACATTACTTTAAAAAAGAAGCTGCACCTTCTTCTGCATTTGCACCAGCTGCATGATCACAGAAATATGTTTGAATTAAAGAGGCATTTAAAAAGCAGTGACAAGGTACACTGATACTGTCACACTTTATTGGTGCTTTCATAATTGAAACATAAAGAAGCTGACATTTTTAAGGGAGTGCTGAAAGATGCAGTTAGCGTGCCAACATCCTCTCCAAGGCACGTTGACGCTTTGGGTCAGAAGTGCTGGATGTCACTAATCAATCACTAAATAATTAATGTTATATTTGAGTAGTTTTAGAAGGGATCTATAGATGGGAAATAGTCTTCACCCTATGCTCTCAGCTGATTCATCCTGGAAACCAGTGTGGTGGTGGCATCTGCAACATTGTAACACGGTCATCAAAATGACACAAGCAGTGTCATGTCATTGCATGTAAGCTCTGCCCCTTTTATACACATGTGACATCATAGGACATATGCAATGGCAAATGGGGATTATGGCACAATATTCCTTTCATCACCTCTGCAGAGACTTCTGCACCATAAGCCACTGATACAATTTTTACAAGTATTATGGAAAATATATGTGTTCAAACACTTATTTCTGAACTGAAACAATGACATCACAGGGCTTGACTGCAACTGGTGAAATTTCTATTTTGGAAGGAATCTGAAAATGAGCTGTCATATGTAGTTGGCCCTAGGTAGAACTATGTATCTTAGGACAGTGTCCAGGTCCTAAGGTTTTGCTGGCTATATATGATTTGATTCTCAGAATGCAACTTTTTTAATTTGTTCAATTTAATTGGGTCAAAACTATTTTTTTTTTCTGAGCCAGCCTGCTTCCATCTGTTGTTGCTTAGCGTTATTGCTCTTTTGCTAGGACGGTAGCCTAACCACTTCACATGTTCTGATTACAGCTCCATTGATTTGTTGGAAGCATTTGAAGGTACCCCAGCATAATTTTTGAGAGTTGCAATAACATTTGAAACATCGAACCAATCCCACAGATTGACCACAACTGCATTTCATAAAAACTATTAAAAGTGGAGTATGTTCTGCAACCCCAGTATATTGCTGGTTTTGTTTCATAAAAATTCTAGCTTGAAGAAATCTACAAAATTTGATATTTCATTTGTAACATTTTGATAATTCTGAAGTTGCTACTGTTTAAAGTGTATCTGTTTATTTGGAGATCTTATGTCTGGGGAAAAAATTGGCATTGACTTAGTCAGCTTTCACATTCCTTCGAAAATCAGTATACAGTAGAATAACTTTTTGATGGAATCTGTTTAGTTAGACCTCAAACCTAGATTTTTTTTTCCCCTGAAAGAAGCATGAATTGAATAGTACATCTCCTGCTGTTTACAAACCTCCTGAATGTGGTGGTGTTAATTATGATACCACCTCATTATCTTTTGCAAGCACTAGGCTGGGACTGTATGATGCAGCTGGCAGCTTTTTTTTCCAGCAATTGCCATTCTCTGTATTGAAATTACTTTGATCTTGTTTTTGTTTATCCGCTTCCCTAGTATTGTCTGAGTCAGACTATTAAAAATGCCATTTTGCTTAGAGGAAAACTAGAGAATAGATGGTTTCTTGCAGAGGATTTTCCCTCTTCATAATTTATCTATAACATTATTAGTTGCCTGCTTTGTATTTCTATTCATACTAAAGCAGTATGAAGTGTATA
Source organism: Erythrolamprus reginae (assembly GCF_031021105.1). Lineage (NCBI taxonomy): Eukaryota > Metazoa > Chordata > Lepidosauria > Squamata > Dipsadidae > Erythrolamprus > Erythrolamprus reginae. The sequence goes on from NC_091954.1 coordinate 46,902,464, forward strand.
TGTGTGTACATATGAGCTAACCTTTGCATTTTGAGTCAACATAGTCAGGACTAGCTCCTGCTATCTATGGGCTTAATGTCCTTAATTACTTCAGGAGTTTGACCTAACCACCAGCTGTCCCTGAAACTTGGTAATACACAAACAAACAAATCCAAAAGGTCAGTTAATTATGTGATTATGTTACTTCACCTCTGCAAATTCTAGTTTACAGTACAAGTCTAATTAGTTATCATGGCCTGCAACTTAGCGTTATTCTGAATTATTTCTTCCACCTGAAGCCTGCTTTTGACTAGATCTAGCAAAACTCAGATTTAGAATTAAGAATAAATTGCCACAGGTACTGTATGTGCAAGCATGATATACAATTTACTCTGGAGTTTCCCCCAATCCCAATAATGTAATGGGGTCTGATGCCTGGAGCCTTAACCTACATCTGTTCACTGATAATGTAGAATTTTAAAAAGCATGATTTCCCCATTTATTTATCTGATTTAGCTATTGCTCATTTCACTTTCAGATAATATCCAGTCTCTCTTTCCCATCTCTGATATAGGTATAATTATAAATGTTAGTTGATTGAAGAATAAAGCCAACTTACTTATTATTTTATTGGATTTATAAGACCCCCTTTTATTTTGTAGAACTGAAGTTACACACATAATGTTCCTTCCTCCTATTTTCCTTACAATAAAAAAAAGTGAGATGAGTAAGAGCGAATGAAAGACCAGAGTGAATCACCTAGTAGGTTTCCATGCCTAAGGGAGAAAAAAGTTTATTTGTTTGATAAATTATAAATAAATAAATGGTAAAATGCTGTTATAATTTCATCTTCTGCAAGAATAATGCTAAAAGTATTGAACAACATTGTTGTCGTGCTTCACAAACAAGCATATTTGTAGACAGAAGTCCAATTTTTACATAGTTCTATTCTGAGTTCAGATTGGTTTTTGCCATTTTCAGAAACTGTGTACTTACTAAAACTGAACAAATTACAGAGTAGTAAAAAAAATTGGAGCCACCACTTCTTTCATGACAAAATACACAGTATATATTTAAAGTGTCTATTGTGCTCTGGAAGCTATAAAGAAGACAACCATGATTTATTATATAATAAACATTTTTCTTCTCCATATATCTGTCAGAAGACATGGCATAGAAGCTGATACTTTTTTCTGTTATAAAAGATAGCCATTTTAAATGTCCATTATAGATGCAATGTTAATAGCAGCCTTTTCTGTTAGAGGACATACTGGTAGATGAGTTTATTGCAGACTGTAACTGTTAAGAAAACACTTCAATTAACCCAGTGCTACCTATTCAAGTGTCCTATGGCCAGAATTTCTGGATATAAATCAAAATAATAAAAACAGCAATGTGTTTGATATTTTTTATTCATTTTTGAGTCAAGATGTAAGTATCATCAGGTTTATAATTCATACAGCCAGATTTCAATGTAACTTTACATGTTATTTGAAGTTATGCCTTGCCTCTGGCACCTGCTTATTGTGCTCTATTGATAAAATGCTTATTGGTTCTTGCATCCTTTGGGGGAATATGAGAATTGATAAGAATATGGGAAAAGGGCCATGGTATAACTGACAGAATAGCGTTTAGCAGGATGCCTGGCAGAAAAGTGATATTAAATTGCTATAATTTGGAAATGTCCCAATGACAGATGTACACAATGATCTTCTTGTGTTTCCGCTCTTGGCACATTTATTAGGTGCCTTGTCATGTTCAATTTTTTGAAATAAAGAACAGATTTGTGTAGGTAAAGAATTTTAAAAGGTTTGATAGATAGCTTTGAATGTTAAAAAAAAAGCCATGCATTTTTGCCAAAGAGTTTTGCCAGTTCTTTCATAGCTCCCCTGAATACTTTCCAAGAAGTCCTTCCTGACTGTATTTTTTCTTTATGCTTTTTTTATTATTTACTAGATGTAGAAATCATGGAAACTCATATAATGCAAATGTTTGTTTCAACTGAAGCATGTTATGAGGGTTGGGCAGGATAATGAATAATAGAAACATTAAAAGCTAAATCAAAAGGAGCTTCAGTTTTTGGCTGAACTATCACAAACTGTAACTACAAAATTTTGAAGAATTGTTTCGTAACATTCTTTGTAATACCCTTCATAATTCACAATGTTTTGGTGTGTTATCATTGACTGCATTGTACATGGATAAAATCTATAAAAGAAATGTTTGTATAAATCAATGAATTGCAACAATATTGTGATTTTGTTCCCACATTGTAGGAATCTTGTAAACCAAGTCCTCCTCAGAAGCCTTTGCCAGCTAATCCTCAGAAGAACAAAGCTGTTCAGTTTAATCCTGCTTGTAGGACAATGTTTGAGCTTCCAAAACCTGTGCCTCAAATTGCTCCTGTCAGGTTAGTTTGGTTGTCTGTTATTATGTTTCACCCTAAACTCTTAATGGAAGCTATCCAAGTAAGGTTTTATGAGCACCATGATGCACAAAGTGGTTTAATTTTACAATAAACATGTCATGTGAAGAATCAACTTCAGTATAAACCATGCCATCACAGACTGGCAGTACACAATGTAAAAAACTTCCTTTTCTGTGCCCTGAATCTTGACTAATTTAGCTGGTCCTAATACTGTGAACAAAAACTCTTGTCGCATTCCCCAAATCATAATTTCAACACTTTTAACATGTAGACTAAAGAGATAAAACTGTCCCAAATCTTCAGTGGTCTAGAGATGGCAGTGATCAGAATAAAATATTGATTGATTGATTGATTTGGATTTTTATCCCGCCCCTCTCCGAGGACTCGGGGCAGCTTACAACATATGGAAAAATACAGTTCTGAAATCCAATAAACTAAAACAAGCAATCTAAAAACCCCAATTTAATTTAAAAAGTCATATTCAGTCCACCAACATACTTCCCATTCAGCATACATTCATTCATAGGCAGGGGCTGCAATTGTTAGTGTCCCCAAGCCTGTCGGCACAAGAGTGTCTTCAAATTCTTGTGAAAGACAAGAAGGGTGGGGGCGGTATGAATCTCTGGGGGGAGGTGATTCCAGAGGGCCAGGGCCCCCACAGAGAAGGCTCTTCCCCTAGGCCCTGCCAAGCGACATTTTCTAGTCGATTGGACTGGAGAAGGCTGACTCTATGGGACCTGACTGGCCACTGCGGCTCATGTGGCAGAAGGCAGTCCTGGAAGTAATATTCCAATATTATTATATACTCTGTCTCTCTCTCTCTCTCTCTCTCTCTCTGTCTCTCTCTCTCTCTGTGTGTGTGTGTATATATACACATACCCACACACCCAAAGTTCTATCAAAGAAATCTTTTCAGATATTCCTGTAATAGGTGGGGAGGAAATAAATCTAACTACAATTATTCCAAAGAGCCAATATTGGACAAGCAACATCTATACTGTAGCTATTATCCTCACCTCCCCAAAGTGGGAAAACCACAAGCTGCTTCTCCCAGATCATTTTGGTCAGGTTGATTTTAGTTGAAGATTGTGAAGATAATCTGGTACCAAGCTCAAAACCTTATGTAAATTAAATGCAAGAGTTTAAAATGCATTTAGAAGGTGATTGGTAACCAGTGCAAGCAATTTATAGTAGTATGGTGTAATGTACTCCTGCCAGATGTTGTTGTTGTTGTATTATTATTATTATTATTATTATTATTATTATTATTATTATTATTATTATAGTTGAAAGGAACCTTACAGGTCATCAAGTCCAACCCCCTGCTTACACAGGAAACCCAACAGCACCCCAGCCAAATGGCAGTCCAATCTCCTCTTGAAAATGTCCAAAGTTGGGGAGTTGACAACCTCCGCTGGCAGGCCGTTCCACTGGTTGATCGCTCTCACTGTCAGGAAGTTCTTCCTTATCTCCAGGTTGAAACTCTCCTTGGTTAGCTTCCAAACGTTGTTTCTCGTCTGGCCCTCTGGTGCCCTGGAAAATAGTGTGACCCCCTCCCCTCTGTGGCATCCCCTTAAGTATAAAGTATATTAAGTATAAAGCTATCATGTCCCCCCCTAGCCCTTCTTTTTGCTAGACTATCCATGCCCAGTTCCGTCAACCTTTCCTCGTATGGCCTGGTCTCTAGTCCCCTTATCATTTTAGTTGCTCTTTTCTGCACCCTTTCCAGAGTCTCTATATCTCTTTTGAAGTGTGGTGACCAGAACTGGATGCAATACTCCAGGTGCGGTCTGACCAGGGCCTTATAGAGTGGTATTATTACCTCTCTGGTCTTGGAGTGTATCCCCCTGTTCATGCAGCTTAGGATTGTGTTGGCTTTTTTAGCCGCTGCTGCACATTGTTTAGCTGGTTATCCACCAAGATTCCAAGATCCCTTTCAGAGTCACTTATGGTGAGTGTGATTTCACCCAGTTTGTATGCATGTTTTGGGGGGGGGGGTTTGCCTAGGTGCAGGATTTTACTTTTCTCTACATTGAACTTCATTTTGTTCGTTTCGGCCCACTGTACAAGTCTTTCTGTATCCTGTGCCTATCCTCTGGGGTGTTGGCCACTCCCACCAGCTTGGTGTCATCTGCGAATTTAATTAATTCCCCCTCTATTCCCTCATCTAGGTCATTGATAAATATATTAAAGAGTACTGGGCCTAGGACTGATCCCTGTGGTACCCGGCTGCCTACCTCTTTCCATGTGGACTTAGTCCCATTGAGGGCTACTCGCTGAGTGCAATTGGTCAGCCAGTTTTCAATCCATTTTGTTGTGTTACTGTTGATCCCACTCTTCTATACTTTGGAGAGTAGAAGGTTGTGGTCCACCTTGTCGAATGCTTTGCTAAAGTCTAGGTATATTATGTCTACTGCGTTTCTCTGGTCTACTGATTTGGTCACATTGTCAAAGAATGAAATGAGATTGGGAACCTAACAGCATTCTGGGCCATTTTAGAGCAACCCAACTAAAACTATTAAGGTAATCCAAATGTCTGGCAATAAGACCATAAATTGCTGTTGCAGCAGTCTCTTGTTCTGGGTTCAGTTACACACACTCACACACACAAACTCACAGCCTCCTAAAATTAAATTTGATGGTGCAAATGGATGGGCTTCAAAAAAAGTGGTCCAGGATATCTATGTGACCTAAAATTATCACATGCTTAATCCCTATTGTTTGATTTATTTAATAAGTAAATAAATGTCATAGCAATTCCCAGTTCTCATGTATTTATTTTGTCTTTTTGTCTCTCAACCCTCTTCTCTTGAACAGGCCTGCACCAAAACCTCCACTTCATGTGCCTAGGCCCTGCAATGCTGTCTATATGAAATGAAAAAGAGAGAAAAATTAACATCTTTATTCTGAAAAAAAAAATAGAAGTTTGCACTATTTTTCAGCTGGAAATTAATATTTTTATATCATACAATAGAATGTTTAATGTTCTATATCCCATTGTTTTAAGAACTCTGAGCTACTGCCTTTGGTGCTATAGTGTATGAAGGTGGTTTGCGTCCTTGCTCAGGTACTAATAAATTATTAATTTATACTGATATTTATTACAGTGCAGAGCACTGTAGTAAATATTATTTCATCATAATCAAGTTTTCCTAGGATGGAAGCCATTTTGATGTTTAAGCAGTCTGGAACCATCCTTCATTTAAATTTCACAGGAGGCTATATAATACCTCTTTGTGTTTGTTGTTCCGTTTAGATCTATTCTTTGCAGGATGCTGTCTAGGACTGAAATAAAATTGCTGAGATCAAGGGACCAATGAAAGTTCAAACAGCTATCTTTTTATTGTTTGCCAAAATCTGGAAGCAAAATGTAATTTGGGGGGGGTACAATTTACAGGATCATGAAGTAAATAACTGCCAATGCAGTTCTTATTCCATTAGAAAGATGGAAAAATACTATTTACAAAAATCAAGAGATACTGTGCAATTTTTCTCATAATTTGAAAGCCTATAGTAACAATGGCAACCAGAAATTCACTGTGATTATGCATGTACCAAATCGAAGTCCAATCTACCTCTAGTGAACCGTGCATATGGAACATAACAATTTTTGGATAAAATTATACAAAATGTGATTTGTGCAGAACTCATCTCCATCATCATGGTACAGATGCACACTATACACTGAATTATCTCTTGAGGCTTAAATACCTATCCCAAAATCAGCAGTTTTAGCCAGTACCCAGAATCCATTTTCAAGTTTAAAAGAGTCTCAAGAATATTTCTTATTAAATATTTATTTCAGTTCTATAACATATTAGTCATCTGTTCCAGAATTACAATTCTGGTTAGAAAAATCTTCAGATAAATTGTACTAACATGAGTGATTTCTTCTTTGTAATTACAAAAATATAGTTAGCCACAACTGTATATCCTAACTCACTGTACTGTAATGTTAAATGCCTGTTTTCCAAGACTGTATAGATTTTCAAATAGCTTTTAAAGTACTGTATATTGAAGACCATTTTAATTAGAAATGATGTGAAATTTCTATCATAATGCATTTTTCAAACTTTTCAATCTTCTCAGTGTTTATTTCTCTCTGTGTGTATATACATATATAAAGATCTGCATACAAACAACAATGCCCCTGAGGCTCACACTTTGATGATTGGTTTCCACCGACACAGCACAAGGTCTTGTCCTTTTCTTACTCTGTGGTGCGGCAGTCCATATAGCCACAGAACGTATGGGTAGCTAGCTTTATAGTTCCATAACACCCAGTTCAGATGCTTACTTACCATTTACAGTGGAACCCCGACATAAGAGCTGCTCTACTTAAGAGCAACTCGAGATAAGAGCTGGGAGGGGAGAGATATTTTTGTTCTACTTACAAGCCCAAATTCGAGATACAAGCGCCAAGGAGCTGTCTCCTGAAGCCAAACGCTAACTTCCGCGTTCGGCTTCAGGAGACAGCTGCGAAGCGGCGCGCGTGTTTAAAAGGTTGCAGCCGGCCTGGGGGGCTCGGGGGGGTGCTTGCAGCTTTCTTTCTTGCTCTTTTTCTTTCTCTCTTTTACCTTCCATTCTTCTATTTCTTCTTTTCTTTCTCCTTCCCACCTTCTTCCCTCCCTCCCTCCCTTCACTCATTCCTCTCTTACTCTCCCCTTCCATAAGTTTCCTTGCTTCCTTCCTCTGTTCCTGTCCCTTCCCCCTTTCTTTCTTTCTTTCTTTCTTTCTTTCTTTCTTTCTTGCTTGCTTGCTTGCTTGCTTGCTTGCTTGCTTGCTTGCTTGCTGCTTGCTTGCTTTCTTGCTCTTTTTCTTTCTCTCTTTTACCTTCCCTTCCTCTATTTCTTCTTTTCTTTCTCCTTCCCACCTTCTTCCCTCCCTCCCTTCACTCATTCCTCTCTTACTCTCCCCTTTCATAAGTTTCCTTGCTTCCTTCCTCTGTTCCTGTCCCTTCCCTCTTTCCTTCCTTCCTTCCCACCCTCCGTCCATTCATTCACCCATTCCTCTCTTGATCGCTTAAAGCTGGTCCCTGGTGCAAAAAGGGTTGGGGACCTCTGTCCTACAGGATTGGGTGGCAGAGAAGTTGAACATATGTAAATTTAAAAGTTTAAGAAAGTTTACAAGTTAAGTGAAAGAAACTTCATTATTCATTTATATGTACATGTACATTTCTTCATTAAAAACATGTCTTTCTGCATAATTTAGACTAACTTTGTGAGTTTTTTGAGGGCTGGAACCAATTAAAATTATTTACATTAATTCCTATGGGGAAAAGTCGTTCGAGATAAGAGCTGCTCGACTTAAGAGCCCAGGTCCGGAACGAATTAAACTCGTATCTCGAGGTACCACTGTATATGATGTTTTCATGTGCAGAATAACAAGTTACTCAGCATGAGATAGGAGTTTTACTTTTTACTTTTAAAAACACATTACTGTAGCAGTCATATTTCCAAATATATATATCTATTTCTTACAAATAGCTATGTACAGTAACAAAAATGCATTGTTTCATACTAAAAGAAAAACATCAACACAGTAAAATATTTTGTGAAAACACATTAACATTGGTTTGAGAGTAGCGTTTAGCATTTCCAAAGATTAGATTCCTATAGTTTTGAGTTAAGCTACAGATTGAAATTGAAAAACAGCAAAACAGCTAGAGGGCAACAAGGGGACAGATAACACATTCTGTTGTTGCAGCTCTCTGATAATAGACATGTAACTCTGCCATGCCATCACTTTTAACTTTTCATCTCCATATGGACAGATTTTATAATAATAATTTAATAAGTACTTATATTGGGCTGTGGCATTCCAAGAAATTTGAAGAATTCAACACTTCAGAAACATTTTTATATTTACGTGTCTTCCTCTTATGCTGAATGTTTTGTTCATGGAGTCTTTGGAGAGGGGCGGCATATAAATCCCATTAATAAATAAATATATAAAAGCTATAATAAAAAAGGTAAAGGCTTCTCTTGTCCAATCACATTTGACTCTTGTGGACAGTGTTCAACTCCATTTCTTAGCCGAGGGAGCCGTCATTATCTGAAGATACACTCATCTCCAATCATAAAGGACCACATTTAAGAGGGCAGAATTCTAGAGCATTTTATGAAAATGACATATTGTGAGTTCATCTATCCCAGTATTATCTACATTGATCACTTAGATTTGTGAGAGAGAAGTTATTTCCAATTTGTCTGCCTAAAATGTATTGAATTTCACATGCCTCTATGTAAATGTGGGTTTTCTCACCCGCTGTCTCTTTACTGTCAGAAAGTCTCTACCATTTATTTTCTCCCCAGCTAACTAGCAAAATAGCAATTCAAGGCTTATTTCATTAGAGGCATGGATTACTGACCTACTATCCAAAGGATATCATTAAAATTATTTTACAGTAGTCTAAACAGCAGCTGGGAACCATAAGATAAATGAATTTGTCCTTGGTTTAGCAAGTTTATAAAAAATAACTGCATTTTTAATTGATGCATTTATTTTTTCCTTTCTCTTAAAAATATTTAATCCCTATATTTTACATCTTTCCTCTTCTTATAAATTATAAATTGACCAATAATATCATCTGTTAATACATAAAACGTCTTCCAGTTCCCAGACTTTTGGGTCATTCTAGTTGTATATGCAATATGGTAATTTCCAAAGTCATTAATATTTGCTTCCTAATAAAGAGAACCAGCACCAAATGATCTTTATTTCTTTTTTTGGTGCATAATTTAACTTTTCCAATTATTATGCTCTGTATCTAAGCAACAAAAGCAGTGATGCCTGTGAAGAAACCAGGTAAAAATATCCAAATCTCAAAATAAAGCAAAATGGAATTATCTGTGAAGACAATTTACTTTATAAACCTTGTATAAGTTACAATGTAATAATTGATATTTTAATTTATAAGGCATTTGGAAAATATTAGTAATATTTATGCTAAGTAGGAAGAGTTATTGATGATTGTAGAACTTAGTTTTTAAAAATGAGATTTGGCAAGTGCTATTAGGATTCTTTATATTTCCTTCCTCTTGAATAGCTGAAGGTTTTCTGAGAGCTTTGACCCTCCATTCTCTATGAAAATTAATTCTATTTGTCACTCAAAATAAATTTGTAATTGCTTATTAAAAAGATGACATTTATTTCATTTAGCAAGAATCCCAGGAAGACGCCATATAAAAAATATTGAACTATGTAAGATTTATTCTTTCTTTGGTACTATATTAATTCCCCATCATTTTTTTCTATTTATTAAAAAAAGTGGAAGCAAAACTATTTAAGAAATATACCCTTCAGTTAGAGGGCACTATGCATTTTTAGTGCCCCAATCTAACAGACCCGTGGTTATGTACTACCACATGAGAAATAAAGCAACTCTGTGTAGGTACGTTAATATTGGGCCTCACATGTGCAACATGCATAACGTAAGTTAGGCAGGGATCAAATACATTATTATTATTTATTAAATTTGTATGCCGCCCCTCTCCGTAGACTCGGGGCGGCTCACAACAGTAATAGAAAAAACAATGTAGAATACAAATCTAATAATTAAAACTAAAAACCCATAATTTAAAAAAACATACACACAACATACCATACATAAACAATATAGGCCTGGGGAAGTTATATCAATTCCCCCATGCCTGACGACAGAAGTGAGTTTTAAGGAGTTTACGAAAGGCAAGGAGGGTGGGGGCAGTTCTAATCTCAGGGGGGAGCTGGTTCCAGAGGGTCGGGGCTGCTACAGAGAAGGCTCTTCCCCTGGGACCCGCCAAACGACATTGTTTAGTCGACGGGACCCGGAGAAGGCCAACTCTGTGGGACCTAATCGGTTGCTGGGATATCACAACCAAAATCAGCAGATGATCCAGTCAATTTAATCTTTTCTACCATAGAATTATATACATAAGTGAGAAGAAACACAGTTCTATATGTCTGTTACTAACTCCATTATTCCTTGTTACAAAAGGAATCAATAAAAGTATCAGTAAACTTATGAATATCTTTTTCTTAATTACAACAAAGCATATCAATCATTTTAACTTTATGTCTGGAGTTGTAACATTACCATTTCTTGAAACCAGGTCTTTCTCCTTAGTTTCTCAATAGGATATCTGTAGACCTCAGCTTGACCAAAGCAGTTGCCTAGCCCAATCTATGATATTTTCAATGGATGGCAGCAGAGCCATCCATCATGGCTTTGTTGATCTGCATCGGGGCATCTTAGGATATGTAGGATATTAAGTCATCTTATTTCCCCCCCCCAAACAGTTGGGAACTACTCCAGCTTGAGAGCAAATCTCATGCCATTGGAAAGCTGTGCTTTAGTGGAGGAGGAAAGCTGATGTGTGGTTAGGACATGATCTCCATACCTGGCAGTTATGGCTTTAGAAAGAAGCAGTTCTCCAGCCCTCATGTTTTCAAAAGATTATTTGGTATGGTCATGGTCTTACCGGACTCGTTTTCTGATGAAGAGGAAGAAAAAGAACTAGGGACATCTAGGATTAATAAACATGGTGGGATTGATTCCAACACTGTTGTAGCCAATTACTCCCACTTCACTCTGACTAAAGCAGATCCCATAAGAATTTCTGCCTGCACCCTCTATCTGCCTTTCAGAGTCATAAACCTAGTCCTGAACAGAGGTACAGGTAAAGATACAACAGTCAAAGGTTGACTGACCAAAAATCAGGTCAGCAGGAAAGTAGACTCTAAGATGCAATGAACAAGTTGTTCATTTGTATAAAGCATGAGCACTGCTGATTTTTTTAGCCCTCTGTCATTACTTCCTTAATGCAAATATTTTCCTGGGACCACTTACTAGTGTATGAATCAAAAAAAAGCTGGGGCATCTTTAAGATGTTGGCAAGTGCAAGAAGCATCCTCAAGCTCTACCTCAGGAGTGTCAAACTTGTGTTGTCACATCATTACGTGCCGTATCATGACTTTTCCCCCCTTCGCTAAACCGGGGTGGGTGGGAGAAGCATGTGATGTATCTGGCCCGCGGGTTGTGAGTTTGATACCCCTGGTCTACCTGAACCACATTTTCTACTTTAGATACAAATAATTTACATCCTCATTAATAATTGAGAACTTGTAGGATAATGCTCTTGACGGTTGCATAACAAATACTTATGAACTACTATCAGAACTACAATTAATGTAAAAAGAATAGCCACCAAATGTGTCCAGTTCTGGATACCACAGTTCCAAAAAAGGACAACAGTAAATTGGAATGAGTTCAAAAAAGAGTTTCAAAGATATTGAAGACTGTGGAAACATGCCAAATATACAAGAGTTAAAAGATCTGAGAAAGACTGACGACCATTCTTCAGATATCTAAAAGGAGGGATTTATTTTCTACTGCGCCAAAGCATTGGACTGGAACCTGTGATCCTTGAAATATTTTCACATTAAATGGAATTAATTATTCCATTTAATGTGTGTAGGGTTATTTTAATAAAATCATTCTATACACTGTAAATGTATATTAGAATCCAATGCATTCATTTTTATGAAATACCTTTCTACAATGGTTACAATTATATTTGCTTTACTTGATATACACTATATTACAGTTTGTCTTCTTTATGTCCAGACTTTATACAGATTATTACAGTATGTCAATATGTTTCAATATTAGGACACATGTATTCTTTTAAGTATTTTATATCAAATAAATTGTAAATACACATTTACTTATGTTTTTTTTATTAAATAATTTTCCAAATTGAGATTTATTGAGGAAATAAATGTTTATTTACTCTGCAGTTCAAATAGGGTATACTTTACAAATCAACATATTTAACTAAGAATAAAGATTTTTGTTTTACATTTTAAACTTTGATTGTGTATAAACTTATTGAGGAATAAATTTCTTTAAAATCAGTCATTTTTAATAATCACATCATTTAAATTGCAAGAAGATGAGAAACAATAGGTTTCTGCTAACAGGTAACACACTAAGTTAACTTTTATTCAATATGAAGATCTTAATGGACACAGTTGGAGTAAAATTAAAATGTAATTACAGCGTTATCAGCCTGAAAGAAGACAAATGTTTATTAAGCTATTGATATTGTTTATGTTATTCATATATTATAATTATAATGTATATAAATTTGTTGCTCCTGTTAAGATCTTGACAGAGAGAACAATAAATTTCTCAGTCATAGTAAATCTTTGCTACTGTGATTGAAATAATCATTAAAGTCATCAGGACAAATGGATTTATCAGACATTTATTTCTGTGAAGGAGAAAACAAGATTACATAGCAGAAGGAGAAAAATCCATCCCTAGATTTCCTCTGCATCTTATTGGTTATATCCTGTAGCTATCTACATCTGCAGGGATGCTTTCACCTCTGTATGTGAAAATTTCAAGTTCTCTCATCTCTGTACATGAAAATAATTCAGACCAGGTAGATAACCACTCTAAATTTATTTCCTCTTACTGCTTTGCAATCAAACTGGAATCCAACATCGATTTAAAAACTTCAGGTTTATTATCCCTCCTGCACATAGTTGTTGTGAACTTGTTTTATACTATCACCACCATAATGGGGCTGTTGTTTTTAAAAATCTCCATATGGTGGGCGTCATTTATAATGCTGCAATGCAGAGTATTCAAAAGTATATTATACAAAGTTACAACAATAACAACAACAGAATTGGAAGGGACCTTGGAGGTCTTCTAGTCCAACCCCCTGCTTAGGCAGGAAACCCTACACTTCTTCAGATAGATGGTTATTCAACATCTTAAAAACTTCCAGTGTTGGAGCATTCACAACTTTTGGAGGCAAGCTGTTCCACTAATTAATTGTTCTGTCACAAAATTTCTCCTTAGTTCTAAGTTGCTTCTCTCCTTATTCAGCTTTCATACTTTAAGTGTATTAATGTGTGAGAGCACCCTTCTTGGAGGGATAGAAGTAGTAATGTCCCTAAAAGGCTGGACTCAGCTGTTAGAGACTTATCCAGGCAATACTGCACAATTCACAGACAACAATTTGGCCTAGACTACCCAGAAGTAAAGCTCATGTAGAGAATACCCCCAAAACCTTCAAGCAGCCTAACTGAACCTACTGGAAGTCCGTTCTGTTTCAGAGTTTTGAAGAGAAGAAAAAACAGCAGAGGTCAACAAAGAGAAATCTAGAGGCAAGACACCTGCTTGATTACTTTGAGTTCTTAGTCTGTTCTAATTTTTCTATACCTAAATGCTTAAGGGACTGGGCAGTATAAATGTCCCCAGGTTCTCTACATCCTTTGAGAGTCTAGTGTTTGCTTTACGATACTCACTAATCAGCTCTACACATTTGTGTCTACAAAAGTCTCCACGAAAGTGATACTTGTTCAGATATTATAAGAAATTCAAAATCATAAGAATATTTTTAAAAACAGCCACTTACATCACATGTTTTAAATTGTATTTGTAATTTACAAGATTAGAAAAAGTTTGGGTTTTAAACTGCAGTATTTCCTATTTATATGCTTGATGTTCTATCTGATCTATCTTGTATCACTGATCCTTCTATAACAAGATACTTTGAAGGATTCTTTCACATTGCTTATGTTAAAGAACAACAATTGAGGTAAATTAATGTTCAATTACTATGGCAGAACCTAATTTTAATGAATAGTGTGCTTATGTTGTAACATGGAAATTTGGCTCGAATTCTGGCATAAAAAAGACTTTTCAAACTATATCCAATACTGGGTTATCTTTTATAAATACAGAATCCTAAAGTACCAGAGATATTCAGTTAAATGAAGTTTGGCTATAATAGTAATTGTTTTAGCAAATGCAGTATGAGGCAACAAAATAGAATTGGGAGATAAATGAGAATGGGCTGATTATTTTTCCCACTGTTTCATTTCCATTTTATATCTTCCTATATTTATCTCTATCGCTTTGTAAAGGCACCAAGAGAACAAGTGAACCAAGTTTTACTGCAAAAATGTTATGAGAAATTTAGACACCTCCTTACATTATTATGGTCTTCTGGTTAGAAAGAACAATCCTGAAGATTGATATAAATAGTTCTACATTAGAATCTGCAAGAGATCCAAATTCTTTTCTGGGACTTGTCAGCAGAAAGGAAAAAAGGAGCAGCAATATTTTTTCTTTCCAACAGGTAATTTTTTTTCTAGCTCTAGAACAGAGGTGTCAAACTCAATTTCACTGAGAACTGCATCGGGGTTGTTTTTGACCTTGGAGGGCCGGGTGGGCATGGCCAGGATGGACGTGCACAGCACGGCATCACTCATGTCAGGGGTGCCTATGATGGTCCAAGTAAATGGGCCAGATAAAATGGGCTCCCAACCTCTGTTTCAGCTGCAATGGCCTCTACATGCAGCCCTCCCAAGTTCCATTTTTGCTAGCACTGCGGGCCAATCCTTCACTATTTCCAGAATGGCCCTGCTGGTCAGTTCTAAACACCCCATGGGCCAGATCCAGAGGTTAGAAAATTCCTCTTTCCCCTGTCTGGAATATAGCACAGTCTCTGCTAGTATACTGATGGTTGGTCTACTTACCAATTTCTATATTTACCTATATATACACCTATATTTTCTTTCTTTGATTTGAGAGATCCAAAATTGGAGAACTGAAGTTTTAAATAAACTCTTATGAGCTGTATATGGCATTTTCAAGGTTGAATCTCCTCCATGGTTGGTCCTCCCTCTCTCCCTGCCCCAGAGAATAAAATTTATCCTATAGTCATAATCTCTCTAAGCCCCTAAAACAATACAAATTGCATTGTTCATTGCATTTCATAAAGCAAAACAGTATATGGGTAGAAAATATGCCCAGCCAAATTTTATGAGTAGGTTTGAGAGTCAAATATTTGTGAAAAAAATGGCAGCATTTTCCCCCCATTGACATTAGAATATAGGAAGAAAACTAGTTATGAATCTATTTCCAGTTCATTAGATCAAAATCATTACTGAATCCAAATAGAACTCTCAGTAGATTTCAAACAGCTTATAGATGTCAGGCTTTAACAGAAATATTAGAAATGTACAGTAACTTGTTACATTCATTCTCACCTTTAAACATGAATATAGACTTTGGAGAACACTCTACATAAAGATGCAAATTCAATTTAACCATGTAGGAACAAATTCATTTTTTCAATTAAAAAAACATTGATCCATTTAAATTCAATGAAATATATTCACAGAGGTCTGAACAGTCAAATACCCTAACAGAGCAGTCCAAAGAATGTTTACTCAGAGATAAATTCCACTCTAATCAATAGTATTGTATCATTCTTAAGTGTCTGTTAGGATGCATGCTTATTATAGGCTGTGATTTCTGCTTCAACTGCCTGTCTATATATGGCCAAGTTACAACTACTAAACTCCTGGCTGATGGAAAGCTGCACTGCCCTTAAGTACTCAAAATTATATGAGCAGTTTTAGGATTGTGTTCAAAATCCTGACCATGAGCTATTCCCTACTTTGTCAATTGTTATTCTCAGTGTGTTCCATTGCAGAAAACCTGTTACACTAAAACCCTGCATGGCAACTCCCTGGTATTGGTTGCTTTGATAAACTGGTTGTTACAGTTTGCCCTTGGCTGCTTGATTTTTGAAAAAACAGGATCCAGGTGGCTGGAGGGAGGGGCAGGGGAGAAATTAAGAGGAGCAGGAGCAGGGTGGTTTAATTTTTTTATTATTATTATTTTGCTGTCTCCTAGACATATTCCTTTAATGACATCTACTATTTCCAAGCAGAAATTGTTTTCATTAACATTAATCAGGATCATGGTTGAGAAAAGAGTTAGTGCTCAGATTCCACAGTTCCTATCCAGCTAGTGAAAAATTCAAGCAGGACATATCATGTGACCAACTCCACATTGAGTTGTGCTAATTATAACTGGCATTTGGGTTTAAAATCAATCTCCAAAGGCTAGAACATAGTATCACTATAAAACCGTCATTAAAGAAAGACAATTTTAAAATTCAGATAAATGTAAAATGCCAGAGAAAATCCTCAAAAAGGAAATATTTTAATCAAAGTGTCCAAGGATGATTTTAAAAAAAACTTACAGGAAAAAAGAAAACAAGCAGAAATCAATCTTCATAGTCCCACCTTCCTGGAAAAAAAGATTAAGAGGCACTTTCTTCAAATAACCGTGAAGGCGTAGATGCAAGATCAACAGCTGCACTGCTTAATTGCTTTTTCTTTTCTTCTATTATTGAAACCACACTCTTAAAAAGAAGAAAAAAAATAGTGAGTTAATCACCAGAGGTTAAAAAATGTTTAAAAACTAAAAATGATTAATTCAAGAAAGGTAGATTCCTACCTGTCTGTTCAAGCCTTTGGCCATTTCCAGAGCGCCCTTACCAAACTGAAAAATAACATATCAAACAAATTCAACTTACTGTTTAAGTACTTACTGTATGTAGGTAGATATTGTATGCAGTGAAAGAAATATAATACCTCATTTTTAATATCAGGATCTGCTCCTTTCTCTAATAATAATGCAACCAAATCTTCATGATTATTTAAAGCTGCCACCTATAAGACAAAGAAAGAAATATACGTCATTTAAAATTACATGTTTTTCAGTAACTGGGGAATTTATTGGGAACTTTTTGCACAAGGCAAAATGCATGCCGCCCCGAGTCTGCGGAGAGGGGCGGCATACAAATCTAAATAATAAATAAATAAAATAAAATAAATAAATACTAAATGCCGCTTGCATATAAACATGCTCGGAGTCTCATATGCTGTTTGCCTTTTGCAATGAAAATATGCAACGGTACTAACGTGTTGAAAATAAATTCATTGAATGAGATCTTATATGAAGGATTCCTTCAATTTCTGACTTAGAAAATTTGTGATCTGAAAAGCACTCAAAGAATCTACTGACAAACCTCTATTTTGTTATCTTTCAGTCAAAATAGAGCTGGAAGGGACTTTGATGTCTTGTAGTACAACCCTCTGCTCAAGCAGAAGACCCTATACAATTCCAAATAGGTGGCTGTCAGTACCTATATCTTCTGAAGACAAGCTTTTAGTTACTCTTCTTTGCACTTTTTCCAAAGTCTCAACATGTTTTTTCTAATGTGGTGACCAAAATTGGACGCAGTATTCCAGTGTGGTCTTACTAAGGCTTTATAAAGTGGTACTAAATGTTACTGAAATACTTAATGTATCCAGGTATGTACCTAATGTCACTAGAAATTGAGATCATTACATTGCACTTGACTTTTTGATGAGGCTTTATTTAACTGTTTCATTTATAGTCAAAACAGTACATATGAGAGGAGTGTTTTAATTCCACATGCAATATTCTTCTCCATAAACTTCTCAGCAATTGCCATTTCTTTTTTGCTGGTGTATATATCCCACAATTGTTTCTCTGCAAAAGTTTCCCTCACACAGAAAAGGTTCAAAAGAAATAGAATTCTCTTTTTTTATTTAATATTTTTATTGATTTGTTAAAATATGAACACACACACAACATATAACAGGTGCTTTGTGAGTAGTGCCTACCACCAGACAAACATTTATACCCCACCACCAAATCGGGGGTGTTTCTTGTATATACCATTTTAACTCAAGAGCAAAGTACAGTGGTACCTCGGTTCTCGAATGCCTTGGTTGTCGTACATTTCGGATACCGAACAAAATTTTCAGCAAAAATTTCCTTCGGACAAAATTTCCTTCGGACAAAATTTCCTTCGAACAAAAATTCAGCTACCGAACAGCCACAGAAAATTTTGTTAATTATCCAAAATGTTACCGCCGGGGGCAGCTGCAATCCCGGCAGCTTCGGGGGGCTCCTTTCCTCAATGCTTCGTCTTGTTACCTCTAGGGAGCTGCACCAACTTTCTCGTGACGTTCCCGGCGGCTTGACTTCTAGGAGCAACAGCACCAGGAACGTCATGTGATGAAGGGAAATCGCCGGAGCCATCTCAGCAGTTGCCGCCGCTCCAGCAGCTTCCCTTCATTACGTGACGTTCCCAGCGCTGTTGCTACTCGAAGGGAAGCCGCCGCCGTTGCCACGGCCGGGAAGGAGAAAGTTGGTGCAGCTGCCTACAGGTAACAAGCCGAAGCACTGAGGAAAGGAGCCCCCCAAAGCTGCCGGGATTGCAGCCACCCCACCCTTCCTGCAGCTTGCAGCGCTTAGACTATAGAGCTCCTCAGATTTTTTTATCCCATAGGAAATAAAGAAAATAGATTTAATTGGTTCCCAGCGAGTCAACAGGGGCTGGGAACCAATTAAATCCATTCCCATTATTTCCTATGGGATAAATTAATTCAGTACTCAACCAAATCGGTTCTCGACCACACTTCTGGAACGAATTGTGGTCAAGAACCGAGGTACCACTGTATCTGTTTACATATTATAGAGTGATTCCAATTTATTCCTTGTAGCTTGGTCTCGGATTCTACTCGCCATATATCGTCTTACCTTGTCCCATCGTCCTATCAGTTGTCGCAAGTCAGTTTCATTAACCGAATTCATCCTTTTATCCATAATCTCAAATTGAATATGGTCTACCATGTACCGGTACCAATTTTGCATTGTCCATTTTGTCGCATCCTGCCTGAGTGCTTTCTCTAAATTCTCTCATCGCATTACTTTTAACTAATACTGCCATTTCCTTAGTAATTATCCATCGTATATTTAAAATCCTATTAATATCCTCTTGCACTTTTTGCCAAAAATTCTGCACTATCGGGTATTCCCAAGAAATAGAATTCTCCACAGAACAAATACACTCTCTTTCTCTTCAGTGAAAATCAGTATTTGCATTCTGTCAATAAATACTGTTATATAAGGAAAACTGAGATAATACAGGCATTGCCTAATATTAAAATGTTATTCTGGAGAAATCAACAAGATCTCTTCCTTTTCTGCCTTAGGCATAAGCACAGTATCATATTCTTGACTGCTGCTTGTTCTATTGCCTTTCAGTTTTGTGTTTCTGTCAAAGACAGAGAAACAAGCAAGAATTGCCAATTTCTTGCACAAAAGGCAGGTCAGCAGTGGAATGAGACAACTTGCCACTGCCAATTTACCATGGCCAACTCGCCATTGCTAACTTGCTACAGGACAACTTAATCATTCTATTTAATTATTTAAAATGAAAAAATATTTTAATTTTTGCTGTTCACATTTCATTCTGTTCCCCTCTTCTAGATCATTTCTTTAGTGATTCTATACCACCATTTCTTTGATATTAATAACTCAGTAAGTTGTCCTGTGGCGAGTTGGCTGTGATAAATTGTCACAGAATCGGCTGGCAGATCTAGTAGCAAGAAAATCTTAGGTTTTCATTGTGGCAAATTTGGGCATTCAACAAAAAAAAAACCAGAAATCATTAATGTGTTTTCTTGTTCAATATGAGTGTTTCCAAATATACTTATTCCATTTATATGTTCCCTGTGTTCTATACATTTAAAACATATGTATGTTCCTAAAAATGTAATTTGCAAGATCATTATATCTCATCTATTCTCCAGCAATTGAGAATATATTATGTAAGTACATTGAATTCCACTGCTTTCTAAACATTTTGTTGAAAATTTTATAGAGATAGTAAAATAGGCCTCTATAGGAGGGAACTAGATATTAATCAGCAATCAGAATTTGGCAGTACTATACTATATACATTTCCTCTTCCCCACATCATTAAAGTACCATCCCAAACACCTATTTTAAAGTGCAGGAAAATAATACTTGCTCACTATGTTGATTGGGGTAAAAACACGACAGAGTCTCTGTTGATCTTTATAACATCTACAAATGCAGTAGTTCAGAAAGATGAATTTCCAATAAGAAGGAATAAGAAGCCTCATCCCATTAAAGAAACATCTGAACCTACTCAGACTATTCTATTTCATGCAATAAACCAGAAAGGATATTTTGATATCAAATGCTTTGGAAGGAGAAATCTAAGAGGAAATGAAGTCATGTTTTGAAATTGCCTTGAGCTTGGTAATGGTAAGAAATAATGTTCTTATTCAGGCATAGATTATGTTCCTACAAATAAGAATAATACATGATATCTGGCAGGCTTTCCACCTATGTATATACAAATATAGGCTGAATAAGTATCATGCAATTTCCCCCAGATATTTGGGTCAAAGGGCTAGGTTTGTTCTATTCCTGTTGAAGGTTTTGTTTTGATGAGTGGGGATCCTTGCTTTATCCTAGCAAGGAAAACCAGGGGTGGGTTCCTTCCGATTTGAACCGGTTCACTCGAACTGGTAGCAACCTGCTGGTGATGCCACTATGACATCATCAAACTAGATTGGTCGGTGCTGGTCCATGGGCGCCGCAATCTTTTTATTTATTTTTCTATTTTTTTAAATTAAATTTTTCCCTTCTGTGCAGAAGTTGAGTTCCGGCACTGTGCATGCAAGTCACTATCTTTATGTTTGTTTGTTTGTTTTCTGATTTTTTGTTATTGCATATTTGTGCATGCGACCATGAGGCGTGCCCCTGCGGCATGGGAGAGGGCAAACCAGCAGTGAGGTAAGTTGGATCCCATCCTGCTTTAAACCATCCAGAATTATCTATGTGGGACATGCAGTCATATAATTCAATAACTAAAATAAATTGACAAATTTGCACAAATGAAAGGTAATTATGCTCATAGTGTAATTCATTGGAAATGTTAAAGATATATAATACTTTCTTTGAAAATTTTATACCTATCACTAATTACTAAAGATATTTAGAACTAATTAGCAATGATACCACACATAGCCACAAAGAGTCTTGTTGATTGCCTGATTAAGTATGCAAATTGATATATTTTAGTTTATCTAATTTATGGGATACTCAAATGAATCAATGCTTTTTCCCAAACAAAGGTTGATGAAGTTAGAAGTTCTGGAACTCTTTGAAATCATATCCATAACTAACCTTGATAATGTTAAAATGTAGGGTCATAATATTATGCAATGATATAATTATTAACAGCTTCTGATGGAAGCATGTGCTATAGTGTTTCATGATGGACATGTCATAATTTACTTCCTCCTTTACCTACCCACAAGCACCTATTCTTGATAGTAGTACTCCCCAAATAAAATTTGGCCAAATAGAAACTATGGCATTTCACAGACATTACTCTGGCTGAGAATGAGCCGGGATGGCGCAGCAGGTAGAGTGCTGTACTGCAGGCCACTGAAGCTGACTGTAGATCTGTAAGTCAGCGGTTCAAATCTCATCACCAGCTCAAGGTTGACTCGGCCTTCCATCCTTCTGAGGTGGGTAAAATGAGGTCCTGGATTGTGGGGGCAATATGCTGGCTCTGTTAAAAAGTTCTATTGCTAACATGTTGTAAGCCACCCTGAGTCTAAGGAGAAGGGTGGCATAAAAATTGAATAAATAAATACATACATACATACATACATACATACATGCATACATACATACATACATACATACATACATACATACATACATACATAAATTAAAAAAAATACATTTGAATATATATTCTAAAATAGCCTGCACAGTTTCTTTATACACGTACAATTTTTTATTATCACCCATCATTCAGTAGGCTTCAACATCGACATTCTAAATAAGAACATCACAAAATAATGGAAGACTAATAGGAGATGTCTACCTCCAACATCAGAATGATTCCATCAGTCAGATATTCATGAAAGCTAAAACAATAACAAAAGGATGTGCTCAAACTGATACAGGAGCATTCTGCTGTTTTCCTAGACTAGAAGTCCTTTCTGTATTTATAATCCAATTCTTTTTTCTTTCTTTTTTTGAGAAAAATGATAATCCAGACAGTCCTGGCACATGTGCAGTACAAAAAAAAAAGACTTTCTGCATCATTTTGAATTAGGAGGAGGATCCATTTTCCTTACCTTTGAATTAATTGTGAATTAAGGTGGACTTAATAGTAAATAATGAAGTGAGGTGTTTGAGTCCTAGGAATGTTTGGAAGCATTCAAGACGCTCTCATCCTCCTTACTGAGAAACATTCTACCATGTTACTTAGCAGTACAGCATACCATCAGAGGTGTCTTGCCATCCTTATCTTTTACGTTCACATCAGCTCCAGCATTTATTAAAATTATGGCGACATCTGTTTTTCCTGATAATGCACATAATCTGAATAATGGAGTCCATTCAATGCCAGAATCTCTAGGGTCAACCTGTTATAGATATAGAAAAGCCAGAACCACAGTATTATTCTGAATAGAACCTATATTTTGTATTTCCTTTTAAAGTTTGTTTACACAGGGTTTTTTTTCAATCTTTACTATATTAAACTAATTCAAGCTCCTTTCCTCACTTTATCCTGCCTCATAAACTACTTCTTCATCTCATTTTACATTTTACTGTCTTTTAGAGTTTTTTATTTCCGGGTGTTCTTCCTGCAGTTGCAGGACCTACTATTTTGGATCAACTAAATGTTCATTCATTACTTAAAACAAGAACTGACCCAACTAGCTTTACTATTTTTAGTATATCATTAATTTTAACCCCTATTGTTTTCATTTTCCTTTGTGTGGACAACAAGGTATCACTACTGTCATCTCTAGATACAAGACTATATTGTTGATAAAAACAGATTAATAAAAGTAACAGCGGTAATAATGGACAAGATGCATATAACAGTTTTTAAAACTATGTGTATAACTGTAACTTAGATTATATGGGACATAATTCAGTGACATGTAATATGAATAATTTATATAAAGATGTTTCTTCAGTGATAATTATTTAAAGTCATTAAACTTTACCCCTTGGAGAAAGATGAATGTTCTTAAAATGAGTATTATTTCCAGATTAATTTATATTCTGAGAGGAATTCCAGTTTATATATCTAGAAAATATTGTCAGAAAATAAATTATTTGAATAGAAGTTTCTTATGATATTCTTCATTATGAAAATGCAATTATCAATTAATGAGGATTTGGTTTTCTGAAGCTGGAGTTATATCATCATGCTAACTTTTAGTAAAGTATTAAATACTGTAGTGAACATTTGGTGTTTTCTGATTTGGGCAACTTTGAAGGATATAGATATGTAACTGTATATGCATATGTATGTATATAGCTATTGGTTGGATGGAGAATATCAGTATCTAAATATACTAAAACTCATTAATCTGTGGAAACAATTAGGACACTTAGAAAGTTATAGCACGCATGGCTAATAAAGAAGATTTAATTCTTTTTCCCATGCCAAGTTTATGGAGAAATTGGGAGAAGGAGGGTGATACAGAAAAATTGAATGTAAATGGAGACACCTGACAGGCTAGAACAACTTCTTAAATTCTTTAAAATTAAAAACCATATTCCTTTTTATAATGAATCAATACAATATGCAGATGTTAAGAAAAGAACTAGAAGCTCCTATATTATTTAGACAACAGAAAATATCTTAAATTCAATAGCAAAAGTATCATTGGATTTGAAATTGCAAGTTATACAACATAATATTCTGAATTTATTGATCTCTATTATGTTTGTATAGAAAGGGACTGTCAAAAACAGCCTTTTGTTGTTGATGTAATAAGGATAATGTTTCTTTAAATCACATGTTTCTCCAATATCCTATACTTACCAAGATTTGGGAGAAAATAATGGATCACATAAATATGACTGTGTGACAGAAGCTACAATTTTCAGAGGATACTGTTCTTTTGAACTATATACTTAGTACATGCAATTGATAACTGGACAACATAAATGGATTCTTTATATCCTTATTACAGCTAAAATACTGATATTGCAACATTGGAAAGATAAATGTATGGCTGCATTTATTCAATGGATTGAAAACCTGATTGCACTTGCTAATTATAAACAGATTACCCATAGATGTAAACTTTGTATAGACAGAAATAATGAAATAGGGGACTCATTTATACAGAATACAGTAGATTAAAAAATGATTTCTTGTAATCTTTGAATTTGGCATGGGTGAAATCTGTGTAGTTACATTCTTAAAAGTGCTGCTATTACTGCAGATAATACTGTACTGTGATTCTGTAAAACAAGTATTAAGATTAGAGGTTGCAAAATTTAACTCGTGCTAAACTTAATTCCAATTTATATTTTCCAGCATTATATACATGAAGGATAGTGGAAATGCTAGAAAAAACATAAAAAGGAGTATAGTTCTAAACATGCAAACATAAGATGTGAACAAA
Source organism: Erythrolamprus reginae (assembly GCF_031021105.1). Taxonomy (NCBI): domain Eukaryota; kingdom Metazoa; phylum Chordata; class Lepidosauria; order Squamata; family Dipsadidae; genus Erythrolamprus; species Erythrolamprus reginae. Next base: position 46,927,032 of record NC_091954.1, read on the forward strand.
TTAGTTCTAAAATCATCCACAATAATCGCAGAGCAGTCAAGTACTGCAATGCAATGTCACCACTGATATTTTGTTGGAAGAATGGCAACTGCCTTTCCTTAAATACTATTGAATATCAACAGCTATTGTAAAAAAGTAAGATTCTAAAGCTGAAAATCCTCCACACTTTGGGAAAGTATCCAAATTGATATAAGAAAACTGAATTTCTCCTTCCGAAACTAGAATCTGAACTCTCATTGCATGTGAAGAAATAAAATATCAGATTCATTTCTTTAATCCTTAATCCTTAAAGGAACTTTTGGGAAAGAAATGGTGAACTAAACCATGTCGCGGTTTGTAAAGTCCGTTAAGACATTAACCCCACGGAGGCAATGGATAAGAGCCCCAATCATTTATTCAAAACAAGAATTATTTTATTATTAAAGTAAAAATAAACATTGTCTCGGTGGACAAAATAACCAGCACCTTACATAATGGAGTGTAAGGCAGAGAAGAACAATAGAATGTAGAGACACAGCATAAAGAAGGAAATGATGTGGCAGAATGAAGAGACGGTGAGTAGACTCTATCCTTTTTAGACAAGGAAATCATTTGAGATTGTCCATAAATATAATTCCATAGAGTTGCTCCTAGCAAGGAAGCCACAATAGCAGCCTCTGGCAGGATTACAACTCTATGAGGTAAGGGAATAATCATCTTTTTGCTCAAACCGTGATTGATATCTTCAAAAGGACACTGGATTTGCATGCTTTCTTTTCAAATCATTTTTAAAAATTGCTTGTTAATTGCTTATCAGCTATTAGGAACCTTTGGATTGACAAATTTTACAGTAGTCAGGTGTTTTCTTTAATCCTTAGCAAAATAAATTTGAAATACAGGTTTAAGAACGTAAACATTTTTCTTTTGGAATAAACAGCAAAAGAGTGATTAGAACTTTGTTTTGGAAAGATACAAACAGATTAAGGGTCTAAATGAGTATGAAATAAGATTTTGGGATTAATTATAAGAATCTTTTCTGTAGGAAAATGCTTTGTTTGGACTTCTCTTTAAAAAATGATAGAATGGAAGTCTGTATATTAGGAAATAGAAAGAATTAGAAGGAATTAAAGATTGCTTAAATTTGACTTCATAATACAGAATGGAGCAAAATATTTTAATATTGGGCATACTGAAGGATATTTTTTGAACAATTGACAAGCAGTTAATTTTTAGAGTGTCTGTCTTTATATGTTTAAAGTTTTTATGGAAGAAGAAATAGTTTCACTGGACAAGATGGAGACTAATATGAAAGTGGATTTAAAAATAACAGACTACAAGAATGATATGGGGAGGAAAGATACACTGGATATGCAAATGAAATCAGCTTACATTTTAATAATTAAAAGGATATATTTTTTTAAAAATGAAGAGTTACATGAATAACTTTCCTTTATTTACAAAAGGGATATGTTAAAGTTTTGAAGAACTTTGTGAGAACATTAAAAGTTAAAAATGAAAAGAAATCAAGCCTTAGGACATTATTTGAAGGGACTAAAGTTTAAGATTATCCGAAGTAAAATATAAAGTTGGTAAAGGTAAAATAGATATGTTGCTTTCTCCCTTTAATGATTTTTTTTGTTTATTAGAACAATGACAGACTTAAGGATTTGTTTGTAGACAAAGATGGGCTGTGAGAAAATGATTTGCATTTTATGAGATGGTGATATGTTACTTGCTGTGGTTAGCTTTGGCTCAGCTCCTGCCCCAAGGAATAGGGAGGTGGATGTGGGGGAGACATCCGCATGCCACATGCCTGTTTTGCTCCTAGTAGAATCTGCCGACAAAGTCTCCTCTGACCAAGGAAGCGTGAGTGACAGGGAAGAGGGGAGTTTGGCAGGTAGCCTAGGAGGAGATCAGTCATCTGTATCATCCCCGGATTCTGAACAAGAATTAATGACACATCCATGCATGCGTAAAGTGATGCATAGGAGACAACAACTGAAGGATTATTACAAGAGAAAATGAGGCCACCTGTGGTTGGGTGGGGCTGCTGTAATTAGTGCTACAGATAAAAGTGCAGCCTGGTGTTTTAGTCTCATGGCAGTTTATCTGATTCATTGTTTCATCAAGATCGTGGTTTTTGCTTTTCAGGATTGTGTGTGTGGACTCTCTGGACTTTAGAATTGGGTTCAATTTCCCAGTTATTGGGTGAGCAATTGGACTGCATTTAACCTGTGCCTTGGGTGTACCAGAAAATCCCTTTGACATTTAAAAAGGGAGCTGTTTCTGTTTTTCTGTTTATAAAAACTTTTGGGTTTTCGTTTTATCGTGTGGTGTGTGTCTTCCTGGACTAATTACCCTGTAATTATGGGCGGTTGAGACACGCCGGCAGAACAGTTACTAAAACTGTTTATACCTGTGATGAAGGGGGAAGTCATTTCTTGATATATATTATTCTTTTCTTTTCTACTACCTGTATATTATTTTTCTCTATTTCTTTTGCATTTTCTATTTCTTTTAGTTTATATTAATTTTATATTTTAAGAATGTAATATTAATTCTATTTTTTAAATCTTTAATACTAAAATTATTTTTTCCCCAAAAAGATATACCAGGATATTGTAAAATAGCTGACCGACAAATGATACTAGTTAGTGGTATAATGGCTCTCTGTAAAGATTGATCACAAAGATATTCTTTAAAAAGCCTAGAAGATAAACTTCCATTTTGATTTTTTTATCCTAATGATCTACTGCTAACAGGGCAATAATTCTTCCATCTAACTAGCCTTTTCTACAAATGAAAGTCTTCCCAAAATAATAGGAAACGAAATATAGAAGTCTTAATCCATTTGGAGTTATTGTGATATATATAATCCTAAGCATGTCTAAAAAAACTAAGCATAATTAAGTTTAATGAGGCTTATTTTGAAGTCAGGCTCAGAAAAGATTACTGCCTTAGCCCTAGCAATAGTGAACAGTCATTTATGTAAATGAGTAACTTTGTTAGATAAAGCATCTTTTACATAATTAAATTTTATTTATTTATTTTGTCAAACATGTCCAAGATAGCAGGTATAGGGATAAACATAAACATAACAAAGGAAGAAAGTACAAATAAATGGGGAGAGTAAGACAGGGATGGTAAGCATGCCCCCTTTACAGATCTCTTAGGAATGAAGTGAGGTCCATGGTAGACAGTTTAAGGTTGAAGCTTTGAGGGTTTGAGGTTGTAACAATGGAGTGGGGTAGAGCACTCCAGGCATTCACCACTCTGTTGCTGAAGTTGTATTTTATACAATCGAGTTTGAAGCTGTTTACCTTGAATTTGTATCAATTATTTGTGGCTGAAGTTCAAGAAGTTGCTGACAGTAAGATATCATAGCAGACAATTTGTGTACTATGTTTAAATTGGACCACAGGTGGCGCAGTTCCCAATTATCCAAGCCCAGAATTTCAAGCTTGGTGAGTTGAGTACTATTCTTGTGAAATACTTCTGGACTCACTCAATTGTGTTAATGTCCAATATACAGTGTGGATTCCAGGGGGGTGAGCTGTATTCAAGAATTGGTCGGGCACTTCAACACAATTGTTGATGCAAAATTAGACTATAAAAGTAGCAAAACAAATCAAAAGGCAAAAACTTTTTTAAAAAATAACAGAGGAATTATGAATTAAAGATGCTTGGAGGAAATTACAACCAGAGAAAAACAATATACTTTCTTCTCAAATATGCATAAATTGTGGTTGAGAATTGATGTGACATGGATGTCATCAGAATTACAAGAGAATATCCACGAAATAGAAGTGGAGGATAGTACTTGGCCAGACCATAACCCAATAAAAGTAAAATGGAAAGGTCAAACAAGAAAATTAAGATGGACATTAATGCAGTCAATGTGGGAAGGTAAAGAGTTCATAACAAAAATGGGAAAGGAAATGGAATTCTTCAAAGAAAATAAAAATAAAGAAACATCCCTGCATGTATGGGATACTACCAAGGTACTGTATATTCCAGAGGGTTATGTAGGAAGGAAAAATAGGGTTTGAAACTACAATGGCTCTGAAAGAGAGTCTTACAGTGTTCAAGTCTGTCAGGATCCATCTGGATCTTGAATCTATCTTCTAGAGTGTTAGCTATTCCTGCCAGTTCAATATCTGCAAATCTGGCAAGTTCCCCTTCTATTCCCTTATCTAAGTCATTTATGAAGATATTGAAGAGTACTAAACCTAATGGTACCTTATGGCACATATCAGAAAACACAATATAAAATGCTGTTTTCATAAATTACACAAATGTTTCCAATACCTCACAGCCGTCCTGGATCATCCATTCAATAACATCGCAGTGCCCTCCATCCGTAGCCCAATGCATAGCTGTACATCCACCAAAATCCCTGCTTAACCAGGAAGCCCCTTGGGATCTGAGATACTGGACAATATTCAGGTGACCAGCAAAACACGCTATCATTAAACTGTAAAATAAAAGCATGTATTAAGGCTAAAGCTCTCATTTTGAATTTCTGAGAAATGGAAATTAAATAATAAAGTAACCCCTGTGTTAGTCTAGTTAAATATTAGTTTTCATAAAATATTTATTCTTTACATTGTATATTGCTATATTGGATGGTAGAACTATGATTCTCTCTCACCTTTTATGACTGCAATTCTTTGTTTGGATTTCTGGTGACTATCATCTTAATTCATTTCTTATTGAACAGGTATTTAATTTCCTACAGCTCAAAATGCTGGACAGCAAGAAATGTTTTGCAGTATACTGTATAACTTTTTAAAACATTGCTAGAACACCAGGTTCCTTTGCCTCCTCACACTAATGTAAGAAAATAATTATTTCAATGTAAAAAAAATGTAGAAAGTGTGTAAGGTAGTTTATCTTTCTCCTTGACTCAAAGCTTCAGAAACCAAATCCAAACTTCATTAAAAATCAAAACTGCTGATTGCAGGTTTTGAAGAGACGAGTGAACAATACCCCACTTTTTTTTTTAATGCTCTGAGGATTGCAGGGGTGTTACAACTGAAAACACAACTGAATGTGACTGCAAATTTTTGTTTGGAATAAAGAGAGATTTAGAGATTTCCCATCTGTACTCTGAACAGGTGACTTGTGATTAGTCAGGTAAAATTGATGTTTTTGTGGTCACCTGAGACCATCTAGGAATCACAGGTTCCATCCTGCACTGAACCATAAATGTAACCTTTTAATGACTCCCTCAGAGAATGAAGATCCAGTTCCTATCTGCTTGTTTGAAAAGTAGGTGCAATCACATATCTAGTTTTACACACACAAACACACACACACACACACACACACACACACACACCTTCCTTTCTTCAGGCACTCTACATTTGCTCAGAACTGTATGCACAGGTACCCAAATCAATGTTGCATTGCTTGGCTAATAGAACCACATCCTGGTGTTTTTCAAGGACATGCTGATATCCAGAGGCAACCTTACCTCACCCAATCTTTGGACCTTATAAAAGCAAAGGCTAAGACAGAGTGGGGGAAGGGGCGTGTACAGCAGGAAAGATAAATGCAAACGACCTACAGATAAGGAAGTGGAGATGATGTCAGCAGACTGAATTAAAGTCCCTTTGCCAGGATAATGTTGCTCACCATGGCTTATGGTTCTGAAAATTGAATTAAAGAGGTGATGTCACCTCTTGCAAGCAGATAAAAGGATTTTAATTCAACTGCCAATATCTAATAATGAAAAGTAAAAATATATACCTTGCCATAAAATGCTACCTGATATTTATGTTTGTTTACCTAGGATACATTTTCACTTGCCAAATAGATTTTGCTAGAATTAAGGCACCATGAAGAATTATGTGCTTCCTTCCTTCAAGAATGAATGAACTCAATGCAATTAGTTCTGCCTGTAGTGTCCATTTCAATATTAATGCCTTAATACCAAACATTTATATATTATTGGCACTAAGACAATGCAAAGCTTTCAAAGATGCTTCACAATATGCATGTATAAAGCACTTCCTTTGGAATAATTAAAGCAGATATACTCTGTCTGACTTTAGATGCTGGGGCACATATAGCCTGTTGCAGGAAACACAATGAATGAAGTGGTGATGTATGTACAAACATGCTGAGATAGCTCCGAAAAACTTCTGAAGTAGCTGAGTGAGCTTGGAAAGATGCTGCAGTTCTTCTGACCCCCACAAAAATGCATGTGTAGAATTTCCATGCATTGTAAAATAGTTTTTCCAGTTTATATAGCCTAATTGATATTCTCAATTATTTAACTACCTCTTTCAAACAAATAAACATATTTAAGGTAATATTATATATTAAATTTTATACCTGTCTTTTCCACTGGCATTTTTCATGTTCACATCAGCTCCATTTTCTACCAAAACCTGTACAAGCCTAGATATAAAAGAGTAGCTTGATATTATTTCCATATTTACCTTATATTGTTTTCACAACTAGCTTCCTTCCATAGTTTGTAAAAATACATTTCAGATTTAGATGCCAATTTTAATGAGTCCTTTAGTAAGAAGTGGATGAAATAAAAAAATAACTTTCAATCTCAATATCATAAATATTCTGTTTTATGAGCTAATAATATTGTTTACAAGTCATTGAAACCATAGGTTCAATGTATTTTAATCTATAATTGATTAAATAATATAGAGCAAGAAAGCTTTTCAATGTATAATAAAATACTGTAATACAGAACAATTGCTAACTATATTACGATGTAATGATTAAAATCAGAAGTCTGAAAAAGGGTACTTAGAACTATCATCTTAGTGGTAAACTAGTGATAATACTTTTATTTTATATGTATTTATATTGAAATACAGTGGCAACATATTTTTTTAAAATTAACATAAATGAAAGCAATGTGGTTGACAGCATAGATGGGCATATTTTCTCTAGTTCAAGTTGAGATTTTGAACTTTAATTTAATATTTGAACTTTAATGACTGAATATCATAGCCTCTCCTATGGGTTCACAGCTATGGAACATATGATCAAGAATTACTCTATATACACAGAATTAAATGTATTTATATAAAATTCAAAAAATTACATCTTAAATATTGAATACTTATAATTAAGAGTAAGGAAAAATTAACATAAACTTATGGAGAGGGATGGGAAAGAACTGATAGGTCTTTTGGTGTTAAACCTTCAAGTCCATCAACATATAGCCAGTCTGTTTTAAAAGCATTTTATGTTCATATAGCTTAAAAAAACATTAATAATGATGTTCTGAACAGATGCTAAAATACAAATGGAAGTAAATACTAAAGTAAAATAAATTAAGAAATATAATGCCCTACCTTGCATATCCTTTTTGCGAAGCAACCATCAATGCTGAAAGTCCTAGTTTATTGAGTGTATTTACTACAGCTGGCCTTTAAGGGGGGAAAAATCATTATATACACAGTTTTTCGTTCATCTCATTCCTGAATAACAATTTGTAATGTTATTGCACTGTTTGAACCATAAAATAAAAAATAGTATTAATCAGTGACTTCTTCAAAACATTTCAATAGTTTTGTATAACTACCATAAATATAATCTATGTTCAAATACTGTATCAATTTCTAGGCATCTAAATATTGAAGTGTAGCACTATTTATATTAAAAAAAATCAGAGACTGAACCAATATATGTCCTCAGCTTACAACCAGTCATGATGTGATCTACAGTTTGATATGGGACCCCATAATAACACTGAGGCAAGGAAATTGTGCCCTATTTATACAGAGGATCCCAGCAAATGCCTTGTGAGATGCAAATCCTATTCAGGATTGTCTATAGCCGATGTGTTAGATCAGTGCCTGACATTTTGGGGTGGGAGGGATCATTAGTATGTCTTCCTATGTCTGAGAGTTCAGCGACACATTTGGCTTTTTACTGGGAATTGGTGTTAAAATTGCTGGGCAAGGTCTTTTCAGTGTTGGATTTCATTTTTTAAAAAATATCTTACCTTCCTAAGTAAGAATAGGTCTCCCTTTCTTGTAATTACAAAGCAAATGAAAACTTGGCTTATTATAGTGAGCATCCTTTGTCTTTTGAGCATTTAATTTGAATTTGTATTTATTTGCACTTTATATTATGGTTTTAATTGTGCATACCAATTGTGTTATTTGCCATCCTAGTTTATTGAGGTAGCTTATATACACAGTAAATAATAAATACAAATATAGAGAACATAAATTGCTATCCAGTGATACCTGAAAATTCTATATAAGGTACTGCTGGTCTGCAGAGGAGAGATTCAAAAGCAATCAATACAGTTTAGACTTGCTCAATAAATACTATCATCTAAATGGTTGCAGTGGTACAACAGCAGCTTTCATGAAAGAAAAAGCTTAGAATCTGGTCAGTCTAGTTTCTTCCATCATCATGACTTTGTGACATGCTACATTTTAATTTCATCCTAAGTGTTCAGAGATAAATATTGAAATGTAAACCCTTTCAACGTAGTCTAGTTTTTCAACATATTTATCACTATTTATGCAGTACTTTCAGAACTGTCAAAACAGTATTTTTCTCCCATTTATGATTAACTAATCATTTATGATTAATCAATGATTAATAATTATGACTAATCCCATTCACGATTAACCAGAAGTTTTTAATTTGATGCAAAAAGTAGTTCTAGTCAACAAAAATCTGATGGATGCCAAAATTAGATTCCAACAGAATGTATGCAGGAAGGAGCATTGGCTTATCTGAACGGTCTTCTCTGTGCACTGTGGGGAAAGTCCAAGTATGGGATAAACTTTGGTCAGTTACCAAGAGACTGAGTTAATTTTAGATTGAAGCACACCCTCTCTGCTCTACTGGCTCTTGACATGTCAGTTTTCAAATGAAGGCGTAGTGAGTATCCAATGGAGAACATGCAAGGTTGAGCTGTAGCAAGCCTGGACCTCAGAAAGCCAGGGCGGGTTTGGACTCTTCCCGCAGCGCATAGAGGAGACCATTCAGGTAAGCAAATACTCCTTCTCCTGTGCACTGATAAAGAGTGTCAAAGCATGGGAGTTTTAAGTCTCGTTAGTGGGAGAAGGCTGATCCAGTGGAGCAGATGTGGAGGAGACTCTTTAGAGCAAAAAGGCAGCATCAGCCAAGGCAAACAAGTCCAGTTTATAATTATTGATGAAGGGCAAAGGCATAGACCACATGGCCGCCATACAAATCTCTTCAATAAAGACCTGTGTGGCCCAGTCCACTAAGGAGGACATGTTCCGGGTAGAATGCACAGTGATCCTACCCAGGATCATGCCTGGACTGCCCCTCATAAGCCTGGGTGATGCACGTGTTAAGCCAGTGCCTGATAGTCTGGCCGTAACCTTGCAACTCATGGAGGCCAATTGAAATGAAACAAATAATACTTCAGACCTCCGGAATGAAGCCATCTGATATAAATCTGGAGAGCCCTCCTGATGTCCAACCTATGCCAACGATGTTCCAATTGATGGTTTGGGTTGGGACAAAAATTGAGCAGAATCACCTCTTGGGCCCAGTGAAACCAGAAGTTCACTTTTGGGAGAAAGAAAGAATCCAGATGGAGGACAATCCTATCCGGATGGAAGTGACATAAGATCTCATGCACTGAGAGTGCTGCCAATTCAGAAACCCTCCTAGATGAAGTGATAGCGACCAGGAGGTCCATCTTGAGTGTCAGAGGAATCAGAGCGATACCATTCTTAATAGTTAAAACAGAGAGGACGTGTCTGCTTGCAGAACAAGTAAGAGATCCCAAAAAGGGTATCTATTGATGATCTGGGGTCTCAAATGAGCTGTTCCCTTCAAGAAAGTGCATACGCTTGGGTACTAATAGAAGGAACACAAATTGTCAAGTCTGAGGACTGTGGACAAGGCCATGGAGAATATTGGGAGCCAAGCCTTTATTAAGCCCCACCTGCAAGAAGCTCAAAATCTGAACAATCGATACAGACAACTGATCAAGGTGAGACTGGAGACAAAATCTATATATAAGCTGACCAGGTAGCGTTTTAGATACTGTGCATGTAGTAAATTCCTGTCGAGACGTCCGAATGGTGGGAAATCTGTCCTTCCACAGGAGGTCTCCCTCAAGTGTCAGATGGTCAGACGTAACTATTTATAGTCTGGATGGAGTAGAGCCTCTTGGCAGGGGAAGATCCTGGAATCGTGAATCTGCCATGGACAAGACACTGGGAATTCCAACAGTACCGCATACCAAGGACATCAGGGCCAATGGGAAGTGACAAATAGTATTCTGCCTCTTCCAAAAGCACCTTCTGAATTACCTTCAGTATGAGGGGAAGGGAAGGAAAGGCATACAAGGGTCCCAGTGGCCAGGGACTGTGGAGGGAATTGATCCCTTCTGCTACTGGTGCTGGAAATCTGGAGAAGAATCTTAGTTGTGTGTTGATGTGAGTTGTGAACAAGTCCACCAGTGATTGGCCAAACATCCTGATCAGTGTTGAAGAGTGCTGGGTGCAGGCGCCACTCCACAAGATCTATTGTTAAACAGCTGAGCCAGTCTGCCTGTACATTTAAAATCACAAAATGTGTTCCGCTTGAAGCAATTTTACTTGTAACTCTGCCCATAGTCCGATTTTCTCTGCCTCCTTCATAAGGCATCTGGACTGCGTGCTCTCCTGATTATTGATGCGGGTCTGGGTCAACACATTGTCTGTCAAAATGGGAACATGTGAGTCCTTCACCAGCAGCTCTAAGTGTTGGAGGGCCAGTTACACTGCATTGAATTCCAACAAATTGATGTTGGCATTGACCAAGTCCAATGGTTTCCAGCGCCCCTGAGTCACCTGGGACCTGGCCTGAGCTCCCTACCCAAACAGACTGGTGTCTGTGGTTATAGTCACTTGGGTGAGTTCTTTGAAGAGGCAGCCCTTCTGAGTGTGGGAATGACCCCCAAGCCACTGAACGAAGGACTTCTGGTGGCACCCTCAAAATGTTGTTGGAAAGACTGGTCTGCGCTCGTTGATATGGAAGTAGGCTCCTTTGGAGAGCCTGAGCATGAAGTCTCACCCACAGCACCATGTCAATGCACGAGATGAGCTCAGGGCAATCATCAGGGCATATCAGAGTACATATCAGATATACAGATATAAGGGGATATATATGTATATTGTAATAAAATCTTCGGAGAGGGGCGGCATACAAATCTAATAAATGAATGAATGAATGAATGAATGAATGAATAAATAAATAAATAAATAAATAAATAATATGATAGTCATTCTATTGAAGGATAATCTGGCATATATTTAGCCAAAAAATTATTAGACTGAAGGATCTATCATTGTTAGGATCCTCTTTATTTTTTTGTATATAAAAATTACAATTGTCTTCTTCTTATTATTTATAATAAGCCTCTTGAGAAAGGAGTCCACCAGTCTGGGTACCTTTTAAATAGACTAGACCAGTGATGGCGAATCTATGGCATGGGTGCCACAGGTGGCACACGGAGCCATATCTGCTGGCACGTGAGCCTTTGCCCTAGCTCAGCTCCAACATGCATGTGTGTGTTGCGCAGTTGAATTTTGGCTCGCAGAGAGGCTCTGGGAGGCCATTTTTGGCTTCCAGAGAGCCTCCGGGGGGTGGGGAGGGCGTTTTTACCCTCCCTCAACTCCAAGGAAGCCGTTGGAGCCTGGGGAGGGTGAAACACGAGTCCATTGGGCCCACAAGAAGTTGGAAAACAGGCTGTTTCTGGCCTCCAGAGGGCCTCGGGAGGAGGCAGGGAAAGCCGCTTTCACCCTACCCAGGCATTGAATTATGGGTGTAGGCACTTGCGCCTGCACGATAGTGCGCACATACACTCTTTCAGCACCTGAGGAAAAAAAGGTTCGCTATCACTGGACTAGACAGTGAAAAGTTCTTTTAAGAGGCTTTGCTGCTCGAGACTTTTATGATAGATGTAATTTTATTTTCTAAAACTGGTGACTAATGGGGTCTGCAATGTATTGTGCTGAATTATTATTTAATAACTGATTCTCAATAGGTTTCAAGAGAGCAAGCAAGCAATGGTAATAAGTTTGCTCCTCCTCAGTTGATTCAAATTTGTTCAAATTCAAATTGATTCAAATACATTTTTTTGTTTTTTCAGGTCCAACCAATGAATGCCAAAATATTTTCAAATGATTACTTCTAGAAATAATACATGAATGGGACCCCACGCTAAATTTATTTCCAAATAAATGCCACTACAGAAAGCAAAAATATACTGCAAGATCCAATGGCAATCTATAGCCAAACAGATCTCCAGGATATAATAGACTGGCACAGATAGATCTTAACAATATACTATCTTCCTTCATGCCATGTGAGTAAATGACAGTGTCATGTGAGTAAATAACAGACATATGCAGGCAGCTTCTCTCAGCCTAATGCTACAATTATCTTTGAATTTAAAAAACCAAACATCCACAATGATGAACAGTGGTACCAAATTGGTTATTCAAGATCTTTGAACTTTTCTCCCTACTTCCCCTATTGAATTGCAGTATGATAACTTTTTCTCCCACACTAGAAGATGTATAAGATCTTTTTGATATTCTCCCCAGAGTGCTGCTATGCTCCAATTTCCTTCTCATCTCTATTCTCTTTCAGAAAACTGATCAATGATTTAGGAGGCTTATAACACCAATGCAATAAGTGCTCTGGTTCAAGTTTGTCCTACTTCTGTTTCATATGTTATTCTTTTCCTATGCACTATATAACTTCCAACTCCATCATTACACAGATTTTAAATGTACAGAGGAAACCCAGCTCCATTTCCTAATACACACATTGGCATCTCTGTACTGGCTGAGAAGTAATATAGACTACCAATCCTTATAGTAGTCTAATCATTAGCTACACCATGCTGAATTTGAGAGTCCTGAGTCTTCCATTTGTAGATGAGGCTGACACCAATACACAGAGAGAGGGGGGGAGGGAGAGGGAAAGGGAGAGAAAGAGAGAGAGAAAAGGAGGGAGGGGGGTAAGTGGGTTCCTCCTGGTTCACCTGGATCAGTAGCAGCCCACTGGTGATGTCACAAAACTGGATTGGCTGGTGGTCTGTGCATACCGCCATTTCTTTTTTTTAAAAAAATGTGATATTTTTTTTTATTGTTTGGAAGGGTTTTTCCTGTTCTGCTGCTTGAAAAAGGGTCCTCCCCTGCATTTATACTGACCTTTATTCCTTCTTCCGAAGCACAGCTGATCTGCTGCTCAGCTGTGTTTCAGGTTGATTCTAGCTACTGAGCATGTGCAGAAGCAAAATTGCATGAGGGGACTTGTGCGTGCACAAAACATCGCAATGCAAACCAGTGAGGAAGATAAGTAGAGCTCAGCCGTGTGTGTGTGTGTGTGTGTAGGTCTTGATGTATCCGGGACTTTTTCCATGCAAGATTGATAGTATCTTGGCAACATTTCGACAAAGTCCCACTCATCATCTTCAGGCTGGTATTTTCGGTTTCTTACTAAGGTAAATAAAGCCTGGTTGGAGCTGCCATCTTTCTATAAATATTGGGGTGGGGGGGGGGGTGGAGTGCTAGCTTAATTGTTGTAAGCAGCTTGGTTGGTTGTGTTGTAACATCTTGATTAGTTGATGGGGTAACACTTTGAGTAGTTGATGGAGTTGTTTTTTGCAGATTAGTTGATGTTTACAGTTTAAGGGTGACATCCTGAGTAGTTGTTGGAATTGATGTTTGCAGATTAGTCAGTGGTGTAACATCCCTGTTATTTTGAGGTGTTGGAAAAGGAAGGGAGTTTTTTTCTTTTCTGACTGCATCAAAACAGGACATGGAATTGATTTTGAAAGAATCAAATTAATCTCCAAAACCAAATATTTCAACAAGAGTATTATTATGGAAGCCATCAAAATAGAGACACACTCCCCCCAACATGAACAAACGGAACGATACCTCCCGCCTACTGGACACCTGGAAACTAGCCCTGATCAACAAACGAATCCAGGCCATGAAAACCAACACCAGACCCAAAACAACACAGGACAACATCAACAATCATCCTTACCAGACCCAAACCCATCCCACAGACAAAATACAACCAACAACCAGAGAGCCAAACCATGGCAGCACTGCTACACCCACCCAACCAGACACCCACAGAAAACAAACTGACAAATACAATAAACACATAGCCAGACCACAAACTTGGAGGCAAACCAAAACACAGGATGTTACACTACAGACATGCATTACAAATATATATAGAGAGACTGTATGTATGCTATAAAGTGTGAATCCTTTCTTACCTTCCTTTGAGAACAATAATAACATCTTCTAAATCATTCCTGCTTACAGCACGGTGGAGCTGTTCTCCACTCATTGGTTCACCTTAAGAAAAGAAAGGAAGTTAAAATATATATAGTACTATGAATTTTTGTCAATTATTAAAAATCTCAAATATAATTTATCAACTTTCATTTGTTTCAATACAGCATTTGGATATCTTTAAAAGTTCCTGTTTTATTAACAAAGGAATTGTTTAAATGATAACCTCAAATTCTTCTACTAAAAAATGCAAGAACATTTTGAAATTATGAACTAAAAAAATCCCTAGCCCAAATCTCATCTCATGAGATGCTTGAGAGCTTTAGGTAATAAGCAGTAAGGGCTCTCAAGTCCAGTTAGACATATTTAGAAAAATAGAACCTTTCAGTTTTCCTGGCAATAACACTGAAGTGGTTTGCTAATTCTACTTTTTAGAATGTTTTTTATTTCCAATTTAAGCTCTCATCACTTATATTTCCTAATGAACTTCCATCCAACCATCCATCAGGTTTAACACTATTTAAAAGCAAAGTTAGTCAAGTGCTTAAGTAATCAGGGTTTTTTTTTTGCCATCCTAACTATCTACAATATGGAGAAATTAATAATAGTTCTATGAACAATGTTCACAAAAGCATTAGACAGTTAAAAAATTAAAAATATTTCTATTGTCCTTTATTATGCTGCAATGCACCTTTATTCTAATCAGGCTATGAGGTATCATTAATCCAGGTAGGTAGGCTTTACAGATAGAAATATAGCTCCAATTTGTTAATATGGGTTTCACTATGAGACAAATAGGAAAGTGTGGCACAATAAATTGCAAAAAATGGGAGGGTTATCTGGACAAGCTAATATGGTTGGAAGGAGATAGTTTATTCACATTAAGCTGCCTGACCTAGCATGAAGAGCAGTAACAGGGTCTGAAACCAGAAATGAGTTAGGATAGTATGAAGCACCAGAAACAAGGGGTTACAAAAGAGTCAAAACACAATACAGTATTGTTCATTTATTTACTGATGGAATGGAATGGTATGTGATTGTGTGAAGAAAAATATGCAAACCTCTAGAACGAGAGTCAGGTGTTTCAATCAATGGGAAGATCATCTGATGTGATTGTGGGAGCTTCTCATTAAAACAATTCTGAGTATTCACTATTGAAGTCTGAATTCCACCACACAGGCTGTGGAAGTGTGTGATGCCTCAAAGAAAGAGAATTTCTGAAGAAAGAACCCCATTATAACATCTGAGGAATTAAAGTCCTTTCTTGCATTGGTGAATGTCATTGTTAATAGAATGTCTTCAGGACAAAAATTAACAAAATGGTGTGTATGGCAGGTTTCAAGGACTAAATGGCTTAGGAAAATGAAGATGTATCAATTTCTTGACTTCTTTATCGCTAACATTGTCTTCAAACAATCGAATAAGGCCTCTTATATATGGACATTATAAGACAGGCTAAATAGAAATCAAACTGACTTGAGGTGGAGAACCAAAATTATAGCATCAAAGCCTGGCTATGGATCAAATCATGAACTGCTCGTATGCAAGCTACAGGTTAAACTAAGAAAGAAGGCTCCATGGAGTTTCTTAGTTATCCAGGTCATGGATATCTCAAAGGTGCTTTTTCAAAAGGCAAGTGGATTTGCTTTGTTTTTTCTTGAAGATGTTTAATTTCTCATCCAACAAGTTCTGACTGAAAGCTGGGAATAGAAGGATTTATATTCCTTGCAGTCATTTGCTTGTTAGCATTTTGAAGGTGGGTCAATAGCTCTCAAGAGTGTTGAGACCCTTTGGGGGTTTATCTGTGCCCTTAGAGTCAACCTAAATCAGAATACAAATGGTTGTGGAATCTTCTTGGAACTTCTGAAAGTCTGGATAGAGTGGACCAACAAACCTTTCTTATTTTTGATTGGTGAGAGGAGCTAAATGTTTGAATAATATGAAAAAAAAGCTAAAGATCAAATAATAATAAGCAATTGAAAATACAAAATAAATCTAAAATATAGCCCTAATAGGAAACTGCTTAAATGAGAGCAGTACTATATCTTTATTTTAAAGAATGAGTTTCTGCTTTCCTTCCAAAGCTGTTTTCAGTTTGCTTAATATTTTATTAACATATTTTGACCTTACTTGTTGTAGTTACACAAATAGGTGAACTATAAACAGAGTCTCCTTTAGGATCTGTGACTTTAAGTCGAAATCTGTACGTTGTTCTAGGTTCAAGACCTTCCACAACATGCTGTCGGGCATATCCCCTAAAAAAGAAGTCATTTAATTTTCTAATTAGTTTCTAAACTTTTAGACAATAATTCATATTTACAGGTAAATCTTTTTTTAAAAATCAACTATTAACATTGTTAATCACTGAACATATCTGATATTTAATGTAAATGTCAATGCTGCCAAAGGAAAAAATGATGTGGGTAAAAGTGAATCCATTCTTTAAATATATGCTATTTTTCTTTATTATGCATCAATGAACTATCTGCATATTCATATATATAAATATCCGATGTTATCATGTGATGGCTGCAAGACAGATGCAGAATAAACCTCTTCTTGCATAAATATTTAATCCATGCAAATGTAAAAAAAAAAACCATCAGAGATGCAAGAACTGAACATCTTTGAAAACAAGAGTCAGAATATCTGCAGAAGTGTCATCAGATATATACTTTCAACATATTTTCAAGGATGAAAAGACAAGGCTGATTATTCTAATGGTGTGCATTAGGATTAGACCAAGACACCAGAATACTACCCAAACTGCCATGTGCTACTGCTTCATTTAATAAAAATCTTGATAAAACTGTTTCCTAGCCCTTTCAGAATAATTTAAAATCTAAAATACTGTTGATGGCGTAAGATGGCTAGTTTGATAAATGATGTAAAAGAGAATTCTGAAACAGTCTAATTCTGCCACCTAGTGAAAAATTCTCCAAAGAATCTTCCCCAAAACCCCAACCCATTGTAATATAAAACAAAGCAAGTAACTGCAGTTAGGGCACCAATGATAGGCAAAATAACTGCATATTCTCTCACATTTTCATTCTGCATGAGACATTTCCAAATGTAGAAAATAGTTGATATAAAGAAATATGAAAATTGCCTCTAGATTCATTATAGTATCAACTTAACTGTGAAATATTTGTTCCTTAAATTTAATTTACTCAAGAGAAACAAAAGGAACAGAACCAGTGAAGGTCTGCTCTGCTGAAGCAATTTTGAAAAGATTTTATCTATCCATATGTTTAAAAGGAACGATGCTTTTATGTAAAGTCATTAAAAGAGCAACTTTTCTTTGGGTTGTCCTTAAGGAAATTCATAGAGTAGACCAACCTGATAGTCTCTACTCTAAAGGACCTGGTTTTTAATGTCAGATTGCTTACTCATAAAGCATCTATTATCCAAATTTAATCCATGCTGAAAAAAGCCTCTAGATAAAGTATAAGAAGGCCTGATTGAAAGAGACAGGAGTTAATCTACCTCAGTATTCTCTTCTAAATTAACCCATAAAGCAACAGGCTAGATCTGAGGTTAGGATTCTACTTATCCCATTGACTAGACATTTTACCAACTATCTAGAAATCTCAGTGTTTGCAACCAGGACTTGCTATAGTATGCTGATATTGTTTATGTACTGTTCATCTGCTGCACAACAATCTCTTCCCAAGCCAACCAAAATAAACTTTAGAATGGCAGTGAGCTATTCAAGATTTATTGTCCTGGAAGTCTTCAACATCTGCACTAAAACATCTCTTTATCTTGTTCTTTTGATTGTCATTGGCCAAATAAATATTATTGATTGATTGAAATAGTCTAAACTATATACCTGAAAGACTTTAAAATTTTCTGAATGGGCTTAAAGAATTTCTCATCTAATAGTGATATTTTTCAAACTCTGGCTGAACAGAGAGCTGGCCCAGGTAGTTAATACAATAACTTCTATATATCTTCCTTCTAGCAGAGCTAAATCAGCAACTATTTTCTAGGTAACTAATGACGGTAGAGAGTTCCAGCCTAAGAAAAAGATCTCTAAGATGGATCAATGTGCCCACTAATTTGGGATCTACATACTGTAAGACCCATCTGAATTCATACTCAATGGTAGTAAATGCGGCAAAATGATTTTGTTTCTCAGCCTCCACTGCACTTGCATCAAACACAATGGCAGTAGTTTACCATATTCTGGAATATTTACTCTCCATTAAGAAGTTAGAGTAAATAGGACAGAATAGTTAAAGCAATTTTCATCTTTCTATGCAAAAAAAATATATTGATTTTTTTATGACAGATGTGTCAAACTCATGTCATCACAGCATCATCATGTGACGTATTGCAACAATTTCTCCTTCAATAAACCAGGCATGGGAATGGCCAGCGTGTGATATATCCAACCTGCGGGCCACGAATTTGACACCCCTGCTCTATGGCTTGGACTAGTGTTGGATTGAATTGGTTAATCTTTGCATCTGTCTGAAACACATGGATTGTTTTCTGTTTGCTGTAAAAGTCAAAATTTCTCAAAAAAAATTATAGTTATTATAGCAACAGCCAATAGTTGCCCCGCTTCAAGGCAGAGAAGCAAAAGGCTATCTCTCTCCATTCTCTACCTTAGGATTCTCTGAGAACTTCATGGAGTACCATGACAGATGAAGCCCAATAATAAAAAATTATTTAAAAACTGCTAATTTTCTGTTACCAACGTTTTTTCTCTTGATCAGAGCTTCTGCATTTTTTTTAATAAACAGGTTCTGCTGCATGAAATTATTTGAAAATTTCTCTTTTAAATCATGGGAAGTGTAGGAGAAAGAAACATTGGAAATTGCAATAAGGATAAAGAAAGAAATGAACTTTCATCATAACAGATGGCAATTAACTGTTTCAGTGATTTCCTAGAATGCAACAAAGATTCTTATTCAGTACTATCCTTGAACAGTCTTAGGCTGAATACAAGTTTAAAGCCTTATTCAGCTATGCCAAGTTTTCAGTTGTCACTCAGTCTGTCATGTATGTATGTATGTATGTATGTATGTATGTATGTATGTATGTATGTATGTATGTATGCATGCAGTAATGGGCAGCCAAAACTTTTACTGCCACACTGTGGTGTGGCTTATTTTGTGGGTATGGCTTAATGATCATGTGACTGGGTAGGAGTGGCTTGCCAGCCATGTGACCAGGTGGGAGTGGCTTGAACAATCATTGTTCAAGTGAACTGTTACGTCCTTGACTTACAACCTTACCAGTGTCACTCGGTGGGGTGACAATTTGCACCTTAGACTGGGTAGCTAGGCAAATGCTTCCAGAAGCATAAATGCTGCCAGCGCCACTTCTACCCACACCTTCTGATTGCCCCTTAGGTGGGAGATGGCCACGTGACGCTGGAGGGGAGTTGGGCAGGAGAGACGGAAGCTTGTCCGAGGCCAAGAAGGAGGAAAGAGGAAAAAAGCAAGGAGAGCAGACACTGCAGCAGCAGCAGGGGGGGAAAAGGAGAGCTGAGCCGAGAACAGTAATCCAGGAAGTGAAAGTCGCCGATCAGCTACAGTTGCGCATGCATCTTCATTTTCGGCGGTGGAACTGCATTCCACCCCATCCTGCCTACTGCCCACCCCATATGTATGTACGTATGTATGTATGTATGTATGTATGTATGTATGTATGTATGTATGTAGGTAGGTAGGTAGGTAGGTAGGTATGTATGTAATCTATCTATCTTCCGTATCTATCTATCTATCTATCCATCCATCCATCTATTTATTTATTTGATTTCTATGCCGCCCTTCTCCTCAGATCCAGGGTGGTTCACAAAAAGAATAAATACAGAACATCTAGAAATCTAAATCTAAAAACATTCTGAAATCCCAATTTCTTAAAACCAGTCGCTCACATTCACCCAATCATACATATAAATTCATTCATCAATCAGAGTGTTAAACTTAGTGGCCCCAAGCCTGTCGGCATAGATGGGTCTTTAAAGCCTTACAGAATATATATTGAGGAGGTGAACCAGTCATATATATAGAAATGTGATCTACCCAACTGCTTGACGTTTGCCTTTCTAGCTGATTAAATTGATCAGGTTGGGATTCACTTTATAGTTAAAAAATAGGATCAGTGCCTTCATGAGTGAGAATGTGTTTGTGCCTGCTTAATGGTTAAACAGACAGTTACAAATACTTTATTTTCTCCTATAAAATCACTATAAGCCAATCTCTTACATTCAATTCTTGGATCGAGTTAAGAAAGTCATCTCTGAAATTTCTAGAAGTATTTGCATAAAACTGATTATCTGATCTATTTCCAATAAGACTTTTAATTTGAGTTATAGTGAAGAGACTACTTCGGACACCTAGGTACATGACCTATGCTGGAAACCAGATGAGAAGAATATAATTTGGCTAGGTCTTCTGATCAAATTTTGATATTATCAAGCATGATTTAGGATGGTTATTTGATAATTATAAGTCACTGTGGTCAGTTTTGCTAGAATTTTATCTTTTCATATTTTATTCTATATTTGTATGAAACAGATGGTAGAAGTCATTTAGAGCTTTGACGTGAGTGCCATCTTTCACTTTCTGCAAGTCTATTGCTTTCTATCCCTTTTATCTTTCTACAATATCTCCAAGAAAGTTATCTGTTTTTATATTGTTTAACCTGGATGAATAAAAAGAGTCTTAAATAAAATCTAATAAAGAGAAAGATGTTGCTCATAAGACTACTTGGGACATTGTTGCACTGTTCCAGAAAACAACTCCTATTGTCACTGGAATTGCAAGTTGTAGGGACATTTCCTGAATAAATAAAATTTGTGACAGTGACCTCTACTTTGGTTAATTTTTTTCTTGGCAATTGCAAACATGCTCTATTCAAAGATAAGCTTTAATAGTTTCTGGAAATTGCAATTGTTACAAAACACAGCATTCATGTTACCAAATGGTGCAAGGTAGAATAATACATGGTGCTTGAATAAAATGTTGTGCACTGCCTGCCAATTGTGTAGTTGGCACAATTTAAGGTGTTAGCTAATAGCTCACAGTATGAAAATCTAAGAGACTACATCTCTGTCTATGAACCTGTCCAATTACTTATATGAAGAAACAAACCAGAACAATTGAACTTACGTGTAAATCAGACCATATTTATGCAACTTGGGATCTTCTCCTTCAACTGAAAATTTTAGCCATTGCTCTTGAGGACCTTTTCGTTGTTCTTCCAAGTTCCAACTCAGTTCAATATTATGATGGCTCACATGGCCTACAATTGGAGGCGGTGGTTTTACTATAGAACGCCTTCCTACAAATCAACCACAACAAAATTAATGTAGTAAGACAATGTATACAAACAATTTCCAAGAGCTGAAAAACATCAACCTATAAATTAAAACAAATGACAATAAATCAGTAAAAGCAATATAAAATAGCAGAACAGATTGTTGTTGGTTTTAAAACATTTTATAAAAAGCTTTTTATTTGAGTGACAATAGGGACAGAATTTCATGCTATTATTTTTATTATTATTGTCCGGCAGACAAATCCCGTCTCTGAAAATCTAAATAAATTATTAGGTTTATTGTAGAGGAAGGGAAAAAAGGCTGAGGCATACTGAATTTTCACCTAATTTTCTTAAGCTGGTTTCAGACACAACTCTAATTTATTATTTGTAATATAATAAATTAATATATCAGATTAAAATAATATATTTTCTTAGAAACAAAGTATCACAGACTAGCAATGGTTAAGTTCCCTATATGTTGACAAAGAATATAACATTAATTACTATATATAAGGTTAACAAGGCTTACGTGAAAAGGTAAAATAAGATTTACCAAGAAAAGGTAAAATAAGATTCCTAAGATAAAATAAGGGGGGGGGGGGAACACTCCTAGAACCAATAAATAACATAATCATATAAACATTGCTTTGCTGCCCTCATATTTTGTCCAGAAACAACTGTTAAAAAAATTGATTTCCATCAAAGGTAAAAACTGAATGTAAACTTGTCCATTCTGCAGATATAGACAAAAATACACATGTGTAAAATGGGATTCATAAATAGAAGAATTACATAATTTCAAAAGATAATTTGCTTACCATTAGACACTGCAACTTTAGAATCATGGTAAATATTAAATATTAATAAATATTTAAATATTATTAAATACAGTATTACCATGATTCTAAAGTTGCAGTGTCCCACGTCTATTTTTACTCATGTCTATTTTTCTTTATATTTGCAGAATGGGCAAGTTTAGGTTTGATTAAAGAAACACTGGAAATTAAACTGATTTTCCTCAATAAAGCGTCCTTAGATTATTGGTCACCAGCCATTTATGACATGATTAGCAATGTCTTCCAGGGACAAGGCTATATTTGAACTTTCAATCATGTCAAGGAACATACAGTATTCTGAAGATGAGAATGATAGATGAAGAAGATAGTGATAATATTAGAACTGATTTCTCTCTTATCCATTTGGTGACTTCCCATTTCTTTTACGTTATCATTAGCAGTGTAGTAGCAGTTTTGAGAGATCTGTCTAGAGCATTCTCAAAACTTTTAGAGAGATATATCTGGCCATGCGCATCACATTTCAGGCTTTTTTAAAAAAAATTCAAGTAAACTCATTAATCAATGTACAGATCTTAAAATATTAATTCTTTCTACCAAGCAAGTTGAAACTATGTGAAGCATTTAAAACATTGTATTCAGTTCTAGTAGAAGTTAATCATAAAAATTAAGTACATTTTTCACGAGATTAAATTAAGTCCTACTGATTTCAATACATGTATTCTGATTCCATAGATCCAATAGATCTGATAAAGTGAAGATCCAATATACAGTACATTAGTTACTATTGTTGACATTGCAATTCTACACATAAACAAGATGTCCCATTGCTATTTTGCAACCGGACTTGCAATTTCTTGCCCAATTTTTGAAGTAGGCTGGGGTTTTAAAGAGAAAGAATAGCTGCAGGTTTCTATTTTGCTATGTGCCCAAAATAGAAATAACAAGAGCTCTTACATCAGTGATGGCAAATGTTTTTTGGATCATGTACCAAAAGGGTGTGCACGCACATGCCCAAAACCATGCCTCCACACACATGTGCATAAACCCCCCCATGTTGTCCACACACATGCGCACAACTCCCCCGCGTTGCTTCATGCACATGTGCACAGGCTTCACTGAAGCCTCCGAACTCCTGAAGGCATTGCCCTATGTCTGCTCCAGTGCACGAGTGTGTGCTGTTGAGCTGATTTTTGACCTTCTTTTCAGTTGTTTTTGCCCTCCGCAGGCTTCAGGAAAACCTATTGTACCCTGAGCATAGCGAAAAATGAGCCAACTGGAAGTTTGGAAATGAACTTCTCTTTGGCTTGTTGGGCCATTTTTCACTGTCCCCAGGCTTCCGGAGGCTTCCCTGAAGTTTGGAGATGGGGAAAAATGGGCCAACATTTCCGAACTTCCATTTGGCCCATTTTTGCCATCCCTAGGGTTCAGAAGGCTTTCCTGAAGCCTGGGGAGAGCAAAAACGGCAGAAAAGGTGGCCAAACACACATGCATACTGGAGCGGACATAGAGCAATGCCTTGCATGCTCTCAGATATGGCTCTGGGTGCCACCTGTGACACTCATGCCATAGGTTCGCCTTTCCTAATTTAGATTTATATACAACCCCATAGTACTTTACAATACAGTGGTACCTTAAGATACGAACTTAATTGGTGCCGGGGGGAGGTTCGTAAGACGAAAGGTTCGTAAGACGAAACATTGTTTCCCATAGGAAACAATGTAAAGTCAATTAATCCGTGCAACCAAAAAACCCCCGCAAAAAAAACGGCTTTCGGCGACTGCTGGGAAGCCGCGCGGCTGTTTTAAAAGGTGACAGCCGGCCTGGGGGGCTTCCCAGCACAGGGTTCGGGGGTGCTGGGAAGCCCCCCAGGCCGGCTGTCACCTTTTAAAAGAGCCGCGCGGCTTCTCAGCTGTCTCCTGAAGCCGAACGCGGAAGATCGGCTTTGGTGTTTGGCGTTCGGAGACAGCTGGGAACCCAGCGGTCTCCCGAACGCCGAAACCGGAAGGGGCAAGGTGGGGGGGGAGAACGGGAGGGTCAGCATTCCGTCAGTCGCAGCGCTGGCTGTCAACTTTTCTTTTTAGCACTGGGGAGGCAAGTCAGCTCCTGCCCAGTGCTAAAAAGAAAAGTTGACAGCCAGCGCTGCGGCTGACGGAATGCTGAGCTTCCTGTTCTCTCTCCGCCCCCTCGCCCCTTCGCCCCCCTGTGTTCCTAGGAGAAGTGCTGGTGAGGAGCAGAAGGTCTGTCTTGCCTCAATCCCCAGCGCTTCTCCTAGGAACACAGGGAGGCGAAGGGGCGAGGGGGGGGAGAGAGAATGAGAGGCTCAGGAAGGGAGCTCGGGAAGGAGCCCACGGTCAGTCGGCTGCGGGCGGAAGGCGATTGTTCCGCTGCCGCCAGCATGGCCTGGCTGGCAGCGGAAGATGTAACGGAGCCCACGGGGGATTCGCCTTCCTCCCACCCGCAGCCGACTGATCGTGGGCTCCTTCGCAACCTCGGAGAGCTTCCAGGGCATGAAAGCTCACGAAAACCAGGAAGCTCTCCGAGGTTGCGAAGGAGCCCACGATCAGTCGGCTGCGGGCGGGAGGAAAGCGAATGCCACGGGGCTGGGCTCGGCTCCCCCCTCGGCTCCCCCCCTTACCAGCCCCGCCGCAGAAGGCTCCATTCTATTCCCTGCCGGCCCGATTGAGCAGCCGGCGGTCTCCATTCAGGGAACAGAATGGAGCCTTCCGCGGCGGGGCTGGTAAGGGGGGGAGCCAAGGGGGGAGCCGAGCCCAGCCCCGTGGCATTCGCTTTCCTCCAGCCCGCAGCCGACTGATCGTGGGCTCCTTCCCGACCTCGGAGAGCTTCCTGGTTTTCGTGAGCTTTCATGCCCTGGAAGCTCTCCGAGGTTGCGAAGGAGCCCACGATCAGTCTCGGCTGCAGGCGGGAGGAAAGCGAATGTCACGGGGCTGGGCTCGGCTCCCCCCCTTACCAGCCCCGCCGCGGAAGGCTCCATTCTGTTCCCTGCCGGCCAGATTGAGCGGCCGGCGGTCTCCATTCAGCGAACAGAATGGAGCGTTCCGCGGCGGGGCTGGTAAGGGGGGGAGCCGAAGGGGGAGCCGAGCCCAGCCCCGTGGCATTTGCTTTCCTCCCGCCCGCAGCCGACTGATCGTGGGCTCCTTTGCAACCTCGGAGAGCTTCCTGGGCATGAAAGCTCGCGAATCCAACTCGGACGAAAACCAGGAAGCTCTCTGAGGTCGGGAAGGAGCCCACGATCAGTCGGCTGCGGGCGGGAGGAAAGCGAATGCCACGGGGCTGGGCTCGGCTCTCCCCTCGGCTCCCCCCCTTACCAGCCCCGCCGCGGAAGGCTCCATTCTGGCGGTCTCCATTCAGGGAACAGAATGGAGCCTTCCGCGGCGGGGCTGGTAAGGGGGGGAGCCGAGGGGGGAGCCGAGCCCAGCCCCGTGGCATTCGCTTTCCTCCCGCCCGCAGCCGACTGATCGTGGGCTCCTTCCCGACCTCGGAGAGCTTCCTGGTTTTCGTGAGCTTTCATGCCCTGGGAGCTCTCCGAGGTTGCGAAGGAGCCCACGATCAGTCTCGGCTGTGGGCGGGAGGAAAGCGAATGTCACGGGGCTGGGCTCGGCTCCCCCCCTTACCAGCCCCGCCGCGGAAGGCTCCATTCTGTTCCCTGCCGGCCTGATTGAGCGGCCGGCGGTCTCCATTCAGGGAACAGAATGGAGCCTTCCGCGGCGGGGCTGGTAAGGGGGGGAGCTGAGGGGGGAGCCGAGCCCAGCCCCGTGGCATTCGCTTTCCTCCCGCCAGCCCCTCAAGTTGGATGCACCCTCGCTGGCCCGCTCGGCCGCGCCTCCTCACCCGCCGCCCGCCCAGGATGCAGACCTGCTGCCTCGTCCCACGCCCGCCGATCCTGCGCCTCCTGCTTTCCCCCCCCAGCCAAAAATACAAAGGCTGTCAGCCGCCGCCCGCGGAGCAATGGGAAGCTGAAGCCACCGGCGGTTTCAGACTCCCTTTGCTCCAGGCTGCTCTGCCCTGCCTGTCAGACCGTCTTTGTGTTTTTCGCTGGGGGGGTGGAGAGCAGGAGGACCTTCCTGACTCCCTCCCCCAGCGCCGGACCTCCTGCCCTCTCTCCCAGACAAAACCCCAAAGTGGCCTCCCGAACCCGGAAAGAAGCCCCGCCGCCGGCTGTCACCTTTTAAAACAGCCGGGCGGCTTTCCAGCAGCCTCCGAACGCTGAACCCGGAAGTTCGGGTTTGGCGTTCGTAACACGAAAAAAGTTTGTATGAAGAGGCAAATTTTTTCTGAACCCCGGGTTCGTATCACGAGTTGTTCGTAAGACGAGGGGTTCGTATCTTGAGGTACCACTGTACTCTCTGTGTGGTTTACAATATCAGTATATTGCTACTAACAATCTGGATCCCCATTTTACCAACCTCAGAAGGCTGGAAGGCTGAGTCAATCTTCCCATCAGGATTGAACTTCAGGCTGTGGGCAGAATTTGCCTGCAATACTACATTCTAAGCACTATGTCGCAAGGGCTCAATAGAAATAGAAGACTTTTCTTGAATTTTTTCAATATATATCCAATCTGCAGGACTTGGTTTGCATACCACATTTCATAACACTTAATCCCAGAAAAATAAATATGGGAATTGAAATCTTAGCCCCTTAAAAAGATAATCTCATCCAATGGCTCCACACATACCAGGAATACAATTCTGATATGATGCAAAATCTTGAAAACTCTTAAAAATTAACTTAGCTCATTTTGCAGGAGTCAGTAGAGAGGTTCCTTGCTTTTCAGAATTGTATAGTAGAAGCAGATAAAAATTCTAAACTACCGTATTAACTGCTATAGATGGCCAGTGCACAAAGGAAGAAATAATGTCAAAATGAATTTGTATTTGTCTGATTTATCTGAAAAACACAAAAATATAGTTGGAGGAAACTTGGAAACCATAAATTCTTTATGTCTTATTTAAATTAGCTTCTTGGCCTTTTGGCCCAGATCAAGTATAGTATCAACTGGAAGTAATTATATGATTTTATAGTGAGTAAAAATATTTTGTTTTACTGTGTGCTTGTAATAATAGTCCAGTTATTAAATACTGAAGGTTATAAAAAATGATGGCTAGGTTTAGATTCAATTTAGATCCAGTATAGCATATTCATTTTATAGTTTTGACCAACTTGGAGTTTTATGACAACACATTTATTATTTAATTATATTTCTATGCCGCCCATCCCCCTAGGGACTCAGAGCGATTTTAATTTATACTAAAACAAACATTATTATTGTATATGCCAATATTTATTGTTTTGATTTTAAAAAATTAAAAATATTTTCAGTGCTCAGCAACCTAAATCATTGTTTTAACATATGTAAGATTTGTCCTAAGCACATCTAGAAAAGTAAAGCCACATAGTGTGAAATTTGATTAACTGGATCTGTCTAGAAATGATTTTTTACATGCAACATATCAAATTCTGAAGTAACTTATACCTTTGCATGCTGTTATTATACAAATGATACAATTAAGTTATTTATGTCATATTGCAAAGATGACAGCCTCCAATTTAATGGGCCATTCATGAATAACAAAATTCTCTCCCCTCAATTAGCCTGTAAAAATGAGATTTCATAGTAATTTTAGTAAGCAAGACAGCTACATAATTATTATACGTACATAAATAATTATATAGACCTATCATAAGAACATGTCTTTTAAAAGAAAGAAAAGAACAGGCTCATCGAATTCTATTCAAAATGTTTTCTAGTGAACTGTTTTATATTTTTTAATAATTTAAAAAACCCATTAAATCAACCAAAGTTCCCATTAGCTAACCTTATCATCTCTTGCTGCAAAGTCAATTTTGTAGTTTAGTTTAGCTTCTCTGGAAGCATTTAAAACTTATGAAAAAAGAAAAATTAAATTAAATTGAATTTCTTTTTGATAATCTGTTTTAATCATTGGAAGCAATTACTTTAAGAATAATTACTTAATTCAGGATCTCCTTTATCTTGTCCAGAGGGAAAGTAAAACTCATGAAGCAAAAATAAATAGGCAACATAGCAAATGTAACAAAAAGGAATCATAAACATTGATATTTCACTGTTCCTCCATCTTATAATAGGGGTAATAATTGAAAGATAACCTTTAAACTCTGTGAATGCTGGTAGAGCACTACTTACATGGAATAATCATCATGTTCCCAGAACTGAGAAATCTAGTCATACAGTATATGACTAGATGACTGCCACTATGATATCAGCTTGAGTCACAGCACACAATCACAATAACCTGTCCTAGGCTCATGATTTAACATATTATACGGTACACTCCTTCTGTTGTATTTCTCTTGGTCATTTTGAGATAGGTATTTTCCACTTTGTCCTGTTTGTAGACATATTTAAAAGCATATTATAGGTCAGTGATGGCGAACCTATGGCATGGGTGCCACAGGTGGCACGCAGAACCATATTTGCTAGCATGCGAGCCTCTAGCTCAGATCCAATGTGCATGTGTGCTGGCCAGCTGATTTTTGGCTCACACAGAGGCTCTGGGAGGACGTTTTTGGCTTCCAGAGAGTCTCCAGGGGAATGGGGGACAGCGTTTTTACCCTCCCTCAGCTCCCGGGAAGCCTTTAGAGCCTAGGGAGGGTGAAACACAAGCCTACTTACTAGGGCCACCAGAAGTTGGGAAACAGGCCATTTCCAGCCCCCAGAGAGCTTCCATGGGGCAGGGGAAGGTGTTTTCTCCCTCCCCAGGCATTGAATTATAGGTGTGGGCACTCACGCATACACGATAGCATGCAAGTATGCTCTTTTGGCACCCAAGGAAAAAAGGTTCACCATCACTGTCATAGGTGTTCTAAACAAATTTCTCTTCCGAAGGGTAATTATAATTCATACAAAGCTTTGCAAATGCCACCAATATAGTGTCATTTATAAAAGTAGAATTTTTGGTGTTCTCTGACCTTGGTTTTTTGCTTGTAAACATTTCATTATCCAACAAGGGAACATATTAGTGCTAATATGGGTTTGCTACCTGTTTATGTTCAATAGCTTGCCCCACTAGTATTGGTGGGAGCGTAGTTTTCTTCTAGTTAATTCCTTCATTAGAGTACTGTTTTCTACCTGATTTATTTGTCTGGTATTAATCCTTGCTTATCTGGGTGTTGATTGCTACAGGATATGTGTTCTGGTCTTTTCATTTCCTTCTTAGCTTTCTGTTATCTCTATGTTTTAATATGGTTTATTCCTATGTGCCTTATTGATAGTTTGTCCGAATGCCAAATATCCAGGAATTCTCCAATGTCTGGGGATTTGGCTTGGCCTAGATTTCTCGCAGATCTCCAGCTGAAATCGTGCTGGGATATGTTCATCTATTCTGAGATTAAGAAAGTTTTCATTAGTGCTAGTTAGCATTCATGGATGTGCTCTGCTAGTCTTCTGCCTGTCTCTCCCATATAGTAACTTACAATCACTACACTATATATTGTAGAAAATGTTTTTAATTCTTGGGCTGCTGGATCTTTTGATTTACTTTAAGTTTTGGACGTCTTTCGTTGGTTTGTGTGCTACAATGATGCCATATGGTTATAATAGTCATTTCTGAGACGTTTTTGATATATGATAGTTATTCTTGTCATGACTTTTGTTGGTTGTGCTATAAAAGAATGGTCAGGTATTTTTGGTGCATAGGTATCTATTTTGTTAGAGGTTGTATCAATCTAAGTCCTCAACATTTCCGGATTTGTGGACTGGCAGAAGGGGAGGGGTTTCCATACAAGCAACCAAAAAACATGTGCACACCGCTTCGTTTATGTAAGTGGATAACAAGCAGGAAAAGGGAGATTGTGATCCTGCTGTATAGAGCGCTGGGGAGACCATATTTGGAATACTGTGTTCAGTTCTGGAGACCTCAACTACAAAAAAATATTGATAAAATTGAATGGGTACAAAGACTGGCTATAAAAATGTTGGAAGGTCTTAAGCATAAAACCTATCAGGAAAGACTTAATGAACTCAATCTGTATAGTCTGGAGGACAAGAAGGGAAAGGGGGATATGATTGAAACATTTATAACATATTCACCGATATATTTAAATAAAATAAATTTAAATAAATAAGGTTCAGGAGGCAAATGTTTTTAAAAGGAAAGTGAACTCAGGAACAAAGAGATTAGATTAGATTAGATTTATTGGATTTATATGCCGCCCCTCTCCGCAAACTCGGGGCGGCTCACAACAATAATAAAAAACAGCACAGTACATAATACCAAATCCAATGCACAATCTGAGGCACAATCTGAGGTTAGTTGGGAAAAAGATCAGAAGCAACGTGAGAAAATATTATTTTACTGAAAGAGTAGTAGATACTTGGAACAAACTTCCAGCAGACGTGGTTGGTAAATCCACAGTAACTGAATTTAAACATGCCTGGGATAAACATATATCCATCCTAAGATAAAATACAGGAAATAGTATAAGAGCAGACTAGATGGACCATGAGGTCTTTTTCTGCCATCAATCTTCTATGTTTCTACAGGTAGTCCTCGACTCAACAGATCATTTAGTGACCGTTCAAAGTTACAACAGTTCTGAAAATGTGACTTACGACTGTTTTTCCACAGATAAGAAGCATCCCCATGACATCACAATCAAAATTCAGATGCTAGGCAACTGGTTCACACGTAAATTCATATTTTTATGCCCTTCTGACAAGCCAAGTCAATGGGAAAGCCAGATACACTTGACAACTAACTTATCAACTGCCACAATTCACTTAATAGCAGCACCAAGAATGGTCATAAAATGGGGCAAAGCTCACTTATCAAATGTCTCACCTAACAACAGAAATGTGGGGCTTCATTATGGTTGCAAGTCGAGGACTACTTCCACACTAGTCTCTCTTTATACCAGTGGTTCTCAACATGGGAGTCGGGACCCCTTTGGGGGGGGGGGGTGTTGAACAACGGTTTCATAGGGTCGCCTAAGACCATGGGAAAAGATAAATTTTTCATGGTAGTTAAGAACTAAAGCTTCTATTCTGACACCTTGGAACATATTTTTACAATCCGACCAATCAGGTGTTTACATTGGAGGTGTCCCCCTAACCTTCCTGCCAATCAGCTTAACGCTTTGTTGGGAGAATTGGCGCTACACTTATGGTTGGGGGTCACCACAACATGAGGAACTGTATGAACCACTGCTTTCCCTTCCAGGAAAAGCTGGCCTTTCTCCTTTTCCATGCAAATGTATTATTATTATTATTATTATTATTATTATTATTATTATTATTATTATTATTATTATTATTATTATTATTATTATTATTATTATTTCCATTCTGGCACCTAGTGCCAGAAAGGAACCCCAGGCTGCATGATTCCCTCCCACGTTCCCGCCCTCAGCTTGCAAAAAAGCCTTCGGGGGTTCTCTTCCAGGGTCTTCGGGACAGCCCTCCTCCGCCTCTCTCTGCCCCAAGGCGCTTCCTCTCCCTCCACCGTTCCCCTCCTCATCCGGCTCCCTCTTTGCCGCCCCTTCTCCCTCACCTATCCCAGGCTCCATCAGCATCAGTCTCCAGAGCTATACAGTACTCCAGTTTACAAGGCAGCGCCGGCGTCCTGTTACCATAACAACGTAACGGCCCAATTAAGCGCGCAGCTCA
Organism: Erythrolamprus reginae; assembly: GCF_031021105.1. Lineage (NCBI taxonomy): Eukaryota > Metazoa > Chordata > Lepidosauria > Squamata > Dipsadidae > Erythrolamprus > Erythrolamprus reginae. The sequence goes on from NC_091954.1 coordinate 46,959,035, forward strand.
CAGATTGCGGGCGGAAGTTGGAGAGGCGAGCGGGTGTGTTGGGAGCCGGGGAAGGGGTGGGGAGGAGAGGGGTGGCCAGAAATTTGTCTCCACGTATCGTTGACCGGAATGCCAATTGGGGAAAGGCGGGGCGTTCAGATAAAATAACTGAATCTTATCACGAGTAAACTCCGCTTGGGGACTGTCCCATTTTTTCCATTTTCGACTTGCCTTCCCTATTCAGGAAACGACCGAATGAGGAGACCAGTGGAACGCCGGAGGTTATTTTTAGCGTGAGGAATAATTTTTCACCGCCTTGTGGAGATTCCCTCACCTGTATTCGAGGTGTCTGTTTTTTAGGCGTATGTCTCTTCCCGCTCTCCGAGAGCACCAGGGAAATACGCGAGATAGCAGGGAACGTAATAAAATAGGAATATCGCTTACTGAACGTTCCTTGGTTTCGTGCAATCTTTTAATTGGGAAGGCCCGATTTCAAGTATTTCTGGAAAATTGAATCTCATGTGTAGGCTGCAGGGACCGCTCAGTTTCTGTAGGAGACGTTGGGGAAACGGTTTAATTTCTTGATCTGATTCCAGATGTTTCATATTAAACTGCCGTGAAATAATATTTCATTTCTCGCTCTCAAATCCCAGAAATCTCAGCTTGCACGTCTTAATTTAAAAAAAAAATATTGGACACTGAACTAACGATTGCTATAATACAATTATCAAAAAAATGCATCATGTGATAAATACTATTGAATTGAGATTAGGTGACCTTCACAATCAGTCACAATGCCCTCATTCTGTAGTACAGTACTACACGTTTTTTCATAGGAATCGGGAAACAGATTTTTGGCAAAAAGGGAGAATTCTTAATAGTATTCTATATTAGCAAAGGAGAAGCTGAACAAAACCATCTTGCTATTAATTAGTCCAAACTGAAAAAGAAGTTAATTAGCTGAACATGCCATAAACTACTGATTTTTTCCTAAATTGTATCTCCAGATACATATCATTCTAAATGAGTGGGTTTTGATGTTTGAACTTTGATTAATTTTTTTATGAACCTCAAAGTCTAAAGGGATAATGAAGGACTAAAGGACTAAAACTCAAACTTTCAAATTAAATAGATAGTATAACTTTTGACCTACATTATTTTAATGACTTTAATTTTTCACCTGCACTCTAACCTTTGGCATTGTGTTAATGTCATGGTCTTCACTAAAAACTCAGTGCTTAATTGTTAGGAATAGTGCTCTAAGAAATATGAACTGCTTAACCCTTTAAGAATCAGTATTTGTCACAATTATTTGACTGGTATCAATCAGTGGGAAAGAGTTGGAAGAAGAAAGAATGCTGAAACAAAAATTTAGAATCAGAATAGATCTGGAAAGGACTGGAGTTTTCTAGTCCAGCCCCATGCTAGAAATGATCCTTTTTAATGATGTATTTATAATCATCATCATCATCTCAATGATTTTGGGTGGTTTGTAGCAATAAAATTAGAATAAAACCAATTTAAAAAACAGGAAAGTCAAGTGCAGGGCCGCACTGTTCCTTGGCAAAGGTCTGGATGAAGAGCCGGGTCTTCACAGCAATTCTAAAAATCCACAAGATTTTAAGATCAAAGTTTTATAGAAGGTTGAAGAGTGACATAGCAAAAGCTAAAAGGCCTTTTATCTAACATACTGTATGCTCAAATTTTAACTTCTGGAATCTTGATGTCTGCCATATTGTCTTATCCTATAAAAATATACTTTCAACAGTATTCAAAATTTTCAGAAACCTAGTAAGATATACTAACATGGTTATTTGTATTGCTGGCATCTTGCTAGTCTTTGGTCCACAATAAGCACCCATATGTTTTGAAGCAACTCTATGGCTATAATCAGCATCTGGATAGAACATCTCTTTTCACAGACTTTTGTGACCCTTGCACTCTCACATTATTACATTACCTTCCCTCCAGTAGTTTTGTACCTGAAAATTAGCATCGCCTCTGCTAATCTTCAGGAAACTGCAAAGCACAGACAAGAGCTCTATGGTTACTGAGATGTAGTGCTAGAATAAACAAGGAATGGGTTGCAGAGGTATGCATGAACAAACTGAAATCATTGTCCTGTAACCAGTAATATACTGGGGCTGTGTGGGTGTAAAAGAATTGGTGTTTTATTTATTACATTCTGATTTTATCCAGTCTCCAAGCAGCTTAGGAAGTTAGGAGGTATATAAACTGCATTTTTCTGAAAATTAAGATTTAGTAACCTATATTATATCTTATAGTGCGATCCATAGCTATACAGGTTCAAATCTATTTTTTATTTCAGCTCTAGTACTAATGAAAGGACAACCCTGATCATCCAGCTTTTCAAGGTAAAAAGAGAATCCCACATTGATGGGGGCAATATGTTGACTATGGAAACTACTTAGAGAAGGCTGTAAAGCATTATGGAGTGGTATATAAGTCTTGAGTTCTATTGCTATTCTCCTTTTAACTTTAGATCTAAAGATAACCCTAATCATTATTATTTTGAGTTCCGATCTAGATACTTTACATATTTCAAGAAAGAGAATAATATTCAAGATGGCTGAATAACAATCATAATGTTATTCAGAACTGTAATAGCAGAATGATGATCTCACAAACAGCCCCCAGTTAAAAGTGTAAATAGGAAATACTAGACAGCCTATGCCTTATTGGATCATCATTTCAGAAAAAATGACAATGGGTGGACAAAATAACAGTGGGAGTGGGGGTGACCTCTGACTCCGTGCTGACTTCCTCATTTAGTTTCCTTGTGTGGGAAGCTGGCAGGAAACATTGAAAATCTCCCCTCCTCCTTTCCTTGCCTTCTTCCTTCTCACCTACTTTAATTTAATTTAATTTAATTTAATTGACTTCTATGCCACCAATCCCATGGGACTCAGGGCGGCTTACAACAATATAAAATACAATACAATAATAAAAAGTCGAATATTAAATGCAAAAAAACAGTAAAACACTATAATAAAATCCAATAAAACTGTCCAATCAAACAACACACATACCAAAGATGCTTCCCCCTTCCCTTCCTTCTCCTCCCCTTCCCCCACCTTCCCTCTCCCTTCCTTCCCCTGGCAGATCATTAAGCAGGATTGTGTGTTAAGTATGACTGCAGCTTCCTGCTGGCTTGTCAAAAAACATCAATCAGGAAGTCAGTCACACATCCCAGACAGCACTAGGAATGGCCACTGCCATTTATGGGAAGGTGTACCAGCGCCTATGATAAGTGCAGCACAAGTGCAGCCAAGCCACATTGAGACTGGCTGCTACCAGGTGCTAGACAGTGCACAGATGGATGCTGTCACTACACATTACAAGATCCGCAGAGCCAAGTTCTTCAGGAGAACAAGCAGGAGGAATGGATGTAATCTTACCTGCTGGCTTTCCCATTGTCTTTGCTTGTGGAAAACCAGCAGGAAAGCTCACAAATGGCAATCATGAAACTGGTACTCTCAACTATTGTTAAGTGCAAGCCAGCTGCCAAGGGCCTGGATTGCGATCACATGTCTGTGGGAATGCTGGGACACTCAGAACTTTGAAAACCGGTCATAAGTACTACTTATAGCACCATCATAATTTCAAACCATCACTTTGAATAAGTAGTCATTAACTGAAGACTGCTTGTATTCTTTATTAGCAAACTTATGGTAAGAGTTATATTATGGCAAGGGATACATAAAATAGTTCAATTAATTTTGGTCACAAAGGTTTGATTTAAAAGATCTTTAAAATGGAGAAGTTGGGAGCATATATATAAATGCAACTATACTAATTTGTCTCCAAAATGTGAACATACAAGTTCTTAAAAAAGAAAATACAGAGGTTGTTTAATTGGATAGTCACTACATTTTCCATATGTTTTCCATATCTGCAGGAAGTGAGAAAAACACTCCTTTAATGTATAAAAATAATGAATGAAAACTTCAAACTAAAGATCACAATAGAGTGAAATATGAGAAGAATCTGAGATGTATGCCCCGGGTAATACATTATCTCTTTTGGCCTAAAGAAAAGCAATAATTCCTTTTCCAGCTTATGTGAATACTATTATGGTCTACGTTTTTAATATACTCCAAAATATTACCAGTGTTTTATAGATTCAATCCCTATCTATAAAATATTATTTGAAACAATCCAAACAAATATATTTATGGATTCAAACATTAGGGTAGCTGCATCAGATCCAATCAGCTGCTTTTTTCTGTCTCAGCTAGGATAACAGGAATGTGGGATAGAATGTGCAGTGTAATAATATGATAGAAAATTCAGTAGATGTAACTATTTCCCTGTACTGTAGAACTATGCTACATGCTACATTTGTACTTCCACATCCAAGATAGCTCAGAGAGACTGTGGATGATTTCTAGCAATATGAGTTAATGTTAACCAGGGATAACATGAAGGTATACATTAAAACATTGGGCCCTAATATGCCCATCTGTTTGGTTGCTTCTGGGAGTTATAAAACTAGAGTATTCATATAGCAATCAAGGCTTTAAATGGGATGGAATAAAAGCCATGTCACAAAATGCAACAAGGAAATTAAGTAATATACAGTTATTTACTCTAATACATAGATACTATAGATTCAATCAATAATCCTGTCAAATAGTTTCCTGTCAAAATAATGCAACTGAATTCCATATGATGCAATAATTACATTTGCAAATATAATGCTAGTTAATCATTGTTTCCTTGCCCCTCCCAACAGATAGCTTTTGCTTGAGTGTAGAAAATGAAATATCCTAGCAACAGAAATGCTTCCTTCAATATCTGAACCTACATTTTACAAATGAAAAATAAACTCATTTGTTATAAAGAAGTGATTCTTTTCAATGTCAGTAATTTTGGAACCTAGCCATTTTTAATTGTTGCTCTGCTAGATGAAAGCAAAGGATGACCGCTTTGCTCATTCACACTTAGTGCGATTCAGTAATTTGCAAGGGTTTTCAGCAATGCCTTCTGATAATCCGTTGCCAATTAAAGGGATTTTTTAAATCTGTATACGCCATTTGTTGGGTCTTAGGATCATTACATGAATCAAGATAGCTGAATTATAAATTTGTGGTATTATGAGAAATACAATATGTGTTATTGGGATATTCTATGTCAGATTGATGGAAGATGGAACTAGAGATGGGGCAATAATAGATTTATGCAGTCATTTTTGATAGGATTCATTGCCTAATATAGATAAACCAAACTTGTGCAAGGTGTTCTTCTGAGAAGAAATAATTTATTGTCTTTTCCTTATTTTTTTATGGTCATGTAGGTGATGCTCAGATCACTTTGCTGCTCGCATATTACAAAAGATAGGGTCATGATGGAATTCCTCCAGAAATATTGAGTTGCAGGGCTAAATATAAATCATCCTTCTGCTTCAAATAAACATTAATTCTGGCTGTTGATTTCTTCCTGGCAGACAGCTCAGTTTCTGCTAAAACGACAGAGGAAAAGAAAGTCTGTGCTCTAGACTAGCCCCATTGGAGTAGATATGGCTTCGGCTCTGATGCTCCCCATAAATGCTCTCTTTTTGTTAAACCAAAGGAATACATGGCACCTTCAAGACTGAGAGAGTTCAAGTCCTTTTATCCCTATAAATCATTTCTGTCACTCTGTAATATACTCAGTGTAATCTAGGTCAGAACAAGAAATTCCCAAAACTGTCTTTCACTTCAAATTTGACCATTTGGCTGACCCCAGGTCTTGACATTTATCCAGGCTGATAATTTCCATTTATTGAACTGTTTAGTTGCTAGGAGTTAGACAGCTAGCAAACTATACATGTTCATTTGAGACGGTGCTTGCAGAATTTATTTTTTAAAAAACTGTATGAATTCATTTCATAATAAAGTCATTCTGTCTTCTTTCTCAGTAACGTGTGCAGAATATTTATTTTCTGCCCAGTTTCAACATGAGACAATTGTTTGCACACAAACACAGCAACAAAGAGCAGAATGTTTGGTACTGAAAGGGATTAATGAAATGAATGTCAGTGTTGGTTTTGAAGTACCATATTTTTTGGAGTATAAGACGCACTGGGGTATAAGACACACCTAAGTTTTAGGGGAGGAAAATATGGGGGGAAATCTGCCTACCAGATATTCATCTGGTTAGCATCCTTAGTCTGGTCAGATTCACCACATTGTTTTATCCCCTGTTGTGGTTTAAAAAAAAACACCTTATTCGGAGACAGTAACAATGAAAGAGCTTGCAAGCTGCTAAGAGCTGGGAACATCATTAGCATCTGGTTGGGGCTGGAAAGAAACATTCTGAATAAGTAAAGCAATGGGGGGGGACCCTGCACAGACGTAGGCTTGGAAAGCATTCCAAGAGCTTGCAAGCCGCTAAGAGCTGGGAATATCATTAGCACCTGGTTAGGGCTAGAAAGAAACTTATTCAGAGCAAGTAGAGCAATGAAAAAATCCTGCAAAGACTTAGGGCTTGGAAAATATTCTATTCAGAGAGAAACAATGAAAAGGCCTGCAAAATAAGAGCTGGGGAGATTGTTAGAAGCTAGTTAGGGCTGGGATGTAGAAAATGAAATGTGGTAGCCAGTACTGGTCCGCGGCCCGGTGGTTGGGGACCCCTGCTGTATATTATCATGTCCTTAGTTACACATAAGTGCATTTCCACTACATACGTATATCCATCACACACACACACACACACACACTGTATGATGTGGGTTGAAATATAGAATTTTTGACTTCCCAATCTGGGACTGAAAGTCCCAAAGTCGCTCAGCTGGCTCTCATTCCTAAAGAAGGATCAGAAGTCATGGTTACTTATCTTTTAGTCCAGCAATTTTTACCCTAATTGCACTTCTTCTCTATTTGGTCTCTAATACACACAACTATATACACAGTCTAACACAGTGTATGAATATTATTGACCATAATCTATGAATTTCTTTCACCGTCTATGAATATTATTAAATTATGAACATTATGTTGAGAATTATAAAACTATCAGCTATTTGAGTCTTTATATGAGATGTAATTAATATGAGAAGTTAGTTACTGTCGGTGGGAATAAGAATCAATAGTTTATCCACGGACATGTGTGCCTGTTTTCATTTCCCCATATAAATGAATTGTTTTTTGGATGGGTGCAATTCTTATGTGAGCAGATTGCTGGCCAAGCAGTTTAAATACTGTATGTAACTGCCATGGTTGGAGAAGTAATCCAATTGAGCAAAATATTTCCTAAATGGAAAATATCTTCTATCAACAGTTAAACCTTACTGCCAAGTTAATTTCCTGATATTATTGCCAGTAACAATATGAAGTCCTTTTTTTTGCTCAGACTAGAGTATGATCCATAATGACAGATGGTGAGAGTCATCATCTAATTTATGTAGAAGGTGCTAGGTTGTTCTTATAACATTAGGTATAATTTGGGTTTCGACACTAAATCTGTGAGTAAAGTTGATCTGAAAAAATTAAGCAATTGGAGTTGAGTAGTATTTAAGATGGGAAATAATACAGCCACAAGCTAGAGTAGGAAGTCAAAAAAGCAACCTGGGAGACAATTGCAAACTACTTCTGTCCTGTTGCTAGGAGAAGTGCATGAATGTGTTGATGAAGTCATCAGGAATCAAACTTGACTTAAGTCATCATCTTTAAAGTCTTCTGAACGCTATGTGACCATGTGCAATCCATATAAGATTGTAATGTCAATCCAACAGATTGTGTAGTGGCTTGTGTCTTCTTACAGATATAATATAAACTTGACTGGCCATCTTTAATCTGCCAGAACTTCCTTAGCAGAATAACTGTGTGGAAACACATTTCTAGATTATTCAATAGAAAAAGCTGGTAAGAGATTCAAGATGAGAGTAATAGGATGTTAAATATAAAATGGGTGATTACAAAGGAGATGGCAGTGCTAATAACTGCCATCTAATGATGGCAGGTACTAATGAGGGATATGGGTGACTTCAGAGAAATTAAAGAAGCAGCTATAGCGGTGATAGTTTTAGGCTGGAAGGACGCAACAAAATGGACATTACAAAACTGGCATCGGTACATGATGGAACACATTCAATTTGAAATTATGGAAATTAAAATGAATATGATAGATGAAAATAAAGTGGAAAAACTGATGGGAAGATGGGATAGGGTCAGAGGTTTTATGGCTAGTAGAATTTGAGACCGAGCCATAAAGAACAAATTGGAATCACTCTATATTTTGTAAATACGTTGTTGTTCGTGGTTTTAAAATATTATAAATTAGCACACCCTCATTTGGTGGAAGGATTGAATGATTGATGTTGGTTGGTGGGAGCACATATCACTGCGCACTCTTTTGTGTTGTGCGCTTTTGTTTATTATTATAAAAATCAATAACATTTATTTTTAAAAAATAGAAAAAGCTTGGTATATAGCTTAGACACTATGAACTGCTTGTTCTAACCCAGGGGTATCAAACTCGCGGCCCCCAGGCCAGATGCATCATGTGCTGGCACCAAGCAGGGATGTCCTTTATTTCCAATGTTATTTGTAATAGCAATAGAGATGTTAGCTAATAAGATAAGACAAGACAACACTTGGGCAGGATACAAAATAGGGGAAATAGAAATGAAATTAAACCTATTTGCAGACGATGCAATTATATTGACCGAGACCCTGATGGAGATGATTAAGGATATAAGAAATATTTTACAAAAGTTTAAACAGGAATCAGGATTGTTGGTCAATATGGAAAAATCAGAGATTATATGTTTAAATACAGGTCCGAGAGAGCAGATAGAAATCAGGAAACAATCAGGGTTGAAGTTAGGACTAAAACAAATTAAATATCTGGGAATTTGGTTATTGAGAAATCCAGCGAAAATTGAGGAGGTGAATTATAGATTAATATGGAGGAAAATGTTGAAACAGATGAAGAGCTGGAAAGAGAAAAAGCTAAGGAGAATCTCTAAAATAAGAGCCTTGAAAATGATGACAATTCCCAAAATGATGTATCTGTTTCAGGTACTGCCGGGGGGGCTACCAGCATCCAAGTTAAAAGAGTGGGACAAAAAACTTAAATACTGGGTTGAAGAAGATAGGAGACCAAGAATAAGAAAACAGTGGTTAATAGCGAATGAAAAAGAGGGTGGATGGGGAATTCCTTGTTTGGAGCTGTATAGGGAAGCATTTCAAATTGAAAGATTAATGGAATTGCAATTATTCGAGAATAAATGGGTGAAAACAGATAAACGGGATGAGGAATAGAGAATTAATCTTTATAAAGTGGAATAGGAGCGACTTAAATAAACTAATAGGTCCCATGAAAGGGACTATGGAAATCTGGAAAAAATGGCAGGGGAAAATAGGATTATATAAATCAAAATTGTCATTGATTTATGTAATAAATAAAGATAATGAAATAAATTTAAATAGGGGTATAGGAGAGTTGAAGTCAAGAGGGATAACTAAGATAGAACAGTTATATGAAAAGGATGGGAGGCCAAGTAGAAATCGTATAGAATGGTGGTTGGGTAAGGAAAGATGGCTACAAATAAATGCAATATGTAAATATCTGAATGAAAGGGAGAATAAAGAAGCACTATTTAGGGAGGAGATAGAGTTAGAGAAAATAAGAGAAAAAACGGTACTAAGGTGCAATCAAGCAATATATATAAGATTTTAGTGAAGTCAGATGGGGATGTGATCTAAGGATTGACTAAATGCTGGCAAAATGAGATACAAGCAGAGGTGCAAGAGATGGAAAATACAGTAGAGAATATAAGGAAAATCAAGAATACAAGAGTTAGGGAAATGAGAAGGAAAATATTACATAAGTGGTATTACACACCTGTTCAACTTGCACACTTTCAGCAGAACGTTAAAGGTATCTGTTGGCATGAGTGCCAAGATAAAGGAGTGTTTATGCATACGCTCTGGGAATGCCCAGTGGTGCAGAACTTTTGGCAAAAAGTGCAAGAGGATATTAATAGGATATTAAATATAAGATGGACGATTACTAAGGAAATGGCAGTACAGTAATACCTCTAGATACGAGCTGCTCCACATACGAGTATTCCAAGATACGAGCCACGAGGGGAGAGAAATTTCTTTTCGAGACCCGAGCTCAAATTCGGGATACGAGCAGAGCGTCCTTGCTTCTGGTTATCTCGGAGGGGAAAAACAAAGTCTAAAGCCATTTGTTCCAGATACGAGTTGTTCGACATACAAGCTCCCTTCTGGAACGAATTAAACTCGTATCTAGAGGTACTACTGTATTAGTAAAAAGTAGTGAGATGGAAAGCGCTCAGGCGGTAATAGTCTTGGGGTGGAAAGATGCCACAAAATGGACAATGCAAAATTGGTATAGGTATATGGTGGACCACATTCAATTTGAGATTATGGATAAAAGGATGAATTTGATTAATGAAACTGATTTGCAACAGCTGATGGGACGATGGGACAAGGTAAGACGATATATGGCAAGTAGGATCCGAGACCAAGCTATAAGAAACAAGTTGGAATCACTCTATAATATGTAAAGAAATATTTCACTCTTGGGTTTAAATGATTTATACAAGAAATACCCCCAACTGGTGGTGGGGTATGATTGATTGTCTGGTGGTGGGACCACTGAGCACATGTTATATGTAATATGTTGTGTGTGTGTTTTATATTATAAAAATCAATAAAAATATTAATTAAAAAAAGTTTAAAAATTCAATTTACATTAAGCATCTGATTCTATACATTAATCTGGGAGTATGTTCCATTGACCTAAATAGTATTCTGAGTCAATTTGCACGTGTAACGGGTATAAGCAAACTGTAGAAAGCAAGTTTGCAGAATTATCATCATCAACAACAACAACAACAATAATAATAATTTATTAGATTTGTATGCCGCCCCTCTCCGAGGTCTGGGAGCAGCTCACAACAGTAACAAAATACAATATGAAAAGTGCATTCCTCTAAGACTGCTACAGAGTCACAGGCTGGTTTCAAATGTTCCACTGCACAACCTGGAGGAATTTTCAAAGCAGATTTTTTTCAAAGCAGCTGTTTGATGAGGAGCCAATCAGCAGGTCTCCTGAGAGAAGTTCCTCCTTCTGTTACAGTGGAAATGTAGATCTGAGGCATAACAATTGGAAAACAATATCTTTATTGACATATACGTATTATCACGTTTTCAAATAAGAACTGATGGAATTTGTAAGATTGAGTTTAACTATTTAGAGTTAACAGAATTATGCTAACTACATATGCTCACAATCATTTTCATACAAACATTCCACATATTCAAGGATTGCAGTAAAGTAGGATACATCTTTAACTTAACCAGAAGTAGCTTCGAAGCAGTCATTTGACTCCTTAGGGGAAAGAAGACCTAATCCTTCTCTGCTGTGCTGTATAAATGTTATCTGTCAATTCCAGCCCTGAGAAATTTATTGCTACATGACTATCCAGCATAGGAATGGAGAATTTAACAAATATTGAGTGTTTCCTCTATAAGCCATCTGCCAACATTGCTATTTATTTTTGAAGAGTTTAGAAAGGCAGTTCCTCCTTATCTTTGTTCCATTTTATCTGTTTTAAACTATCAATTGATGTTCAGAAATTCCTGGAAATTTAGAATTCTGTGTCATACTGTTTAAAAAATAACCTATATAATTTCCCAATATGTATTTTTAGGGCGGCTTACAACATCTTAGCAATAGCACTTTTTAACAGAGCATATTGCCCCACAATCCGGGTTCTCATTTTACCCACCTCAAAAGGATGGAAGGCGGAGTCAACCTTGAGCTGGTGATGAGATTGGAACCACTGACCTACAGATCTACAGTCAGCTTCAGTGGCCTGCAGTACAGCACTCTACCTGCTGCGCCACCCCAATTGAGGCACACATATGTATATGCAGCCACACATTTCATAATGTTAATATACATTATATTAATGTATTGAAAGACAATCCAGCCTATTAGATGTTGATGCTAGAGGGCAAAAAATTGAAAGTTGACAGTAGAATATCATTATTTTTTTCAAATAAGTGAGCTGAGGATTTTCCTTCTATTCTGACCAACAGGATTCATAGCAGAAACACATAATTACTATCAAAGAACTGGAAAGAGCCATTTAGGCCATTTAATTCTTCTTACCCTCTTTTTTGTTACAGGAAACCAGATGAAACACTCTCTATACATGACTTCTTGCAAACCTCCAGTCAAAGATTATTTACCATTTCCCTTGACAATTGGTTTCATTGTTAAATTCTCTAAAATAAAATCTCTAAATATTAAAACACTTTTCATTCATCTGAAATTTTCCCTCCAGTAAAATTGTTGTGCCCTGCATTCTAGATAAAGAGAGAGAGAGAGAGAGAGTCCTTGGCTTTTTATGAGATGTCTCTGTTGATCTTCCCCTTGAATATTCTTTTCTCAGGACTAAACATATCCAATTCAGTTAGTCTGCCTTTGTAAGCCTAATTTTTAAACTCTAATAATCTTTGTTTTTCTTTGCAAATGTTCTATAAATCTGCCCAGAACATTTTGTTTTGGGAAAATACTATAAACATCTCGGCTTAATGGGAGAAACAGTAATAACTGTACTTACATAAAGTGGGCTAGAAGAATCAGCCCATACTAAGAATATCGATGAATTACAAATTGGAGAAATCTATTTTGCTCTCCAGATTCATATAGACCTAAGTCTAACCTGAATTATACAGTATTTGCCCTCTAATTGGATTTTCCAATGATTTTACCAGGAAACAGATAAAATGAGCAAGAAAAGTTAGTGCACTCCTAACTGTATCAATGTGCTATGAATCCATTGGTGAGTTCTATTTCACTCACCAAATTCATGGAGACCTAATCCTAAATTGATTTGTCCATCAATAGGATTTCCTCATATATTTTACCAGGAAATGTAGATAAGACGGGCTTGAAAAGTCCGTCCTCCTAAGAATATCAACTCAGTACAAATCTATTTATGAAGTCCATTTTGCTCTCCAAATCCAAAGTGTTGGTAATGACCTATAAAGCCCTACATGGTATCAGACCAGATTACTTGTGCAACCACTTTCTGCCATACGAGTTCCAGCAACTGGTTAGGTCCCCCCAGAGATTCGCACTGCCCCCACTCTCCTCGACTTCCGCAAGAGTCTTAAGACTCATTTATGCTGCCAGCTTGGGGCAATTATATCCTGGCCCCCTGGCCGGCAAATGTTTTATATGATTGCTGTTTGAATGGGTACGATAGATTTTTAATGTTATTGGAGATTTTAGATTAGTTACCTAGTTTTAATTAATTGGATTTAGACACTGTTTTATTGTTCCTTTTATATGTTATAAGCCACCCCAAATCCTCGGAAAAGGGCAGCATATAAATCAATCAATCAATCAAATAAATTAAATAAATAAATAAATAAATAAGACCTAATAAGCATAATGTGATATAATGTAATGCAGATAGTCTTTGACTTCCATCCATTCATTTAGTGACCATTCAAAGTTACAATGGCATTGTAAAAAGTGACATGACTCTCCACAGCCATTGCAGTATCCCCATGGTCATGTGATCAAAATTTAACCATTTGGCAACTGGTTCATTTTTACAAGGACTGCAGAGCTACCTTTTGCAACCTTCTAACAGGCAAAGTCAATGGGGAAGCCAGATTCACTTTACAATCATATTACTAATTTAACAACTGCAGTGATCCTCTTAACAACTGTGGCAAAATTCACTTAATAGCTATCTCATTTAGCAATTGAAATTTTGGACTCAATTGCAATAGTAACTCAAGGACTACCTACATAATGGAGGCTCTGATATGATTCTCTTTTTTGAAACTTGGAAATCCAGTTGATTAGGTATCACTGGTCTTAGCAGTGCTCTTTGACTCTTAGTGATCAGCATGAAATGTGTCAATGAGTTTGATGAATAAGATGCTTTATCTCATATCTGATTGGTGCTCACAGAAGACAAAACATTTCATCATCCTTTGTTTTGAGCCATCATACATTGGAGACATTCCTTAAAATAAGATGACAACAATCAATATTTTTCTTCCCCGTGCTTTCAAACTTCGATCTCCTATTCAACCTGATCTTGTTTTTCTTTCTTGGGGACTGAGTGGAAGTATTTTTGAGTTTCACCAAGGCAAAATAGTTTCTATTTTATTTCTGATTGTCATTCTTATCCACTGGACTTGTTCCTTTCTTTCCATTTTTTTTCTCGATTATTTTTCTGCTTAGTTTTTATTGCAGTGACTCCTTTATTTGATCTAATACAACTTTATTTTCTGTTATGAGTTAAACTGTGGTCAATCACTCCTCCAATCCTCTTTGCTTTATACTGCTGCAAACTTGCAGTTGCAAATAAATGCCAGGTTGTTTTTCAGGACAGCAACCAGAGAGTTTAGAGCAAATGGAATGACTTTAAAGGCAGGTGTGCTTCGGCGAACTTCAAAGAGATTTTGAATCACAAGATGATTATACATACAAATCTGTTCTCAGAGGATAACTGCTAGAATATGTCTGTATCACGAACAACATCATATTTGTGCTGCCAAATTGGTAACTGACAGATAGTTGACTGATCGTTAGAAATTTAGGAAAAAACACCATGAAAAGGGGGCAAATTAAAATGAATGTTTCCAAGTTGTGCATATATTTCTCATTTACCATGTGAAACACATAGTGAAGACCTTTTTGCTCAGACCTGTGGTTTAAATCTCTTATACTAGTATTAAATATTAATATTAGCATAAGTAATATTAGTATACTAAATACTACTATGCGCTAATTATATATGGGAAAATCACCATCCTTTGCCTGGCCAGAGGTCCAAATAATTTTTTACTTTCTCAATTTAAAAACTGCTCCTAAAAACTGAATAATCTCTGTTTTAATATTTTAAATGAAATGATTACCTTAAAGTAAACTCGACTGATTTTTAAAAAAGAATTCAGAAAAGAAAGTAAAGTACATTTGTATCGTACTCCTCTCCTATATCTTGCAAACAACAATTCTATAGGAAAAATGATGTCACATAATTTAATAAAGATCCTGGAAGTTATTTTCAGCTGTTGAATTTTTGGACATCTATGCTTTTAATTTCTCAGACTTAATTTTTGATTAATGTTTTTAAAAATATTCAATTGATTTTTATTTTCCCCTGAGACTATATCTGACAGTAGGAACACTGTATTGCTATAAAGTCAATTTACACTCCTTCTATAAACCCAGTTATTATAACAGCAATGAAAATATAATAATTTTACATAAGGTTTATAGCAGCTTTGATCATTTAAATTCTACACTACTTAAAAATAGCAGTTTACAGTACTATTTGTCAAGTGAATTCTTACTGTTTCTGTGACCAGGTGATTGAAAACATTGATATAGATTTTAAGTCTGATAATTCTGGTAGTATATTAATCAATCCTATCTACAGCAAAATACAATGACTGTTGATGATGTCATGGTGCCAATTCTGCTTTTTGATATTTGTGTCTGACTAACTGATACAAGCATAGAAGTCATAGAATTTTGGGGTCCTAATGCATAATTTATCATTTGTTCTTTTTCTCCCCCTTGGACACTCATGGTACACTATTACTGATAGTAGAATCTTTCAGGAGATTGGTTTACCCTGGTTAGATGGTCAAATTTCTCAAATCTGTTCAACAATGCACTTTAAAAAATATGGATAGGATTGAAAAGAATATCTCCTGGGGTTAAAACCAAAGTTGTGAAGGAAAGTCAGGATATTAATCTGACAATCGAACAACTATTACATTGGGGACAACAAAGTTTCTAAGAATTATTATTTAGTTACAGTTTTTCTCCATGCCATCAGCATTAAAAATTATTGTTTTTCTCATTGGAATTTAGCATTTTTTCAACTGCTTTTCAAAAGATTCATAATTGGCACATAGAACCATAGAACTGTTTTAGTAGTGCTAAAGATTATCTGTGATGGTCAGAAGTACAAGGAGCGCTTATACAGCACTTTTTAAGCGCTGTTGTAAATTTGAATGGTCATTAAATGAATGGTTTAAACTGAGCACTACTCTATTGTGGTTATACAGCCCTTTAACCGAAAACAAAGAGATGCACTGGCAAAATCTGGAAAAATCTTTACATCTTTAACCAGTCTTAATACAAATTCCACCCATCAAAATTTAGCAATCAAATTTCATGGTTCTTTTTTAAAAAACATTGGTTCAGCATTAGATCAGGAGTCTCCAAACCTGGCAACTTTAAGACTTGTGGACTTCAACTCCCAGAAGTTCACAAGTCTTAAAGTTGCCAAGTTTGAAGACCTCTGACTTAGATCCTTGTAGTTTCATAGGCAGGCTATGAGAAACTAATCATTTACTTTTTTCTGGATTGCTTTATATATATTATTCCATTTAATTTGTATCTCCTCAAAGCAGCTTAATCAGAACCACAGGATTGCAGTGAACAGTAAGATATCAAAGCCCAATTTTTTTAAAAAATCAGTTTATAAATCTATGGCAATAGCATTCATGAAGCAGTCAATTTCTCCTCCTAATATGTACTTTATTTTATCATACCTTCTGTTATTTTACTATCCTTTGCTGGAAGCAATAATAATTTAAAGGTGTGAAAGCTGCGTAGTTTGTATTATCTAGGTTGACCTTTATTCTTTTATTGATTTGTTTCCAGTAAAAACCCAAAACAAACTCCACCTTTAAATTAGTCAAGCCAGCAGTAAAAGAAAATGCAGTTCCAGCCTCCAGCTATAACACAGAATATTACCTGAATGACAATAGCAAGAAGTATTCTTCTATAGGAAAAATAGTATTACTATTGCTTATCACTCCCATTTGAAGGCAAATCACTTTCTGTTCATGTCTTTCCTACTTGGGGGAGTTTAAAAAAGTATTTTATTTGAATAAATTCAAAATAAGGGCTGTGGTTTCTATCAACTTAAAATGCAAAAGGACCACTGTAGCTGGCTCTGTAAATGGGGTTTTATTTATGGGAGTTCTTCTATCAGCTAAAAGACCATATTTGTTATTTACAGAAGTGCAGATTACATTGCTCTTCCATATGGCATTTCCACTCATCAAAAAGCTGACAGGTTATTTTTAATAATCTTCAGAGACATATAGAGAATACTTCATTAATGCTAAGGAAAAAGTTGATGGTTCCAGAATGTCATTCAAATGAAAGAGTATTGAGAGCAACTATATATTCATTTTTATTAGTAACCATATATTTCATTTTTAAAATGTAATTTGACCTTGAGTTTGAAATCACTGTTGCCTGGCAATAATAATACCAAAAACCAATAACTGGTTTTATGAACTGTCATAATAAGTGTTGAGTTCATATTAGAGCTTTAAGAAGGGAAAAATACACAGAGCCAAACCATGGTTCTTTATGATTACACAAGCACATCCATGCAATGGGATCAAAGTCATTTGCTATTTTCTTTTTTCCGGATGTGGGGTTTTTTTTCAAGTTTTTAGCTAGCGTATATTCCAGGTGAAATCCTATCCAAGCACTAACTGGGCCAGATCCTGCTTTTCCTCTAACCCCAAACAAGGACAGCCAGATGCTGCCACGTGTTTAAATATTTAGTTATATAATTTAAAAAGAGAATATTGTAAAACAGCATAGGATTAATTCATATTTCTCTCTTGGGCTCTGTTGATCCTGAAGGACATAGAATTACAAGAAGAAATGCAGATTTTAAAAAATCATTTTATCTAACAGAGCCCTAGGTGAATTTTAAGTTAAAGCTTTACTTCTTTGGTTTTAAAAACAATCCGGAAAGAATACATCTTGTACTATTTACATTCCTGAACAAATGAGATGGGCAAATATATTTGTTTTGCAGTGCATTCCTAACCGGAACATTAGACAAGGTGATGCAATTGCCTCCCTTAAGTCTATTTATATTCCTAGGATATTATAAAGTGCGAGTGCCTTTTTGTGTTCAATAGATATTCTGTAGCAGGGATGGGTTCTAATTTATCTTGCCATCAGTTCATTTTCTCCCATGCCACATGGCTACACTTACATTGCGCATTTTGCGCACATGCGTGCATATTGCCGAAAATTCAGCAAAAAATAGGGGGGGGGGAGAAACCAACTCACAAAAAGATGGTGGCGTCCATGGACTGGCACTGATAGAATTGGCTCCGTGAAATCACCACCAGTTTAGTTCCAGTTCCATAGAACTGGTGAGAACTAGGAGGAACCCAACTCTGTTCTGTAGCTCTGCTATGTCTTGCCTAAAGTGTTAGTTTTCAGATGGTGAGTTGGGCTGCAAACAGTGGTGGGCTACTAGCCAGAATGCTAAATTGTGCTCGCTGCCACGGCTCGTAAGTGCTTGCAGGGCCAGTGCAACTTTGCTTCTGCACCTGTGGAGGTAGCACACGGAGCTGCAGGTGCGCCTGTGTTTGGCAAGCATGGAAGCAAAAAACTCACCGAAACATGGGCGCACCTATGGCTACATGCACGATTTTGCTACCTCCATAGGTGCAGAAGCAAAATCGCGCTCGCCCCGCAAGCACTTATGAGCCACAGCAGTGAGCGCAATTTAGTGTTCTGGTTAGTAGCCCACCGCTGGCTGCAAATAATTGGAATGGGCATGCCTAATGAAGCAAAGAGTGAGGAGGAAGAAAGGTTTGATCATAAAATAGTATTGGCCTCACTTTTTTGGCTAAATATTACAAAGAATATGAATCTACCCTACCTTTCCTTCCTTTATCATTTTAATACATTTTATAAACAGATGAAAATTTTAGGAAAAGTTAGCCTAGAATCTTTTTTGGCTCGGGTGCCAAAGGGATGCACACACGTGTAATAGCATATGCATACATGCCCACTCCCATCATGCAATGCCCTCCCTCTGCATATGTCCACAATCCCCACATTGCCTTCACATACATGCGCACAGGCCTCACTGAAGCCTCTGGACTTCTGGTAGGCCTGCTGGGCTGTTTTCCACTCTTCCCAGGGTTCAGGAAAGTTCCAGTTGGCCTATTAGGCCATTTTTCACCATCCCCAGGCTTCAGGAAAGGCTTCAGGAAGTTCGAACTTCTGGTTGGGTCATTTTTTTGCTGTCACCAGGCTTCAAGAAGTGAAAACTGCCGAAAAGAAGGCCAAAAATCAGCTGGCCAGTGCACGTATGCACGCTGGAGCTGAGATAGGCAATGCCTCACATGCCCTCAGATATGGCTACACGTGTCACCTGTGGCATGCATGACATAGGTTCACCATCACTGGCCTAGAATGTACAGTAGAATGTACAGTATGTCCTCCAGCTGTTTGTGATCACATTTCTTATTTAAAATAGCTTTATGAATCAGCTTCCCTGTCATGGCAGAGATTTTATTGCTTTAATTCTTCCACTATTTGAACATTTTACGGTGGCTACGTTTACATTGTATAACCAGAACACTTAACTATGGGGGTGGGAGTTGTTTGCATTCCACATCATGAAAACCCAGCTAGTTTTATGATGGTTACATTTTGTGTAGCTTAATGTGTTGTACACCCTGACGCATACAGTTAGTTTATGACTCATTATATTTGCAAATCTAGCAAACTGCTTAATTTAGTATCCAAGTCTTAAATGTGTGATGCAAATCCAGCCTGATAGTACTAGTAATGATAAAGTTATGAACCTGACTTTTCTCCCATTAGATTAAAAAATGTCATATAGGTATTTCAAGAATTAAACTAAGTTTGAAGACAAATGCGGAATTCTTAAAGACATGCATGTGTTTCAAAATTCCACCTTTACTGCAAGTCCTGTTTACCCATTAGACTATTATTGTTTGTTTTAAGCTTGGTTCATGAGCCATTATGAATAAGCACTACATTTGAATCAACCCATTGTTTTTTTAAAAATCTGATTTAAAGGCATGGCATAGTATTGTGTGAATCCATGACACACTGGTAATGCATTGGATTTTGTAGTTTGTGAATGGCATTGAAAACTTCTTTAAAAAATTTTTTGTAGTTTAAAACATTATCATCAACTCCCTACTTAGCAGTTTGAAAGCATGAGAATGGGAGTAGATCAATAGGTACTATTTCACTAAGAAGGTAACCACTTTGTGATGTCATGTTAGCCATAGGACTGTGGAAATGTCTTCAGAAACTGCTGGTTCAATGACCTTTAAATGGAAACAAGCACTGCCCCCTACAGTCAACAATAACTAGTGGAGTAAAATCTGCAGGAACTTTTTTTTCCACATCATACTCTATATTTCTAAAGGCCAGTGATTGAGAAGTATGGAATAACTACCTTAGAAATCTTTACAGTTAATTCTTCAGGAGTGTTACCATTTTTTAGCCATTTATCCAGTTTTGCGTGTCATATTTCTGAGCAATTTTTGTTGCGAGGTAGAAACAAGTTGGTAGCAATCAATGCTTATGGTGAATTTGAGGGGGAAAAGTAACTTAACATTTTATATTTGTTTGTTTGTTTGTTTGTTTGTTTGTTTGTTTATTTATTTATTTATTTATTTATTTATTTATTTATTTGATTTGTATGCCGCCCCTCTCCACAGATTTGGGGCGGCTCACAACAATAATAAAACAATGTATAATAAATCTAATATTTAAGTAACTAAAAACCCCTTATTAAAAAGCAAAACATACACACAAACATACCATGCATAAATTGTATAGACCTGGGGGGAGCGGATATCTCAATTCCCCCATGCCTGACGACAAAGGTGAATTTTAAGAAGTTTACGAAAGGCAAGGAGGGTAATTCTCTAGTCTGATTGGTAGGGACTGAGTTTAATTTAAATATTAGGAAGGTACCGCCCCCTGGCCCCTCAGTCAAAAAAGAAAACGAAGGAGCAATAAACCATAAATCCATTTTATTGAATAACAAGAAAGCCAAGATAACGTTAAACTCATCAACCATATAAAAGTCCAGTGATCCTGGTCCAAAGTCGAGTGGATTTGGACTCTCCTTGCGGTGCATCGAGAAGACCGTTCAGGTAAGTTCAATGGTTCTTCCCCAATGCACTCGCAAGGAGAGTCCAATGTGGGATATACCCAAGTTCCAATTAGAGGGAGGGAGAAGGCTGGACCAGGGGCGCTGGAGTCGAGCACACCCTTTGTAACACTCGCCTCCCAAAGGCTGCTTCCGAGGAAGTGAATGAGTCAATATATAATTGGCTTTGTTTGTGTAACTGAGGTAACAATTGTTTAACAAAGTCTTAAGTAAGTTTTCCTACTTGATTCCTTATAACATTCACTTTAGAAGGGACAGACATAATAAAAATGCCATCCCAGTTAAAACCTCTAATATACAGTATATAAAGACAGGATTTTTGAATTCAGAGTATTTATGATAAGTTTATTTAATTCTGAACACTGCCATAAAGAAGCCTCCAATGAACCTTTGTCATTTTAACAACTATTTTTATTGGTTACATTTGTACCAGCAAGCTCAGAGTAATATCTGAACATCCCATTCAAGGTTTTTTTCTTTTATGACTGTTTCTTCACCTGCATAATCTGCATTTATCAACTTGTCCTTTCTAATATAATAAAAATCCAACTTACTTTCTTTTACAACAACACTGAAGCAGGTTTTAGTAGCACCTCTATTTGTTGGACTTACAGCAACCAACTTGGAAATAAACAAATGCAAACTAGCAAAACCACACAGGGATAAAAAAAATATAGTGACAGACCCAAATGCTGCTAAGGAGAATAATTGTATATTCAGCTCACCATACAACAATCATACTGATTTATAGAAATTAGTTTTCTGTGATTCCCTGGTAATTACTTTGGAGACACAGTAGCCATTCATATCCCCAACCTTTAAATCTTGCATCCCTATTTTCTGTCAATGCCTTTTGATTTCTCCCATTAATCAGCTGTTACTTTTCATTTCATGGCTCAGTGATAAAACTCTCAAAGTTTTTCCCACTTAGACAACCAACCTGTTTTCTTCTTCGGTGCTTTGACTTTCTCAAGGACTCATTTTTTATCACATTAAACATTGCAGACTAATAAATGTTCTCTCTTTTTCAAGATATGCAGACAAGGATCTGAATCTTAATTATATTAAACTGGATTTCTAGGTAAACACATGGCATCTTTGTTGCACAATGCAAGATAAATGACTAGAAAATGCAAGCAGTTTGGTAATAATTCTCAAATCCAACATGCACCTCAATAGTATACTTGTTTATTTATCAGCTTTAAGTAAATATACATAAGACTGCAGTTTTTCAGGAAAGCCTTAGAATCCCTCTTCCTTTTGCCAGTCTTAACAATATTAACACTAATAGAGATGACACATAGATTACTTTCTCACTAAGCATGATTAATATCATAAGCCAGCGATTAGGAGAAGCAGTACTCAGAGGCCTGACTTCAGATATAAAACTTGTAAATGACTGGTTCCAAAATTGATTCAAGTGTGCTGTGGAACTGATTCTACATACAATATTGCTAACAAGGCAATATAAAACCATATTTTATAATTGAGACATCTCCCCCAAGCCTATATAGTTTTATGTATGGTATGCTTGTGTTGTATGTTTTTTAAATAATGAGTTTTTAGATATTTTTTAAATATTAGATTTGTTCTTTGTACATTGTTTTATTATTGTTGTGAGCCGTCCCGAGTCTGCGGAGAGGGGCGGCATACAAATCTAAATAATAATAATAATAATAATAATAATAATAATAATAATAATAATAATACTTGGTCAAGCATGCTGTAGGTGCTAGTTTGCACATACTGTTAAATTTCAATGGATGGTTTCACATGTCAAACTAATCCATTAACAAGCAAACTAGGTTATAGCTTAACTGTGTTATGATCCGTCGGCTGCCAGGAGACCTAGCTGCAGAGTCTGAAGAAGTGGAGGGAGAGGAAGAACCTTGGGCCAGCTTTAGATCCTTTGGAAGGTGCTGATAAGGAAACAGCATCAGAGACAGAGCCTTCCATCCTCCGCCAGGTGGAGAGGCATCTGTCTTCAGGGCCTGAACTGCGTGAGAGGGAGGAACAAATGGGTCCCTTCCCAGATGTGCGTATGCACAGAGAGGAAAAGAGAGGAGAGCAAAGGGAGAAGTAGCGGTAGCAGCCACTCCTTGGGTGGGAAATAAATAGGAGGCTTTGGGGAGTGGCCAGTTGTTTTTTTGTTTCTAGTACAAATCAAGCAATTCAGATTTCTTGGTTGAAGGACAGGTTTGTTGGGACTAATTAAATTTGATTTTTTTTTGTTTATCCCTGTGAATAAAATAATGTTACTGCCCTGTTATTAAAAAGAGGTTGTTTTACTCATAAGTAAACATCTTATCACTACTTGCAAAGGCTGCATCAGAATAAAATCTATATGAGGCCAAACTAATATCTGAGAAAAAAAGGCTGTAATCTTAGTGATGCTCCGATGGCCATAGTTGTCACTAATATCAGCACAGGAATGAGACCATTCTTGATATCCCATGTACGTTCTACAAACTCTACCGCCTGCATACAGCAATATCTTTGGTTGGGTCTCTGTTGCTTCTTAATGGTTCTAGTGACACATCTTTGGAGAAAGCATTTTCATTGACCACTATCACACATGAAGTATTGCTAAAAGAAAAAAATCCATTGCTATGATTCTTCAAAATGCGCTTTCAGCCATAAAACACCATTGTAACATGGAGGATCTATATTGGAAACCCCTTTCCTGGTGAAAACTGAATATTGTCTTATTCAACTAAAGTTAGAAGCTGCACCAATAAAGAGTAATTGAGGATGTGGTTAGATTCAATAAAATCTTGTTAAGGAATGTGCAGAGCCCTTGAGCTATCAAGGACATGCACAGAGGAACATGTGGGATTCCAGCAGATATCCAGGAGATATGAGTAATTATTCAGTCATACAAGACAGATACATTCAAGTATATAAAATAGTGTTTATTTTAGAAATAGCACAGTCAAGTTAAATAGTCCCGTCATACATATTCAAATCAGTCAATATCTCTCAATACAATAATAATATTGCAAGCACATCTTTGTCTTACATATCAGACATACATTACAGCATACAAATACACCAAATTAATACAGAACTTACTACATCAGTCACAGTGAATCAGCAGAAAGAATAGAGAGCAGAGAGCAAATCATGCTTTCTGGCTCCCTCTTATGGCGATTTGGAACACTACTTCTTAAAGCTATAGTACTTCAATACATACAAGCATTCATTGTTAGCTTGTTTATATATTGCAAACCCAACTAACAGCTCTGAGCTGCCTTTACACTAAATTAAAAATGACACTGAAGTAGAAAAGAGAATGAGACCATATTAATTCTGATAAAAGTCTGCTTTATAAACCCTGGCTTTAAACCAAAACTGATATTTTGTGATTTATTTCAGAAATGGGATTCAGAGTCAGATGTTGCTATGCTTGCTCCTAGCATCATGTATAATGCTAACAGAGAAATTAGCATAAACTATATATTTTCTGTTGTGGTTCAGCCTGAGGCTGCTCAGGGACCGGCTGCGTCTCTGCTGGCTCCATGCCCGGAGGACGATGACAGCGCAGAGGAGGGGGCTGAACAGTCAGACGGGGGAGAGGAGAGTCAGGAATGGGATGAAGGAGAACAGCATGAGAGCCCCGGGGGGGGGGGGGCTCTCCCCAGCCAGTAGCTTGGAGTCATTAGGTGCTGACGCACAAGCTGTCATTGACATGAGACAGAGACGTTCAGAGCAACAAAAGGAGCAGTTAAAGAAATATTATTACCATTGAATTAGAAACAGCTGGGTTTGGGTGTGGTCCTCATCAGCAGGGTTTAAAAGGCAGGCAAGGCTTTGAAGCCATGTGGAGTGTTATCAATTGGAGTTGCGGTGACCTGCTTTGATTCTCAGCATCTCTGATCTTGGCTTGTGGCCTAGCAGTCTGGAAGACTCGTGGGAGACGTATGTTTGCTATCTACAGCTACATCTTGGCAGCGAGAATCTGGTATTGCTTCATGGACTATTGCCTTTGTGTATATATTTGAAGTTCCAGCGTTTTTCCTGTTTGTAAGGACATTTTCTGTTACCTGTGTTTTCTTTGAATTATATAAACTGCCTTTGCCTTTTACCAGTGTGTCTGGATTCTCTTTTTGGGTTGGTATTGGCTTCTGGAGTGACCCAGACAGAACAATTTTCGAGGTAGATAAAGGTTATTTAAGCTAGCAAAAATCTCTATGCATCTTTCCTATATTAACCCCAAAAGACTCTTATACAACACTCCCCCCACTCAATATCACCATCCAGGAATAAACAAAACTATTTGCATTGTTTTTCCCTTATTTGTTCCTCATCATTTTCCATCATTTAGAGTTAGAGACTTTGGCCTGTCACAGTAAAATGCCCCTCCCAGTACCCATGATACTATTCTACTGTGGCAAGGCAAAGTCTCTAACTCCATGCATTTCTTGGTTGAAGTTACACTAATTCTTTTTCTGAAGAATTAATTAATAATTTCTAACTATCTTAATGCCTCAAATTTAAAGGCAAGCTTACAGAATCTGGAATTTTTAGTTGCTCTGGTAATGATGACAGTCTGTTAAACTTCGGAACAATGATGTCTGAGTTTCTTGTTGATCCACAGCTATCAAAAGCTATTTTAGCTTCATGTAAATTTGATTGTTTCTAGAATTGCTGTCATAGCAACAAGTAAGCTTTGAACTCTTCTGACTTCCAGAATATCTATAAATAACTGTTGATAACAAATTTTAAAAATTAGTTGGTTCATAAACAATTAATACATTTTCAACATTACTAAACAGGAATTCAAGCATTATTATTTGATTGTCATAAACATTGCTTTTACTCGAGTAATCTGATCTGAATTAAAATATACCTTAAAATGATATAAATTGCCATTAACAGTTTTTTAAATTTCAGAATGTATCTATCAATTCATCCATCAAACATTTTTGATTACCTATTTTATTGCATATTGGATGCTTAAAAATGACAACATTTGTAATTAAAGCAGTCTGGAAATGTAGGTTTAACTTACATGGCTATGTTTGACATGGAAATTCAGATTGTGTGATGTGACTTCATTCACACTATCTTTAATGAAAATACAATTGTACAATCTTACCAATGTCTGTCTATACTATACTATTTGAACAACTGATATTGGAATTGCTACAATTGATTTATTTATTTATTTATTTTGTAAAGTACATATTTGATAATATACATAAGTATAACATTATTTGAATACATAAGATGGGTATAAATAAAAGGGAGGCATGCTGGTGTACTTATGCATGCCCATTACTGACTTCTTAGGAATGGAGTGAGGTTAACAGTAGATAGTCTAAGGGTAAAATTTTGGGGATTTGGGGAGGAAACTGCAGAGTCAGGTAGTCAGTTCCAGGCATTAATCACTGAAGTTGTATTTTCTGCAATTGAGTTTGGAACAGTTCACTTTGAGTTTGCATCTGTTGTGTGCTCGTGTATTGTTGTGGTTGAAGCTGAAGTAGCCGTTGACAGGAAGGACTTTGTAGCAAATAATTTTATGAACTACACTTAGGTCATGCTGATGTTCTGCCCCAGCTATGGACCAGAAAGAACGTAGCACACACAGAGAGATTGTTCAAACCTATGTTTACTCTATTAATAACTATTAATAAGCTTGCTTAGTAGTTGACATACACAAGCACAAGTTAAAGCAGTCTTGTCTTGAAAAACCAGCTGTTAATTACACAGCATTAACAGCTAGCATAAGTCCATAAATTCATAAATTAAGTCTAAGCAATTAGTCCTGGATATCTCAAGAAGCTTACAAGGATTGGCAAAATGCCTAGAAGCAGTCCACAGGAAGGATACCAAAACAGTTAAATGGAGTAGATGTTTTCAGAACACGAAGACATATAAACAAGCAAACATTGCTTCCTGCAGAGTTTTTGCTGTGGTCATCCCTTAAATAGGCTAGAGCAGAGATAGGTAAAGTTGGCTCTTCTATGACATGTAGACTTCAACTCCCAGAATTCCTGAGCTAGCATGATTGGCTCAGGAATTCTGGGAGTTGAAGTCCACAAAGTCATAGAAGAGCCAACTTTCCTACCCCTGTGCTAAGGGAGTGACCAATTACCCAAAAGCCTTACTACTGAGGAGACCGCCTCCTGAGGAACCATTCCTGCCTTTTGGCAGCTCTGTGTACCCGTGCATTAAGAAGAGGAGGAGTCTCTTCTTCCTCATCATTGATGTGAGGTGCTGGAGGTTCTGAAGGCCCTAGCTGAACTCTGCCTCTGGCACCAAGTTCTTGCTAGCCTCCTCACTATCCAACTCATGTACCAGCTGCCATGGATGCATCACCACATCGGCCTCTTCTCAGGTGGGATCTGCTACCAGCTGCACAGGCTGCTGGCATGCCACAAGAGCTGAAGATGACATCGTTCTAAGTTTTCTAAGCCCAGAATTTCAAGTCTGGTGGCATAAGGTATTCTGTTGCAGACAGAGTAATGGAGGACATCTAAAATATCTCTGGACATGCTCTATTGTATTAATGTCCAATATGCAGTGTGACTTCCAGACAGATGAGCTGTATTCAAGGTTTGGTCTGGTGAATGTTTTTTATGCTCTGGTCAATTGTGTAATATTACCGGAGAAGAAGCTATGTACGATTATGTTTACAACTCTTAATGACTTTTTGACGATGTTATTGCAGTGGGCTTTGGCACTTAGATCATTCGATATAAGTACTCCAAGTTCTTTGACAGAGTGAGGGTCATCTGCAAGATCATGTCCATTCAGTTTGTATTTGGTGTTCTGATTATTTTTGCTAATGTGCAGGACAGAGCATTTGTTGCCAATTGCTTGTTCATTCTGACAAAGTTGAGGTCTTTTTGAGGGTTAGCAGTGTTGTCAGTGGTATTAAAAAGTTTTACTTCATCAGCAAAGAGAACCCAGTTGCTTATAATGTGAGCAGATCATAGATGGACCATGAGGTCTTTTTCTGCCGTCAGACTTCTATGTTTCTATGTTTCTATTGCAAAAGTCATTTATATAACGTACAAAGAGTATTGGTTCTAGTACTCTGCCTTGGGGTACACTGTTAACAGGTACAGGATTTGATAGGGTGCTCCCTATTTTGACCACTTGTCTGTTTGACAGGAACACAGCTATCCAGTTAAATATGGGTCCTGAGATGCTGTAGGATTTTAGTTTCAGAAGTATTTTGTTGTGTACCACTGATTTGAAGACTTTACAGAAGTCTATGTAAATTGTGTCTATTGTTTTGCTCTGGTCAACTTTTGATGTAGCAAAAGACTGATTAACTGGCAGTGCAGAAACACATACAGTGGTACCTCATCTTACGAACGCCTCTTCTAACGAAAGTTTCAAGATACGAACCCGGTGTTTAAGATTTTTTTGCCTCTTCTTCTGACCTATTTTCACCTTACGAACCCAAGCAGCTGCTGCTGGGATGAAGGGGTTTCTTTTTTCCCCCTTTTTTGAAGAAAGAAAAGGGAGGGGCAGCTTGGGGGAGGAAAATTTTTGCAGAGAACAACGTGCTTGCAAAGGAACTGAAAGGGTGTCTTTTTAAGAAAGAAAAGGGAGGAGGGAGGGGCAGCTTGGGGGAGGAAAAATTTTGCAGAGAACAACGTGCTTGCAAAGGCACTGAAACGGTGTCTTTTGAAGAAAGAAAAGGGAGGGGTGCCCCCCTTGCCTTTCTTCCTTCCCACTCACCCTTTAGCCTAGCCTTGCTTCTTCCACCCGCCCCCTTTAGCTGCTCCTCCCTGCCCTCTGTTCGCCTCCCTTCTAAAGTTTGGGATTTTCCTGAAGGATTTGCACGCATTATTTGCTTTTACATTGATTCCTATGGGAAATATTGTTTCATCTTACGAACTTTTCACCTTACGAACCTCCTCCTGGAACCAATTAAGTTTGTATGATGAGGTACCACTGTATTTCAAAATGCAAATAAATTCTATTGATAAGAATATAGCTTGCTTTTCACAGTTGTAGATACATACTATTTAAATATACTTGTCTTATAAAGATAAGTGATAAGCACATTTCTTCTTGGTAACATCATTTCAAATGAAAATGGAGAGCTTTCATAAAATGGATGTATACTTTTGCCAGCATCCCAATGCACGTGGCATTTAGAAAAAAATTCTATTTATATGCAAAAATCTTTTTCTGCGAGGAATAAATACATTATATTATCCTGCTAAATAAGCACACTTAAATACAGCACTCTTTTAGACAGTTTTATTAAACTGACTGGAAGTTTCATTGTCACCAGTACAGAAGGATGTATAGGATTTTAACAGTCATATTTATCCAGCTTTAAAATCAGGTGTTATGGGAGCAATGTTTTTAAATAAAATAAGGACCAGTCAATAATAAAATAATAAAAAGTTGCTATATATCACCAGAGAATGTACAGCATATCAATAGAAAAACTAAATTCTGTAACAAGGCAAAATCAATAGAAGATAATAAAACTATGAGGAGAAGGAAAAGCAAACAAGGAATATAAAAGTGTCCGATTTTATTGTGACTTTCAGATTACAATACTATTCACTATTATTCATATACCATTAAAACTCTTGGGACTATTTGATTATTTGTCATCTTCAACTGGGTAATTGTAGGACAATTTTTAATTAATGTATCCATCAATCAAATGGGATAATTTATAGAATGTGTCCAAAATCTGGGATCCATGACTCCCATGGGATTGAAATTCAGCCAAAGGAAGACCATTTCAGTGCTGCTATAATCAGCTGTGGTCATGTGATCATCATTGCCAGCCCTCCTGCCTTTTCCTACAAAGAAAGACAGTGGGAAAGTCAGTAGAAAGTCAGAACTTGTTCTCAAGCTCATTGCTTTTTTTGACTACCTGTGATAAATCTGTTTCTGTTTACATAAGGAAATACCTCTGCAATAATAATAGAGAAAGTTTCCTAGTAATGCAGGTAATCCTTAGTTAATGGCCATAATTGAGCCCAAAATTTAGTCTGTTAAGTGAAAAAATTGTTAAGTGAATTTGTCCCATTTTACGACTTTTCTTGCCATATTTGTTAAATGAATCACTGCAGTTGTTAAATGAATAACATAGTTGTTAATAGCATTTTATAGCATTTAGACTTATACACCGCTTCATAGTGCTTTTACAGCCCTCTCTAATATTGCGCCCAACAATCTAGGTCCTCATTTTACCGACCTCAGAACGATGGAAAGCTGAGTCAACCTTGAGCCAGTGGTGAAATTTAAACTGCTGAACTACAACTAGCAGTTAGCTGAAGTAGCCTGTAGTGCTGCACTCTAACCACTGCGCCAGCATCTGGGTTCTCCATTGACTTTGCTTGTCAGAAGGTCACAAAATGACTTCTGAACACTGCAGCCGTCATAAATATGAGTCAGTTGTCAATCATTTGAATGTAAATCATATGACGATGGGGATGCTGCAATGGTCGTAAGTGTGAAAAATGGTCATAAGTGACTATTTTCAGTGCCATTGTAACTTCAAATAGTCACTAAACGAATTGTTGTAAAATTGAGGATTATCTGTGTAGAAATTCTAAAATAAAAGCACAAGGTGTTATTACAAGTAGTAAGGAAAACATGAAAATAGATCTTTTAACACATTTTTTAAAATAAAAGAGTTATGAATTTGTTCAGAAAATTTCTGTCATAGATATGCTGGAACAACACAGTACATGGGCTGTTGATTAAAACGAACTAGAAAAATAGAGAGAATGCTTTTGTAAAGTAACAAGTCCAGACTATGGTGATTCTTAAAAAACATAACTCCAAAAACTAAATAGTAAATAAAACAGGATAAAATGTAGCACTGCATTTAATTTTCTTTATCTTGTGACCAGAAGGTTTAATCAATGAAAGTTGTGTATTAACTCATTATCATACTCTTTGGTCTATGTATTTAATGAACAACAATTACACATCAGTCTTATACATACTATAGTTATTTAAAAAATTAGAATTCCCTGCAATTCGTTCAAAAATAATTTCATGTATCAGTGATAAGCAACATGTCAGAAATAGTTAAAATCACATCACTGAGGGTAATGTAGAACAATAGTAATGTAACTACAAAGTAATTTTACATTTGGAAGGTCAGGTTGCCTATCCCTGGCAATCCTAAGCATTAGTTTCATAAATGCCTACTAGCAGTTGAAATAATAAATCTTTAATTAAAAATGGGCTTCTCAAGTAAAATGTAATTGTGTATTTTCCCCTCAGACAATACTGGAAAATGTAATTGTGCATTTTCCCCTCAGACAATACTGGAAAATGTGTCAGGTTTATGTTCTGAGTTTTTCTGTATTAAGAGTGACAGAAGCCATAAAAATGGAAACGCAGGACAATATGAGACAAATTGAGCTCCCAGTTTCTGCAATCAAAAGAAGGTATCGAACACAAAATAAGCCGCCTTATCTAGCTACTTTATGCAAATAAAGAGAGCACTTGGATAGTTTCAACTATAAAAACATTTCAATTTAAAATAATTGTAGCCATCCATACATTCATGGGCCAACCTCGCTAGAACCACCCTCCACCAAGGTCAATGGCCCCAGGCCTGTCAGAAAAGCCAGGTCTTTACAGCTTTCCAGAAGGCCAATAAGGTGGGGGCAGTGTGGATCTCAGGAGGTAGTTGATTCCAGAGAGTTGGGGCAACCAAAGAGAAGGGTCTCCCCTGTGGACCTGCCAGACGACACTGTTTAGCTGATGGGACCTGAAGAATACCAACCCTGTGGGATCTAACGGGTTTATTTTATTTTATTTTATTTTATTATTTTATTTTATTATTTTATTTTATTATTTTATTTTATATTTTATTATATTTTCTTTTCTTTTCTTTTCTTTTATATTTACTTACTTACTTACTTACTTACTTACTTACTTACTTACTTACTTACTTACTTATTTATTGGGTTTGTATGCCACCCCTCTCCATGGACTCGGGGCGGCTCACAACATGTCAACAATAAAACAGTATACAAACTACAATTGGATCCAATTAATATAAATAGCTAGTTTAAAACATTATAAAAGCTAAATATCAAAAACATTCATTCAATACAAACCAAGCATAGTAGGCATTCAGTGGCCAGAGGCTGGGATCTAATGACCCCAAGCCTGGCGGCATAAATAAGTTTTCAAATTCTTACAAAAGGCCAGGAAGGTGGGGGCAGTACGAATCTCCAAGGAGAGTTGTTTCCAGAGGGCTGGGACCCCACAGAGAATGCTCTTCCCCTTCGCCCCACCAGGCAACATTGTCTAGATGACAGGACCTGGAGAAGGCCGACTCTGTGGGTCATAACCGGACGCTGGGATTCATGTGGCAGAAGGCAGTCCCATAGGTAATCTGGTCCGATGCCATGTAGGGCTTTATAGGTGGCTTGGAGGTATGTGGTAGAAGGCGATCTCGAAGATACTCTGACCCTGAGCCACGAAGGGCTTTAAAGGTTATAACCAACACCTTGAATTGTTGCCCCTCTCCTCAATTTTCTTTTCCTTTCCATTTGGGGTGAGTTTTGCCCAGTTCAGACCAGATCGCACAAAGTGTTAGCAAACTGCTGATGACGTGAAGATTGCGTCATGGATCTGGTTTTGTCTGTGCGGGTCTATGCGCGCTGCCATCTTTTTTAAAGGAATTTTCGGCATTTTTTTCGGTATTTGGTGGCTTCTCCTCATCCTCTGCTGTGAAAAAAGTCTTCCCGCCTGGCCCCAGGTTAATACCGACCTTTATTTCTTCAGCTGAAGCACAGCTGAGCAGCTACTCAGCTGTATTTCAGGCTGAAATCACCTTCTGGGCATGTGAATTCACAGGAGGGGACGTTGCAACGCGAATTGGTGGTGAAGGTTAGTGGAACACACCCTTGTTCCCCACTATGTTTTATTATTTGCTTTGACATTTTTCTATTTTATTCTAATAAAAATGTTTTTAAAAATAGATAAGTTCATGAGGATTCCAGATAATTTGTATTCCACAAATTTAGTACAGCATGATCTAGCTGAAAATGCTATAAAAATCATCTTAGCAATATCACCAGGTGTGTCAGACGAACCGTTTCTAC
Source organism: Erythrolamprus reginae (assembly GCF_031021105.1). Classification (NCBI taxonomy): domain Eukaryota; kingdom Metazoa; phylum Chordata; class Lepidosauria; order Squamata; family Dipsadidae; genus Erythrolamprus; species Erythrolamprus reginae. The sequence goes on from NC_091954.1 coordinate 46,992,086, forward strand.
ACTATTCATTTTTCTATATTACTTGAGTAGCCTGCGCAAGCAAAGTTGCTGATTGTGTTCTATCTCTCAGTTCAGAGCTTTGCTTTCGCTATTACTCAGGAGAGTTTCAATTCCCCAAGCTTTTCTAATGAAAAAATTCTAAATTCTGATTTAATCAAGGAAATTGAAATACTGCCCAAGGCATAATGATTTTTTTTTTTTTTTTTTGGTGTTGCTTTGAATTTCATTACCCTCAACTTCAACTCTTTTCCTTTCAGTTATGGATGGCAGGCATGGCTACTGGAAGCATTCCTAATTTTGCACACTTGTGCTATGTGTCTGTATGTGTCAAAAATGATGATCTAGATATAGCAGTGTATTTATTCAATTATCTTCTGTCTGCGAAAAATGGGTAAGGGCTACATTATCACCATTTTAAATGCCAATGAAGCTCGTTTTCATCAATACAAAGATTTCAGGATATTGATATGTCTGTGAACCTTCATTTTAGTCAAGGAAAAACTGCTTATTGGTCCAACTACTTCACTATTTCTGCCTCATATTATTTGTTTGTTTGTTTTGTCAAGCACGTATTGGTGGTATTATTATATAAATATAACAATATTTATATACATGATACTAGTAAAAAAAAGAAACATTAGGAAAGGGTATGGAAACTTATGCACGTCCCTTACTGACCTCTTAAGAATCGAGAGAGGTCAACAGTGGATAATCTAAGGGTAAAGTTTTGGGGGTTAGGTGATGATACTACAGAGTCTGGTAGTGAGTTCCATTCATCAACTACTCGGTTACAAAAGTCGCATTTCCTGCAGTCGAGTTTAGATCGGTTTACTTTAAGTTTGTATATGTTGTGTGTTTGTGTGTTGTTGTGGTTGAAGATGACGTAGTTGTTGACAGAAAGGACATTGTAGCAGATGACTTTATGGGCTATGCTTAGGCCGTGTTTAAGGCAACGTCGTTCTAAGCTTTCTAAACCCAGGCTTGTAAGTCTAGTTGCATAGGGAATTCTGTTGCGTGTGGAGAAGTGTAGGGCTCTTCTAGTAAAGTATCTCCAGACATTTTCTAGAGTGTTTATGTCCAAAATGCGGTGTGGGTTTCAGACAAATGAGATTATGTAGATCTCCCATGCTAAGATAGATTTCCGATCAAGATCTACCAGAAATTATTAGGCTTATCTCTGGGGTTTGGGGCATTCCAAGTCACATCATCAGCCACTGGATTTTTTTTTCAAATACTTTTTTTTGGAAAAGCAACTATATACATACCTTACTTGTATTTGTCTATGGATATTCTCAGTCATCCAGACCTTGGCTGCCCCAAAAGTACTTTTTCAAGAGACAGCTGGACTTTCTGATTTTTCTTTGAAGACATTTCGCCTCTTTTCCAAGAAGCTTCTTTAGCTCTTGGATGAGAAGCCAAAAAAGCACTTTTGGGATACCTTATTATTGTTCAGGCCATAGTCAATGTTCCCTCTAATTTTTTTTCGGTGTGGGCGGAAAAGCATAGTGTCTGAGCGGCAAGGAGATTTCTCTCTCCCTCTCCCTCTCTTTCAGCGAGGGGGCTGCGAGAGCGCTTTCTCCGAGTTCTTCGGGAACGCCTGCCCTGCCTTTACTGCAGCCCCCTTGCTGAAAGCTCGGGAGGAAAGCGCTCCCAGCGAAGGGGCTGTGAGAGGGGTGGGGTGGGCATTCCCGAAGCGCAAGGAGAAAACTCTCTCTCGCAGCCCCCTGGCTGGGAGCGCAGAAGGCGGAGGAGGAGAGGGGGCGGATCGGGCGGGCGGGGGGCAGGACCGAGAGGCCATGGGCGCGAGGGGGCTGGAGGCACGGTAGGGAGGCAGGGGCGGCCGCGGCTCCCTTTCCTTTTACTGCCGGCACCTCCCCCCCCCCCCCGTGGGCTGGCAGGGCGATGGGGAGCGCGCGCCCGTGGAAAAGGGTGCGTGGGGGGGTATTTGGGTGTGTGTGCCTGCTCACGGGTGCAGCTTACGGGGAACGGTGGCCATAGTAGCGTTGGTAAACAAGATCCCAGTCCCTCCAAAGGATTTATTCATATCCACAATGAAGGCAAGAGACATTAGGAATCAATATTCCTAAAGTGTTGTCCCAGTCAAGCACAGTCTGCGTGACATAGTACAGTGGTACCTCGGTACTCGAACGCTTCCTTTCTCATACATTTCGGATAACGAACAAAATTTTCGGCAAAAATTTGCTTCGGTATCTGAACAAAAATTCAGATACCAAACAGTCAGAGAAAATTTTGTTTATTATCCGAAATGTAATCCCGGCAACTTCAGGGGGCTGAGGAGCTCTCTAAGAGCTCCAAGCTGCAGGAAAAGTGGGGGCTGCTGCAATCTTGGCAGCTTCTGGGGGCTCCTTTCCTCATTGCTTCCTTTTATTACCTGTAAGCAGCTTCCAAAACTTTCTCCTTCCCTGTGGCTGCAACAGTGGCGATTTCCCTTCCAGTAGCAAGAGCGCCGGGAACGTCATGTAATGAAGGGAAGTTGCTTTGGCTCCAGCAGCTTCCCTTCATCACGTGACGTTCCCAGCGCTCTTGCTACTGGAAGGGAAATCGCCGCTGTTGCAGCCACAGGGAAGGAGAAAGTTTTTGAAGCTGCTTACAGGTAATAGAAGGAAGCAATGAGGAAAAGAGCCCCCCACAGCTGCCGGGATTGCAGCAGCCCCCATCTTTCCTGCAGCTTGGAGTAGAGAATTTATTTATCCCATTGGAAATAAAGAAAATAGATTTAATTGGTTCCCAGCGAGTTAACAGGGGCTGGGAACCAATTAAATCCATTTCCATTATTTCCTATGGGATAAATAAATTCGGTACTCAACCAAATCGGTTCTCGACCACACTTCTGGAACGAATTGTGGTCGAGTACCGAGGTACCACTGTATTTTAAAAAATAATGCTTATTGCAGTCAGTGGAACCTGATTCACCATTCAACAGACCCTTGCAGAGATAGGCTACAGTTGTATCAATATATTCATTATAAATTTTGTTGATGGGACTACAATGATACCTCTACCTAAGAAGGCCTCTACTTAAGAATTTTTCTAGATAAGAAACGTGTTCAAGATTTTTTTGCCTCTTCTTAAGAAGCATTTTCTACTTAAGAATCCGAGTCCAGAAAGGTTTCCCAGGAAATTTGAGAGCGGCATGAAGGGCCAGACAGTTTCTTGTCATTTCCCCTTTAATACCGGCCATTTCAGGCATTTCTGGGCTGCCAGAGGAGCCTTTCGGTGGTGCTTAAGGAGGCTTTGGCAGTCCAGAGCGAATGAAGCATTTTCCTTTCTCTGGGCGCTTGGAGAGAAAATAAACCACTTTGCTGTGGTGACTCCCTCGCACTGCCTCCCATACACCCGGCACAAGGTTGCCTCCCAGAGCGTCTGGGCGTGGAAAGGCAAAAGGGGGCACTTCAACCCGGCCGGATCAACTCGGCTTCAGCCAAACCAAGGAGTCACCAGAGTGAAGGAAAGGTGCCGGCTACAAAGCGAGCAACTGAGCAAGAGGAGAGGAAAGCCCTTCAGCATGGGACTAGAAAGCAGCAGCAGCAGCAGCAGCCTTTTGGTCAAAGGATTGGGAGGTTCCCCCCTCTCACCCGCCTGGGTTTCTCTCTCTGGCGCAATGTATGGGAGGCAGGCTCACGCTGGGTGTATGGGAGGCGCATGCTCCTCCTCACCGCCTGAGTCCCTCTTTATTTTTTAAGCCTTAGTTTTGGATTTTTTAAAATTCCTCTCACCTCACCTTCTTCCTGCTCCTCCTCCCACCCAAATTCCGAGCTTTTATTTCTCTCCTAATGGGTTTGCATGCATTATTTGCTTTTACAGTGATTCCTATGGGAAAAATTGCTTCTGCTTACAAACTTTTCTACTTAAGAACCTGGTCATGGAACGAATTAAGTTCTTAAGTAGAGGTACCACTGTATTGTATAAAATGGCTTGCAACTTAGTATAACTGATTTGAATTTTTTTGATTTAAATACTTTTTAATAACTGAAACAGGGAAGAATACATCAAAATCTTTCTTAGAAATGTTAAAATGAGTTTGCAACTCAGCTTGTGTTGTTATTTAAAACCAGAACATACTTTTAAAAAAATCAAATAAGCTTAAGAGACTTAGCCAACAAACCTACTTTGACACACAGAACCTATCCAACTGTAAGATTTAAGAAACAAAATCCATGGTACTTTCTAGAGATGAGTCTAGTAATTCCAGAGTTATGCCTGAAGATCAAACATCCATGTCTCCTATTATATTTATCAACACAATGGGCTTAATGTGCACTTGTATATAGGCTTTTAATCCTCTTAAAACATTTCAGAAGGAATAGATTCTATGTGACAGCAGAAAAATATTATTCCTGGATCCTTTGAAATTAGAAAAAAAAAGTTAGTTCCTCTAAATTCAAGTAAACTATACACTGAAGCAACTATTTTGCAATCTTGGTAACTTCCTATGTGTAAATTTCAATTCCCAAGATTCTTATCAATGGCATGCCAAATGTAGAATTCTGGGATTTGAAGTCCATACACCTGAAAATTGCTACAACTGGAAAACACTACAATAAAGATGTATAGCTGTTGAATAATATCCTCTAGCTAAGAACTATGCTATATTTAATTTGCAAATTACAGCACCTGGAGAAAGTTTGCTACCACTGCTTCAAGGAGAGTTGAAGCGTCCTATTTTGCAGAGGCTTGATAATAATAAACCAATTCTAGGCAATGGTTCTTGGTGCCTAAAATTATGCTTGTAAGCAGTTAAATTTTGAAAAGAAATATTCATTTTAAATAAAAAAAGAAATATTAATTTGATTAAAAGTGAATAAAACTTTATACTTACTTGTTGAATATTTGCAAGGCATAGAGAAGGGAATTTCACTCCTTTTAATTGTTTTTCTAAATATTGTTTGAAAATACTCGTTCCACAATTGCTTTTTTGTATATTTCCTCTTGGAACAAAAACCTTTTAGATACTCTTACAGCAGTGGGTTGCTCCCGGTTAGGCCCAATTTTGTGAATCACTAATGCTGGTGGCAGTAGGCTCCACCCACCTGCTCATGATGTTTCTGCGCATGCACAGAACAATCACACACATACACATGCAAACCAGTAGCAACGGGTTTTAGAAGCCACTACTGCATATTTAAAACTATGGGGTAACTATTAATGGCAGCCAGTTTGGATGGTTTGAAAAGGAGACTAGGTAAGTTCATTTTCACACAAGCAGTGTACATTAAACTTGATTCAATTTCGTGAACTCTTGATCACAGGGTGTATGTGTTAAATCCTTGTTAATAGTTTCGTGAACTTGTCAAATACATTCAGGTAACTATTGTGTGACAGAAAATGCTGGCATGATCCAGCAATGTTCTGAAGTATTTGTTGGTATGAGAAATAAAACAGTGACAATGATGAAGTTTAAAAACAAAATCTTAAAATATGCATCTTTGTTTATTCGATATATTAACAGATTTGTGGATTTGACATCTCAATATTATATTTCTTTTGGCTTTTGGAATTATATTGCATTTTACTCTCTTTGCCATATTGTGATCTGCTCAGTTAATATTGTACATAATTCAGTTAATATTGTACATAAATTTATAAACCATTTCAGAAACAAAAAACAACAAATGAAAACAGAAATTATAATGAAGAACTTTAAGCCCCAACGGGATGATGCATTATTCCATAAGTTTCATACCGCAAACTCTATTAGTATATTTCATGGGTTTGAAACTCACGACCTCAGTTGTCATAACATGACATATCATGACTTTTCCCTTCGCTAAACCGGGGGTGGGCATGGCCAGCATATGATGCATCCAGCCCACAGGCCGTGAATTTGACACCCTTGGTATATATCGTTCTTACTTAAGAAAGTTAATTGGAACCAAAAATTCTATCATTACATGATACAGTTGTCAGTCAAATAACCCACATTACAATGCTTAATGACAACACTTCCAGCAGTCCCAGTTGCTGGAAAACAAGGACCTCATGATTATGACTTGCAATTTCCTGCCAAGTTCCCCATTAGCAGAAGCTAGCAGAGATTGCAAATCACGATCATGGAACTGTGGGACACCATGACAGCATTAAGGACTAGGACTTATAACTAATACTCATTCAGCGTAGTTCTAAGTTTGAACATTCTGTAAAAGAGTGATCCTTAAACAAGGACTGCCTGTATATTTCTTTTCTATGTACAGTGGTACCTCATGATACGAACCCCTCGTCTTATGAACAACCCGAGATACGAAATTGGGGTTCAGAAATTTTTTGTCTCTTCTTACGAACTTTTTCCTTGTTACAAACCTGTTGCCGCCGAGAAGCCCCGCCGCCCTGCTGTCGCTTTTTGAAACAGCCGGGAGGCTTCTCAGCGTCCTCCTGGACCCGAACGCCAAACCCGAACTTCCAGGTTTGGCGTTCAGGAGGCCGCCGAGAAGCCCCCCGGCTGTTTTAAAAGGTGACACCTGGGCGGCGGGGCTTTTCAGCGGCCTCCCGAATGCCGAACATGGAAGTTCGGCAAAAGTTCGGGTTCGGGAGGCCGCGGAGAAGCCCCACCGCCCGGCTGTCGCCTTTTGAAACAGCCGGGGGGGGGCTTCCCAGTGTCCTCCTGAACCCAAACGCCAAACCCGAACTTCCGAGTTCGGCGTTCGGGAGGCCGCCAAGAAGCCCCGCCGCCCGGCTGTCACCTTTTAAAACAGCCGGGGGGCTTCCCAGTGTCCTCCTGAACCCGAACGCCAAACCCGAACTTCCGGGTTCGGCATTCGGGAGGCCGCTGAGAAGCCCCCCGGCTGTTTCAAAAGGTGACAGCCGGGCGTCGTCGTGGTTTTTTTTCGTTGTACGGATTAATTGATTTTACATTGTTTCCTATGGGAAACAATGTTTCGTCTTACGAACTTTTCGTCTTACGAACCTCCTCCGGGAACCAATTAGGTTCGTAAGACGAGGTATTACTGTATATGGTATGATGACAGACAAAGTTGTTTATAAACCTTGATACATGAGATTGCTGAATATCATAAGTGAACAAATGACAATATTTTCAGTACGTAAAAGTCAGTTAAGAAAAGTATGTAGCAAATAAATATTGACAATTATTTAAAAATCCCAATTATACAATTTTAAATGACCAACTCACAGCATACAAAGATGTTGCAGAAATATACCTGACATTTTACAATATGAAGGAAACCTTGAAAGAATGCAAAGCATTTTTTTAAAATGTCCATTTATGACTCAAAGGTCAACATTTTATTGGATGACTTCATCCATCAATACAGTTTGCGTAGAAAATGGTCTAGACAGAAAGGTATTCTTTGAACTTCTCCATGACGGCACTCATCTTGTCAGAAGGGATTACCATTACTGTTCGCAAAGGCTTCATAGGTGTATCTTCAAAAGACCATCTGCCTCCCAAGCATGAGTCACTCTCTTCTTCTACTGAATAACTGAATTTCAGCACCGATTGCTATTTAAAAACAAACAAATCTTACATTGATTTGGATTATTTTTCAAGTGGAGAAAATAGTATATAATTAGACAACAAGCAAGACATTTAATGAAAACCAGCTATAACTGAAAATTCCTGATCAGAAGATTGGGAACTGCCTCCACCTAAATCAGGGTTTATGTCATGGCAGTGGAAACAACGTAAATTACCATTCCTCTGTCAGCCAAGCATAAGGCTAAACAGTTGTTTTAGATTTGAAACAGTGGAGGATCCAGCTCTAGTGACCAGTTCCAAAACTTTTCTATTCAAGGCAGATGCTTCTTAGCTAGATCTGTAGTAGTAATCCATAGAATAAGGTCATAGGAACTAAGGGTAAATTGTCAAATCATACGTATGTTTTATCACTATGACAGTTATACATGCCAAACAATTTGTCTATATCCGTGATAGCAAACCTATGGCATGCATGTCAAAAGTGGCACACAGCGTCCTGATGGCACGGGAGCCGTTACCCAAGCTCAGTTCCACTGCACACACACACACCACCAGCCAGCTGATTTTTCAGTCTCTGCTGTACATGCAGGGAGCATGCATGAGATGCTTATGCATGCGTGGGTCACATATGCATGCACTGGGGTGGAAGGCGCATGTGTATGCATAGGGGGTGCATATGCATATATGGGGGTAGGGGTGCGGGAGGCGCATGTAGTCTTTGGGGTGGGGGAGCGGCACCTCCCACCACCCAGCTGATTTTGGGTCTCAGCCATGTATACATGGCGCATGTATGATTTAATTTAATTAATTTTTAAGCCACCCAACTCCTTCCAGGCTCTGGGTGATGATATGTGGGTGCAGCCGTGGGTCACATGTGCATGCACTAGGGGCAGGGGTTGTACACGCATGTGTGGGGTTGAGGAGTGCGGGAGTCACATGCACATGCGTGGGGTGCATGAGGGGGTCACCCACATATTGCATTATGCAAGTGCACGGGACGACAAAAAGGTTAGCCATCACTGATCTATATTCAATAGTAATTTCACACTAGAAATAAAAAGCTTAAACCACAAGACTGCAACACTGCCTAAAATTGCTGGGAATCGGGCAGTGTATAAATGCAACAAGTAAATGTGTAAATCAAAATGCACTTTGGAAATTGAACTAAACAACAATTTCACCTCATAGAAAAATTCTTCTTCGGCATTTGAAAACATTAGCTCTGCTTTCTGCTGCGTACCACTTCCTCCTTTTTTAGCATTCTTCTTATTAGTGTAAGTCTTGCTAATGAGAAGGTAGAAGTAGCATTTGCCACAAGGTTTGTTTGTACGCTGAGCTTCCGCTATTTCTTTCCTAGAGGTAAATGTGAATTACATCAAAGATCAAGGGCAAAGCACTTCTGTTATATCCAGCTCTCATCCCACAAACTGTAACCCACTACAGTAACATTTTAATGTTTAAAAGAAAATGCAATAGTTTTAATGTATTTTCCAGTTACTGTGAAGCTCTGAAAACTACATAATTCAATTTGCCTGCAATATATTGCTAAATATTATTTCCCTTACAAACAATATTTCCAGAATTAAGTAAAACAATCTATCCACAGCAAGTTAGAATTAAAGGGCGTATTAAACAATATTAAACTGCTGGGCTTCATTTCTCTGGCTCTTACATGTATTTTCTGTTTTTTCCTTCCTATTCTAGATATTTCCATTTAAATAAGGTTCCAGAGGCCATCCAAGGATAAAAATTACAGTTCAAAAATGATTTGGGAGAAGCACTTACTGCAGTTGCTGGTGCATAGGCAGAGCAATCTGGGGAGGAACATTAATGAATCTTTCACTTAGCAGGAAGCCCACAGGCTTAGTGGTGTCACTTAGAAGCTTATCCAGCTGCTCAACCACATTCTGCTCACAGTTCTTTTCACACTGACTTAAGACCAGTTCTTTAATTTGCTCAGCACATTCAGTACCCTAGGAATCAAAAGACAGATCTTGTGTGTGTGTGTGTTGCAAAATAATTGTTTATATAAAACAACCTGAAAAGCAAACTATTGGCATTTGTTTTTTAGACGTAGGAAAATCACAGCTTTTAATAATTTGAAAGGATTTTTAAAAAATTATTCCTTCAATTCTCCCAACAGAAATGCTTAAACTTTTGGTGTCATTTGCCCGCTTTTGTCTGGTGAAGTCCAGAGACATTTCCCTAGAAAAAAATGTATTAAAATAAAATACATATATAGACTGTACTACAAAGGAAACCGATTATACTCGGTTATGAAAATATTTTTTAAAATTGACATTGCAATTTTGTATCCTGTTTCCCCCAAAGTAAATCATCCCCTGATAATAAGCTCAATCGGACTTTTTAGCGCATGACAATGAGGCCAAGTGCTTATTCCAAGGTTCAAAAAAATATAAGACAGGATCTTATTTTTGGGGAAACACAGTAGTATATGTGAAAACAAGATCAAATGTTTTCTCCATCCTAATTCATAGATTTTCCCTCTCCTCAAAATCTATTCATGGATTCACAGATACAGTACTTACTTTCTGTTCTAGCTCACAGTCACAAAGCATATGAATTAAAATCGTAATAAAAATATGAAACACTTCCAGCCTTGATTAATTCCACAAAAGTAACAAATCAACGTCTCACTTCTATCTTAAATTAAAATATGCGTAAAATAACAATAACTTCATTATTGAAAAATCCAGTGAAAAACGTAACAACTTCGCATTATTATTGCTTGTTAAGATATTCAGCCGCTGCAAATGAGAATAACTATTTAAAATCTCAAGGGCTAATATTATTACAACAATAGACAACTTATATGAAGTCATGCTTTTATTATTTTCTAGAGCACCAGGTATCTCAAAAGCAAACTATTGACATAATGTATGCACAGTTATAGGGAGACATGAAGATGGTTTGTTACGCTTGATAAGTAAAGGCAAGCTAAAGACTTATATCTTGTTTTTCTGAATAACTAAAAGAAGCTGTGTTTTTATAAATTTTGGGTGCAGTAGTTCTAGTTACAGTGATACGTGCTTACTAACCACTTGTTCAGCCCCTAAAGTTATGATGCTGCTGAAAAAAAATCATTTTATGCTCATCTTCTGACCATTTAAAGCAGTGTTTTTCAACCTTTTTTCTTCAGGGGAATCCTTTGGTGTCATCAGGTTTCTGACGGAACCTGTACCGTGTACTGGTACTATTAATGTCCTTCAAGGCGAACCCCCATTTTTTTTTAATCTAAAAAACATCAGGTGATTGCTCAGTAATGTCAGCTTCATCTAACTTTCATTTTTTAATAAATTGGTCCATGTTAGCAGTAAATATGTATAGTCTGGAGGACAGAAGGGAAAGGGGGGACATGATCAAAACATTTAAATATGTTAAAGGGTTAAATAAGGTTCAAGAGGGAAGTGTTTTTAATAGGAAAGTGAACATAAGAACAAGGGGGCACAATCTGAGGTCAGTTGGAGGAAAAATCAGAAGCAACGTGAGAAAATATTATTTTACTGAAATAGTAGATGCTTGGAAAAAACTTCCAGCAGACGTGGTTGGTAAATCCACATAAACTGAATTTAAACATGCCTGGGATAAACATATATCCATCCAAAGATAAAATACAGGAAATAGTATAAGGGCAGACTAGATGGACCATGAGATCTTTTTCTACCATCAATCTTCTATGCATCCCTGAAAAAGGGCTTTCTCAGTGTTGGCCCGTTTTTTAATGGAACATCATCGCCCCAGGAATACAATTCTCCCTCACATTGTTGCTTTTCCGAAAGGCCCTTAAGACATGATTTTGTTAGCTTGTCTGGGAACCTTGAATAGAGATGGAATCAATCAAGTAGCTGACCTGAATGTGTTGTTGCTAGCATTGATGAGGCATAGTTTTATGTTGTAGCTTTTAATGTTGTAACCCACCCATAGTCACTGGGATTTGGGCAGACATACTAGTATGGGCACAATCTGAGGTTAGTTGGGGGAAAGATCAGAAGCAATGTAAAGCCGATGGTTGTCAAAGACGGAGCTGCTGCCATTGCAGTAAACCGCGGTCAAAAGCCAAAGTTGAATAATGTCGAAAAGGTAGGTGAGGGCTTCTTGGTACACTTCTGAAAGCTTCCTTAGAACTACACTTCTCAGGATGCCGTGCGCGGGGAGAAGGCGTTCAGCCGCTGGTGTCTATGAGTGGCTGAAGCTGCGACTTTGACGCGGTCCCCGAATAAACATGCTGGGAGGAGGAGGAGGCAAAAGTGGAGTAAGTTTTCTCATTAAGTCGCGGAACCCCTGGCTGGCCCTTGCGGAACCCTTGGTTTCCACAGAACCCCGATTGAAAAACACTGATTTAAAGACTTTACAGCGTTCCTTAATCAAATAATCTCCATTACAGTCAGTAGGTTTGTCCTGCGCCTGACCTATAGTTCCCCCTTCCCTTGTGAAGCTCAGAGTAGAGGGAAAGGGATAACAAGAGAATAAGATGCTTGCTCTTGTACACAGTGAAAAAAATTATTTTGCCAGCAACATGATTGTGTGTGGGGAGAGGAGATCAGGTAAAGAACAGATTGGCTATAGAAACTGCTTGTCTCCCCCCTGTCCCAAGAAATATTGGGAGAAACAAATTTCAAGAGAGTGGACTGTAGAACACCTACAGCTCCCAGACATGGTCTACCAGTGCAGTACAATTGTTTTCAATGTTTACAAAGCAGTAAACAGGCAGTCAAAGTTTCCAAAGAAAGGGGAAACAATTAGGAGGCAAACACAAGCTGAAAGTGTGAAACTGAGTAGTTTCTCTCATTCCAGCTAGAAAGCAGTCCCAGTCATATGATTTTTTTATTTGGTGACCCTTTTGCTTAACAGATCCTGAATAGAGTTGATAAACAAGGAGTAGCTGTATAACAACTGTTAAACAGTCCAATATTTCATTGCTAAATTAAGCGAATATTGATTTTTATATGCTCATGATCACTGACCTTCCTTTCTGTTAAATTTAAGAAGCTTATAAATCCCAAAACATCATCATCTTCATCATCACTTTCCTCTGTGTTTTCAGTTTGCTATGAAAAGAAAATAAACAATTAAGTATAGCTGTTGCTTATAGTGTTCAGTATTTTAAAGAAGAATTTGTCCCAATATGGCCCTTTTAACTGGATATGCTTCAACCCTCTGAATTTCCTGTCCATATGGACAATAGAATTTGCAGTCCGAACAAATTTAAAAATGACAAAGATTGAAAAGGCCATCTCCATTTAAGTTAAAATATACAGAGTGATTTTTCAGAGCAATGTAACATAAAGAAACGAATACATTGTAGAGAGTTATATTCAGTAGAAAAAAGAATGTTTCATTGGAAGAGGTAGCATTAAAGTATTTAGTTTCTAAACAGCAGCTTAACTATCTGCATTTTAGGACCCAAGGATAAATCAATTCAAAGTACCATCTCTTTGGAACAAATATTTATGAAGTAATTTTTTTTGCACTTTCCACTTTCACTGATCTTGTAGCACACACAACAAAGTCCATCTTGATACTTAAGGAGAGTCAGGCAACTTATCCAAATTAAAACCTTAGAATATTAACCACCTTAGAACGTTTAGGAATCTGTGACTAACCATAGAATTGGAGCAAAAAGAAGAGGAAAATGTATTTATATTATAAATTGCTCAGAACTTGGGGAGCAGTGGAGTATATACATTATTAATTAAACAAGATCATTCAGAAACATGCTTCTTAAACACAGTATAGATACAAAACACATGAATTTGGGTTGTATCATTTCCATAAGAGCATTATTTGCAAATATAACCTTCTAGTTTGTTAATCATTTTGTTGCCATATTGCTTTTTCTGCATCTCTTCAATTTCACAATACTCTCTCAAGTTTATGATGATCAAAATTATACAATGCACAGTACTCCAGCTCTGGTTATATATTTTATGATTGTACTGAATTGGCAGTTTTATTTTCAATTCCCTTGAAACTTTTTTTAAAAACGATAACTATCCGCAATTGTAATGACAGCGGACAGAACTCAAATACACGCTTTCTAAGAAATCATTATCAGCTCAAATCCCATAATCATGTTTGGGCAATCTCGCTTTTTCAAGCATCTTTATATATATTGATCAATATTTAAAACTACAATATTGCAGAAAATGGCACTTTCCTCAATTTTCTTAATTACACAATGAATTATGTGAAAAGTAAACTTGAACAATTCTATCTAGACTCTGAAATAGTGCTATCAATTATGGGCAGCTTCATCTTTTTCAATAGTAACAGTAAATTTACACAACAACATCAAAATTGTAACCTATTTGCTCTATGATTCTATCTAGCAGATAACTGGCACCCTATGCAAAATGATACTGTTCTGCCTAAAATGTTTCTAGAACAAGGGCCTTCAAATTTGACAAATTTAAGATTTGTGGACTTCAAATCTTAGAATTCCTAAGCCAGCCATAAGGAATTCTGGGAGTTGATGTCTCTACAAGTCTTAAAGTTGCATGTTTTGAGAGCTCTGGGCTAGAAGCACAAGGAAATTGTGGGGACTGTATTGCTGACCATTAATATTCCAGTAATTCTGTGGGGAATTCAAGTTAATTATGATTATATTGTAGAAATAGCATATAGGAAGAGAAGTTATGAAGTTAAACAGACCTAGAAACATGAGCATTGTGGAGATGAACCTTAAGCAATGTATGGTTGTCTGAATAAAACCACTCACAGATAAATGCATGGGATTATGAGTTACTGAAATGGGAAGGCAAGACTAAAATCTTATTCTAGACTCCCCCCCCCAAATATTATGTAAATTAAGAAAATATGAGAAGACACTATACCTTGATAATACTTCCAATGTGATTTTGTTGTATCAATATATCAGTCAGATCACCTGTATTAATAGGAGCCTTTAGAAAGAGCTGAGAGAAAAGATATTTTTTTATTTAATATAATATAATCTATATGTGAAATCAGATTTGACAGATAAAGCCACTTTAGGGCTGGGCAAGTAGAACTGTAACATTCATTCGTAGGAATTAAGGCAGTGTTCAAATGAACATATAACTTTCTGCATAATATACCTATGATTTAATTTTATTATATCTAACCATTCTGTACTCATAAAAATACAGTGATCCCCCGGTTATTGCGTCCCCGACCATTGCGAACAGGGTAATTTGCGATTTTTGAACCCGGAAGTCAGAACACCATCTGCGCATGCGTGCCCTTTTTTTCTATGGGCACGCATGCGTAGATGGCGCCGGGCAGATCAGCTGCTGGGCGGCTTCCCTAGGTCTTCCCCCTCTTGGCCAGCATCAGCGAGGAGTTTCCCCACCACCGCCCACGCAAACTCCTCGCTGCTGCCACTTCGCTCGGGCCGCTTCCCAGCTGAGTACTCAGCTGGGAAGCGGCCCGAGCGAACGGCTTGTCCGCAGCCTGCCTGCCCGCGCGCCCGCGGCTCGCGCACCCTTCTCCCGCCCACGCCGTTCGCTCGGGCCGCTTCCCAACTGAGCCCTCAGGCTTGAGGGCTCAGTTGGGAAGGTGCGCGGGTGTTTTAAAACGTCCCCGCCGACATGGGGGGCTCGCTAGCACACCCCCAAACCCGGGTTGGGGGTTCGGGGGGGGTGCTAGCGAACCCCCCATGTCGGCGGGGACGTTTTAAAACACCCGCGCGACTTTCCAATGAGTCCCGAAGACAAACACGGAAGTTTGACGTTTGTCTTCGAGACTCATTGGAAAGTTGCGCGGGTGTTTTAAAACGTCCCCGCCGACATGGGGGGCTCGCTAGCACCCCCCCGAACCCCCAACCCGGGTTTGGGGGTGTGCTAGCGAGCCCCCCATGTCGGCGGGGACGTTTTAAAACACCCACGCGACTTTCCAATGAGTCCCGAAGACAAATGTCAAACTTCCGCGTTTGTCTTCGGGACTCATTGGAAAGTCGCGCGGGGGTTTTAAAACGTCCCCGCCGACATGGGGGGCTCGCTAGCACACCCCCAAACCCGGGTTGGGGGTTCGGGGGTGTGCTAGCGAGCCCCCCATGTCGGCGGGGACGTTTTAAAACACCCGCGCGACTTTCCAATGAGTCCCGAAGACAAACGTCAAACTTCCGCGTTTGTCTTCGGGACTCATTGGAAAGTCGCGCGGGTGTTTTAAAACGTCCCCGCCGACATGGGGGGCTCGCTAGCACACCCCCAAACCCGGGTTGGGGGTTCGGGGGGAGCTAGCGAGCCCCCCATGTCGGCGGGGACGTTTTAAAGCACCCGCGCGACTTTCCAATGAGTCCCGAAGACAAACGTCAAACTTCCGCGTTTGTCTTCGGGACTCATTGGAAAGTCGCGCGGGTGTTTTAAAACGTCCCCGCCGACATGGGGGGCTCGCTAGCACCCCCCCGAACCCCCAACCCGGGTTAGGGGGGTGCTAGCGAGCCCCCCATGTCGGCGGCGATGTTTCAAAACAGCCGCGCCGCCCCCAATCTTCGGCTCCTCGCTAGCGCTGCGGAAGTAAAAACACCATCTGCACATGCGCAGATGGTGTTTTTACTTCCGCAGCGCTACTTCGCGAAAACCCGCTCGTTGCGGGGGGTCCTGGAACGGAACCCTCGCAACGAGCGGGGGATCACTGTATAGCCTTTATTGTCATCGTACATCATATATACCAGTGATTTTCAACCTTTTTTGAGCCGCGGCACATTTTTTACATTTACAAAACCATGGGGCACATTGAGGGGGGGTGGGGCTAAAAAAAGTTTGGACAAAAAAATTCTCTCTCTTCCTCCCTTTCGCTCTATTTCTCTCTCCCACTTTCTCTTTTTTTCTCTCTCCATCCCTTTCTTTCTCTCTTCCTTCTTTCCTCTTTTTTGCTCTCTTTCTCTCTCCCTCCCTACTTCCCTCTGTCTTTCTCTCTCCCACCTTCCCTCCCTCTCTTTCTTTCTCTCTCTTGCTCTCTCTCTTGCTTTCTTTCTCTCTTGTTCTCTTTCTCTCTCTCTCTCTTTCTTTCTCTTGCTTGCTTTCTCTCTTGTTTTCTTTCTCTCTCTCTTGCTCTTTCTCTCTTCTCTCTCTTTCTTTCTTTCTCTCTCTCTTGTTTTCTTTCTCTCTCTGAGCTTCGCGGCACACCTGACCATGTCTCGCGGCACACTAATGTGCCACGGCACACTGGTTGAAAAACACTGATATATACAACAAAATTGGTTTTAGCCTTACTGGTACAATCCATGACAAAAAATACAAACAACATAAATATGTAAAGAATAATCCCTATTCAAGCAATTGGGGAAAAAATAAAAATTAGACATACATTTCCACATTTGCATGGAGTTACTTATTTTCTTTATTGAAATTTAATATTCCAAAGCACCTTGGTAAATTAACGTGCCCCACAGCTCTGCATTTTTAAAATCAAATTGGAATTCATAATTGTAAACTTTGTATTCCTTTCCCTCCCAATAAGCTGCCACAAAAATAAGAAAATAGTATTGCCATATGGTTAAAAATAGCAATAGCACTTAGACTAATATACTGTTCCATAATACTTTACACCACTCTCTGAGCAGTTTACAATGTCGGTATTTTGTCCCACAATCTGGGTCCTCATTTTATCAACCTCAGCAGGATGAACGGCTAAGTCAACCTCAAGCCCTATCAGGGTCATGCTCCAGGCTGTGGGCAGAATAAGCCTACAATGGTGCATTCTAACCACTGTGCTACCAAGGCTCCTATGTCCTCAGAATGTGACAAACAAAATCTCATTTGTCCACAATGATTTGAGAACAGTTAAAGAATCTTTATTTAGTCAAGAATCAATATTTTAAACACAAAAACTAAAATCCAGGGTTGCAGGAAAAACATACATACCTGTTGTAGTAACTTTTTAATTCCATTTTTATCACCATCAGTTATTGAATATGCTTCAAATTCTATGTTTACTTCCTGTGAACCAAGACAAATAATACATATTAGTATTCATCTAACTGTATCAGTTTTTAAAATCTAGCCTTATAACATTTGCCAGAGATATATGGTTCCTCATGCACATCTACTAATTTCTGCCTAGGATATTAATTCCCTTTTTTTTTTTTTGGTCTCAGCTGAAAATACAATCACTTTAAATCTCTTTTGTCTGTTGAGCTGACTTTAAATGGAACTACCATAAATGACCCCCTCTTCTTTGTGGCAGCCCCTCAAATACTGGACTACTGCTAACATGTCCCCGCAGACATTCTTTTCTCTAGACTAGCCAAACCCAAATTCTCCAACCATTCTTCAAATGTTTTTGTCTCCAGGCCTTTAATCAGTTACTCTTCTTCACAGCCCCAAGGGCTGTGTTCTCTCTTCACTTCACTTCTCTTCTCTCTATACATTAATGACTGCATCTCAAAAGATCCCTCTATTAAATACTGAAGTTTGCAGATGATACAACAGTGGTTGGTCTATTCAAGACAATGATGAATCTGCAAAAAGACTGGTACAACCAGAAAAATCTTGAACTAAATACACTCAAAACCGTAGACATGGTAGTAGACTTTAGGAAAAACCTGCCCATACTTCCACCTCTTACAATATTAGACAACAGTATTAATAGTAGGTTCAAATTTTCAGGTTCGACCATATCACAGGATCTAAAATGGACATCTAACATCAAAAAGTCATCAAAGAAGCACAACAAAGAATTTCTGCTCCAACTCAGAAAATTCAAACTGCCTAAAGAGCTGCTATTTCAGTTCTACAGAGGAATTATCGAGTCTGTCATCTGCACCTCCATAACTGTTTAGTTTGCCTCTGCAATCAAACCAAGCAAACAGACTTCAATGGGTAATTAGAACTGAAGAAAAAACAGTGGCTACCAACCTCCCTTTCATTGACGATCTGTATATTGCACGAGTCAAAAAGAGGGTTGTGAAAATATCTAGACCCTCACATCCTGGATATAAATTGTTTCAACTTCTATGCTCAAAACGACACTGTAGGGCACTGCACACCAGAACAACTAGACACAAGGACAATTTTTTCCCAAATGCCATCACTCTACTTAATAACTAATTCCCACAACATTGTCAAACTATTTACTAAGACTGTTATTACTATTCTTCTTCTCATCTTTCCCAGTACAGCCTTTTTCCACTTATGACTATAACCATGTTGCTTGTATCTTTCAATTTATATTGTTTTTATTGGTTTCCTAGTACGATTTGATGGCTCATTAGGAACCTTGACTATCACTAAGTGTTGTATGTTTTTATTCTTGATGAATGTATTTTATTCTCCTTATCTATACTGAGAGCATATACACCTAAGGCAAATTCCTTGTGTCCAATCACACCTGGATGATAAAGAATTCTATTCTATTTTCTGCACTTTCCAGAGTCTCAATATCTTTTTTGTAAAGTGGTGGCCAAAAGTAGATGCAGTATACAGGTGTGAACATAAGAACATAAGAAGAGCCATGCTGAATCAGGCCAAAGCCTATCGAGTCCAGCATTCTGTGTCACACAGTGAGTGGCCCACCAATTGTCCTTGGGGATCTTGAGCAGAAAGAGACGGCAAGACCCTCCCTTTCCCCTGACCCCCAACAAATGGTACTCAAGGGAATCCTGCCTTACTAAGGCATTATAAAGGGGTACTAATTCTTTCCAATCAGCATCCATGTTTTCAGTGTCTTTCTCCCAGCTTGGAACTGAATCAGATGGCTGTTTCTTCCCACAGATATCAATACAATCGAGACAGTCAAACAATATTTCACAAGAAGAATTCTCCACTCCTCTGCTTGCAACAGAATACATTCTACCTAAGAATGCCTCTACTTACAAACTTTTCTAGATAAGAACCAGGTATTCCAAGATTTTTTTTACTCTTCTCAAGAACCATTTTCCACTTACAAACCCAAGCCTCCAAAACTGTAACCAGAAAAGGCAGAGAGAAGCCTCCGTGGGGCCTGTCTAGGAATCTCCTGAGAGGAAACAGGGCAGGAAAAGGCAGGGAGAAGCCTCTGTGGGGCCTCTCTAGGAATCTCCTAGGAGGAAACAGGGCCTCCACCCTCCCTGTGGTTTCCCCAATCGCAAACTTTTCTGCTTAAAAACCTGGTCACGGAATGAATTAAGTTTGTAAGTAGAGGTACCACTGTACCTTATTCCACCAGATGTGAAATTTTGGGCTTAGATACTCTAGAACTTTGCCGCCTTCGATCTGACCTAAATGTAGTTCACAAAATCATTTACCATAATGTGCTAGCTGTCATTATTTCTTCAGCTTCAACCGCAACAACACACGAGCACACAATCGATTCAAACTCAATGTAAACAGCTCCAAACTCCACTGCAGAAAATACGACTTCAGCAACAGAGGGATCAATGCCTGAAATGCACTACTTGATTCTGTGGTTTCTTCCCCAAATCCCCCAAACCTTAGACTATCTACTGTCAACCTCACCCCATGCCTAAGAGGTCTGTAAGGAGCATGCATAAGCGCACCATTGTGCCTACCAGTGGAAGGCCTGCCGTCTTCGGCGCTAGCGGTGTACCCTCCAAAGCTGCTGTGGGCACATGCGCAGAAGCAGAAATCAGTGAAAATCATCAAAATCTCGCTCGGGAGCGTCTTCACGCAAGATTTCACTTGCTGCACATGCAAAGCGAAATCTCACACGTGTGTGCATGTCAGGGACACACAGCTGCGTGCACATCCCAAAAATTGCTCCCGGAACATAGCACCTTAGCGTTCTGGTAGCAGGCCATCATTGGTGCCTATCATCCCTGTCCTAAGAGCCAGGGTGGCGCAGTTTCATAGGTAAGAAAGCGAGGACAAATCAAGGGAAATATTTCTTCACCCAGAGGGTTGTTGGTTTACGGAATTCACTTCCAGAAGAGGTTGTGACAGCTGTCAGCCAGGATTAGACAGATTCGTGGATGCCAAGTGTATCCGTGGTTATTGAAACGGATGTCCATGTGCTGCCTCTATGTTGGTTGAGGCAGGCAGGATTCCCTTGAGTACCATTTGTGAGGGTCAGGGGAAATGGAGGGTTTTGCCTTCTCTTTCTGCTCAAGATCCCCATGGACAATTGGTGGGCCACTGTGTGACACAGAATATTGGACTTGATGGGCTTTGGCCTGATTCAGCATGGCTCTTCTTATGTTCTTAGTGGTTAGAGTGCAGCACTGCAAGACCCTTCAGCTAACTGCTAGCTGTAGTTCAGCAGTTCAAATCT
The DNA here is from genome assembly GCF_031021105.1 of Erythrolamprus reginae. Lineage (NCBI taxonomy): Eukaryota > Metazoa > Chordata > Lepidosauria > Squamata > Dipsadidae > Erythrolamprus > Erythrolamprus reginae. The sequence continues at coordinate 47,012,748 of NC_091954.1, forward strand.
CACCACCAAGGTTGACTCAGCCTTCCATCCTTCCGAGGTGGGTAAAATGAGGACCCAGATTGTTGGGGGCCATATGCTGATTCTGTAAACCGCCTAGAGAAGGCTGCAAAAGCACTATGAAGCGGTATATAAGTCTAAATGCTATTGCTACTGTCCTATTGCCTAATTTACCTGTACCTACCTTGCTAATGTTTATGTTTCTACCAATACTTACTGTCTTGTACATGCTTGACAAAATAAATAAATAAATTTAATTAAATAATTAATTGAATGACTGAACGAACGAATGAATGAGAAGCAATCTGGAAATGAAGAGGGTTTCCAGGCAGAATCACACTGTGGAAACGGCGGGATCTTCTCAGTGGGAATGAAGCCAAGGCCAGCAACCAAACTGGGGCGTTTTTGAAGCTCCCTCCTTCGCCTCATCTGGACTCGATGCTGCCAACAACTCTAATCAAGAAGCCGGGAAAGTCTCGTCTGCTTGCAGGGAGAGGCTGGAAAAGAAGCCGCCGCTTGGGATGGGTAAGGTTCAACTCACCTCGTTTATATCTTCTTCGTCCTCCTCGCTATCACTCTCCAGCTCCGAATCGGAGTCCTGGACGTCGCTGCCTTCCTCCTCCTCCTCCTCCTCCTCCTCCACCAGCCGAGTCTTTGAAGGCCCGTCCGCCTTCCTTCGTTTCGCCCCACTGGCCATGCTTCTTTTTCTTTCTTTCTTTTTTTTTCTTTTGGTGAGGTTTTTTTCCCCCCGTTTTCCTCTACGCGCATGCGCTCGCGAGCCGGAAACGCGGGCGGCGGGGAAGCGAAAGCAAAGACGAAGGCCGGTCTGGGAGAGGAGAGGAGCCGTCGAGTCTCGACGTGGTTCGGAGCCGCTGTTTCCTGTGGGGAGGATCCACGGCGGGGGCGGAAGGGGGGGGGAGAGAAGAGAAGGGGGCAGCTCCTGTTCAACCAATGACCGGCTTAGGGTAGGTAGAGCGCGCGTTCCGGGAACGGAACTTCCTTTCTGTCAGGGTCGGTCTAGGGCGGAACTTGGCTTCTGCCTTGGTCACTGAGGGAAACCCTTCGGATCCTAGTTACAAAAATGCGGGGGACCTGGGGTGGGGGGAGACCTTTTCATCAAAGAAGAGACTTGAATTAGGCAAAGCCTTGTGGTCTGAGGTCTCCAACCTTGGCCACTTTAAGACTTGTTGACTTCAAATCCCAGAACTCCTCAGCCAGCTGGTGGAGGGATTCTGGAAAATGAAGTCCACAAGTCTTAAAAGTTGCCAAAGTTGGAGACCCCTGCTTTAGTGCAGCCAGCGACTGTCCACCTCTTTGCCTCTCAAATGCAGTCAGCCTGCTGTAATCAGGTTGTAGGGCTCAACTTAACAACCAAAACTGAGCCCGACGTTTATATTGAGGATAAACTTTTATTGATCAGAAATTTGTTAACTGAGTTTGCTCTGTTTTACCAATGATTCTTGCCACATTGGTTAAAGTAAATTGCTGCGGTTTCTTAAATTGGTCGGATGGTTGTTAAGTGAATCTGGTTTCTGTACTCATCAGAAGGGGGAAATCACATGATGCCGGGATGCTGCAACTGTCATAAACATGAGCCAGTTGCCAAGCATCTTTTAATAAATCATGTGACCATAAGGATGCTGTGACTGTCATAAGTGTGAATGGCCATAAGTCACTTTTAAGCACCATTGTATCTTTGAACAGTCACTAAATGAACATTTGTAAGTTGAGGACTATGTATATGCAGGTGCCAATCCATGCAGTGCACTGCAGTGCATGCAACGTCAATTGGTGTATGGTTGGCTTTTGTAGTAGCCAACCTCCAATGATTGCAAGTTCTGGCTTTTTCTGTTTTATTATTTATTATGCGTATGACTTGAATTTTGCCCCAAAGATTGGATTGCTCAATAGATTTATAATACATGAATGAAACATGTATAAAGGAACAAATGCTTTTTTTAAGGCATGGAGATCTCATGTTAGCACATGCTAAGAATATAGTGCAATTAAAGTACACACATGGAAACCTGCCCCCCTTAAAGAGACAGTGGGAGAGAAATATTTTTTCCTCAGTAGAGAAGGGAAAATATTTTTAGTCTTTTTAATTTTCTGTAGGAGGATGAAAGGAATAAAATACCTTTGTATCCTGTTCATTATTTGCGTCTTATCATAGTGTATTTCCCTAAAGTCAGAAAAAGATCAGCAAAATATTATGGCGAAGTTATGTTCAAAGTCATCCTTAAAACATAACTCAGTATTTTGCTTATGGCAAATGGGAGACAAGATAATCTGATTTATATAATTGAAGATTATTTTAATTTGGCCTGGTATTACTCCCTTTTTAGTCAAGAGAATAGATAATTCTATTCCTCACCCCATACACTCTCAGGTTTTATACGGAAGATTTTGGCTTGATCTTGTGTATTCTGATCCTATCTATCCATCCAATTCATCTGCACGTCATCCCAACCAGATCATAAATTTAGTCTCCTCTATAATACAGAACATAATAAAACAGATGTATTCTCCATTAAAGTGAGCAGGGGCTGCTTCTTGGTGATCATTAGGAGTAAAAGCATCTCTCAGGATATAATTGGAGAATTTTTCCCACCAAGAAGAGGGTGAGGCAATATAAGTTATGTAAAACCTGGTACACTGATGTTGCTGTTGGCATATTGTTATGGCTTGATGTAATGATATATCCGTAGATCTCTCTGGTCTGAGAGCTTAAGGAAAGGAAAGTATGCATGCTACTCTAAAAATTACCATTGGTATTTTTAAGTATGGCTGCCATATAGGGTACTACTTGCAATGTGGTTCCCAAGAACGGTATAGCATGACAAATGCAGGGTTTTAAATTGATTTATACTGTTTTTCATAAGGTTTTATATTGCATTTTATGTCTGTTTGGCTGTGGACCACCCACTCTGGGAGTAGGGTGGCATATAAGTCCAAACAAACAAACAAATAAATAAATAATAATAAAATAATAAAATAAAATAAAATAAAATGGATGGGGCAGGAGGATGTGAGGAAGAGTTTCTTATCTCCCTGAATCCACAAGAGCAAAGTCTTTGCAAATAAGGAGTCCCATGAATGATTCCCACCATTAATGCTAATGGGAGACTATCAAAGTGGGCTCTGACAAAGCTCATCTACATTTGCTTAAAGTCAGACCGCGTAGATACTTTTCAGTAGAGGGCTTATGGCTACCCAACCATTGGCGATTCTCTCTTTCACGAATGATTTCACCTTCTCCAGGGTTAGTTGGCCAAAATATTTAGGAGAGAGGCTGCAAGATTCTGCCATACAGAAACGGTGGTGCCAATGAGATTGGCAGCTGTCTGACAACAAGGAACGCCATCCGGCAACATTTTTAAAAAATACCACCACTTTTATTTTGATCTAAATTTAACTTGCTTTAATTGGCTCATTTAAAATGCATGGTTTTAATGTTGTTGTGTGTTTTATATTGTAAATTATCCACACATTTGAAAGACAGATAAGAAATACACTGTATAAATACCTAGACTTCAGGGAAATTTCTGTTGGATTTCAGACTGTTTTCATGCTATGAAAAGAGCATGGTTTCCTCTAGCTTTGGCTCCCAAAGTATTGAACATAATGTATGCCTTTGCTTCTGGACCTTAGGTTATCTGCCAAATACTGCAATATTGCTCTGACAAAGAGCTGTATGTTCACATTTGACTTGGAGTGTATCTGAAACCCCTTGGCAGGCATAGCTTATCTCTTTTCTGCAGGACAACATCATTTGGGATGGGCTTGTTTGGGTGTCTACATGCAAATACTGTAAGGGCTTTGCAAAATATGTATTATAACAGTGGTTACAGACTCTTCTAATACTGATGGAATGTCCAAAATTATATGTTCCAAAGTTAAATGCAAGATACCCAGTATACAATTAGAATGCTGCATATTTGTAAAATAAAATCTTTTTATCACTATTTGTCACTACTGCAAATTATTTTCACCTTTTCCTTTCAGAATAAGAAGACATATTGTATCATTTAAAAACAATATGCATTTTGTTAGCCTTATCAGGGTTGATATGCAATTGCAGAAGGTTAACATTAAGTGCGTACTCATCGTGTGACCAACATCGTTTAGTTACTGTTAATTATCCTGTGTCTTTTGCCCATTAACCGGTACAACTCTTGTACAGAAAATAATCCTAATTTAGATTTATTTCCATTTTGTGCTTCTCTATTACACGGCATTTCACAAGTAAACAATGAAAGTGTTGTTGCTGAAAGATCCAAAGGAAAGTGACGGTGGACTAGATTCTTATATAAAGGTGAGTCACCTAAGAAGAAAATTTGTGTTGGAATTGAATTCCAGATCATCCAAATAAAGAAAATGTAATTCTTTATTTTAGCAAAATGGATGTACTCAGCAGATAATATTTCACTAAGAATTGAATGATTTAAATAAACAACCACCAGCTAGTCAAATATGTTAGTTGTTTGTGCCACTTTTCAATTCTTTTGGAAATCATATTTTACAGTTCGTGGTAGCTATGAATTAAAGGCTACTGTCGTGACATCAGTAAACCAAAACTAATTGAATGTGTGGCTCATTTTTATTGTAAAAGTGTACTGTATTACATTGTAGCCTCTCTTTTCAACTTTATAGGAATTTATTTCCTGAAAATGAAATGACATTTTATCAAATTGATGTACCGTAGGTGAATAATATAAAGATTATATTTTAAAGAAGTCGTCTGATTTCTACCAAGGGGTCAAAATAAATTGACTTCTCCTACATAATCCCTCACAATAATTTATCAGCACTCTATGAAGACACATATTAACAAGGAATAGATAATGACTGTTTAAGATAAGGGCTGCTAATACCTAATATTTACGTGGCATGCTATTACGTTGAAGATTTATTTCTTATACTGCTTTCAAAATTCTCTGTTCAGTATTTCAGCAGATAGAAGATCTGTTAGGCCACCCCTTGTTCAGGAATAAAGCTAGCTTCCATTATAGCAATCTGCTTATTTAAATTAGAATGAATGGTAGAAGTGGTGATTGATGCCTTTAGCGTCTGACTTTCTTATAATACTTTTGTTCCTACATAAAGAAAATGCAGGTGGGTTTTTTTTTTAATAGAAAAGCTTCCACATTTAACATCATATAGATTAACTGCATTAAAATTAATTTTTAATGAAGTAATCTACTTAGCATGTATAATTATATGCAGGACTATGAATTCAGAGATTTTTCCACATCACAATGAAAACAGTTCACAGAAGCTGTTGCCAAAGTCGGGGGGGGACGGGGGGCAAATGAAATATGCCTTTAGCTATTCTTTTCCAAACTATAGTCCCCATCCCCCCACCACCCTGGCATGATGTTATTTGTGAAATACTTTTCATGGCTAGTCATGGCTAGATATATTTCTCTTTATTTTCAGTGCTATTTATAGATGTCTATATAATTTTTGAATTGTCTTGTTACTTCATTCATTCAATTTCTATGCCGCCCAACTCCCTAGGGACTTTAGACGGCTCACAGCAAAAATATAATGTACTAACCTCTACAAACAGTCTACAAACAATTTACAATACAAACAGTGAAGCCCTCTGCATACCATTCATGGCCGGTTCTCGCTGGTTGCCACCATAAGATCAACACCCCAGGTCTTTGGAAAAGCCATGTTTTTATTGCTTTCCGGAAGGCCAATAGGGTGGGATCTTAGGAGGTAACTGGTTCCAGAGAGCCGGGGCAGCCACAGAGAAGGCCCTCCCCTGTGGACCCGCCAGCCTACACCGTTTAGCTGATGGAATCCGGAGAAGACCAACTCTGTGGTCCCCTACTTTACTTTAAGAATTGCCAGAAGTACTTGTAAAATGTAAATGCCTATGTTTCTGCTGACATAACATTTTCCAAAATCCATACTCGGACTGTTCTTTTCTCTAGATCAGCAAAATGACCCATTCCACCACTTTTCCAGAGGCAAGAAATTTCAAGAGCAGAGACTTGGGATGAAATACAATTCCAGACTTAGGTTAGGTGTAACATCTGAGGTCAGAGTCAGATAGGTACTTGGGCTCAGGTACATTTGTTAGTCAAAATACAGTAGTCCCTCGCTATATCGCGCTTCACCTACCGCGGCTTCACTTCATCGCGGGTTTTCAAGAAATATTTCTTAGGATATATGAGAGAGAGAGAGATTACGTATACGTATGAGAGAGAAAGAGAATGTTGTTGCTTTATTGTTTTTTATTATTTTTATTAGTTTTAAGTTATATTATATATGTACTACTGTGATATGTATTTTGTAAGAGTGTGGGAAGGGTTTATAAACACTTTAAACAATGAAAACTTACCAAACAATTACAATATAAATACTTAAATAAGTACTATCAGTCAATAAATTCCACATCGCGGATTTCACCTATCGCGGCCGGGTCTGGAACGTAACACCAGCGATAGGTGAGGGACTACTGTATGTTAGTATCAAAGTGTTTCATGGATAGAGAAGATGGTTGCTTAACCTGGTCTAATAATATGGGTCAGTCAATTTTAAAGTTCACTGGATTAGTCAAAAAATAAATTTAAAGAATACTGCAATGTTTATACTATATTCTAATCTTTCTTATCTTCTCTTGTCTTTCCTGCTATCTTCTCCTATTGGTTTCTTATGATTTATATCAATTAAATCTATATCAATTATTGTTTGTAACTTATGATTAATGATTGTAACTATGATTATGATCAAGATTACTTGCTCTTTATACAGTATGTATGAGCTTATGAGACAAATTCCTTGTGTTTCGTAACACATATGGTGATAGGAAAATAAAGAACTCTATCCTATTCTATTCTGTTCCTCCATAATTTTAGGTGTTTCAATGGGTAATGGGCAATAATTCTATTAGATTCTCTCTTTTTAATATATATATAAAAATCTGTATTTCTTTTTTAAAGGAATTCAGTTTACATGGACTCAAAGCAACTTTAATTCCAGTTTTAACATTTGAATTTATTTCTCTTCAAACTTTCTCTGAAAAGGTATGCTTTGAATTTTATTTCTAGTAATATTCCATGCTATGGAAACTATGCATTTACATTTCCCTTCATTCTGTTTATTTGGTAAGCAATTTAAATGTTGATGTTGTTAATTTAATTCAATTTATTAGAGTTGTATGCCACTCCTCTCTGAGGACCTGGAGTGGCTCACATGCAATACAAACAATATGTATACAAATCTAGAGGTCGACCTCTGACACCCCACCCCCCCACTAACACCAACTGCGACCGACCAGAAAGGTAGGAAAAGAACCACTGTAAAACGGTGCCTCCAACTCCCAACCCCTCCAGCTGGCACAGCAAGATACCATGGTCGATGGTATCGAAAGCCGCTGAGAGGTCAAGGAGCACCAGGATACAGCATAAACCCCTATCCTGGGCCCACCAGAGATCATCCATCAGCACAACCAAAGCAGTTTCTGTGCTGTAGCTGGGCCTGAATCCTGACTGCTGAGGGCCTAGATAATTGGCTTCTTCCAAGGACCACTGAAGGTGGAGCCATACCACCTTCTCAACAACCTTCCCCATAAAGGGAAGGTTGGAGACTGGACAGTAGTTATTAAGTACGGCTGGGTCCAGGGAAGGCTTCTTGAGGAGGGGATGCACAAGTGCCTCCTTGTAGGGAGCCGGGAAGGACCCCCCCCCCTTAGAGAAGCATTGACAATCTCCTGGACCCAGCTCCGTGTCGCCTCCCTCCTGGCCGAAACCAGCCAGGAGGGACACAGGTCCAACAAACAGGTGGCGGAACTCACATCTCCAATGGCCTTGTCCACTTCATCAGGTGTCACCAGGTCAAACTCCTCCCAGACAGATGGACAAAGACGGGGCCCTGTCACCTCGACTGATTCACTGTCAGCCGATACTGCGTTCCAATTGGAGTCCACTTCCGTCTGGATCTGAGTGATTTTATCAGTGAAAAACGCATTGAAATCTTCGGCACTACCCTGAAAGGGCTCAATGACCCCCTCTGATTGAGAAGGCAGCGGGTTACCCTAAACAGGGCAGCTGGGGGGATTCCACTGATGCCATCCACGCATTTTGCTGCCTTGAGCGCCAGTTTATAAGTCTTAATAAAAACTCTTAAAAGTGTTTCATCAGACTCGGATTTACTTTTCCTCCATCGCTTCTCTAGACGTCTTTTCTGGCGTTTCAACACCCGGAGCTCCTCGGTGAACTAAGGAGCTCTCCATGGTCTAGTGCCATGGAGAGGTCGCAATGACGCAATCGGGTCAGGAGCCTCCGTCACAGCCATATTCCAGGCCACAGCGAGCGACTCTGCCGAACTGTGTACGAGTGAATCCAGTAAAACCCCAAGCACCCTCTGAAAGTCCTCAGGGTCCATCACCGACTAGGTAGCTCTGCCTCCCTGCAGGGAAAGATTGGAGCCTTGAAGTCAAGCCATAGCAGAAAATGGTCTGACCATGACAAGGGCAAAACATCTAAGCCCCTTAATCTCATCATTTAGCTGCTCCGAGAGAAATATCATGTCAGGAGCATACCCCCCCTCGTGAGTCGGACCCTCAACTACTTGGGTCAGGTCCATGGCTGCCATGGCACCATGAACTCCTGCACTAACCCAGAGGATTCACTGAGCAATGGCAGATTAAATTCCTCCAAGACAATAAGTCCGGGGAATTTCACCACCAGCCCAGCTACCTCCTCGAGCAGCGCAGGCAGGGCTGTTGACACACAGCTGGGAGGCAGGTGTGTGAGCAACAAGCCCACCTGAACCTCTAGGTCCAACTTCACAAAGAGAGACTCACAACCTACAATCTCAGGAGCAGCGAGTGTGCATAGGCTAAAAGTCTCCTTGGCTACAATAGCCACACCTCCCCCCCCCTTCCCTGAGGTCGTGGCTAGTGTCAAACCTTAAACCCAGCTGGGCAAATTTCTGAGAGAGGAACTCCTCCCTCTGGGCCCATCCAGGTCTCAGTCACACAAACCAGGTCTGCCTCCTCACCCAGGGTCAAATCCCAGATGAGGAGAGCTTTATTTACAATGGACCTGGCATTAAGTAGCAGCATCCTGAGCCCAAGGCCCAGATTTCACTCATCACCAGTACCCCGGGTTGAGCACATGGGGCTGGAATAAGGGATCACTTTCAAACAGTGAACTCTCGTTCCCCGAGGGCAGCCTATCCCATGTCTCCCGCCATATCTGCCTCTCCCCAACAAAACTGGAATATTTCGGCCCTCCACCACCCCATCCCTCCTGCCTCTACATTGCCAGATAAGCTGACCTTTCCATTCATAACATCACTCTCATTCATATCATACATACTGTACTTTCCATCCAGTCCCAATCATCCATCCCTAAAAACCCCTCAATAATTTAATTTAAAAACAGCAATAAAAACCTTTGATAAAAATAGAATAGTTCATTCATCATATCTTAATGAATCATTCCCAATCGTCCAATCCTAAAGTTAAAAGTTCCTCCTAAAATTAATTTTAAATTCTCCCACTAGTTAAAAATACTTATACCCTTCCCTAAAACATAATATCAAATATAAATAAGTTTAAATTGAAATAGACTCTCAGAACTAAAACAGTACTATAAAAGATATTAAAGTTTCGTAGTGCCACTATAGATATTAAAAAACATATAAGAATAGGTATAATTTAAAAAAAACAAAGACCTCAACCCTTCAGAGAATGACCAGGATTTTACATATGTCCACAGATATTGTCTTTTCCTTAAGATTTCACTTCCTCCTCCTTCTCTTAAGACTTTAAAAATATAAATATAATAAGGGGAGATGGAGTTATCATGGTCATAATCTCTCTGACCCACAATCCACAACTGTCTCTTAGGGATAGAGTTCTGCCAGGGAATACTTAGCATATTGAAAAGAGTACAGAAGACTCTCAATTAATCCTATTGAGGACAGGACATTAATAGTAAGTCAAATATGACTGCAGTTGTGTGAATTGTAATATCATGATTCCCTGAAAATAAGACCCTGTCTTTTTTTTTGTTTGCACGCTGAAATAAGTGCTTGATCTTATTGCCATATACTCAAAAGCCCAATTGGGCTTATTATCAGGGGATGTCTTATTTTTGGGGAAACAGGGTAGATAAGCAAAAATGTCTGATTTCTAAAAGTTTGGTAATAACAAATTCTTTTTTCCTAATATTATAACAATCAAGAATGAAGAGAAAACTATAATGGATTTTAAGAATATAAGAATAACCTTGCTTAATGCAGGACAAAACCTCTTAACCCAATATTCTGAGCATATTGTATCATATATTTTCAGCAAACTCACAAAACATTTTTCACTGTTGCTTTATACAAACTGATCTTTAATGCTTGTAGCAGTAAATATAATTGCACATGTTGATGGCTTCATTAATGGTTCCATCATTCACCAATGTGTACAGTCAGTCGTGTTTTAAAATCATTTAGTGGCTTGCATCTTTCATGGAAGCAAATTCTATTCTTTGCATGAAGAATGACTCCCTTTTTATTAGTGCTCTGCAATTAACTTTAATGTTCTAATATTCTGAAAGAGGGGTAATTACTATCACGGAGTTGAAGTACTGTGACCACATCTAATTTTGTTGGTCAGAACAAATTATAAACCTAAGAATGTCTTAATTTTAAATTTATTTATTCTTTCATTCAAGCTATATGTCTGCCCACTCGTCTACATCTCTGGATAGCTCACATTTATTTTTTTAAAAAACAGCAATCAAATTCAAAACAATTTTAAAAGCTTATAGCATTTTCATTGAATTTCATTTAGTATATTTATTTTATGTTAATTTGAAAGTTTCTCCCTCTGGTTATAAAGAGACTTGCTCCCAACTTGTAATAGTATAAATTTGCATTCTAAATCTCTGAAGCAAGCTTGCCATCAAGACCATTGAAAGTGGTGGTGCAGGGTGAGGAAGGAAGAGAATGAAACTAGACTAAAATAGTTTATCACTGGGATATTTTAACTTACAAAATACAACAGTGAGCACCATTTTCAGCATTTCTGAAGTGAGGACAAAACTTTAAATACAGATAGTTTTCGACTTAACTATTGCATATAAGCAACACTTATTGTTACAACATAACTGAAAAGAACTGATCTATGACCTATGAACACATGATCTTTGCAGCATCCCCATGGTCATGTGATTCAGATGCTTGGCAACTGACTCATATCAATGACAATGTGCAGAGTCCCAAGGTCATGTGATCTTCTTTTGCAACTTCCTGACCAGCAAACTCAATGGGAAGCTAGATTAAGTTAACAACCGCATTATTAACTTAACAACTGTAGCAATTCACTTAACAACTGTAGCAAGAAAGATAATCAAATGAGACAAAACTCACTTAACAAATGTCTCACTTAACAACAGAAATCCTGGGCTCAATGGTGCTCATAAGTCGAGGACTAATTTTATAGATTTAATACAAGCAATCTAAATGACTTTAAGACTAACCAATTTTTAATCAGGTTCTTAATGAAAACTCCTAAGCAAAGCACAGAGGAAAGAACTCTACCAATGTTTCTCTGTTTTATGAGTCTGGAAACATAATAAATACAATAAATAAATATGCATGTATTAATATAGCAATTAAATCACAGTAAAGATTACTGTGTGAATAATATTATTATTGTTGTTGTTTTTAATGTTCAAGATAAAGAACTGTGTAATCCTTGTTTAAAACCTTTTAACTATTTACATCAGTGTTTTTCAACCAGTGTGCCGTGGCACACTAGTGTGCCGCGAGACATGGTCAGGTGTGCCGTGAAGCTCAGAGAGAAAGAAAGCAAAAGAGAGAGAAAGCAAGAGAGAAAGAAAGCAAGAGAGAGGAAGAGCGAGAGAGAGAGAGAAAGAACAAGAGAAAGAGAGAGAGAAAGAGAGAGAGAGAGAAAGAGAGAGAAAGAAAGCAAGAAAGAGAGAGAAAGAGAGGGAGGGAAGGAGAGAGAAAGACATAGAGGGACATAGGGAGAGAGAGAGAAAGAGAGCAAAAAAGAGAGGAAGGAAGAGAAAGAAAGAGGGATGGAGAGAGAGAGAAAGAAAGAGGAAGGGAGAGAAAGAGGGAGGGAGAAAGAAATAGAGCGAAGGGCAGGAAGAGAGATAATTTTTTTGTTCAAACTTTTTTTAGCCCCCCCCCCCCCCCCGCTCAATGTGCCCCAGGGTTTCGTAAATGTAAAAAATGTGCCGCGGCTCAAAAAAGGTTGAAAATCACTGATTTACACCATACATACTTGTTTCCCTGAAATGTCCTTTTATTAAGAACTGGCACTTATAGGAAATGTTGCCTGTGACACTGCTAATTCAGCAATATTTAGCAGAGATATGTTTGCTTATAAAAAAAAGTTTAAAAATCCTAGCTGAACACCCCCCCCCCCAAATATTTGTTTCCTAAAGACTTTTTTACCCGGAATCAATGGAAGGGAAAACCTTTATCATTCATAACAGATGAGTCAACACTTTGATAGTTTTATCATTGTTTTAATGGCTTAAAAGGAGAATTAGACTTGCAATGAGTTAGTTTACTTCTGGGCTATCATTTTGATAAAGGTAGTTATTTGAGGACCAAAAGGCCTTTATTTTATATTAGATATAGACTTCAGTGTGTATCTATAGCTGATTACTAAGTGAATTAGCAATTCTGAACCACCATTTAAATAAAACATAAAAATAAAAATTATTTCTTAACACGTTAAAAGTGCCTAAAGGTTGTTTTACTTCCAATTGCTTTTAAGGGTTGTTATGGAGCAATTTGTTTTTATTTTCATCTTATTTGCAATAATTTGTCATTGTAGTACTAAAGTTTTGAATTGCAAAAAATACCAATAAGTAGATAACCCAACTATAAGTCTAATTATGCCAAAATTAGGGCTAATCGAACTTGATGACTAGAATGAATCTGTGGAGGAATTTTGCTTATTTTTTTTAAATTATAATGGTACTTGGATTTTATAAATAGTACAGTTGAAAGGTCTCTTAAAAGAAACAGCATCAATTATATATAAACTGGATTTTTAAATATAAAAATCTTGTTGCGATTTCAGATTAAACCTTTTCACATTTTTAGGTACAGTTTGAGCCGTAGTAGTAAGCACAATAAGGAACTATCTCACGCAAAAGCAACAGAATGGAAAACGAGAGAGTAGCATTCATACATTATGCTCTGGTCTGGTGGATGCTGTCTGATCACCAGTATTGAAAAAATGTTCAATTGCCAAGTATGGTTGATTTGGCTTGAAAAAAATAGATACATCCCTACAATTGGGCAACAAAATGTTTCTAAAAAAATCCTCCACACTTAATTTATTTTATTAATCATTATGACATGTGGTAGCCCAGCATTCTTATAATCTACAAAGGAAGTTCCCAGTTTTAAAAAAATGCCTTAGTAGTCTTAAGCTTGAAAGCTTTTATGTTGTTCTAATGATCCGTGCATTATATTCAAAGTGCTCATTGATTTAGCCTTTTTATTATCTGCCCTAGAATCTTTCCATATTTATTTATTTATTTAATTGAATTTCTATGCTGCCCCTCTCCGCCCATCTCATTCCGAGTAATGCACTCATTGAAAGCAAATAGCGTCCTCAAAGAATATGTTTATTGGATGCATCATATCAGCATGGCTGGTGAAAGCCAACTCTGACAGTTCCTGCAGTTTTTACCTAATTAAAAGAATCAAACTCCCCCCTCCCAAGTGTCATTGGTCACATTGTCTGATGAAGATGGAAGGCAAGTTCTTCTCAATTTTCAACACCATCTGTTTCAATGACCTTGTTTCCCACAAGAAAGTATTTTGTTTTGACTGGAGCCTCGCTATCTACTTTCCTCCTTCCATTCCCCTTTCTGGCTTTGTGGCAACTATGAGGCAGCACAAGATGGTTTCATCCAGGTTCACTTCAGAGTTGACACTCAGATTGACACAATAAACTTTCAAAGATTTGATATAATGGGATCCTATTATTTCTTAAAATGGCAAATTTTAGTGCTTTTACATACAGTATATTGAGATTTTGATGAAAATAATACTGAAACTAACACTTTGCTTTGTAAAATTTCTTGATGGTGAATATTCTGTTAATATTTTGCTTGGTTTTTTTCTCTCTTCAACAAATAGCTTTTTCATCCTGATCAATACCGTGGACTAATTTTTACCAGTCCAAGAGCAGTAGAAGCTGTTAAATTATGCCTAGTGGGTAGTTGTAAAAAAGAAGGTGAGCATAAAGTTTTTTGCATGATTTTGTTTTAGTAGATTGTTTGAATCCACTTATTGTGATTTGTTCACTAATGCTTATGGCTTACAGCATGAAATGTGAAAGATGCCTTGTTTCATTTTCAGCTTGGAAGAACTATCTAAGACAAAAATGGAATGCTAAACCTGTTTATGTGGTAGGAAAAGCCACTGCTGGATTAGGTAAGCTACTTTTTTACATTCATATAAAAATGTTTAAGACAAGTATACATCATGCTTTTTAACAGATAAATTCTGTTAAAATGACAAAAAGTTAAAACAAGATTAGCAAATGTATTGTTTTAATCTTTGCTCCTTAATCCTCTCTGGCAGATCAAGGATTCAGTCAGTTTATCTAGGGCAACAATCCAGGGCTGGAGTTTCCCAGAAGGAATTCCTCTCTTAGTAATGCAATATCACTGGGTAATTTAGGGCTAGTCACTCTCCCTTAATCTAGGATGCTTTACATGGCTGTTCTTGTGGGGATAAAATGGAAGTCACATTGAGCTCTTGAAAGAAAGGTGGGATTTAGATCTAACAGATAAGTAAGGCATCAAAGTGGTGAGACTGCTCATATAACTCATGAACAATTTGACCATTTGATACCTATTCATCAGGATGTGTTAGAGGAAAAAATACATTGTTGTTTGTTTGTTTGTCAAATATGTATAGTGTAGTAGTTTGTATAAACATAAGTAAAAGTAATGATAAAAAATGACAATAGGACAGTAGGACAGGGATGGTAGCACAATGGTGCACTTATGCACACACATAACAGACCTCTTAGAAATGGGGAGAAGTGAACTGTAGACAATCTAAACTAAATCTAGCAGCTAGCTGTTAGCTGAAAGGGCTTGTAGTGCTGCACTTTAACCACTGCACCACCCCAGCTCTTAGGACAGGACGGTAGGCATAATGGTGCGCTTAAGAACATCTCTTGAAGACCTCTTAGGAATAGGGTGAGGTCGACTGTAGATAGTGTACGGTTAACGTTTTTGGGGTTTGGGGAAGAAACCACAGAGTCAGGTAGTGCATTCCAGGCATTGATCACACTTACTGAAGTCATATTTTCTGCAGTCGGGTTTGGAGTAGTTTACATTTAGTTTGAATCTATTACTGCTCGTGTATTGCTGTGGTTGAAGGTGAAGGAGTCATTAACAGGAAGGACATTTTGGTATCTGATTTTATGACCTACAGTTAGATCAGATCAGAGGGGCTATAGTTGTAATTGTCTAATTGCAGTATTTCAAGTCTGGTGGAATAAGGTATTTTGTTGCAAGAGGAGGAGTGAAGGACTCTTGTGAAATATTTCTGGACTCTCTCGGTTGTTTTAATGTATGAATTAATGTATGAAGTATGTTGTATGGTCCCAACCCAAGCCTTGATGGTGCAGTGGTTAGAGTGGAGTGATGCAAGCTACTTCTGCTGATCATCAGCCAGAAGTTTGGTAGATAGAATCTTAGTAGGCTCACAATTGACTCAGCCTTCCATCCTTCTAAGGTCGGTAAAATGAGCATCCAGCTTGTTGGGGCAATATGCTTACTCTCTGTAAACCGCTTAGAGAGGGCTGTAAAGCACTGTGAAGTGGTATATAAGTCTAAATGCTATTGCTGTTGCTATCATCAATATGGAAACTTTTTTACAATTGTTATAACATTAGAAAATGGCTTTGGGACATTTATTCACATAAGGTTGTCAGATTCCCAAGATTGAGGGAGTGCATTCCAGAAGACAAATGGCAGTGCAGTTTAGATAGTTTGCATGGGAGAAAGAGAGTTAAGATAGCTTCCTCCTAGTTCCCAGAGTACAGTGATCCCTCTATTATCGCGAGGGTTCCGTTCCAAGACCCCTCGCGATAATCGATTATTCGCGATGTAGGGTTACGGAAGTAAAAACACCATCTGCGCATGCGCGCCCTTTTTTTCTATGGCCGCGCATGCGTAGATGGTGGAGTTTGCGTTCCCCGCCACCCACGCAAAGGGGAAACCCCGATTCGGCTCCTCGCTGCTGCTGCGCTACCAAGCAGATCAGCTGCTGGGCGGCCGAAGGAACCTTCCCTGGGTCTTTCCGGCCACCCACGCAAAGGGGAAACCCTGGCTCCTCGCTGATGCCCACCGCTCGCCCGCCCGCCAGCAAGAGGGGGAAGACCCAGGGAAGGTTCCTTCGGCCGCCCAGCAGCTGATCTGCTCGGTGCAGCAGCAGCGAGCAGACGAAGATCGGGGTTTCCCAGCCGCCCACGCAAAGGGGAAACCCCGGCTCCTCGCTGATGCCCCGCTCGCCCGCCTGCCGCCCGCCGCCCGCCAGCAAGAGGGGGAGAGATAGAGAAAGAGAGAGAAGGAAAGAAAGAGATGAGAGAGGAAGGAAGAGAGTGTGAGAGAGGAAGAAGCAAGATAGAGAAAGAGAGAGAGAGAGAAAGATGAGAAAGGAAGGAAGAGAGTGACGTCATCGGGTGGGAAAAAATCGCGATATAGCGTTTCGCGAAGATCGAGATCGCGAAAATCGAGGGATCACTGTATATGTCTTTATGGTGCAAGTAAGCTGCTTTAGTTTGGCAAGATTTGTTGCCTACAGGTGAGGAACAATAAAGGAAGAGTGGGACATTTGATTGGTGTTTTTGTTTGTTTGTCCTTGCTAAATATTGTTAATAAAATTCACACTAGGCAGTTTAATCTGATTGCCATGTTTTGAGTTTCAGTGATGGCATTCTATACTAAAAGGCAAAGTAATTTTTTCTTTTTAAAGGCAAGGCAAGTAAAAAATGATGGTCTGTCTGAAATTTCAGCTTTAAAAATACATTGAATATATCCACTCCTTAAAAGCCATCGAATATTCCCCCCTTCAATTCCACAGCTATTTATGTGCATGAAATATTTAACTCAACCTTATTTTAAGTGTCATCTAAAAATGTTCTCGTTTGTATCAATATCTCATATTTTCATTGTCTTCCTAGATTGTAAACCTGTTGTGGTTTTTGTAATGATTGTACTCTACAGAGAGGCTGTTACTGCAAAAATAGCATTAGAAACAAAATAGATGAGGCAGAAGCCATGCTTTTCAGCAAAGTATAATGCTAATGTATTTTTATTCATACTACATGTAAAAAAAGTAATTGTGTGCCTAATTACAGTGATCTAGTTACCAGAATTAGAGTGAATAACTAACTAACATGATTTAACTATGTTGCTACACAATTTTCTTGTGCTTCCATAGATGAACAAATCTCTGGATTGCATATGATAATTTTAAAATAAAATTCTACTTCTATTCTTCCTCCTCCTCTTTCTCTTCCTATCAGTAACTGAAATAGGTCTCAAACCACAAGGAGAAGATTGTGGAAATGCTGAAAATCTAGCGGGATTCATTTGCTCCCGTAAGTGGAAACATAAGTTTCAATGGCAGGTGTATGACTTTATCATCTTCAGTATGTATATGTTACAATGATGTTTTCTCTCCTGGGTAACAATAAAAGCAGTTCCAAAAACTTCTCATTATACTTGAAATATGTATCAATGGCAAAAACAAAATTTAGCATCCTGTAGCATTTCACAACAGAAATATAAATGCTAAAATGTAGTATTAGTTTGGAGGGGGAACCTGCTTAAAATGTTACGCTTGGGGTTTGCCATACGGGGGGGTGGGGGATCACAGCACAGGAGGGAAGACGGCCTCCCAAACCCTGAAGCTGCAAGCCACAAAGTGGCGAGCAATGCAAAGCTGACAAGCAGCTGATCCAGGCCAGTACAAGCCAGCTGAGGATCAGCTGATTGTGACTGCCTATAAGCTGGCCAACAGGCTGTTGATTTACTCTGCTGGCGGTCCAACGATCAACTGATTGGGTGGTCAGCTGCTCTGGAAGCAGAAGGGCACGGCTCCAGCTTTCAAAAGGCTGGGAGGCAGAGGCTTCCAACACAAACTTTAGTCCTTGTTTTTAGTCCTTATTTTTCAGAACTCACTGTGTGCCAAAAATCTGGTTTAATAAACCACTTGGAACTCAAAGCGAGTGTCATCGTGACTATGAGTTAGATCTGGAGCTCTGGAGGTCTGTAATCTTCTCATGACAAAACATTTGCAAGAAAGAGAAGTCATGTAGCCTATTTGCTGTTGGATGCTACAGCATGATTTTCTCCTATTTTGCCAAGAGAGGGATTAGTTACTTTTTATCTATGGCAAAAACAACTTTTCGAACCAGACGTTGGCATTTTCAGAGCATTTCCGTTAAAGCACTCCTCAAAATGACTGTTAACACAGTGGGTATTGGCCAGTGTCAGAGAAAACCATTTACCAGAAGTAATCCTGTCTTGTTATTTTCCTTGCTATCCTTCCTGATTTCCTATAACACTTTCTAGAACTCTTGAGATTTCTTTTCCTTTTTACTAAGCCAGTCAATCTACTTTCACTGAACGCATGAGCTACAGTCACCGATTATTTTGATTGTTTTTTAAAAAAACTTCTGTTGGAACTGCAGCTGTACTAAGCATGTGGAGATATTGTATAAATTAAGGCTAAAGATAGGTGCCTTATTTTACAGCATGCCAATTCCCCATTTAATTTTCATTTCAATTTCTCCTGAAATTTTTATGAAAACACAAGAAATACATGATAATTAAAATGAAGGTAATTGATAGTAGAAAATTTAAAATACATAATTCGTAAAGCACTTTAGTTCTACAATTCTTTGGATATAAAACCAATGACACTTAAATTATCTCACTGAGTTGCATTGGGCCAAAATAGAACTACTATTAGTTTGGATCCAGGGCAGTTGCTGTTATTCAAGTAGATTTGTCTTTGGCTGATCTATTGTGCTAAAAAGGTTAGTTGCTCCCTTAATTAAATAGGTAGCATCAATATTTGTCTTTTTCCCCAAGATAAATTTTACAGGATTTTTACAATGTACAGTAATGCCATATGTAGGTGATTATACAGAAAGAAAAACATTATAAGATCTGTCCTTGTTAAATTGTCTACTGCTATCGAAATGTTATTCTTTTGTTCTAAACCAATTTAAAAGGATTAACTTTTCTTCTCAGAAATCACATTGGCTTAAGCCTTCAGGAGCAATGGTGTTAATATATTTTCCTTTTATCTCTGCATTTTGCCTCCCCAGCTTTTTTGCTTCATGTTACTGAAAATAACATAATAAAACATAAGGTTATTCCAACAAAATGATTAAATCTTAATAAGGACCATCCATTGATTATTAGATTTTGTTCAATTAGGAATCTTTAAAGGCACAAATATTTTATAATGTTTAAAATAAGTATGCCAACCATTTTTTAAAATAGTCTGTTTTCCTTCTTCCCATTTTCCCTCACACGTAAATCCTTGGAGTCCTTGGAGAGGGCGGCATATGAATCCAATTAATAAAAATAAAATAAATAAAATCACTATAAGCAAAAGGATACAAATCTGGCAGAAATATCTATATCTCTGAATCCGAGACACTGTTTATTCTTAGGAACCAAGTGATGCTTAGGGATGCTAATAAAAGGGCAAGTTTTAACAAAATTACCAATTGAGGTTCACATCCAGGCCTTGTTCATATCAGTCTGACTTCAGCTGACCGCATTTCAGGCGCTTGGCAACACAGTCACATTGGTCATTCTTAGGGTCCTGGCCTGGGTGATGTGACTATAACAGTTTTATTGAAAATCAGTTACTTCCAATATTCAGCAAAACTGCACCATACTGCAGTTGAGATCTGCAATGGGTTTGCTTAATGACAGTGGCATTCATTTTTTTCCCACATTCACTTAACAATCCCCATTAAAAAAGGAAGATCAATTGGATCAGTCACATGAGTGACCCAATTTACAACAGTCACGACATATGACCATAATGGGCAGGCTATCAGCATTCCAAATAGCATCCATTCCAAATAACATTCCATTACCATTACAGTTGTACAATTAGGATGATCTACTGTATAAATAGAACCTAATAAAAACAAAGTATTCCATTTGCTGTCCTTACAATGTTCATGGGTGTGCTTAGGCCTTCTGTGGGTTGACTCCCAAAGTCCCCCTCCCCACAAAAAAAGATATGTGCCGACATCTCTCATTTTTGGCTAGCTGATGTCATTTTTGGCTATGTGAGGACCAAGAAATATGAAAAAAAGAACTTCCTTTTTATATAGCAGGTAAACTGCATGAAAGGTTGACAACCTTTTGCCCCTATCTGCCTTATTTATGTACCTATTTATTCCATTTCTATAGCTGCCCAACTCAATCAAACAATTCTTTTCAAGCCATCCTCATTACCCCTACTTTTTACATTTCATCCTTCCTTCCCAATTTTCTGTTCCAATTATTACCATAAAATAATCCATGGGCCTAATTTTATCTTCCCCTTTCATTTTTTCTCCTAAATATTTATTTGTACTGGAACTAAGTTTGCATTTCAAAGGGAAAACCCTCACTGCTATATGTTGTCTTTAGATGAGTGGTGCTATTCTGGATGCAAAGTGTTGGCATGTATAGCTGAATGTATCCAAAGCACAAAAACTAATGATGGTACCAATCTAGCCACTTTTAATGTTCCTAAGCCTATAGGTATGGTTTGTGTGAATATTAGAATTAATGAGAAAATATTAGGAAAACCTGTCATGGAAGTGAATAAGCAAATAACTATTTTTTCTTTTTTAAAAATTCCGTCTTTGCTAATCTCCAAACAGTATTTGTTCCAGCAGAACTGGTGATTATGGGAATATCATCTTGAAAGATGAGAAAGTGGTAGATATAATTCCAATTAACAGTCTGTCCTAAGGTTAAAAAGGATGTTGGCTGCAGTCAATAACAACAGAAACACCAATTAGAATTGGGAGCTCTTTTCAAAGCAAGCTGTTCTTTCCTGTAACTATCTTGACCTTTCCTTTTGTGTAGAAGGCAAATTTATCCTGCTGAATTGAGTCTTTAACTTTCTACATGTGTGCCTATATGTGAAGTCTGAAGAATGCCAAATGGCAGAATGGGAGGAGAAAATGTATTAAAATGTTCGGAAGCATTGAGCTCCGAGCTCTCTGTTGAATAGCACAAGAATAGCAAGGCAATTAATCTTTTTGCCAGATCTTTTTAGGCAAACTTCTATAACTCGGCAATGGATTCCTTTTTAATTTACATGCTAAATAGCTTCTGCTCTATGGGATGTGTGTTTAGTTTTATGCATTAAATGTTTTCAGCAATTGTAGGCATACAAGTCAAATACATTCCACTTCTTTCGATGTTTTAGAGTGTGGCCATTTCAAAGCATTGCTTTGTGCTGCTTGTGCTTAAAATGCCATTCTGAATTAAATCTCTTTTTATTTCTTAAACAGGGGAGCCGTCCAATTCATTGCCTCTTCTTTTTCCATGTGGTGCTCTGAAAAGGGAAACGCTTCCAACAATGCTCAAGGACAAAGGTTTGATATAAAACATATTTTTGAGTGGTAGTTTTCTACTCCAAGAAGCTCAGAGGGAATAAGGTGATGGCTGTTAAGTAAACCTACTTGTGTTATTGTTGTAGAGAACATAGTAAGGAACATAAGGTATGTTTGCCACCTTGAGTTATTAAAAAAAATAACAAAGGTGGGAATATAGACCTCAAAGAGTTGGAAAAAGTTTCACAATATGCAATTTTCCATGGTGCAGTAATTAAAATTGAAACACTCCCCCCCTCCCAACACTGATGGCTCTCCAAACTCTACTTGCACAGATTTAGTTAGGGGAATTCACTATCTCCCTCAGCGATTAGTTCTGTTACATCATTTTTACTCTCAGATTTCTTAACATTTTTCAGAATCTGCCTTTCTATAACATAAGATTATTATCTGATATTCTAGATCGGGGTGTCAAACTCGCAACCCGGATGCCTCACATGCTAACCATGCCCATCCCTGGCTTAGCGAAGGAGAAAAAAGTTGCAATACATCACATGATGACAACATAATATTACAAGTTTGACACCTGTGTTTAGTTTCTGGGGTGAAAATAACAAATCTTTCTTTATGATGGTCTCTCTAGGTATTTGGAAAGTACTATTATATTCTCCTCTGTCTTCATTTTCAAGACTGGGCCATCCATTGTCCCGTTTCTTCTTTATAATAATCCTTTGGTCATTGACATTGTCTTTTTCCGCACCTATTCCAGATTTTCTGAAACTTCGTAAAAATGTGGAGGCTAGTAGTATCAATAGAATGAAAGCAGAGGAATTGGCCTCTCTGGAGCCCCATTGGCACAGAGAAGCCTGATGGGACCTTAAGTTAGTCTTGTCAGAATGATCTTCTACACTGCTGCCATTAATATGATTAGCTAAAGCTTGGAAATGGCTTAATTATCTTGACTTTCATATACTTAATTTCTACTCCATTTTTTTAAAAAAGGCTATCTTCTAGTCACCACGTCTGTTATGGGCAAATCTTAAAAAACTAAGTTAAAATTCAAGTGTGTGCAGTGGATGGGACTCTTGTGAGACTGCCAAAATGCAGCTGAGCTCTGGAATGTTCTAACAATGTCAGCAGAGTCTGGAATAACAATATGCGTGATTCATATTTTCCAAGCAACTGTTGTTTTCCATTTCTTGTTCTGTGTAATGAACAGACAAGACACAGCCATAGTTTGCATATTAATCTCTGTAATGTCACCTCACTCTAATGAAAGTGCAATGACAAAAACTAAACAATCCCATTGTTTAAAACATCTTCTTGACTAAGAAGATCTTACAAAGACAGACATGTCTTCTAGGCATCTTAAGAGTCACTCAGCAAATGGGCAACTATATACATTGAATAAACAAGTTCAGAGCCCAGGTTCTAAAACTCTCATGTTTGATCCTTAGTATCTCCACATAGAGGTGGAAGAAAATCCAACCTTTAGGAGCTTGTATCAAGAAGGTCAAACAATCCTGGTTAGGAACAAAGCCTGGATTTTTTTTTCTTTGTTCTTTTCTTTGGAGTTCGTATTTTAAGTTTGGAAATAAACATCCAACTACATAGGCTAGTGGGTTATGGGGAGGTGGGGAGTAAATTTTACTGTAAGTGCTTAGTTTGTTGATTGAGATGGGGATAAATCCAATAAACAAACAGCCTTTAGTATTAGCCCTGACAGTGCTTATATTATTTTTGAAGTATACTTGTCACTTGACACTTAAGCGGATTTTAGCTGTCAAAGATGAACCATTTTTATGTTTGCTAACCATGTTCTTTGGCATAAAGAATATACCGATTGGTTCATTATTTTTAAAATGATGGCAGTGATCTTGAAAACAAGTTTTTATGGTCATATTTGAGATGACATTCACTTGTGTTTTTTCTGTCACCCCTGCACATAATTAATCTTGCACAGATGCCTGTTTTCACAGGATTGACAAGTAAAACATTGAATTATGGCCAGCTTATTAATTCTTTTAAGGACAACACAAAAATGGAAGAAAGTTAATAGTGTGCCATTTATATCAATATGTATGACACCGAGAAGGAGTATTGGTCTGTCATCTCACTCCTATAACACTCAGTTAATTGGTTTTATCCTTTTTAAATAGCAGAGGAAAGCCTAAATAGGCTTTATGACTACCATCTGCTGGAAATAAGCTAATCAAGATTGTTGTTCTAAATCTAATTCTTCTAAAACAAAAACAAATTCTCCAGATCCATCAAACTTTGTCACATTTTTTCCTATCTTGGAAACATCCAGTCAGTAAAAAATCTGGGATATATCCTCACAAAATTATACATTAGAAAATATTCCTCTGCTGTATACAATCAGTTGCTTGAGGGGCAGAGCATGGAGTACAGAGAGCATTCCTGTAGATTAGACTATATACTTTATACCTCATCAGAATTCAGTATATACAGCATGTAATTTATTTTCCCATAAGGTTTAACTATGAAATTATTCATTTCAATAATTCTATTCCTCTTTTCAAATCTTGCTCTTTTTATATTTCCAAAAGACAGAAATCCTTCTATGTTTGATTGTGTTCAAATACTGTATAATGTGGAATTTCAACATAAACTTTCATCCATAAGCATAATTCCACTTAATTTAAATAAAAAGACTTCTCATTAACCAAATACCTTATTCATTTAAGATTATATTTTTGATCAATAGTAATCCAGATTTTGAATCAGGCACGACTGCTTCTTTTAGATGCACATTTTTATCCAGCTAAAGTTAATATTATTGCTGCCTGGAATTATGGAAACGTGGATTGTTCAAGGACTTTCCAAATCTATCTTTTCAAGTATTTTCATGTAATGAATTCTCACATAATCTATAGGTAGAAATACTTGCAAACTAATGTAATTTTATTATTGCTAAAATGCTTACATTATCTATTCTGAGACAGATTGCCCAGTCAATTGCATTTTATTATTATTTTAATTTCTTACATTTCTTTCAAGGATGATATATTAATGAGACTTTACCTTTATCTGGTACCTTCAAGAAAGAATACATTTTGAATTTGGTTAAAATTAGCATTTTTTCTCTTCTATGAGCAATTTGCCCAACTATTATTAAACCCTTTATAAATCTTCACATTTGTATTATACAGTATGTCATAGGATTTTTATTCTGTTTGATCATATCCCTTGATAGTGTTCTGGTAACATCTTTTCATAAAGATTAAATGGCCACACCATGTCTTAAATTATTCAGAATTTATATACTGTGACAATTGATAAGAATTTTGCTTTCATGATCAGCTGGCTTTGTCTGCATTTTAGGTAGCTAAAAATAATGAATTTTGGTTTAAATATATTTCCATTCATGTTTGAATTGAAAACGATTTAATAAACACTTTAACATAAGAACATAACATAAGAACATAAGAAGAGACATGCTGAATCAGGCCAAAGCCCATTGAGTCCAACATTCTGTGTCACACAATAGCCCACCAATTGTACATGGCGATCTTGAGCAGAAAGAGAAGGCAAAACCCTCACTTTCCCTTGACCCCAACAAATGGTACTCAAGGGAATCCTGCCTGCCTCAACCAACATAGAGGCGGCACATGGACATCCATTTCAATAACCACCGATACACTTGGCATCCATGAATCTGTCTACTCCTGCCTTGAAGCTATCAAAGCTGACAGCTGTCACGACCTCTTCTGGAAGTGAATTCTATAAACCCACGACCCTCTGGGTGAAGAAATATTTCCCTTTATTTGTCCTCGCTTTCTTACCTATGAGCTTTAGGGAATGTCCCCCTCGTCCTAGTACTGTGTGATAGAGAAAAGAATTTTTCTCTATCCACCTTTTCTATCCCATGCATTATTTTATACATTTCTATCAAGTCACCCCTTAAGCGCCGTCTTTCAAGGCTGAAGAGACCAAAGCATTGCAGCCTGGTTTCATAAGGGAGGTGCTCCATTTCCTTGATCATACTTGTTGCCCTTTTTTGCACCTTTAAATCATATCTAAGTTTCATTGTTCACATTGCAGATATTACGTTGGAATGCGTTACTGTTTATCAAACCAGTCAACATCCTGACCTCCAGGAATCCTTGACAAATTACTTCTCACAAGAGGTATTTTGTTTTCTAAGTCATGTTGCAGTTCAAGAAGGTACTGTCTTCCATTTATTTATCTGGTACAGTTACCACTGAACAGAAGTTAGACTAAACAAATGCCTTGGAGATATTTTGCCCTGCTACTGAGGGAGAATTTCTATGGCTTTGTGAACTGACAGACCCTCTGCTAATCATTATATGACAGCATTCACAGTTCACACATTCAACATGCTGAATGTGCTTCCCAGCTTCAGTGGCCATTTTTTGATCTGGGAGTAGGGTGGTTTTGCTAAATAAAATGCAGTGCAATTTCCATTGCAGTCATATGCCTAGGTTAGGAATGACGGTGACTTTTAACTTATGAAGCAATTTATCTTTTTAAAGAATCTTAAAAGTCTATGAGTATTGGAAAACCAGAAACAAAAAAAATATCTGTTTCCCCTTCTCACTATTTTTATTTGGACAGGGTGTTCCTGCTAGTGTTATTTTCTTCAGTCCTTCTGGTGTCAAATATTGTCTGAAGCATATTTTGAAGTTGTCAGGTGATTTTATTTCCCAAATTAAGGTAAGTTTTACACCAGAATTTTGACACATAGTATGTTATAAATGCTACAGAATTGATCTAAAAGCCACAAATTCATTGAATACATTTTTTTAATCAGGCTTGATGACCAATGTAGAAAGCATATCTACTGCATTTTATCTTGCTTTTTCCCATCACTTGTTTTAAATTGAATTACTGTTCTTTATCCAAAAATACATAAATAAATCCTATAACATAGCTCTCTCTTCAGTTTGCTGCTATAGGTCCAACAACCGCTGAAGCTCTTGTAACTGAAGGAATCCTAGTAAGCTGTACAGCCAGTCGCCCAACCCCCCAGGATCTTGCTGCCGAACTTAGAAAATGTCTGTAGTGTAATGCATTTGAAAACTCTGATTGAAATTATGTAATTTGCAGTAATATCTAAAATTAAAGTATCTAAAAACACCTTCTTTACTATTTAATATACTTCCAATGATTCTACAATCATTGGAAGTATACATCTTTGATGTTTTCAACACTTCCGTTGTATTAGTAGCAGTGATAAATACTGCTATACACTAACCTGGATTATTTGAAAGGTAATCTAATGCTTGATAAGATATATTTGTTTACTCAAAAAGGAACTGAATTGTAGCTTTAAATAATTTTTTGCACTTCCTTTGTAGAAGATACATATGACAATATCATACTTGAATAAATATATTCATCAGGCTGTATTTTAGGGAAGAAGAGCAGAGAAACACCAATTAAATTGAAGGCATTGGATAAGAAAAAACTAAATAAATTTAGTTTTCAGCAATACACTCACTGTATGTCTCTACACTTTCCTATCTTTGCAAATTATCTTTTTTTGCACACCCATTCACGTATTTTGTGTGTGTGTGTCACATTCCTTGGTGCACGATAGTCTGTTTAAAATTCATTGCGCATCATTCAGATTCTCTACCAAAAGCCCAAACTCTGCATATAAAATGTGTGTGTGTGTGCATGTGTATATATTCAGATCCCCAAACAACTAAATTCTAAATCACTGCAGGCATTTCTTTTATAGTCCTCCATAAATACATTAAATAGTCATCCTTAGCTTACTCCCTGCTCAGTGTTCATTTGCTGAGCATTCCTTTTACCACTGGAATGCATTATTTTTATCTTAAACCATTCTTACCACATTCATCAAATAATCTAGACCGCCGGTCTTCCATAATTCAAGCATTACTACTTTCATCACATGCTTTCTGTAAATCAACATATTATCAATAAACTTTCTAACATACACGTTTCTCCATGATGAGTACACAATAAAATTTCAAAACCCTAGTAGCCTTACATCCTAAAAAAGCGAAGTACAGGAAACAAACAAGAACAAATCCTTGAGTTAGAAGTTGTAGTGTCACAAGCGGACAAGCCTTACTCTGCCTAAATGAAAAACATTCTATTCTAGATGATAGTACCATATCTTTGATTACTTTGCTTTTCATATTTTTGATTCTGCTCTCTGTAAGCTGAAGAACGTATTCATGAATTTGCCAAGGCTGATAGAATAGAATGACCAGGTAAGAGATACTGTTCTGTTAGAGAAGCTTGTGTGACAGTTTTGACCCGAGTGGTCTTTCAGATGCCTTACTAGAAAGCATGATACTAAAGTATGAGAAAGCTTACACATTAGTATCCCCTTAATTTGTTCAGACAGAAAGTATGATGCCTGACTGCTTCAGTAGAGAACAAAAGGTACATTACACTAGTTATTTAGTGCTCTGGCTTCAGAACTGACAGTTCCTGCTCTGCAATTTCTCTCTGATGCCAAAGCATATTAACTGTAAAACTAGAGGGGAAGAGAATTGCTGCTTATATAATATAAAGGACAAGGTTTATGGGCACTAAAGCAATTCAGCTGTTTTTGTAGTCACTGGTCAGCATAATTATATCTATGATCCAGTCAGATAGAGTCAAGTCAGCTCTTGTAGAATTATTTCAGTTCCTGTACTTTAGGAGTTGTGTTTGTTTTTCATTTTTTATGTCAGCTCTTAAGTTCTCAAATAAGAGCTTCATAGTAGTGGGCTACAGTATTGACTCTACAGTGCAGAACACAGGTAGACACCTTAACATTCCCTTCACAGCAAGAAGCTCATCTGGTTTCTATTAGTCCAACACTGCTCTCTGATCTGGAGAATTCCCTTCAAACTCCACTGAACATTTTTCTTCACTGACAATCAATTTAACCATTCTTGACAGCAAAACCATTTTCAAATCAACTCCTCACATACAAGTTACATAAGAGCCACACATTAAATTGCATTATCGTCTACATTTCAAAGGCAAGAAAACTTTCTTGTTCATAATCTAATATCCCACTCTTTAAAGTCCACTTATTATAAAAAGCATTATTTCAGCAAATATTGTTTTGAGAATAAATAGTAATTGCTACTTAATAAGGCTGAAGGAACAGCTGGCTGCCTAATGAAGATGCTACCATTTCGTTAAAGGGCAGAAATAATAAGCCAGACATTCAATAATGGTATATAATTTCAGTGGGTGTTGTTTTGCTATATTTTAAAACCTACAATAATCTTTGAAGGTGTGGGGCTATCCATTTAACAACCAAAATTAGAGGGACCTATTAGCTGGAAGGTATTTCATTTACATACACATTTTCTGCTGAAACGAATCAGTCTCATGAGAATGAAACATAAAACACAGGGATAGTAACAGAACTACGGTCAAAAGCAGCTTTATTTGTATCTGGGGCATTGCCATCTGCTGTTTTTTTTTAAAAAAAGTTGTTTAACATTTGGTGAAGCAGGAATTGCTGTTAAGGAGAAAAAATAGGCTACCCTCTCAGAGAGGGTCCACAACTTGGGCGTCCTCCTCGATCCACAGCTAACATTAGAGAACCATCTTCCGGCTGTGGCGACGGGAGCGTTTGCCCAGGTTTGCCTGGTACACCAGTTTCAGGCCTACCTGGACCGGGAGTCACTGCTCAGTCACTTATGCCCTCATCACCTCGAGGTTCGACTACTTTAATGCTCTCTACATGGGGTTACCTTTGAAGAGTGTTCGCAAACTTCAGATTGTGCAGAATGCAGCTGCGAGAGCAATCATGGGCTTTCCCAGATATGCCCATGTCACACCAACACTCCGCAGTCTGCATTGGTTGCCAATCAGTTTCCGGTCACATGTGCATGTACACACCCTTTTGGCACCTGGGCAAAAAAGGTTTGCCATTACTGATCTAAAGGTTCCTGTTTAGATTGTTTCCAAAATTTGTAAGCCTATTTAAGGAATCTTTTTCTTCAAAGGACTGGTTTGTTAATACTGTAACTCAGTACATAGGATGCTGACTCATTCTATAGTACAACCATTATGAATTAATTTGTCAAATGGATATTAATTACAGTACTTGATTTGAATTAAGTAGCTTGCATCTCTTCAATCGCAAAAGGAAGAGATTGATTTCTGCCAAAATTGCATTGATAGCTGTCCAAAGTATTCTCTAGTCTCCAGGAGCAGAGGAACAGCTGTCAGAATGCAAATTAAGGCAATGAATAACTAGGACCTCAGAGCTAAGATTAGGAGTTCTGTTAATAATTCTACACCACACTGAAATATATAGTGAAATCTCAAGACCATTTTTTAAACATTTTATATGGGAAGCGTTCAGAAAAGGGCAAAATAATAATAGACATTGGCCCAAGGAAAAAGAAAAATGAACAAATTTAAAGGCAGCATTGAATATTGGATTAAGCAATGAGGCAATAATTCCCAGACATAATATGATTGAATTATAGACTCCATTTTCAAACAAACAAACAGAAGCTATGCCTTTATATATTATACACAAATGGGTATTTTCCCCCACTTCTGAAAGTTAATTTTTTTAAACAAAAGATGTGGTTGAGGCAGTGGAATGGGATGGGGTGAATTTTTTGGCTTTTTTTAGTTGGGAGAATTTGGGTAGAGCTACACAAATATGCTTAACCTCCAAAGTTCAATATATCTGTTTAAAATATCAAAATAGGAGTGGAATAAGAAACCACCCATACTCCAAATGGTCTGAATACAGAACCCAAATTGCTCATATGTGCTCAGGTCCTATTGTTAGAAACGTATCTATAGTCACCTCAATTTTTTAAATATTCCACTCACACTAATATTTAAATAATTGTCTTGTTTTTTACACCTAAAGTATATTTAAAACATGGACATATATAACATAACATACAAAATGTTTCTGATTGAAAGATGGTTGAGAGACACTTCTAAAAATATTTTCTAGAAATTTACTGAAACAGTCATTTTAAAAAAGAGGAAAAGCTGCTATGTTGTAATTTGGGGTGATGACAAAATGACAAAGAATGATAACCTAAACATCGGAGGGTGGCAGTAGATGGGAAATTAAGTCAGAAAAATGAAAGTTGGGCATGAGTATTGGCTGACAAACTAGCTAGAAACTGCAGGGGTTACGGAGAAGAAAATCAGCGAAAGGGCTAGGTGAAAAATGGACTTATCTTCAAAATGACAGAAAAGTATTGGATGTTTAATTTGTAAAACCATGGATATGACAGAAAATAGGCTACACAATATCCAGCTTGCATATTTTGAACTGCTACATGGGTAGAATTGTACCGACCAGACCTTACAACAGACATTTGAAGCAATCACTTCAGAGACCCCCAAGAGAAGCATGCTGCAAGAATTGTGCTGGTAAATAAAATTCATAATATTGTTTTGTCATTTTAACACGTGAACTTCTCCATTCCAAGACAAATGAAAGCAGCTGTTATTAAATAACCTCATGGTAAATAGGATTGTATTTTTCCGCTTGGACAGTTGTCCTACTTCTGTCATTTATTTAGGTTCCTGCACAAATTTATATTTTAGCAGGCATGCCTGGCAAACTATAATTAGCCACAGGAAACTTTTAGTGAGGCATCTGTGACACTATGGAAATTTCAAAGGTGTTGACTAGTGCAAAATAGATATAGACCAAAATATCCTAAACAAAGTAGCTAAGGTGCTATTAGGGTTGCAATAAATGCTATCATTGCTAACTCTGTAAAATACAAATGTTGCTTTTGGGAAGAGTAGGCAACAGGAACGCAAAACAAAAGTAATAAAATACTAGCCTAAAGGACCCATTTTCAATAAAACACATTTTAATATACAACTTTATTCGCATTTCTGAAAAAAAATAGTGGCTGACATTCAAAATAGTTTATCTCCCTTATGTAATATTCTTCCCTCTGAAGTGAGGTTAGCTCCATCCCTTTTAATGTTCAGGAAGTCTCACAAGACCTGACTATGTCTTCAGGTTTGGGGACCCAAGGACACTGATAAATTTTCACACTCAATTGTGCCTGGTCTTTTATATTTTAATAACAGTTATTTAACATTTTTAATCATTGATCTTTTTATACATATTTTTAATTGTTATACACTTTTGCCACATGGGCGGCCATGTACATTTGATAAATAATGAACTGCCTTATCCCGCTAGGACAAGCCCATCCTAACCATGCCGACAAGGCAGACTTTGGATCCTGTCAGTCTAAGTAAGCCTAGTAAGATGGGGAAGAGCCTTTTCTGCTAAAACACCCACCCTCTGGAACATTTCACCCTGTAATAAGGCAGAGGTGGGGAACTATGGCCCTTTACTGACTTGTAGATTTCAACTCCCTTGTGGTTTCAACTCCCAGAATTCCTGAGCCAGCCATGTTGGGAATTCTGGGAGTTGAAGTCCACAGGTCATTAAAGGACCCCTGCTAAAGTAAGATCTTCCCCCTCCCCACTTTCCTTCTACAAGGGCCTGAGGACCTGGCTCTGCTGGTGGGTATGGGGACCAAATAGGTAAGTCCCACATTGGGTGTGGTTGCTAGACTGATGGGCAGACTCTACTTCCCCGCTTTGCTTTCTGGTCTTTATCTTTTTGTTATCATATTGATCTATTTATTCTTGTTGTGTTCCTTTGGCATGGTTATTTTATTGCTCTATTACAGGGTTGTTAAACTCCCAGCCCATGGGACGGATGAGTCACACGCTGGCCACCCCCTACCCCCATTTTAGTGAAGGGGAAGGTCCCGATACGTCATGACACTGCCATGATGACATGAGTTTGACATCCCTGCTCTATTACATATTACATTGTACATATTTTCATTTTTCTTTCTTTTTGTAAACCTCCTAGAGTACCCCAATGGTGAGATAAGTGGCAAATAAATTTAACAAATAAATAAACAAAAAACAAAAAAACCCTTCATAGTAACATTTAAAGAATAATGATCAAAGTTTATTTTTCCAACTGCAAAATCTTAAATATGTAACAATATAAATAAAATCAAGCAGTCCATATTGGACAGAAGCACACATTCAGTTTTGATCAAGGCACTGATTTACCACAATGCAGTATGCTGGCATTAAGGTGGATCATTGAATTCCCAGATTATTTCCTTCTTTGTCCTGAGTTAGCTGTTGCAGTGTGTTTAAAATAATGTCTGTTCTTTCCAGTAAAGTTAGATTTTTGTTTGCTGCTGATCGCAAAAGAAGTGAGTAAGCGTACTTATTCACCTTAAGGTTTTCTTCATCTTTACTGCTAGAGAAAAGTAGAGTGGAACAGCGGTTATCCAAATGCATAAAGAACTCTGAGCAATACTGTCTTTGCTACAGCACATCAATAGGAACAAGAGACATTTCTGTTTGTTCAAGGGGGAGATTTACATTAATACCCCCCCCCCTCCTGTAGGTTTTTGAGTTACATCTCTTACTGCTTCTAACAGTTGTCCAAATTCTTTAAAAAGAGTTTTTCAAGGAACGAGAAAACTTCATTTTGGTGACAATTCATTGGATCAAAAATGTATATTCTTTCAGAAATGCATCTAAATATAAAGTTAACTGAAGACATCTATTTGCATGTTTCTTTCCTATCCTTTTAAATAAGAAAGCAGATATTCTCCACAAATATTTTCACTCAAAACAACAAGAAGCAATTAAAGTATTAATGCTGGGCAATGGAAGCAACAGCCCTTTTAAGCTGTTGCTTCCATTGCCCAACATTAATACTAAATTATTCTATTTATCAGTTACACTTCTAATTCCAATAATTCTATCAGAATTTTCAGAATTGTTTTTCTAATTATCAATTTATAATGGATTATGTAGCCAAATATATTGAGAGGCATGTAATAATAGCAACCTGTTTCATGCATTGCAATTACATTGATTGAGTTATATATTCTTTTAATGCAATACTGCCTATAGGTTTCCATGAAGTAAACCTCTTACATTTCAGTTTAATCAAAGAGGAAATGCATAAAATCAAGAAAATATATCCCTGTGAATTTGCTCTATTTTAAAATACTGTACTTAAACACACTGCCACCGCTTTGAAGTATTTCAAAGTGTGAAGTTTAGCAGAGAGTTGAAATAAATTCAAGTGCACTCCTAAATTTTCTGTGCAAAATACTGAACTGAAATATCTCCCGCGGTAGTTTAAGGTTAGTTTGTTTCTTAATAGCAAAATTAATTTCATATAGTCGAAATGAATTCTAAAAATGTGCCGTTTGTTCTTATTTTCTATGAGACTTACAATGAGGTCATCACATTGTGACTTGAATATTTGAATAAGTTCAGTGTCACAGCATGAAAACTGTTCTAAATAGACTCTGTTGACATGTGCAAATTGTATACAGTAAATGCAGATGCAAACTAGGGTGATATCCATACCATCTATCTCCCTAAAACTGTGATAGAGATGATAGGCTGATTAAAATTTCACAAATCTAAAACTTGAATTTAGATACCAAGTCCCAAACCACAGAACTATTGGCAATCCTGGGCTTTCACTTCTGCCAGGCATAAGTGTTATAGTATCAGTCATAATTAAAGAGTACATGTTGTACTTATTTAGAAACTACAACTGGGAACAGGTTGGTTGGTATGAGAAGTGGTCCCTAAGTAAAACTGCAACTGCATTTATTATCTTGATTTGCTTTACAGACCAGCAAAGGACATAGCTGTGAAAATGGGTCATATAATACGAGTCAGTTGTTAACAAGGACCTATGTGGTCCTTCTGAAATCATGTTTTAATGAGAAAAATATAATACAGCTGATGATTTATATCATACTCTTTGAAAAAATACTGATTTCAGTTCCCCTCCATCTGCCCCAAATGAAAATTTCAAACTTCTAAAATTATGGTCAGGTACAATAAACTTCTGTTACTAAAGTACCTGTATACTGTATTATTATTGGTATCAACAGGTTATATAACATATGAATTAATTTTGAAATAGGAATTATATTTTTTATGTTCTGTATTTATATTGCCATCTTGTGGAGACTTAGGAATTCTAATACAGTTCCTATGAATTTTCTATTACAATTTCAACCTGCCATACATTCATCTCCTTTTCTTTATGGATATCTTTTGTCCTGGAATGCTAACATCGTCAGTTTTAAATTGATTATTGATTTTTTTTCCCTGGCAAGATTGCAGAGTATCGCCTTTCCCTTCCCTTCTTGTAAAAAAAATATTGACAGATTTCTCCCCATTTGGTTGAAACAAAGTAATAAGAGCTTAATGCTAAAAACAAAAACTTTATCACATGATATAACAGCTCTGAAATTCAGTAAACTACACAACAAAAGCATGTAATTTATTACCTCTAATCATTAGTACCACATATGAAATATACTTATGAATTAAACACATATGAAAGAAATCAGAATTTGCCTGATACATATAGGTCCCTGAAAAACAAGGGTAATACGCTTTTTCTATATCTTCAGTTCCTATCTAAATCTTCTATGTTCAACAGAATATATGTAGCACCTTCAAAGATAGATAAACAAGCATTTCCTCACTTAACAAAGCTCACACTAGATAAGAACATAGAGTAAATGAAAATGAAACACTAAAATAGTTTACCCAACTGTTCATCCTAAAATATGACCACATATACAGAACACACATAAAAGAGCAGGAGGTAACTGCAGTGTTCGTAAAACTAGTCTAGGATTTCTATTTAGAGTACTGATACCCAGCCAGTGATTCAAATTCACATTTAAAAAGAAATTTCTCATGGTTTGGAATAGAGTTAAATGAAATTAACACAATAAGCTGGCACTTACCCAGTTTTCTTCTTGGTTGATGAAAGCAACTTGATGAACTGAAGAAGAAGGAAAGACAATCTAGATTCAAATATACTAAGGAGCTTCAATACTTCTTCTTTATTAAGGTTAGTAGATGAATCTTCAGCAGGAACTCTCTCAGCATTGTTTGAGTCATCAACATATTTCTAAACAGAAAGGGTGTTATGGAATCACTGTAATGTCTATATAGTAAGGTAAAGATAAAGGTTCACCTCACACATTACGTGCTAGTCATTCCCGATTCTAGGGAGCGGTGCTCATCTCCGTTTCTAAGACAAAGAGCCAATGCTGAATGATGATGATTCTGTGGTCACGTGGCTGGCATGACTAAATGCTGAAGGTGCACAGAACGCTGTTACCTTCCCACCAACATAGTCCCTATTTTTCTACTTGCATTTTTACATGCTTTCAAACTGCTAGGTTGGCAGAAGCTGGGGCAAGTAATGGGAGCTGACTCAGTTACGCAGCGCTAGGGATTCAAAGCGCCGAACTGCCAATCTTTCTGATCAACAAGCTCAGCATCTTAGCCATTGAGCCATTGCCTCCCCTCTTCTATACAGTATGCCTTTGGAATATCATTAGATGCACTTCTACAGTCAGAACTCTATAATACTACAATTTTAGAAAAGGTACTTAAAGTGAAGTCATAAAATTGAATCTGTCAAGACAAAAATCTTTTTACAACAAATATGAACTTTGATATGTGTACTTTTTGTAACAAATATGAACTTTGGATACTTTGACTAAACACAATATACAATATAATATACAAGCAAATCCGAACATAATATGCAAATATAAAAAATAATAGCTACCTGTTCACATTCAGAACCAAGCTCTGTCCTGATAGATTGGAAAACAGACCGGCAATGAGTCATTATATCTAAGGCCCCAGACAAAGTCTTTAGTTTTCCAGTGCTGCTATTCTGACCTAGTAGAATCAGAAAAGAACACAAATAGTTCATCACTTGCCCTGCCCCAAAATAAGAATCTACAAATGTTTTAAAAAAAAAACACATGCTGCAAACATTTTGTTCAAAACCACCACCAACAAGTTCTCAGAAAGCTACTCATCTATTTAAAATAGATTTTTCAAATGGTTTTTGAGGGGTTTTCTAGATTTTTAATTACTTAATTGGATTACATTATGTATTGTATATTTTATATGTTGTGAGCCGCCCCAAGTCCTCGGAGAGGGGCGGCATAGAAATCCAATAAATAAATAAATAAATAAATAAGAGAAATGCTATAATTTACTTACTTGTCATCTGAAATTCAGCAAATGCCACTCTTTCCAACTGCACGCGGAGAAGTTCACATGGTGCATCCTTCAAGAGCTGAAAAAACTTTACGGCTTTACTGTAATGAAGATCAATCAGTATCCTGTGCTGT
The DNA here is from genome assembly GCF_031021105.1 of Erythrolamprus reginae. Lineage (NCBI taxonomy): Eukaryota > Metazoa > Chordata > Lepidosauria > Squamata > Dipsadidae > Erythrolamprus > Erythrolamprus reginae. The sequence goes on from NC_091954.1 coordinate 47,049,576, forward strand.
TTACGTTGATGCTCATCCCCAACCTTCATCAATAACATAGTTTGACAAGTCAGTTCAACCAATGTGAATGGCAACCAGCATTTTATATTATGACATTTTACCAACATACACATTTATAAGCATGCACATTCACAGAAAGAGTATGTAACTGTGCAATTTTGGAGAAAATACCTGATTTCTCAAACAGCTGTGATACATGGAAGCCAGCCTGTGGTGAATTGTGGCTGCCCGGTACTGGCAAAGAGGTTGCCTTGTAGTCACTAACTCAACATCACAGTATTTCAAAGATTTCATCATTGATTCACTAACTTCTTTTTCTATCTAAAATACACAAAAGAAAAACTTTCAAAATTTATATTTAAAAAAAATTATATTAAAATCAGTTCAAATATAGTCCTGTCCAAAACAATAGTGTTATAATCTTTGATTTGTCTCCCAATGATATCACATGAAATTTATTTTCATGTCCAAATTCATCATTGAAACTGTCAGAGAGAGACACAAAGTGATATTGATTTCCCTAAATTTCCTTCTAGATTTCCATAGCTGACCATGACTGTCTGTCATGTGACATTCTAAAGCATGGTCAGTGGAACCAGGACAAAAAAAATACACTTGATCTGATTTTATTTAGAACTACTGCATACTAATTTCTAAGGAACAGTTATCTGAATATAGCCTTCCTTGTTTATTTCAACCTTGTATTTTTTTTTGTCTTGGAAGTGTGTCAGAAATCATTAATAGTTTTATTTCATCAAGATGCATCACTATATCAGGTTTTTAATTCTTTTTAAATGTGTATATCACAATACAGTTTTAATTTAATTGTTTGAAACTTTAGTTTAAATTATGTAGAACTATTTGATGGAAGCTTAACAGAGAAGCAACACAGCCATTCAGTAACAAACAATCATATTACTGTCGAATTTAACAAACCATATATAGATCCTCATTATTTACTCATTGGTAAAGCAATAGTTGATATTCAATAATCAGGTCAAATCTGATACCTGTTCCTGAGCTTTCCTAGATAATGGTGCATTGTCTTGCAGCAAAGTTGCCATATTAAAATACGTAGTGGACAGTTCCCAGTTGACAGAATCCCAAACAGCTGGATGGACTTCTCTTTTGTTCAACGATCGTAAGGCCTTCAGATAATAATCAACAGCCTATAAGATTTAATAATTATGGAATATGAGACATTTACAGATGTATGGAAACCAGTAATAGTAATATATTTGTAAGTCTCACAAAGGGCAGTCAATAGTCTGAGCTGATTTTTAACACTGTATAAATACAATTATATTAAGAGGACTGTTGTTCAGAATTTCCCAATGTGGAAATCTCCAGATATAAAGGACTATAGAATTCCTAGCCTTTGGGAATATTGATTGGGAATTGAAGACATCTGAGTATATGAATGAGTCACAAGTTACTGAATATTACTTTGTTTTGAAATCTCTCTATACATTCTATGAAAATATTTTCACAATTTATCTAGTTTTCAAATATTAATCAATGAAAGATTCAGTGTAAATTGTTACATATCCAAAACAATATTGTTTTATACTCACAAATCAGGTTCTTATACCCAAAATGTTCATTACGCTTTAAAAAATATATATGTTCTATCATTCAAGGAAAAAATGTGGAAAAAGACAAAGTAGAGTTTTTTGAGCTTCCACAACATATTTATCTAATGTTATAATGCGAAGTCCCAATGTGAGTAATAAATATAATAAATATCATATCATATCATATCTCCGGGACCACCTTCTGCCGCACGAATCCCAGCGACCAGTTAGGTCCCACAGAGTGGGCCTTCTCCGGGTCCCGTCAACTAAACAATGTTGTTTTGCGGGACTCAGGGGAAGAGTATTCTCTGTGGCGGCCCCGGCCCTCTGGAACCAGCTCCCCCCAGAGATCAGAATTGCCCCCACCCTCCTCACCTTTCGTAAGCTCCTTAAAACCCACCTCTGTCGTCAGGCATGGGGGAATTGAGATATTCCTTCCCCCTAGGTCTATACAATTTATGCATGGTATGTTTGTGTGTATGTTTGGTTTTTAATAAGGGTTTTAGTTATTTTAACTATTAGATTTGTTATATGCTGTTTTTTATTATTGTTGTTAGTCGCCCCGAGTCTATGGAGGGACGGCAATACAAATCTAATAAATAAATAAATAATAACTAATATAAATAATCCAATGGGAAAACAATCTGAATCAAGAACAATAAAAGCTGCTTATCCATATTTTATTAAAAACCTATTAAAATTTTTTAAGGAGCTGTAAGTTTGAAACAATTATTTTAAACAATATTGCCAAGATAAAATTTAGATACTAATATGAATTTCTTTCCCATAGCAAAGATAAAACTGCATAATAAATGTATTAGCTTTTGAAATCCATAAAATTCATACTAATATTATTGTACTATAGTTGACAACTTAAGCCTATGCCATGATGATAAATTAATGTACAAAAATATTATTCCATTGATGTATTGCACTCTGCTTAAATGCTTAGGCCTGTCATACCTTATTATAATAAAGAGCTTCTTCAGGAGAAAATTCTCTTTTGAAGTCTCCACCCACCGCACAGTGAGCATGTGCACAAATCCGCATTAACCTTCCCATGTTACACAAGAGAAGAGCAGAATTGGTTGAATCATCAATGGATTCAAAGTTCTGAATCCCTTTTTCAAAAAAAGAGAAACTTTTCTTCCAAAGTTGCTGTTCTGCTGTTGATACCATTTTGCTCTCTGTAACAGAATAAACAGAAAGGGATTCATTTCATTCATAGAAACCAGAAAAACGATGTGGAATAAGAATCTGAATGCTATTCTAGAAAATGAAGTAAAAATACATTTACTACAAATGCATAAAGAACATTTCAAATGTTTTTGTTTTTCCAAGAGATTGATTGGAAACTGTCAGGAATCAGCAGCATGGCAGTACAAAACCCAGTAAATAAATATTTTTAAAAAACTGTTTCCAACTTCTTTTCTTCTTGAACTTTTTGGTCCCTTGATGGTTTGTGAGAAAGTCATAAATAGCTAAGGATCTAAATCAGTGGTTCCCAACCATTTTTTTGGGCCATGCTCCACCTAAGCATCTCTAAAATCCTGAACCCCCCCTCCCCCAGGACATATCACTATTATTATTATTTTAAAAAGTAATTCCTACTCATGTGGAGCAAGCCTAAAAGGCCAATAACTTGGTTTAAACAAGGTTCCAAATGGCCCCATTAAAAGTCAAACTGCCCCCACTGTGGAACTACTGATCTAAATCTGAATTATTTGACTTCATAGGAAAATTACTCCTAAATCAGAATATTCTTTAAAAAGCATATTTAATTATAATGTTTTCAGGTTAGAAATATCATGTATGTTATTAAAATGTTTCCAGATTTTGGTTTTTTTTAAAAAAAGCACAGAAATCATACAGTTTGATCTGATTTAAATATATATAATTTATCAGATCATAGGAACAAATTGTGCTTGATTTTTCTGTAGATATGGTATCAAATTACAAATGAACAATGAAAAAAACAATGAAATCTAGCAACGTTTTGCATAAGAGGCATCCTTATATGAATGATAAATAAACAGTATAAACAGAAGTGTTTACAAATGTAACAAAAGCAATGGAACTCTGCTTGATATTTATATGGTTAATGGCTAACAAACAGTAAGATTTTATTTTCTGCAGGATTATGGGAATTTCTATTGAAAGTTAACAATACTATTTTTAATAAACAAGGAAGAGATTTTGCTTTAAGTACTACACTAAACAGCTTTAGATACTACTAAACAGCTTTAGATACTACTAAACAGCTTGAGACATTAAAGTTCATATTCATGTGATTGAAAACTTGAAATAAACTAAACTAATAAACTAAAACTGAACTTAAATGTGTCACCACCAGCAAGATGAAAAGATTACTTAGAGACTAGAATTAAAATGAAAAAGAAAGCAAACTAGGCAGGGCAACAGCCTGAAAAGGGAAAAATCTGGAATCCATTTGTATCAGACAAACTAGAGGAAGGGTGTGGTCTGGAGATAGGTAAAATCCCACCAGAAATAATGTGAACTGCGGTCCTGGGAAAAAGAGAGATACCTTCCTGCATGATTATTCCAGTGAAGTACTTAATCTTTTGTATTAGAAACCTATATAAATTCCATTTAATATACTTTGTGAGTAACTCCATGGGGATAGAGAGCAAAGAAGTTAATGGAAAATTTGATAGAAAATTAAGGAAGAAAATATGGGCTACACTGTAAGAATGAAATGACATGTTTATATTTGTTTCAGTTTTTTCTTTTGCAATAGTAACTGAGAAAGAATATAAGAAAGGTAATTGGATTATTTATTTTGTTTTTTAAATTTCGTGCCGTTACAAGTAATATTGTATTGATTCTTTTAAATATTACCCCTGACTGCGAAATAGTAAACCTTTGGTTCTTTACCTGAAAGGAAAAATAATAGCAATGAATGCTGTTATTAAATTGGCAGAGCATTTAAAGACCTACAGTTGGTAGGTCCTAAGAGACATACCTTCTCTACCATACCACGGCATTGGCCTTATGGAACATTGTCCCCGTCCACCAAACCCTTTTGACATTACAGAAGGTCCTTAAGATCCTTAAGGCCTGGGGCTCATAGGGAACTAAAGGCTTTCTTAGATTCTTATATTTTTATTCTCACCTAGGGTTTATATCTTTGTAAATATTTTATAATATTTACCTTTTAAAATTATTTGTATATGTTTTACATTATTTTCTTTACATGTAGTTTAACCCTGCTGTTCTGTTCGAAAAAAGTTCCTAATGTTATGTTCCCGGGTCACCCTGACCCGGACCGAAAACTCTTCATTTGCAGTGCTTATGTTTGGTCTTTTTGAAAGCTTTTTTCACCTGGAAACATGTTTGAACATTTCTGCACACAATGGAATGAAAATTGAACTGAAAAAATTAATCCTTATTGGTTTATTTTGCACATAAATGTGCCTCCCCCCCCATTTTTGTGAAAGTTTTTTCAATTTATGGAGTTTTGCTTGCAAAATCCATTCTATTTTACTAAAGTTGGTGTGGGATTGGTAGCTTGAACATTTCTGCACACAATGATATGAAAATTGAACTGAGAAAATTAATCCTTATTGGTTTATTTTGCACATAAATGTGCCTCCCCCCCCGTTTCTGTGACATAGTCTTCACTTTATGGATAGTTTTGCTAGCAGAATACATTCAATTTTGCTAAAGTTGGTGTGGGATTTGTAGCTTGAACATTTCTGAACATAATGATATGAAAATTGAAGTGGAAAAATTGATGCATATTGGTTTATTTTGCATATAAAGTTATTTCAATTTATATAAAATTTATGCTGTTAATTTCAAATTTACATACTTTTTTTTAGTAAAATGGATTTCTTTCATAAAATTAGTTATCTGGCTACAATGTGGTTGATTTTCAAAAGGATATTCCAAATATTTCTAGACAAATATGTATGAACAGTGACAATAATGGCACACAGCAAGACCGGTGGGGGGGGTGTCCCTTTTGTGGCAAAAATAAACCAATAAGAACCATTTTTTTCAGTTCATTTATATTTTTCTTATATTCAGAAATGTTCAATTTAGTATATCAAACCTTTTGGGGGGAAATTCCTTAGGGATTTGTAGCCTTAAAAAATAGAAATTGACACGAAATTCAGAAAGGATGGGGGGAGGGGCTTTTTGATCAAAATAAAAATATAAGTCTCAATTTTTCCAGTTCAATTTTCATATCATTATGTTCATAAATGTTCAAACTAGTTTTCCAGTTGAAAAAGTTTTCAAAAATACCAAATTCAAGTACCTAAAAAAAATCATTTTGGTCCGGGTCTATATGACCCGAACAGACTAAACGTGACTTTTTTTTTGCCCAGAAAAAAAAAATTTTCCCCACCCCCACAAATATTTTTTTGATGATCAGCATTGTTAAATTGAGTAAATGAATGCCTAAGATATTAAAAATATTTTGGATTTGAAGCCTGCGTAAATATAAAGTGAAAATGGTTGCAAGCAGCCGAGGGGGGAGGGAGGCCTTATTTCTGATGTTAAAAACCAGTAAGAATCATTTTTTTCAGTTCCTTTATATTTTTCTTATATTCAGAAATGTTCAAGGTACCATTCCCACACCAACTCCAGTAAAATAGACTGCATTTTGCAAGCAAAACTATCCATAAATTGAAAAAACTTTCACAAAAACGGGGGGGGAGGCACATTTATGGGCAAAATAAACCAATAAGGATTAATTTTTTCAGTTCAATTTTCATTCCATTGTGTGAAGAAATGTTCAGACTACTTTCCAAGTGAAAAAAGCTTTCAAAAAGACCAAACATAAGCACTGCAAATGAAGAGTTTTCGGTCCGGGTCAGGGTGCCCCGGGAACATAACATTAGGGAGTTTTTTTTTTTCAGCAAGAAAGAAACCTCCCACCCCCCCAAAAAAATTCTCATAGAGAGAACCCCTGAAATGATGAAAAGTCATGAAATTTCAAGTTTCAGATATGCAGGGAAAATTTTTTACAGGGTCTCAAACCTTGATTTCGGGTCTCACAGACCCGAACAGAACAGCAGGGTTGTCTGACAGTTGTCCACTGAGAGAGACAACAGACAACAATTCTAATAAATAGCTAAATAAATAAAATTATAAAGCAAAATTTATTTTTGCTTTCTGCCACTAATGTGCAACTGGTAGCTTGTGGGGAAATCCGCTTGGCATTTGAAAAAAAAAGCTAGGCAAAGGAGCATCACGTTCTATGGCTTATTCTCAATTATTTTCCTAACCCGGCAATACTGTATGAATATTAAATCAGTATAATATACTTTTACAGAAGTGACTTCAAAATGCTTTACAATTATACTTAACTAATTAGATTCTGCCTAGCAGTTTCTCAGTTACATTGTACACAATTAACTCTTATTTTCAATTTTTGGAACTGTTTTCTGATAATTGTAGATCCATGATTAAAATACCAACAGAATATATACATATTCTGGCTAAAATAAACTCATACACATATAAATACACTTGCCTACTCTTTCACTTTGTAAAGCAGCAGCTTGGTTCATATAAAATACTCCAATTTCATTTTGAATATTGCCCATTCTCTTCACCACTTGGGCATATTGCTCTGAATTCCGCTCTTTTAAACTACTGAAAAGCAAAATTTCATGAGCTGCTTCATAACATTTACAGCTGACCGAAAGCTGGCATTCCAAATCTGTAGACAGGTCAGTAGCCCAAGAAAATACTGCAAGAAAAAAAATAGCACAATGACTAAATACTATATAGATATTTCTATATTAAATCAATTACACATCAGAGTATATGAAAAGCTATTGGAAAACAATTTAAGGAGGATTCTAGAATCAGCTATTTTATACATTCAGTATTATTTGTACATGCAAAAGTGTGTTTGTTAAGAGCTATTATTTATAAACTGAGCCAATAATCCATTGTTGACCAAAAACACAAAACATCCTATTGCATTTCTGTCCTAGATATTTCTAGCTAAAGTTATGTTCAGGTCCATCCCAAATTTGATATGCAATGCAATCTTCGGCCATAATGGCCAAAGTACACTATAAACTAATAAAGGGGTTATGCCCAGTGAAAGGCTACCAAACTTTTTACTACCACAATGTGGGCGTGGTTAATGCAGGACACCTTGCATTTTCTTTAAACATCTTTCACTGTAAAATGGGTGCTCTGGGGTGGAGCTCCATTTTCACTAGCCCACTGCGTTCCCCCGGTCCGGGCAGTAGCCCACCCCTGGTTACGTCCCTCGAGGTTTTACTGTACCTCTCAATAATTTTCAATACTGTCAGCAGACTCCTTCAGACCCACATTGCCACTATCTTTTAAGATGGTTTCAGTTCTTGAAAATTGTCTAGAGCTGTATCAAACTCCTATTCTTTCCATTTAGAGCAAAGAAAGCTTAAATACTATACTGTATAAAAATTCAAGTTCTAAATCAATGTCTATTATTCACTTATAAATTTGATATCTGAAAACACAAATAAAAGATTAATTACAATGTGCTACCTATCAGTGGGAATACAGATCAGAACCTGAACATCCAGATTTTAGAAGAGTCTAAATTAGCCTATTTATATACCATCATTACAGCCAATTGGATTACTATTACAGTGATCCCCCGCTCGTTGCGAGGGTTCCGTTCCAGGACCCCCCGCAACGAGCGGGTTTTCGCGAAGTAGCGCTGCGGAAGTAAAAACACCATCTGCGCATGCGCAGATGGTGTTTTTACTCCCGCAGCGCTAGCGAGGAGCCGAAGATTGGGGGCGGCGCGGCTGTTTTAAAACGTCGCCGCCGGCATGGGGGGCTTCCTAGCAGCCCCCCAAACCCGGGTTGGGGGTCCGGGGGGTGCTGGCAAGCCCCCCATGCCGGCGGCGACGTTTTAAAACAGCCGCGCGGCTTTCCAATGAGTCCCGAAGACAAACGTCAAACTTCCGCGTTTGTCTTCGGGACTCATTGGAAAGCCGCGCCGCTGTTTTAAAACGTCGCCGCCGGCATGGGCGGCTTGCCAGCACCCCCCCCGAACCCGGGTGAGCAGCGAGCAAACGGCGGGTGGCCGGGCGAAGGGCGGGCGAGTGGCGAAGGGCGGGCGAGCGGGTGCTGGGGAGGGCTTCTCGCTCTCCCGCCAGCAAGAGGGGGAGCGAACGGCGTGGGCAGGCTGCGGACAAGCCGTTCGCTCGGGCCGCTTCCCAGCTGAGTACTCAGCTGGGAAGCGGCCCGAGCGAACGGCGTGGGCGGGAGAAGAGCGCGCGAGCCACGGGCGCGCGGGCAGGCAGGCTGCGGATAAGCCGTTCGCTTGGGCCGCTTCCCAGCTGAGTACTCAGCTGGGAAGCGGCCCGAGCGAACGGCGTGGGCGGGAGAAGGGCGCGCGAGCCGCGGGCGCGCGGGCAGGCAGGCTGCGGACAAGCCGTTCGCTCGGGCCGCTTCCCAGCTGAGTACTCAGCTGGGAAGCGGCCCGAGCGAATGGCGTGGGCGGGAGAAGGGCGCGCGAACCGCGGACGCGCGGGCAGGCAGGCTGCGAACAAGCCGTTCGCTCGGGCCGCTTCCCAGCTGAGTACTCAGCTGGGAAGCGGCCCGAGCGAAGCGGCAGCAGCGAAGAGTTTGCATGGGCGGTGGGGAAACTCCTTGCTGATGCCCGCCAAGAGGGGGAAGACCTAGGGAAGCCGCCCAGCAGCTGATCTGCCCGGTGCCATCTACGCATGCGTGCCCATAGAAAAAAAGGGCACGCATGCGCAGATGGTGTTCTGACTTCCAGGTTCAAAAATCGCAAATTAGCCTGTTCGCAATGGTCGGGGACGCAATAACCGGGGGATCACTGTATATCAGTATCTATATAGATATATCTATATCAGATATCTGTTGACTTTACAGGCAATACTTGTTTAGACCGCAATTGTGACCAGCACATCAGCTGAGTGAAACTTCAACTGTGTCTATGATCTTACTTCAGAGCTTTCCTTTAGTTTACAGGTCCACAAATTTCATAAATGTAAGGATTAATCATAGTTACTTTTCCATTACTATTGTAACTGCCCTTTTGATCTTACTTCAGCTTTCTTTTGTTCCAGAGACATGCAAGTCATAAATGTGAAAAAGGTCATAAAGTTATTTATTTTATCACTCTCATAACTATGAACAGTCATTAAACTGTTAAACAAGAACTACCAATGTCAAATTATTCTAGAATTACATGGAGTGTACATGTTCTTCATATTGACATTGGTTAGAGTTCAGCTTCAAACAATTCCTTAAAAATTGTTTGAAGAAAAAAAATATATAAGGTCCTTAAATTATATAATAAAATGCACAGCTACTGTTTACTGGACCCAGATTTTTTACTGCCAGAATGATTCAAATAGCAATATATTGCTGCTGAAAAAAGCATAGTTCTTTTATTTTAATTTGGAGAGCTGCTTGACACATTGTTAAACGCAGCTTGTAGTTGTGATTACCTTGACAGCTAGACTCTCGATGTAGGCTATGCAGTATTTCCTGATCTTCTTTTGTTTGAAAGTTATATTCTTCAAGATATGCAGCTCTGTTGTTTGCATTCTGGGCCAGCATTAATTGAATATCCCCACAAAGAGTTAAACTCTGACAAAGAAATAGGAGCACTTCAGAAAGCATGTTCATGAAGAGGCAGCAATATGCGTCTAATTGGGGGGGAAATCAGAAAGGATATTGATGAACTGGAAGTTAGAATATCTCATTACTAAGAAACCACATTATGAAGAATTGTATTATTCTAGCTTCAAACCTTCTGGCAGATTCAAGAAACAAAAGTGCATTTATCTATATCAGAGTTCAATGCTTTATTTATACATTTATTAACCTGATGCCCCTGCTTCATTGAAAGGGTTAGAGTTGAACTGGGGTGGGTCTGAGCATTCTAGGAGGCTGGGGGATGAGGGGCAGGGAGAAACCTCATCAATGTGCCTGAACATCTCCAGAGATATTTGAATAATTAAATAATTTGTATCTGAAGCAGCCAGTTAAAAACCCTCAGATATAAAGAAATTATGAGTGTTAAAGTAGATATAAAAGTATACATCTGAAATATATAAGAAAAGTCCTACTTACCATAACATTGCAAAGCTAATCTTATGTACCGTAATGCTCTCCCATATTTCTGAAGACTCACAGCAGCATCAGAAAGAATATAATAAGCCTTTGAAGATTTTAAAATCAGCTGAAGTTTCATTTTGTATTGCCAGGTTCCAGGGATCATTCCTGACTGACTGGAATGTTTAACTTCCTGAAATGACCCCACTAAAATTAAAAATGAAACAATGATTAGCAATCTTAACATAAAAGTTAAAAGGATTACATTTTGCAATTAAATTAGCAATTTAATTCAATTTAGTTTCAAATTAGCCATTTAGCCATTTTGAATATTGGAGTAAAATTCCTTATTCAAATTAAACTGTTCTAGCTTTTGCTCACTTTTCCATTTCTATAAAACAATCAAATCAAATCAAATTTATTATTACAGTCATAGACCAAAACAAGTAAAAACACTCAGTAAATACACAATCAAAAGTTGTAGGATAAAATGATTAAAAGTAGATAAAATCCATAATAAAATCCAGTCTACCAATTATGCATTGTCAATACTACTAAAGTTACAATCCATAAGCTATGAAGTCGATATTCACTTTGATACTATTAGGGAAAGGAATAAACAAGGTTGCTACATTTGTCGTATAAATTAACTAAGGTGTATTAGGCACTTAAAAGCTGGCCACAGTTTGCATACATACATGCATACACATATACATATACAATCTGAATATGTGCCATGAAATTTGAAGGCATGGAGAATGCCTTTGCTTATTACTTTATCAATAATATATAAAGGACAGTGAAGGGCTGTCCCTCGCCGGCAGTACTGGTGTGTTTCTGGCGACGGGCGCAGGTGAGCATGCGTACAGCATGCACATAGCATGCGCATGTGCACATACTGATGCGAGATTCAGCTTATGTGCAGGAAGCGAAATCTTGTGTAGGATGCTCTCGCATTTGAGATTTCATCAATTTCAAGCAATTTAATTGCTTCTGCGCATGCGCGAAAGCAAAAAAAAACAAAAAATCAGCAAAATCTCACACGCGTGAGCATCCTCATACGAGATTTCATTTCCTGCGCATGTGTAGAAGCTGAACCTTTTGCGGGTATGCACGGGCACACATCGGGAGCGCAGACGGTTTTCCCACCGGGACTATGCACTGGACCGTTCATGCAGCAGCCCACTGAGATCAACTAAATATATAGGATCAAAACATTGTTCCATCTACAAACTGAATTATTTAAAACCACTTTCTTAAAATATACCTTAACAATTAATATAACTTCAACAACCTAACATTACTTTTAAAACAGTAACTGAATGTTCAAATATCTCATTATAATTTTTTTGTCATATTATTTCCCTCAAAGCGCAGGGTCTGCTTTTAAAAAAAAAAAAAAAAAATCAACTGAATATTGATCCATTGGTTGTAACAGGAACTGACAAACCAGCTTGACACCCAAGCCTAATATCATGGGCAAAGAAAAAGTGACCAGCCCAAAGTCACCCAGCCAACTTTCATGCCTGAAGAAGGGAACAGAACTCAGTGTCTCCAGGTTTCTAGCCTGCTGCCTTAATCATTCGACCAAATTGGCAAAGGTGTCATAATAAATACATTAAATGTAGACAAATGCATTAAAATAGCAAAGTTTTACATATACAGTGATCCCCCGCTCGTTGCGAGGGTTCCGTTCCAGGACCCCCCGCAACGAGCGGGTTTTCGCGAAGTAGCGCTGCGGAAGTAAAAACACCATCTGCGCATGTGCAGATGATGTTTTTACTTCCGCAGCGCTAGCGAGGAGCTGAAGATTGGGGGCGGCGCGGCTGTTTTAAAACGTCGCCGCCGGCATGGGGGGCTTGCCAGCACCCCCCGGACCCCCAACCCGGGTTTGGGGGGCTGCTAGGAAGCCCCCCATGCCGGCGGCGACGTTTTAAAACAGCCGCGCCGCCCCCAATCTTCGGCTCCTCGCTAGCGGGCAGGCAGGCGGCGGACAAGCCGTTCGCTAGCGCTCGCTCTCGCCGCTTTCCAGCTGAGTCCTGAAGCGAATTCGCTTCAGGACTCAGGTGGAAAGCGGCGAGAGCGAGCGCTAGCGAACGGCTTGTCCGCCGCCCGCTCGGGCGTCCCGCGCCCACGCCGTTCATTCTCGCCGCTTTCCAGCTGAGTCCTGAAGCGAATTCGCTTCAGGACTCAGGTGGGAAGCGGCGAGAATGAACGGCGTGGGCGCGGGACGCCCGAGCGGGCGGCGGACAAGCCGTTCGCTAGCGCTCGCTCTCGCCGCTTTCCAGCTGAGTCCTGAAGCGAATTCGCTTCAGGAGTCAGGTGGGAAGCAGCGAGAATGAACGGCATGGGCGCGGGACGCCCGAGCGGGCGGCAGACAAGCCGTTCGCTAGCGCTCGCTCTCGCCGCTTTCCACCTGAGTCCTGAAGCGAATTCGCTTCAGGACTCAGGTGGGAAGCGGTGAGAATGAACGGCGTGGGCGGGCGGCAGCGAGGAGTTTGCGTGGGCGGTGGGGAAACTCCTTGCTGATGCCCGCCGCTCGCCCTCCCGCCAGCAAGAGGGGGAAGACCCAGGGAAGCCGCCCAGCAGCTGATCTGCCGGGCGCCATCTACGCATGCGTGCCCATAGAAAAAAAGGGCACGCATGCGCAGATGGTGTTTTGACTTCCGGTTTCAAAAATCGCAAATTACCCTGTTCGCAATGGTCGGGGACGCAATAACCGGGGGATCACTGTACAGTGATCCCTCGAGTATCGCGAGGGTTACGTTCCAAGACCCCTCGCGATACTCGATTTTTCGCGATATAATGGTGCGGAAGTAAAAACACCATCTGCGCATGCGCACCCTTTTTCCATGGCCGCGCATGCGCAGGTGGTGGAGTTTGCGTGGGCGGCGGGGAAGACCCAGGGAAGGTTTCTTCGGCCGCCCAGCAGCTGATCTGCTCGGCAGCGCCGCAGCAGCGAGGAGCCGAAGATCGGGGTTTCCCCGCCGCCCACGCAAAGGGGAAACCCCGATCTTCGGCTCCTCGCTGCTGCGGCGCTGCCGAGCAGATCAGTTGCTGGGCGGCCGAAGAAACCTTCCCTGGGTCTTCCCCGCCGCCCACGCAAAGGGGAAACCCCGATCTTCGGCTCCTCGCTGCTGCCCGCCCGCCGCTCGCCCGCCGCTCGAGAGCAAGAGGGGGAGAGATAGAGAAAGAGAGAGAAGGAAAGAAAGAGATGAGAGAGGGAGGAAGAGAGTGTTAGAGAGGAAGAAGCAAGATAGAGAAAGAGAGAGAGAAAGAAAGATGAGAAAGGAAGAGAGTGACGTCATCGGGTGGGAAAAATCGCGATATAGCGTTTCGCGAAGATCGAGATCGCGAAAATCGAGGGATCACTGTAATTCAAAGTGATGCAATCACTGTACAGTACCTCTATTTATGAACATAATTCGTTCCGTGATCAGGTCCTTAAGTAGAAAGGTTTGTAAGAAGAAGCAATTTTTCCCATAGGAATTAATGTAAAAGCAAATAATGTGTGTGATTGGGGAAACCACAGGGAGGGTGGAGGCCAGAAGATTCCTAGAGAGGCCCCATGGAGGTTTCTCCCTGCCTTTTCCATCCCTGTTTCCTCCCAGGAGATTCCTAGAGAGGCCTCACAGAGGCTTCTCCCTGCCTTTTCCAGTTACAGTTTCAGAGGCAAAAAAATCTTGAACACCTAGTTCTTATCTAGAAAGGTTTGTAAATAGAGGTACCACTGTATAAAGAAAGCAACATTTGAGGTTAAAGGCTTTCTTGACAAAGAGGTTTACCATCTGTGAAAAGCCATTTAGGATGCAACAAACCAAACTTACTCTTGCCTAAAAACAAGGCCATCTGTTTTTCAAGGCATTCAGGGCCAACTGTTGATGATTCATCTTCATATTTTAAAGGGATAGGTATATTGGGGTCCGCTGCAGGAAGATCATTTTCCTTCTTGATGCTACTATCAACCGATTTTAAGCCCTATTTGTTAAAGAAAAAAGTGTTTAAATACTGTACCAACATGTACACATTGAAAAACTGTTAAATAGCACACTTCTCAGTTACATAACTTACTTCAAGAACATAGCTGAGTACTAGTCTGCATCGCTCTTCAGTATCATGGCAAACAGGAAAGGCACAGCTAGGCTTTATAGAAAACACAAAAGACATTTTCATGAAACTAGTGGGATTCAGCTTATATTATCATTGAAAACCAATAAAGAAGCCATTCTTATAAAGAATATACAGAGCCGGGGTGGCGCAGCAGGTAGAGTGCTGTACTGCAGGCCACTGAAGTTGACTATAGATCTGCAGGTCAGCGGTTCAAATCTCATCACCGGCTCAAGGTTGACTCAGCCTTCCATCCTTCCGAGGTGGGTAAAATGAGGACCCAAATTGTGGGGGCAATATGCTGGCTCTGTTCAAAAGTGCTATTGTTAACATGTTGTAAGCCGCCCTGAGTCTAAGGAGAAGGGAGGCATAAAAATCAAACAAACAAATAAACAAACAAAATAAATAAATAAGCTTAAAATGAAATCAAGAGAAAACTGACTCCAGAATTTATGTTTCAATTGTTTTTATAAACACAATTAAGAGAGGGGTTTAATATGCACAGAAAGTCACCAGACAGAACAGAATTAGAATTATATACAAATTTATTTATTTATTTATTTGATTTTTTAGGGCAGCTTACAGCATGTTAGCAATAGCACTTTTTAAGAGCCAGCATATTGTCCCCACAATCTGGCTCCTCATTTTACCCACCTCAGAAGGATGGAAGGCTGATTCAACCTTGAGCCAGTGATGAGATTTGAACTGCTGACCTGCAGATCTACAGTCAGCTTTAGTGGCCTGCAGTACTGCCCTCTACCTGTTGTGCCACCTCGGCTCATGAAAATCATGTGATTTCTAATATGAATTAATAACTGTTGGGATTTGAAATGGAACTTTTTTTTTCACCAATTATTGAAAACAGTATAGGAAGGCCTACAGGACAATCTACTTTATGTAAAATCTGTCTATTCAATATCTATGGGTTGAGATATCATGTTATAAAGTCTTCCTCCCAATATGCTACAAATTCCAGTATTCATAAGTAAAGTTTCTTAGTTGTATGGTAGTTCTCCTGCTCTGGAACACCTTGACCCCCAAATAATGACGATCCCTTCCCTGTTGTCACTCCAGAAAGTTATAAATACAATACTTTTTCCAATGATCCTTTGCAGTAAGGAACAGTGTCTCAACAAAGACAACCAGAGGCAGTGGTGCTAATATACACAATCAAATGTTATTGTTGGAATTTGTAGCATTGTTTGAGAATGTACAGATATACCGTATTTTTCGGAGTATAAGATGCACCTTAGTTTGGGGGGAGGAAAACAAGGAAAAAAGGCAATTTGCCAAACAACACACAGCACAGATGATATACACTGTTTGCTGTGTATTTCTGTGTGTGTGTGCCTGACCCATAGAAATAGCAAAGAATTTGAGAAATGTACATTAGGCAGTATATTAATCCCAGAAAGTTTTCTTAAATGTAATCACATTAATTCCTCCCAATTATTTAAATAGATCTACTCCAAACATGACTAAGTCAGGGTTTAACTCAGCTGCCTTATCTTAATACCAAAATAGGATACAGTACTATTACATTTCAGATTATACTTTTACAGATCTTTAAAATTGATGTGGCTTTCTGGAAGTATTCTCTGCCATTAAAAAAAAGATGCAATAACGCTGGGTCTCCTCAAATCAAGCATTTATTTTAAAAAGCATATTCATTTTGTTCAGTTGTCTAGAACAATAATAAAGAACAATAATAAAGTCTTTAAAAAATAAGTCTAATAATGAACATTGTATAGGCATTTATAGTTACTGATTTACCTCCTTTCAGCAAAAACAGCAAGTTTCAGCACAGTCTGATTAGCACAAGAAAATAAAATTCTGTCTTTGCCTCTCCCTCCAGCAATTTGCCTCTGTGCAGCTTTAATTTCACTTTCATTTTAGCATGTGGGTTTGCTAGCAACTTCAATCAATCAGCTGAATGTCAGGGGCTTGTGCTTATTAGGCTCTGCTGCTATTTGCTGCAATGAGGTAAACTTCTGACAGGCAGAACCCAAAAAGTGGGGGTGGCTGGGTGTATAGATTCGGTATACCCAAGTTTTCACCCTCTTTTGGGGGGGGGTAAAAAGATGCATCTTATACCCCCCAAAATACAGTAATCCATATTACCCATAGGGGATATGCACACAAATGTTTAAAAATCACATATATTTGGAATTATGGACAAAGAAAGGAGAAAAAAAGTGATTAGCTGATTAATCTAACGTAAGTTTAAATGATTCTAACAAGCCAAAAAGGCTGATAGGGTTAGGGTTAGAAAAAAATAATATGAAGTTATTTACTTGAAATAAATTATTTTGATATCTATTTTTGAAAGGCACGTATTTCCACTGAAGGCCCAATGGAGGTAATCTTCAACTGAACACTCTCCCTCTTGTATGAATTACCCTAACAGGAAGGAATCCCACATATTTTGATTTAGAGCATAAAATATAACCCCAATGTTAACTGAAGTGGTATTTCAAATGCAGTAGATAAACTTACACGTATTTGATGAGTAGACTTGTATTTTTCAGGTACCGACAATTCTCCAACAGATTTGATTATAGCAACAGCTTTGCTGTCATCTGGAAAATCTGAGCTGGTGCTATACAATCCATTCTCGTCACTATCAGGCATTTCTTCTTCTTCTTCACTATAACTTTCATCAGAGTTTCCATTTAAAGGAAATTCGCTGCTTTCTTCCTTTTTTGGCTCATCTAATTGGAACAGTTCTGAGAGCATGTAATTTGCTGAAGCAATCATCTTATTTGAAATAAAGACAGAAATAAGAATTCAAAGGGTCTCCCAGTGCTAGATTTTTGTATACATATCTTAAAAATGGATTTAAAGGTAAAATTGTAGTTAAAATATGCTTGATTATTTTAAATGGTAGAACAGGATGTATTCACATGGTTCCATTATTTTAACTGTTATAAAAAGGCAAACTGATTTAACTTAAACTGTGCTTTATTAAAATAAGCCAAGTTCAAATATCAATCAAATACAACAAATTCCGGTATTAAACCACATGAATAGAATGCCAAAGTTCACTGAAGTGACTTAGCATTATGTGCAATCTAGAATTCAGTGAGGTTGCATAAACATGAAGAATCTTCCACTGTATTTGGAGATCAAGTATATACTTAATTTTAACCAGTCTACATAAAGTGTTTTCACTAGATGATATGGAAACAAGAGTATGCAGATTTAATTCTTACCTGAGGATGTCTGCCCTTGTCCAATAATTTTACGCAGTTAAGGAGTAAAGTTCTAATGGTACCATAATATTTCCGGTTTTGAGTTTTTTTCAACATCATATTGCATGCAACTCTAAGCAAAAGTAAGGGAACAGAAAAGAAACAAAATTCTCACATTTATTTATTTATTAGATTTATATGCCGCCCTTCTCTGAAAACTCAGGGCGGCATACAAATTTAATAAATAAATCAAATCAAATATCTACTGAAATTTTATTTAAATATATATGTAAATAATGCATTGCATTGCAAATATTTTAATGACAAGAAAATGCTGAAGACAATATTTTCTTACATCTTTTACAATGATTCTAAATTTCATGCATGTACTGTTTTGAATGTTATCTTTGTAGTACTTCGGCGTAAGTTTTGCTTTTAAACATGTAATACATATTTCCCCCCTACTTTTGTCTTAGAAGCAACTGATAAAAATCCTATAAAGATTATGAGATACTCTGATAAATAGTTTTCCAGGTCTGATTTTAGTTCTAATGGACCCACATCTGCTCCCTTGGGCTAAAGCAAGCTATATAAAGTTAACATACTGTTTCCTTTACTTTCAACAGAGAAAATAATTAAATGGAATACCCACCCTCCCAAAAGACATTGGCTACTCTTGTGGTACAAACTAGCATGAGATATAAAACTAATTTTTCTTGTCAATTTCTTCAAATATCTAGATGATTAAAAAATTAAAATAAAATGCAACAGTGCATTTTCTAATTTTCTTGTACACAAATTAGAACTTTTACTAATATTAGTATTTCAACATTGGGATCAAATACTGCAATAAACCATTTAATAGGTGTAATTTTTATTATTACTCAACATACTTATAGTGTAGGATAGATTGCTATACAAACAGTATGTTATCATTATAACAATATAACAATTTTCTCAAACAAAATATTTTGCTTTTTTCTTTGCATTTTTGCCTCCTACAATATAAAACCCAATACCAGATTCCATTTAATTACTTTTTTAAAAGTTAACTGCTGCATCAAAACAAGTGCTTAAATAATTAACATTTTACTTTCAGTAAAGGTATTGAATGTACATATGTAAAGGAAGGGGTCACCAAACCCTTCTTTTATAGAGACTTGAATCCTCACGATATATAGAATAACTTACTTGTAGAGAAGAATTGCTACTGGCATTGTGAAAGGATTTTGGTATTTATCTTCTGTTTCTTCACACAGGGTGGTGAGATCATACAACTTCACTATATCACTTCCACTTGCTGAAAGGAAAAATGTTTACTATCAGTTTGTCTGATAAAAGTAGAAGTCCAAAGAATAAAAATCCAGTATTGTTGGTAATGCTATAGTATTTTAGAATATAAAGCTAATGACTAAGATTTGCTCCGCTTTCAGTTTACCTAATCATTAATATGGCTCAAAGTTTTCCAACCACAGAAAACTGAAAAATTTGAAACTTTCTTCCTGTTCAATTATGTGCATATTGCACCTGAAGTTATTAGACATATGGGCCAGAATGGTGCAGTGGTTTGAATGCAGTATTGTAAGCTAATTCTGATGACTGCCAGGAATTTGATCCTCACTAGCTCTTGGTTGACTCAGCCTTCTATCTTTCCGAGATCAGTAAAATGAGGACCCAGATTGTCATGGGCAATATGCTCAGGCGAGGGTTCCTACTTTTTGCCACTACTGGAATACTCCTGGCATGGGCGCACGTACATCAAGCATGCAGGCATGTCCTCGCACGAAATTCAGCTTTTGCGCTTGAGCCAGAAGCCAAATCTTGTGTGAAGACACATGCACAAGTAAGATTTTGGCCATTTTTGCTTATATTTTTGCTTTTGCGCATGTGCAGAAGCAAAAAAATGCCAAAAATGGGTGAAATCTCGCACGTGAGAGCATCCTCACATGAAATTTCACTTCCAGCGCATTTGCAGAAGCCAAATCTCACCAGGCATGCCTTGGGGGCGCGGAGACGCGTGCACATCTCCATTTCCGCTAACGGATCACTGATCCCACCCGTACCGGCTGCAAGCTACTACTGAATGTGCTGACTCTGTAAACTGCTTAGAGAGGGCTGTAAAGCACTGTGAAGCGGTTTACAAGTCTAAGTGCTATTCCTATTACTCCCATTCACTAGAAGCCTGAAAGCTCACAAGATGACTACTGTCAAACACAAACTTAATAGCACAAAATACTATCTCCTTATTTTGGTATAAATGAAGAGAGACATGGTATGCGTTGTCAGTGTAATCAGTGATTAGAAATTTTGGGGAAAATTTGTGAGTCTTCAGTACCGTATTTCATTCCAAGTCAGCCACATCGCAATTTGCCCTGTCAAAAACATTAAAAAACATTATCGTTCAGGGGGAAGTTTACCTTTAAACAGCCAGTATGTGTGTCCTTCTTTTGTACAATTAGATTTCAGAAAAGATAAGATATTTTGAGCAATATCTTTTATTACTTTAGTAGAGAAATTGGAGTTCTCCAAGTTGGGTATATCTTCTGTCTTAATCATTTCATATTTCTGCAACAAAAATGAAACAATTTTTAGAACTGAAAAAAAATACTATATGGAGTATTCATTGGAAAACGTTCATTATACAGGTAGTTCTCATTTAGCAACTGTTTGAAGTATGGTGGATGCCCCCAAAGCTACTTACAACCTGAATCTGAAGTTATAGCTATTGCAGTACCCCTATAGTAGTTTGCCCTTACAACCAAGCAGAGGGATGCTTCAGTGCTTCCCCTAAAGCCGGTGGGGGTTTTGAAGGGTGGGTGTGGCATGAGGAGTCTCGGGAAGTAAGATAAATCTTGGGGGCCTGGGACAGGCAGGGTCTCTCCACAGAGGCATTCCATACTCCATTTAATGACTTGTGGGTTTGTTTAATGGTTGTATCAGGGATGCAGAGGGATTGTTAAGCAAGGCTGTCTAGCTTAATGACTGTCACCACTTGCAATCGTAATGGACAGGCTCCACTAGAGCTGTAAATTGAGAGCTACCTGTGAAGCTTGCACAACTTTTTGTGACATGTTCTATGTATAATATAGAACTCACAGTTATTAACATGCATACATGTAAGTTCTTGTGTACAAAGTACAGTACTGTTTCCAAATGAAATGTGCTTACGAAGAGATTCACAATGAAGTCTCCAATGGGCTGCTATCTGCTTGCTATAGCAACCTTCCTTGAATAGATACCTGTCATTTTATTCAACTAGTGTGTTCTTCAGTAATCAGCTTAGCTAGCTGGGAACTTCAAACGTTACATCAGAACAAATATATAGGGGATACCAGATTGGATAAAATCATAGCAAAACTATACTCTAAACCTCTGACTGATTCTTTTGCTGATTGAGATTAAGAAAGCAATCAGAATATTTTGACTGAAAATTTACCTGAACAATTCCATTGACATGAAAACACATAACAAGTTCTGGAACATTGCAGATCAAGTTGTCCAACCAATAATCAATTCCTGTTAGCACATTAATTGGCTTATTGTTATCCCTTCAAATAAAAAATGTTCTAATGTTATTTCAATAAAACAATAGTTAGGACTCATTAAAATATAAATAGTATTGATTCCAAATTAAATATTGTTAATACAATATAAACCTGTGAATATTAGCAATCAGAACTAACAGAAAAATGAAAATATTTGCAGCAGATATGAAATAAAGTGGTTTTTAAATAATGACCAATTTTGTAATTTTATTTCTATTGTGTGTAGAAACTTTTCCATTTAAAAAGCAACTTTAAGTCAACTAATCAGAAGAGCATATAAATTAAATTATTGTTAAGTGAAGGGCAGAGGTAAAAAATGAGAAATATACAGAATACAACTCAGAATATAAGAGAGTTTGACCTATATTTTACATATTTTAAATCCTTCATATTTAATATATTAACAACATTTAACAAATTTGTCATTTTTGTTTTTGCCAAATAGGCAAAACATAGATTAGACTTTTTGAAGGCTCCTCATTCATTGGAACTACTTAAGCTTAGTTCATATTGAATAAGGAATTCATTTTTGACGTGACCTTTTAGCAACAGGTTATAAGTAAAAAATGACAAGAGCATTTTTCAATAGGGAGCTATCTAATTTAAGTCACTTAATTCACCTGAGACGCAAGCTGACAGCAGGGTATCTTCCTCCTCCAAATATAGGCATATTTGAACCTACCAACATGTGGATATCTTCAAACGTCCATAAGATGTTCCTAACGAAGTCATTTTTAAGACCCTTAAAATTTGAAGAACATACCATGTATAAACATTTATTCTCTTTATTATAAAAGAAAATGTAGCATAGCTTTGCAGACTTAAAAGGAAGCAAGATGCACAAAGAGCAAATAAACCATAATACATGGTAGCTATTCTAGACTTTCACAATAAAAAAATCAAGATTGCAGATGCCACAAAACAATTGATAGAAATGATTTTCCCCCTCAGCTGCACTGTAAATCAAACTGAGCAAAGGGATTTTCCTCAGGTCAAATTCCACATAAAATCATACCTGACTGCTTTCCCCGTCACTGAACAAAGTAGTTAGGTTTTGTTCTTTGGGGGCTGAGGCCACATGCCCCACTACATATGAGGATTCAAGAGGCACATTTCCCTGTGAAAAGCACAAGGGCATAAGTGATTCTACTGTTGAAATGATATAAACTCTGCTTTTAATAAAGTACCAATTTTGCACATTAGATAACCTATCTGTGAAGGCTTTTTTCACTGAACATACATATTTTGGTTCTTTTCAACCAACACCTTTGAACAGTCCACAATGAAAATTGTTTATAAAAACTCATTGTTAAGTCTTTGCAATTTCTTTGTTTATATAAGCAGCCTTATCCAGAAAATATGAGTCTACCAATTTCTACAAAAAAGTCCATGCAAGATTATTTAACTACTAGTCTTCTATATGCAACAGGTACGGAAATGTTTTGTAATATTAAAATTATAAATATTCCCAATCGATGACAAGATGTTTGCTTGCATTTATATTATAAATAGTAGTCAGTTTCATTCACAGTTTTTCATTCTCACAACCTCTGAACCCAATGATGGAAAAACAAACCCTGACTTCTCTTTTAAGATTAGCTCTCATTTTCAGAACAAGAAATACATTTGCACAGAAGAACGACTATGCTTTCCTGGTTTTAGTAATATGTTTTACTAATTCTATGCTACATTGATAAGACCCCCACCTCAAAAGTATCATATCCTATTTAAGAACTAGACTGGGAATCATCTAAAATTTTAAAAAGGCATGATCAAGCAATTGGCAGTTAAATCCTATGAAGAGAGAGATTATAGGAAACCAGAACATACCACAAATCAGAACAGTTTTGACAATTATTTAGGGAGGTAAATATGTTGAATATGTTGAAGTTGAACTTAGCCAATTATCCAGTTTTGTATTTTATTTCTGGATTCCTCCACTAGAAGGCAATCCCTTCCAATTTTGAGTCTAACTCTATGTCTTCCTATGTCTGTCTTTCTCTATTTTGTGACTTTCTCTATTCTGTGACCTTTTCCTTCCCTGTGACAAAGGGAATTTTCTCAACTTTAAGTAGTTGTCAGGTTAAGATGGCAATTTGGTTGGATTGCCATTGCTAAGAGATGCATTTGTGTGATCACATCATTTAAGATTCGTAATCTCAAAATGGATGGGTTGCTAAACAGAAATGGCAGGAGTTCCAGATTAGGAGCACAAGAATGCTACAGAAGATTGAGGGAAGTCTGGGATAGACCAAAACGCAGATTTCTCCTTTTTTGGATACTTGGGACTCTGGAATATTTTACAAAAGAAATAGAGAAAATTATGGAACAAATTCAAGAACTTATGAAGAACAGGGATATACTTGAAGAGAACCTTATGATTATATAGCAGAGGTTTGGCATTTTTTTTCTAACAACATATGAAGATTGAATTACAGATTTTTCTTATTAAGAGGATTTCCTAAAGCAAAGTAATAACAATTAAAGCTGGCCTCACACAAATAAGGACATGGGGTATTATATAGGGTTTAAGCAAAGTTTCTTCTCCATTCTACATTCAGAGCTTAAAATCAAGAAGAAAACCACATCAAACCAGAAAAGAGCACAATTTGAAGTATTTTTCTCAAACTAACCTTTTTACTTTCTATATGATTCGGAAGTTCACAAATATTCATGTTACCTATAGCACTTTATAATTTATTCTGAAACACAATCAAAGCAAATCAAAAGGCGCAATTAGTCTAATTTATATTGGACTTAGCTCATGTAAATCATTTTGAGATCCTGAATGCTCTCTACATCATGCTATCTAGTGAGTTCTTGCACGCTCATTTGTAAGATGTATTTTACTCCCATCTACTTATAAAAAAAGGTCAGGAAGCAGCCATTTTTCCCTGCTGTTCAACAGTCACCAGACTAGACCTTGGCAATGGGTGGGTAAGGAAGTGGGGGGGAGGGCTTTAAGAAACAACTGCTACCATCAAGATAGAAAGGACAATATTTACCTGATTTGAAGTACTTGCATCTTCAGAAAGGGAGGAAGGCATTTCAAAAGGAGCTGGCCAAGAAACCCTGCTAGATTCATCTGTTTCATCTTCTGTTGTCTCTTCTTGATTTTGCTCTTTGGAACCAGCAACAGGTTGAGCAGCTTCATCACCATTGATACTGACAAGAAAGAAACTGAAAATGTTAATTAAACCATTTTCACAAAACATTATATTTTAATATTGTTATTTTTAATAACTTCCTCATAGTTACAATATGAACACACATAACTTTTTGTAATATATTTTTATCACGCACCGTAGCATGGTTTAAACAGAAGAGAATATAAACATTACATTTTTCAATCAGCCACTTTGTTTTTAGCTACATAAAACTAATGTTCTCAAGATGGTATCTATATTCCAAGCAACTGCAACATAATAGATTTATCATTTTTAAATGGGATTCTACCATACTTTAAAACATAGCCTTAGTTTTACAATGCCATATATCTTTCAAAGGATAATCCTTAAGTCTATAAAAGTTTTTGCAGTTCAACACAATGCCAGCTAGCAAGGAGCACATGCAGACAGGATAATGAAAAAATATCATGAGTGTACTAGATAAGAGATAAGTAAATAGTATGTGAATATATGTTGCCCATGTTTTGTCTTGGTGCATTATGATGTGACATACATTGTGCGTGCTGTCTTTTTGTAGAGAATATTCTATTTGCCATTTTCTGAGAGCATCTATTTACTTTCCCTAAAACACTATTTTGGCATAATTTGCACAGGTCAATATGTATAATTTGGGATTCAGCCTTATCTCTGCTTTGGACCCAGTTCCCTGAAGAAGTTACCTGTCCCTGGGTTTCATCATTTTGCTTCTGATAATTAGATATTAGACCTAAAGTGTCATATATTTTCCCAGGCATGAAATTTGCTGCCATGGATTGACCATTACAAAAGTATAAACTTATGAGCCTATCTTTGTAACAATATGCAGTGTTTATTAAGACAATCTGTTAATTAAATTTCATTAATTTAGAAAAATATTGTATAGAAATCATTCATTTTTGGTACTACATCTGGATTCAAAGTGCTACATGTGTTAATGGAAACTTTTATTTCTTTTCTAGCTACAGGCACCTGCAGCTCTCCAAAGGAGAAACTTTTGGAATGACATTCCATGAAAAATGAGAGATTATAAAATCAGGAGGGAAAATCACTTTGTATGTACTCTTCTTTTCTCAATGTTCAGAAACAAAAGAGATATAATGTTGCCTAAGCTTTGAAATGACATTTAACTTAGGATGTAGCTACAATGTGGGTTAAACACAAAGGAACAATTTAAACAAAATTACAAAAACAAAATTACCAAAAGGTACCTGTAATATAAAAATTTGGAAAGTATAGCTTTATGGTACCAATGTTCTTTGCTCTTCTTTTTTCGTTGCCACTTCTGATCTATTAATCTCTGATAGAATTCTTTCAACCATGTCCAATCTCCAGTCTAAATTACAAACAAAAAGGTAAATAGTAATTACCTTATTAATGGTTTTTTTAAAAAAAGATTCCCTTGAGTTAAGTATAGTTCTGGTTTCTACATGAGATATCCCATTTTTTTTATAACAATATATAAAGACATATAGCCCAGTATTCAGAAACACACCTATTTTTGAAATACAGGTTACTCCTCAATTTACAACAGTTCACTTAGTGACAGTTTGAAGTTACAACAGTACTGAAAAAAATGACTTACCGAGAAGAAATTTAGAATAACAAAATTAAAATAAAGTAACAATTGGAGAGATATTTTGCTCTCCCCTTCTTTCCTAATTATATTTTATAGATTTACAATATAATATTTAACTTCCGGAAAACCATATCTGTATTATCACGCTTTCCTAAATTAACTATATTTCTTAAAAACAAACAGAAAAATTTTAATATCTCCTTCCATTTTAAAGTTATAATAAAAACTTTAAAGGTATAGAAACAATAATACCAAAGGAAACAAGGCTAACAAAGCAATTCTAGTCTATAAATATTATGGCATGACTGAATTAAGGAAAAAAAGGTCTTACTTTCAATTTTGATAAAATTTCTTTCTTTTCTTCAAATGTGTTTATATCTGTTTTTTTATTTCAGTTTTGTACTGTGCATTAAAAAATTTAAAAAACAAAAAAAGGGGGGGATTATTTACCTTATTTTTTGAAGTATAAGACACACATTTTTCCTCCCTAAAAGAAAATTTGGGTGTGTCTTATACTCTGAATGTAGCTTTTTTCAAAGCTTTTTTTCAGCCCTAGCTAGGTGCTCTTCCTAGCTGTTGCCTTGCAGGCTCTTTTATTGCTACTCTCTGTGAATAATGTTTTTCCAGCCCTAAGTCTTTACAGGCTTTTTTCATTGCTCTACTTGCTCCAAATATGTTTCTTTCTAGCCCTGAGCAGGTGCTAATGATGTTCCGAGCTCTAATCGGCTTGCAAGCTCTTTCAATTTTACTCCCTCCTGTTGTGGTTGGCTCTGGCCCAGCTCCTGCCCTGGGGAATGTGGAGATGGATGTGGGGGAGACATCCACATCCCACAGGCATGTTTTGCTCCCGATAGAATCTCCCGACGAAGGGTCCTGACGAAGGAAGCGTGAGTAGCAGGGAAGAGGGGAGTTTGGCAGACAGCCCGGGAGGAGATTAATCATCCTTATCAATCCTGGATTCTGAACAAGAACTTATGACAGACCCACGCATGCATAGAGTGATGCATAGGGGAGAACAACTGAAGGATTATTACAGGAGATAACTGAGGCCACCTGTGGTTGGGTGGGGCTGCTGTAATTAGTGCTACAGATAAAAAGAGCAGCATGCTGATTTAGCCTCGTGGAAGTTTATCTGATTCATAGTTTCGTCAAGATCGTGGTTTTGCTGTTTCCCTGTTCAAGATTGTGTGTGGACTTTCTGGACTTTGGAATTGGACTCAATTTCCTAGTTACTGGGTGAGAAATTGGATTGCATTTAAACTGTGCCTTGTGTGTACTAGAAAATCCCTTTGACATTTAAAAAGGGAGTTTTTCTGCTTTTCTGTCGATAAAGACATTTGGTTTTCCTTCTATCGTGTGGTGTGTGTCTTTTTAGACCAATTACCCTGTAATGACGGGTGGTTGGGACACCCGGCAGAACACCTCTGAATAAGTTTTTTTTAAGCCCTAACAAGGGGATAAAATAATGTGCTGAACCTGACCAGATTAAGGATGCTAGCCAGATGAATACCTGGTAAGCAGATTTTTTTCTCTATTTTCCTCCCCAAAAACTAAGGTGTGCACCTTATACTCCAAAAAATACGGTATGACAATTTTTTACACTTGCAACCATTGCAGCACTTCCATGGTCATGTGATCAAAATCCAGACACTTAAAAACTGATTCATTTATGATAGTTGAAGTGTCCTGGGGATTTCTAACAAATAAAATCATTGGGGAAGTTATTTTTCACTTAACTATTGTGTTGCTAACTTAACAACTACAGCTAATCATTTAAGTGTGGCAGAAAGGTCATAAAATGGAGAGGAATTCACTTAATATATGTCTTGCTTAGCAATAGAAATTATGGTCCCAATTATGGTCATAAGTTGAGGACTACCTGTAAAAGATTAAAAATGAGTGGTTTCCATTGCCCACTCCTTATTTTTTAAAAATTGTTTGTTTAGTTTACAGTCCAGAAATTCAGATCTGTTAAGAGATCTGTTCATTTGGTGTTAAGGAGTGGCTCATTGAAATGTATTAAAGCTTAGCCTACGAATAACTTACTGTATACATTAGAAAGACTGCCCAATATGAATCTTAGGAGGTAAAAATTAGATGATGCACTGTATTTTATTTAGTAATCATCAATTTTAGTGTTTTTTCCTACTTTGTCTAATAATAGTATCTCCAGTTGTTGAAGCTATATATTATGATAACAACACACATTATGTACAACAATTTGAGCCTTTGAATTCTTTCAACTCTTCATCAATAAAAATTCTATAAAAATGAAAATGCATGCCTTTCATCAAATGTATTGATAGATGTTGCATAGAATTTAACTAGAATTGGGTGCCATAATCCTAATTCTAGAATTCTGTTGAGGACACCAAATAGTTTCACAGTTCCAACTCTCCTAGGAAGAATCATAAGTATTTCTGATAATATCATTGAAGGATAAATAGCAACACTATAAACTAAATAAAACATTACAAAATATATTGTGACCACCTGTGATGATCTCATAAAGAGTTCTTGAATATCTAAATCATCCAATAGAAGCGTCCTCCCAATTCGATGTACTGCCATGCTGACATGTGATTTGCTGTAAGGTATCTTAAGAAGTTTTTTAATATTCTGCAGAATAAGAAAATATAAAGTTTTTAAGAAATTAGGCAGATCTGCAATTCAGAAGTTTCCATGCAGATAAACTTGAGAGGAATCAAAAAACACAAAGGAATCAGTGTTAGAGCATAACACCACCAGAGTTTTGAAATACCTTTTTTGTGAAATTTGAAAATAGTTCAGATATTCAGCAAAATCTCTGTGAATTCTGATTAAGGAAATTGCCATACAGCATTGAATTGTCACTCACATTTCCTATAAACTTAAAATCGTGAATCAGAAATGTTGGTTTCAAAAGAATTCAGAAACTATGTTTTATACCAGGGATCCCCAAACTTGGCAACATTAAGACTTGTGGACTTCAACTCCCAGAATTCTGAAGTCAGCTATGCTTGCTGACGAATTCTGGGAGTTGAAGTCCACAAGTCTTAAAGTTGCCAAGTTTGAAGACCTCTGTTTTATACTAAACATAAGTTAGGAGAATGTTTTCCAAATTAATAAATTGTGGATATTTCTCTAATCCTAGCATTGCTGTAACTAAAAACTGGAATATTAAGCAGAGGGAAAGTGAAAAACTGTAAACCATGGCTTATCTAAATATTATGTAGTCAAATATTACAACTTGCAAAAATTCTTATGTGGATGTAGAAATAAGCTGGAAGTATGAACAGAAAAGTATTAACGTACTTATAGTATTTTGGTTTTTGGTTTTTTTAATAGTCCTGATTAATATTACAGCAGCATTGGTCATTGAGGTCCAGAACTCTGTTTTTGAAATGTTAATTCCAGCCCTGCCTGTGGCTTGATCTCAATGACTTGCATCCCTGCCCACTCTAAAATAACACCCACATTTCTTTTTCACTCAGAAATTGCCCACTCCTATTTTAGGAACTAATAACCTGAACACATATATTACTTTGATCTGTCTTACCCAAAAATAACGCCATAATCTGTTGCAAACTAAGGCTACATTCATGGTCTGGAAAAGGTGAAAACGTCTTCATGAAGACAGTGTGCTAAACTGCATAATCAGCACCTATTGTTTTTAGCCATCTTCAGCCATTTCATGAAAGTTTGATTGAACTGAAGTCACTTCTCAGAATGGAAAGGTACTCTCACTCTTTTATATGGGGCAATTTATTTATTTCCCATTCAGAAGTTGGAATTTCTTCTGCTACATTCAGTAGTTCACGAACCTTTGGTATATGTTTTGTTTTGAGTGGAGAGATAAGGTATTACTGTACATAGAAAAGGATGAACTAAAATTTTGTAGAGATCAGTCTTGATCAACTTCCAGGAGACAGTCAATGTTCAGGTAAGTCTCACCTCTAAGATTAGATTGCTTCATAATTCTCACAGACAGATGCTATTATAAAGAAATATCGCTTCCTGCCCACAGTGCCACTAATTGTAAGGTAGAAGTGCTATGGTTTGTTCCATTCCTGAAATTAAAATATTCCTTAAACCTTTGAGAATTCTCAGTATTTTTCCCTATTTGAGCCCTATTTACTGAGAACAGTAATAGTAAAGTTGCCTTAGGCTGCTTCAAGGCTCCTTTAGTTCCCTAAATAAACACGAAGCACCTTCTCTCTCAGACCCACCCCACAACTCCAATATTACTATTATTATTATTATTTATTAGATTTGTATGCCGCCCCTCTCCGAAGACTTGGGACGGCTCACAACAATAATACAATATACAAAGTACAAATCCAATATAAGTTTAAAAAAACGAATTTAAAACCCATAAATATTAAAAACGATCATTACTACACAGTCACACCATTCTCATATATTACAGTCAGAAAAAGGTGGGGAGGGTGGGGAAAAGATAGTTATTCCCCCCATGCCTGGCGACATCTTGCGGAAGGTGGGAAGAGTAGGGGCAATTCGAATCTTCGGGGGGAGTTGATTCCAGAGGGCCGGGGCCACCACAGAGAAAGCTCTTCCCCTGGGTCCCGCCAAACGGCATTGTTTAGCCGATGGGGCCCGGAGAAGGCCAATTCTGTGGAACCTGGTTGGCTGCTGGGATTCGTGTGGTAGAAGGCAGTTCCGGAGGTATTCTGGTCCGATGCCATGTAGGGCTTTATAGGTCATTACCAACACTTTGAATTGTGACCGTGACCGGAAACAGATCGGCAACCAGTGCAGGCCGCAGAGTGTTGGTGAAACGTGGGCAGATCTTGGAAGCCCCACGATAGCTCTCGCGGCCACATTCTGCACAATCTGAAGTTATCACAACATTTTGCTGCTTCTCTACTCAGCTTTTGCTAGACTGGCTAGAGAGAGGTCTTAAAGTTACATGGTACTAACAGCCTGGGTCCTGGTATTTTGCAGGCAGCCTGTCCTCTCACATTCCTTTGGAATGCAACTCATCACATTTGAATTAGATTTAGCCAATTATTCTATTAAAAGACAACACTATTCTTCTAAAATATAACTAACTCAATATTAAAAACTGTTAGTATTTAATGCTCATAAATAGTAGTAGTAATTATTTAGTGTGCAGATGACTAAAATCAGTACTAATATATCAATATAATATCAACCAAAATTGACAATAATCACTAAAATAACAATACAAATATATGTGGAATATAAATGTAAAAATATAATATACAAATGCAATATAAATGCAATAAAAATAATTTATCAAACTCTCTCCCTTTAAAGTAGTAAGATCAATTAAATAGTCTAACAAGTTTGGATTATATACTATGTTATGTTATCTAAGAATATACATACCTCGGAATCAGATACAACATCCACATCATTTCCAACTGAGTCGATAAAATCATATGCCATGCCAAAACTATTTTAAATAAAAATATGAAATTAATCAAGTACTGTATTTATTTTTCAAAATGAATGTACTAACTTTTTATAATTTCAGGGTTTTTACCCCATCATTTTATCTCCAAGGCATTCAAAGCAGCTAAAAGATTTTTTTAAAATTTAAACCTATTTAAAAACTGGTATTAAAATCACCATAATCTAATTCAAAAATCCTAGTTAAAAAGGAAATTATTCTTTTCTAAAACCAAAAGAGAAAGAACAACTGCCATTGGACTGCATTCCATAATATTTAATCAAAGCATAGCTTTCAAATGTAATCTAAATTTTGTATCTAAACAACATTATAAATCATTTAAATATCAGGAGATTAGATCATTACTTGTTTCTGACCCCTGACAGAAAGGATGTGTAGAGAGTTGCTAAGAAACCCATCATTACCACTCATTCAGTTCTAAGCAGAAATAGGATAATCACAATCTACCATCTCTATTATTGCTATTTGGGGGCAATATGCTGACTGTAAACCGCTCAGAGAGGACTGTAAAGCAATATGACTATGAAGCAATATATAAGTCTAAGTGGTATTGCTATTGATTTTTAGAAGAAGAGAACTCGGTCCTTTTCCTCAGAAAAATATGTTTTTAAAACTCAGTAATTATTGCCATTATTTTTCTTCAGAAAAAAACAAAAATGTACAGGTAGTCATCAAATTACAAATATACCTGAATCCATTATTACGTTTATAAAGAAAGTCATCATTTGACTAGACTCAATTTTAAGACTTTTGCAGAAGCTGTTAAGTGAACTCATTGTTTCCTATGGGGAACTTTTTGCTAGAAATTGGAAAATAATAGCTGGTTTCTGACAAAAACGTTGTAAACTGTGATCATG
Organism: Erythrolamprus reginae; assembly: GCF_031021105.1. Classification (NCBI taxonomy): domain Eukaryota; kingdom Metazoa; phylum Chordata; class Lepidosauria; order Squamata; family Dipsadidae; genus Erythrolamprus; species Erythrolamprus reginae. Next base: position 47,082,099 of record NC_091954.1, read on the forward strand.
TGATTTCATCGTGCTGCAAGCAGCTGTGAATGTATGCTTGTGCTACTAAGTACCAGAAATGCGGTCCATGTAACATCAAAATTTTAAAATCCCATTTTGGGGGTTTGTTGTAACTTTAAAAGGTCACCAAACAACTGGTCATAAGTCAAGGACTACTTGAATGCATTTCTCTCATGAACAAAATGTATTAACTATATATAAAACATATTTTATTGGTCACCAAAGAAAAATGGAAGTAGAAAATTCAAATTAAAAAGGTTCAGATAGCTCTTGAGGTATGATCACAACTGAGCTCCAAATTTCTGTTGCTAAGCAAGATAGGTGTTGAATGAGTTTTGCTCCATTTTGCACCTTTTTTGTCATCTTTGTTAAGCAAATCGCTGCAGTTGCTAAGTGAATCACATAGTTGTTAATCTGACTTCCCCATTGACTTTGCTTGTTGGAAGCCATATGGGAAGACTAATAGTGAATACACGATCCTGGGACAGTGCAACTATTATATATAAACAAACAAACATACATACATACATACATACATACATACATACATACATACATACATACAAATACACACATACATATATATGTGGTAGATATACTACATTTGAGCTACAAAATGTGGGAGAGTCCTTAGATAACACAAAGCTACAGTACAGAAAAATATTGCTATCCCATCTAATGGACATCTGAATTTTTACAGCTCAGATTAGGGAGCCCTAGAAATGCTCCTCCCAGAAAGTGTAGTTACCTCATAGATATTTCCTTGCTGTCTCTAAATTACATTATTTCAAGGGGTCCTCTGCACTAAACTGCCTCAATAATATTCTGGCCTAGTTCTACACTATTGCTTCTCCCAGTTTCCATCTTCTCTAGTCAATTTTCCTTTCAAACCACCATTTCATAAGATAAACTTTGGAATTATAATTAATTGGTTCTCAAATCAGTGATTTAATTAAATCTACTAGGAGCCCAATGCAATTATATGCCTGTTTTTTTCCAACAGCTTTCTATTCACTGAAAATGTTTCTAACAACATACACACACACACACGTATGAATATACGTATGTATACACACAAATGTATGTGTGTTGTGTGTGTAAAATGAATGAATATATGAATAGGTGAAAACTTTTTTACCTTCCACACAATCAAATTTGTCTGTAACTCATAACTCACAAATTTTCTCTTTTAACAAACTTGAGATTATTTTGACTAAGATAGGGATAAAAAAGATTCTCAATATTTACCTTGAAAATGGTTTGCTTTTCTTGCTGTTGCCAAGAATAGTTGCTCCTGCTGGTCCCAATTTTGCACTTTCCCGCAACCAGTTAGCAGGTGGAAGTTTCAGATCAGTCTTTTCTTGAAGGCGGGAAAATGCTGCTTGGGATGGTGCAGATGAATATTTTACCACAGCGCTGCTCTTTATTTCATTGCCACCAAGCAACAGCATACCGGTAGATCCCTAAATTGTATATAAAACCCCCAAGAATTACAAAATTCAAAAAAACTCCAAAAAGCTTCTTCAGTTTTTATATGTGACAACTAAGCTATCAGCAGTTTGTGTAACAGAGTTCATCCCAAGGGGTAATGAGGAAGACTTTCTTGTAGACCCAACTGAGGAATAAATCACACAAAAAGGAAGACTAGTGAATGCATTGAAGCAGTTTTGATGCCCCTCTACAACAGTAAGATAGAATAGAATAGTTGAAAGAGACCTTGGCGGTCTTCTAGTCCAACCCTCTAGAAGGCAAGAGATCCTATAACAATTTGAGATAAGTGACTATCCAGTCTCTTCTTAAAAATCTCCATTGATGGAGCACCCACAATTTCTGAAGGCAAACTGTTCCACCGGTTAATTAATTATCCTCACTTTTAGGAAATTTCTCCTTAATTCCAGATTGCTTCCCTCTTTGATTAGTTTCCAACCATTATTCCTCTAGTGCTTCGGAGAATAATTTGGCCCCTTCTTCTTTGTGGCAACCTCTCAAATACTGAAATACTGCTATCATGTCACCCATAATTCTTATATGTTATGTTATTATTGTGGTGGCACATTGGTTAGAGTGCTGTACTGCAGGCTACTTCTACTGATCACTGCCTGCCAGCAGATCAAATCCCACCAGGCTGAAGGTTGACTCAGCCTTCCATCCTTCCGAGGTGGGTAAAATGAGAACCCAAATTGTTGGGGGCAATATGCTGATTCTGTAAACCGTTTAGATAAGGCTATAAAGCACTATAAAACGATATACAGTATATCTATAAGTCTAAATTTACTACTAAGTATACTACTACTGCTAAATTATATTATATATTATATTATAATTATTATTTATTAGACTTATATACCGCCCTCCTCTGAAGATTCTATCATATAATTTCTTTTATACAAGGTAGTTGTGTCTAATATACCAGATATTTCTACCCCATCCCTGTGATTGTGATTCCCATTTCACAAGAATTCCGCTTGCCCTCCTCTCTATTTAAGCAACTGGAAACCACAAACACCACGGAAGTAACTAACCATGGAAAGAGGTTGTGCCTGAGGAGCCCCAGAAAAACTGACTTCTTTTTGTGTCACAAGACAACACGGTTTGACTTATCTCCGTCTCAACTCCACCCATTTGCCAGATCCTCCCCACGTGAAAAAGGAACTGAACGCTGTGCTTGTTCACCTGGCCCCAAAACCCAAGGGGACTGCCACACAAAGGCAGATGTGGGTTCCACATCTGTGGTGAGCTAAAGGGACCCCTGTGTGGGGACTCCCAGGAAGGAGTTAGCAGCTGCAGTAAAGCCGCCTTAGAGATACCTGCTTGGGCTCTTCTTGCTCTCCAGTCAGCGCTACTTGGCCGGCTTCGGACGTCCCGGGGTAGCTTCTCTCATTGGGGCAGACCCCGGACCCCGTTCCCCAGAGGTCTCCCATTATTGGCTTCACTCGGCTGGCGGCTGCCAAGAGAGCAGCTGCCACAGGAAGTCGAAAGCCCTCTCTTGGCAGGAGGCGGTTCCTGCAATTTAGAAACCACCGGAAAGAACGTTGAGCCTACCACGGGCGCCCAGCCATCTCTTCTCTCTCGCTGTGTTCCTTTGGTTCCGTTCCTCGCTAGAGGAAAAGCTCCCGCGCCAGCCGAGATCTCGCGAGATCTCTGCTGTGGGAGGGAGGGGGGAAAGGAGGCGAGCGGGGCAGCCGAGGTTGCAAAACGTAAAAGTGGCGCGTTTCTCGTTTCGCTGAGGGGGTTGTAACGATGATTGGTTGCCATTATTGCTTGTCGCCTCACCCGTAATAGTCAGAATAACAAAATAACAGGGTTGGAAGAAGGGACCTTGAAGGTCTTCTAGTCCAGTCCCCCTCTCAAGGCAGGAGACCCCATTTCAGACAAAGCTTGACTTCTGTACCTCATCGGAATAGCAGTCTTTTGGAGAGTTATAGTCGAAACATCTTTGGGCCATCTTTTGATTAACATTGTGGAACAGCAATTTCGTTTTCTTAAATCTGACTTATTTTCAACTAACTTTTGGGCTCTGGATCCAAAAATAACCACAGGTTTTGTCTATCGCGTCAACTTTAAGCTACAGGATACCCTCAAAAGTCATAAACTGCATGTAAAGGAAAGTAAAAACTTGCCAAATATACTGTTTACAAGAAATAATTTTATTCATACAAAGGCAAGTTACAGTAAATTGTGTTCATACAATTTTTTTTAAATCGAACGGTAGTTATACATATTAAGGTAAAAAAAAATCACATAGCTTTTTCTGGAATGTTTAATCTATGGACATTCTTGCTTGATGTTCCAACAATAGTCGGCCATCATATTTACATCCCATCTACCATGATACTGTGTCTATGACCTTCAAATCTTGGTGGAATCGCTCACCCTGCTCATTGACTGCACCAAGATTTTCCGAGAAATTAGCAAGATGGCTATGTAAAAAATGCAATTTGATGCTCATGTTGCCTAATTAACTAGAAAAAACTTGAGGTGGTAGAAGAAAACTAACTACAGTTTTGAAACCAGCATGCCTAATTAACTATTAAAAAAAGCTAAAAATTCAAACTCAACAGAAATTGTGTAACAAATTGTTCCCCAGTGTAATTAGTGATGCTTACTGCTTCAGCGACAAATGGGTGACTTCCAATCTGATTTGTATGACTCTTGTTCAGTCATACAAAACCAAAATGAGTTTGTTGTCAGATGCTTATTTTCCAGATATGCTGGGGTTTTGGCTGAAATTAAAAAAAATTGATATATGTACATTCATGTCATGAAATCAATGCAGGTAATCACATACACCTATGTTAATAACTGAAGGGAAGATTTTTAAAAAAATTGTTAAAGAACCATACAAAATTTTAAGGAACTTTCTAAATTAAAATACAGTAGTTACCTCCTGCTAACATACCTTCCAATAACAAGAAATGCTGCTTAAAAGTTTTCTTGGAAATTTTATTTCTAAAAGAATATTAATATATTGCTATTGTTATGTACTGTACAGGCTTTCCTAGTGGTTAAACTGAGACAAGGTGCCAGTCAGTAGGCAAAAATTAGGAAACAGGGTTGCTTCTTCTAAAACTCATCTTGCAATTTCTGGTATGTGGCAAATGTGCATCCCCTTCCAAAGGCAGAGCATAGATTTATCCATGTTCCCCTTTGCTTATACATGTGAGGATAAGGGTGTGAATTTTATCCACTGGCTATTCTACAACTCCTAAATTGGGAAAAAGAGGTTGTTATGGCTAGTGCTTGTTTTCTGCGGGTTTGTCCAAAGTAATCCAAGACATTTGCAATTTAGAAAGATGCTGGGATTAGATCACAAATCAGACAAATGAGGATCTTTGATAAGTCTGGGTATGTATTCAGTGTTCAATCAAAAGAATTCATTTTTAGATTCTATATCAAGCTCAAAACATCTTATCCTCTGATCATGATACAAGGCAAAATTCTACCTGGTATTATTGCAGTTATTTCTGTATAACTGTTATATAATTTTTTAAACTAAAAGCAATAAAAACAATAAGAATTGTGAAGCACAAGTTCATACTATCTCCCGCCCTCAGTCTACCAGTGCTGCAAGTTCTGTGGTAAGTCTTTAGTACGCGATGAAGTTAAGATCATATTTTGTTTTTGAAGCCCATAATAAGTTTTACTATACAGTGTTCCCTCGATTTTCGCCGGTTCGAACTTCGCAAAAAGTCTATACCACGTTTTTTCAAAAATATTAATTAAAAAATACTTCATGGGTTTTTCCCCTATACCACGGTTTTTCCCACCCGATGACGTCATATGTCATCGTCAAACTTTCGTCCGCCTTTAATAAATATTTTTTTTAATAAACTTTAATAAACATGGTGAGTAATAATTTGAATGGTTGCTAAGGGGATGAAAAATTTCAATTTAGGGGTTTAAAGTCTTAAGGGAAGGCTTGTGATACTGTTCATAGCCAAAAATAGTGTATTTACTTCCGCATCTCTACTTTGCGGAAATTCGACTTTCGTGGGCAGTCTCGGAACGCATCCCCCATGAAAAGTGAGGGAACACTGTATAGAGAATCTATTAAAATTTAGCATGGCCAGTTGTATACATGGTATTAACCCATGGTTAGCTCTACAATAAACCACAATTGGTTGGATTTTGTGCAGGATTTGCTAGGCAATTCTGGTTATTTCTAGTATAAATCCCATAATTTTTTCTCCATCACTGTGTTCCACAGAACCTTTAACCTTGATCCCAAAGTCACCTTGAAAGAGTAGCCATTTTAGGACAATATAATACATTCATCCTTAAGGTTTATATTATAGTTAGGCTTCCAGTGAGAGGGAAGAAAAATAAGATTGCCTATTAACCATTGAGTAGACTGATTTAGCTTGTCATAAAACCATTTAGCTTGTCACTAAACCATAAATAATGGCTTTTAAATTATTGGCCCAATTCACTTACTACATTTGTAAATTATACAAGTTACACTGGATTATGATTATAAACAGATGTTCATATCTTCAAAGTGTGTTTAAACACTGCATACATCTTGGTAAGTTGGGGTAATATATGTTGGTTTTGAAGATAAGCCTCTAAATTAGAAATTTTTCTTATATAGAAGGACCGTTGAACTTACCTGAACGGTCTTCTCGATGCACTGCAAGGAGAGTCCAAGATGGGTAATTCTACAGTCTGATTGGTCGGGACTGAGTTTAATTTAAATATTAGGTAGGCACCGCCCCCTTAGCCCTCCAGTCTAAAAGAAATGAAGGAGCAGTAAAGCGAACAAAATTTTATTGAAACATTCAAGGAAACTAGTAAAGCTAATCAAAACACACACAACCCTCCAACCGTAGCCCCGGTCCCGAATTCAGGCGGGTTTGGACTCTCCTTGCAGTGCATCGAGAAGACCGTTCAGGTAAGTTCAACGGTCCTTCTCCAATGCACTTGCAAGGAGAGTCCAAGATGGGATATACCCAAGATATAATCAAAGGGAGGGAGAAGTCTGGACCGGGGGCTCTGAAAAGGAACACACCCGCTGCAATACCCTCCTCCCAAAAGCTGCTTCCGCGGAAGCAAAGGAGTCAATCCGATAATGTCTGACAAATGTGGACGGAGCCACCCAAGTGGCCGCCCTACAAATGTCCTCTAGCAAAGCCTGAGTCCTCCAGGCCGCTGTAGTGGCTGTACTGCATGTAGAATGCCCAGTTATTCCCTGTGGTACAGGGGATCCTTTAGTCTTGTAAGCCTCTGCAATGCACTCCCGCAACCAGTGGCTAATGGTCTGAGAAGAGACTTTAGTGCCTAAGGATCTAGATGCAAAGGAGACAAACAAAGCCTCTGATGCCCTGAACTCCTGAGTCCTGCGGATATAAATTTTCAGGGCTCTTCTCACATCGAGCTTATGCCACCTCAGCTCTGAAGGATGAGTCCCATGGGCACAGAAGTCCGGTAGCACTATTTCCTGTGCCCTGTGAAAGGTAGAGTTGATTTTTGGAAGAAAGGCTGGATCAAGTCTTAAGACCACTCTATCAGGGTGAAACCTGCACAGGTCCTCCCTGATGGAGAAAGCTGCAATCTCAGAGACCCTCCTGGCAGATGTGATCGCCACCAAGAAGGCAGTCTTGAGAGTCAACATTCTCAGCGGTACATGGCGAAATGGTTCGAATGGAGGACCAGTTAAAGCGTGTAACACCAAAGACAAATCCCAGGAAGAGAACCAATGTATCGTTGGTGGCCTGATATTGGCAGCCCCTTTTAGGAAGTCCCTGATCCAAGGATGTCTGGTGAGGGGGCGGTAACTGTCTCCTCCTATTATCGTGGATAAGGCGGCCACATGACGGTGCAAGGTGTTTGGTGCCAGTCCTTTTTCTAGGCCTGCCTGCAGAAAGCTTAGAACAATGAGAGGGGAGGCCCCCTGAGGATCCACCTCCCTTTCCTCACAGAACCTACAAAAGGAGGCCCAAGTCGCTTGATAAATCCTCCTTGTGGAAGGCCTGCGAGCAGCCTGAATCGTATCAATGACTCTATCTGGCACACTCTGGCGTTTCAGATGTTCCCGCTCAATCGCCACACGGTCAACTGCCACCACTGAGGCTCTGGATGTGATATCGAGCCCTGGGAGAGGGAGATCCGTTGGTCCGGGATTCTCCAGTGAGGCGACACTGACAGTTGCATCAGGTCCGCAAACCAAATGTGGCGAGGCCAGTATGGGGCCAGCAACAGCACCTCCGCCCCTTGCTCCAGAATCTTTCGTATTACCCTGGGGATGATGGAGATCGGCGGAAATGCGTACAGAAGTCCCTGAGGCCACTGAAGTCGAAGAGCGTTCGCCCCTTCCGCTCCTGGGGCCGGGAAGCGGGAGAAGAAACGTGGGAGCTGAGAGTTGTTCTGAGTAGCAAACAGGTCTAGAACTGGTCTCCCAAACCTCTGAACAATTTCCAGAAAAAGTTCGGGATCCAGCTGCCACTCCCCTGGGTCCAAAGTCTCCCGGCTCAGCCAGTCGGCACACACATTCTCCACTCCCGAGATGTGCTCCGCCGACAGGGAAGCCAGATTGGCCTCCGCCCACCTGAGTAGGGACTCCGACTCTCTCATCAATTTCCGAGACCATGTCCCCCCTTGTCTGTTGATGTGAGACCGGGTGGAGACATTGTCGGTCCGAACAAGGACATGATGACACCTCACCAAGTTTGCGAAACTGAGGAGGGCCAAAGAGTCCGCCTTCAACTCCAGAAAATTGATGTTGACATCCCACAAGTCCGATGGTTCCCATAAGCCCTGGGCCATTTGTGAGGAAAGATGAGCTCCCCACCCAGTCAAGCTGGCATCTGTCGTCACCGTAAGAAGGTATCGTTCCAGAAAAAGGGAACCCTTTGCCAGTGCTGGGGAAACCCACCACTGTAAGGATCTTCGAACCCTTGCGTCGAGATGCACCCGTTGATGAGAGTTGCTGGACTTCTTCCTCTGGAATGGCAAGAGGAACCACTGGAGAGGACGTAAGTGATACCTGGCCCATGGAGTGATATCGATACATGAAACCAGCGTACCAAGCAGCTTGGATAGGAAGGAGAGTTTGGGGTATTGTTGAGATGCCAATTCCCGAACGAGCTCCCTGATGGTGGACTGTCTCTCCTGAGACAGGAAGACAAGGCCCCTCCTGGAATCTATGATTGTTCCCAGGTGAGCAAGGCGTGTCGTGGGAGTTAAGTGGCTTTTGTCGAAATTGACCGAAAAGCCATGATCTTGAAGCGTCTGGATCGTTAGATGCAAGTCCTGATATGCAAGGTCTCTTGTCCTGGACAGAATCATGATGTCGTCTAGGTAGGCCATCAGGCGCACCGATTGATGCCTGAGACTGGCCGTGAGGACATCCAGCAGTTTCGTGAAAGTTCTTGGGGCTGATGAAAGCCCGAATGGCATGGCCCTGTACTGGAAGTGGGCCCCATCCAGACTGAACCGTAGAAACTGTCTGTGAGGGGGAAAAATAGGGACATGGAGGTAGGCCTCCTTCAGGTCTATGGATGTCATATAGTCCCCTTGCCTGATAGCTGCCAGAATAGACTTGAGAGAATGCATTTTGAACCTTCTGTACTTGACATAAAGGTTCAATCTCCGAAGGTTCAGTATGAGATGGACCCCTCCTGATGACTTCGGGACCAGGAAGATTGCTGATTAGAACCCCATACCCTGTTGGGGTAGAGGGACCTCCTCGATGGCCCCTATCTCCAATAGGTGTGACACCTCTTGGTATAGAAGCCTCTTCCTGTGAGTGTCCAAGGGAGTGCGACAAGGAAGAAACCGGCAAGGTGGAGGGCGAATGAACTTGATCCTCAGTCCTTCTGATACCGTGGTCGCCGCCCAGGTGTCCGATGATGTGTTTGTCCAGACGTCTGAAAAATGTATCAGCCTGCCGCCCAAGGAGAGCTCCACTGGAAAGTCACTTGGCCTTTCTAAAGCTCCTGTTGGAACCTCTGAAGGGGCGTCGGCCTTGAAAGGACCTGTTGCGATCAGACTGTGAGGCCCTGTCTGATCGAAAGGAACTCTGGCCAAAGGATCCTTGAAAGTAGGGCCTCGACATCTGATTATTGGTCAAGGATGAATCTGACCGAAAGGGCTGTCTCCTCTGATAAGGATTAAAATGCCTCTCCTGTTTCTTGCTGGACGTAGGCATGACCTTTTTCTTATCCTTATCCTCCACTAACACATCGTCCAGGACCTCCCCGAAGAGTTTCTTGCCTTTGAAAGGCGAAGAGGCAAGGGCCCATTTGGATTTTACATCGGCCTGCCAATTCCGTAACCAGATTAGCCTTCGGGAAGCCACTGACGACGCCATAGCCCTAGATGCAAACTTAGCCGCATTAACGGTGGCATCAGCGGAAAATTCTGTGGCCGCCAACAGCTTGTTCAGGTCCTGGCGAAGTCTCCCATCTTGTGGATCGACTCTGGACTGGAGTTCTTGTATCCAGAGGATCATAGCTCTATTAGAAAATGAGGCTGCAGAAGCAGCCCTTACGGCCCAAGCCGCCATTTGATGAGCCCTACAAACGACATTGTCCGCCCTCTTGTCCTCAGCCCTTAATCCCTCCTGAGACTCTGAAGGGACAAGGGCATTCGAGACCAAGCTGGTCACCGGCTTATCCACCGTAGGCAGCTCCAGGAGATCCTCCATAGCCTGGTCAAAGGTATAAAATCGCTTGTCCAGGTTAGATGGGCCCTGGGCTGTCGCAGGGCATTCCCAGGGGCGCTGGACTGTCTCCAGAAACAAGTGGGAGGATGGCACATTAACAGTCTCCTGTTTGGGAAAGACAAACAGGCCTCCCGTAGGCTGACCCGGCGCTGAAGGCGTCCCTTGACCTCCTTCTCCAGCCTGGTCAATGGTCGCTTTTGCCTTGTTCAGCAAAACCCTGAAGAGGGATGACTTAAACAGACCAGTGTAGATTGGTTGTTCCGGTGGCTGGTCATCGCCGGACAGTTCATCCTCCGCCTCACTAAAGTAATCTCTGGAGAAGGTATCCTCCTCCCTGGACTCCATGATCGATTGAGTGGCAGGAGCCATCCAGGGATCCCTATACCTGGGAAGAACCGGAATTTCTGGCAGCTGCTGTTTCTGTTGCACCGCATTAGCCATCCCCTGGGTGTATGCGCTAGAGATAAGGTCCTGCAAGGCCTGGGGCATACTCTGCCAAGCATCCTGTGCAGTGCGCAACCCCGCAGCTGTTGGAGTGAAGGTAGCTGCTGGGGACTGTCCAAATTGTTGAGGAATAGTCGCCTGAGGAGCCATGAAGGTGCTGGGCCAGGTGGCTTGCTTCCCCAAGACTAAGGCCTCCGTCCTAGCTGGAACAGTTGGCTGGAGAACCCTCTCAGGGGACCAATCCCTCTCAGAGGCCGAGCCTACAACCCCTGGTGTGAACATGGGGGAGACTGGCGGAGGGATGGCATTGGAAGGCAGAGCAGCAGAAGAAGAAGGTCCAACTGACCTCTGAGAGGCCTCCAACTGCCTCTCTAGTGCCTTTATCCGCTTTTCTGCCTCTCTGAGAGAGGCCCCTGAAGATTTGGGTTTCTGGGCCCTCTCCTTAGGGGTGCTGGGCCTGGTAACAATGGCCTCTTCCCCGGACTGGGCTGGTTGATCTGCCATGGTCAGTAACTCACGAAAAGGAGAGTAAACAGCTGAAGCAGCAACGCCACACCAATGACTGTTAGGGAGAAAAAAACCCTCACGAAGAAGCCTCTCACTGCGCCTGCGCGTTGTCAGGCAGAAGGAACGCTCGGCGCTCCTATCCCTTGCCTGAGGGAGGCTCCTCATGCAATCAGCCTCATTAGGCATAAAAAATGGCCGCCGGGCCGTTGCCTCGGCAACCCTGGATACATATGGGCACGTCCTGAGCAGCCCGGTGTATCTGTGCCTCCCAAAATGGCCGCCGGGCTGTTGTCATGGAAACGGGCGGGAAGCCAAGGTCTCCCGCCCTCTGACTGCATTACCAGAGGCCTTGCCCCCAGGCCTTTGCTTCTGAGCCCAGCGCCTGATATGGCTCTTGCTAAATGCTGCCGATGGCGATCGCTGTTTCCGCGCTGCGGAGGCGCTCAGCTGATTGTCGGCTCACACCTCGCGTATGGAGGTAGCGCGGAGCGGGGGGGGCGCGTCCAGCGCGAAGCCCCTCACGAAGGCCCCTGCCCGGAATGGACAAGCGGCCCTGTGACCTATTCACCACGGGAGGGGCGGACCCCCCTGAGGCGTCAGTCACCCCTCAGCTGCCGGGCGCTACCACGGAAGTAGACAGCCCGGGAGTTCGCTCTGTGTCCCACAAGGGCTTCCAATAATGTGGGGACAAGATCAGAGGAGCAGCAGCTGACAGGGTTAAACCCACTGGAGGTTTGAACCCTGGCTGCCCGAGGAAATCCTTCCCTCCTGCTGCACCTGAAAGAGAAAAAGAAAAAAAGAAATAAAAACATTAGTAACAAATTTATTAATAATATTAACAATAAAACATAAGAACAAACAAAGTCCCTTCACTGCGACTGAGTTTTTTAGACTGAAGGGCTAAGGGGGCGGTGCCTGCCTAATATTTAAATTAAACTCAGTCCCGACCAATCAGACTGTAGAATTACCCATCTTGGACTCTCCTTGCAAGTGCATCGGAGAATAGCCTGAGTATGGCAGAGTAAAACTGGGTTTTAATTCTGCTTGTGACATATTAAATAAAATGTGCAAAATGATTTGTTATTGCCCAAGATGGGAATGATGTACATGTCACAGATGTGACTAAAACTGTAATCTAGTCCACATCTTCTCCATCTTATTAGCAAGTATTTCTTAAAAGCCTTGATTGAGTAAAAGCTATAATGGGTAGGTAATCAGATATATGAACACAGAGAGATATGTGACCATGTTATAATTTGCTGCTACACATATCCATTCACAAGATACTGTTCCCTTTTGCAGTAAAGACTGTTATTTAGGGCAGAGGTCCCCAACCGCCGGTCCGCGGACCGGAACCGGGCCGTTGGGGTTTTCCAGCCGGTCCGCTGCGCCGCTGCCCTCCCGGCAGAGGACATTATGCAGGACAGGGTGGGGCGTCGGGCAGGGAGAATCAGGAGGCTCCTTTGGCGGCTGGGGGCTGCCTGGCTTTGTGATTTTGGCTGGGGGGGAGTTAGGAAGGTCCTACTTCTCCCCCCCAGCCAAAAACTCAAAGCCTATCTGCTGGATACGGGCGATGAGCGGGACGAGCGGCGACGAAGCCGGTGGCTGTGGCAGCTGCTGCAAGAGGCTTCCGCGCCGCTCTGTCCCACTCATCGCCCGTATACAGCAGATAGGCTTTGAATTTTTGGCTGGGGGGGGAGAAGTAGGACCTTCCTAACTCCCCCCCCAGCCAAAATCACAAAGCCAGGCAGCCCCCAGCCGCCAAAGGAGCCTCCTGATTCTCCCCGCCCTGTGAAGTGTGGAGGGCTGCGTCACTAAGCTCCACCCCTCCATAACCCCACCCCCACTTGACCAAAGCCCCCCCCCCCCCACCGGGCCGTGGAAAACTGGTCTAGCTTAAAGCCGGTCCCTGGTGCAAAAAAGGTTGGGGACCTCTGATTTAGGGCATAAAATAGAGTAAGTTTAAAAAAATTAGCTACAGGAATTATGGGATTGAGATAAGCAAAATTAAAAAAAAACATAGTTAAACTGGATTATCTCAGCACCATTAACAATATCACTTCATATATAATTTTATATTCCTCCAAATGAGCCTTGGTTCCACCACAGTTATAGCGCTGCTGCAAAATTTTCTTTTCATTTTACAATTTTAACTTCTGTCATTTGAGGATCTCATCAACTTGTCAGGAATTCCTTGGCTTTTCTTTTGATTAATTTACTCTTCTTTCATATATATTTTTCTGTGGGTCAAACTTCATTCATTTACTATACATGACCAAATTTTATAAAGTATATTGCTTATACTTCATCATTGTCATTCACTTTTGTATTTAAATCCATATTCATTCAATACTCATATATTCTTAATCCGTTTGTTCTTGTTCTACCACACACACATTTTAATAGCTCAATTGCAATAATTTTCTCTGTAAGATGCAACTACCTTGATCTTTGATACATTAATTATGAGATTTATTCACTGAAATACATATTTATTCATTGATATCTATATCTATCAGTATATCTATATATCATATCATATCATATCTATCTATCTATCTATCTATCTATCTATCTATCTATCTATCTATCTATCTTTTATCCACCAATACAATTTTAATTATCTACTTCTTTATGCAATACAAAAATACTTCTTTATTGATGTCTCCAAGCAATACACCTCTAATATCATAAATATTCCTAATGTGTTTATATTTAATTAACCAAGGGCAAATTGTATACCATCCTTTCTTCCTGTTCAGTGCTAAACCATTCACTATGCATTCTATTTATTTCACATGTAGCTTATTTCCATAATATATGCCTTTATCTATTCAACAAATAGCTCCATATTTATGTAAAACATTTCATGCATGGTAATATCTATTCACTTTATTGTAATTTGCAGATTGCTACCTGGCAAAAATGCTATGCTGTGCTCCCCAATTGTACTCATTTTCATTCAATCAAAAATTTGCCAATTTCACATTAGCACACCTCTATATTTTGTGGCAGTCTGTAACATTTTCACTTTGTTCCAAGAAATTTTCTTATATCTATTTCCAATCATTCCTTTGTGAGAGTTATCTATTTTCTAGTTCATAATGGATTTATATGACTTTTCCTAGAGTAATTTTACATTCAGTGTAGTTTCTTTCCATATTTCCCACCTGTATTGTCTCAACTATGATAATATCTAAAAGCAATTTATAGAGATTCTGAATCTCTAATCTAATCTATTTTTAAATCTTTTATCATAAACAATCAAGTTAGATTATATATATATATATATGTTTTCGTAGATTTTTTTTATATATATATATATATATATAGATAGATAGATAGATAGATAGATAGATATAGATAGATAGATAGATAGATAATATATTATATATAGATAATATATATATTTCGTGCCATGTTTCTTGCTATTTTTTTAAACAGATATTCATTAGATATCATTCTCATTTGCTTGTCCCCAACTGGAAAATACTTTTCTGTACTTTCTTATCTTCATTAATGTTGCATAATTTTTCACCAAATTAAAGACTCGGGGCGGCTCACAACATGTAAAAAACAAATCATAAGCAATCAGACAATTTAAAATATTTAAATATTTAAAAAACCCCATATGCTAACAGTCACACACACAGACATACCATGCATAAATTAAACGTGCCCAGGGGGAGATGTTTCAGTTCCCCCATGCCTGACGGCAAAGGTGGGTTTTAAGGAGTTTACGGAAGGCAGGAAGAGTAGGGGCAGTTCTAATCTCCGGGGGGAGTTGGTTCCAGAGAGTCGGTGCCGCCACAGAGAAGGCTCTTCCCCTGGGGCCCGCCAACCGACATTGTTTAGTTGACGGGACCCGGAGAAGGCCCACTCTGTGGGACCTAATCGGTCGCTGGGATTCGTGCGGCAGGAGACGGTCTCGGAGATATTCTGGTCCGATGCCATGAAGGGCTTTAAAGGTCATAACCAACACTTTGAATTGTGACCGGAAATTGATCGGCAACCAATGCAGACTGCGGAGTGATGGTGAAACATGGGCATACCTGGGTAGGCCCATGACTGCTCTCGCAGCTGCATTTTGCACGATCTGAAGTTTCCGAACACTTTTCAAAGGTAGCCCCATGTAGAGAGCATTACAGTAGTCGAACCTCGAGGTGATGAGGGCATGAGTGACTGTGAGCAATGAGTCCCGGTCCAGATAGGGCCGCAACTGGTGCACCAGGCGAACCTGGGCAAACGCCCCCCTCGCCACAGCTGAAAGATGTTGTTCTAATGTGAGCTGTGGATCGAGGAGGACGCCCAAGTTGCGGACCCTCTCTGAGGGGGTCAATAATTCCCCCCCCAGGGTGATGGACGGACAGATGGGATTGTCCTTGGGAGGCAGAACCCACAGCCACTCCGTCTTATCCGGGTTGAGCTTGAGTCTGTTGACACCCATCCAGGCCCCAACAGCCTCCAGGCACCGGCACATCACTTCCACCGCTTCGTTGACTGGGCATGGGGTGGAGATGTAAAGCTGGGTATCATCCGCATATTGATGATACCTCACCCCATGTCCTTGGATGATCTCGCCCAGCGGTTTCATGTAGATGTTGAATAGCAGGGGGGAGAGGACCGACCCCTGAGGCACCCCACAAGGGAGAAACCTAGGAGTCGACCTCTGGCCCCCCACTAACACCGACTGCGACCGGCCAGAGAGGTAGGAGGAGAACCACTGAAGGACAGTGCCTCCCACTCCCAACCCCTCCAGCCGGTGCAGAAGGATACCATGGTCGATGGTATCGAAAGCCGCTGAGAGGTCAAGGAGCACCAGGACAGAGGATAAACCCCTGTCCCGAGCCCGCCAGAGATCATCCATCAACGCGACCAAAGCGGTTTCCGTGCTGTAACCGGCCCTGAAACCCGACTGCTGGGGACCTAGATAATCGGCTTCTTCCAAGGACCGCTGGAGCTGGAGTGCCACCACCTTCTCGACAACCTTCCCCATAAAGGGAAGGTTGGAGACTGGACGATAGTTGTTAAGTACGGCTGGGTCCAGGGAGGGCTTCTTGAGGAGGGGGCGCACAAGCGCTTCTTTATAGAGTGATGGAAAAACTCCCCTCCCCAAGGAAGCGTTGGTAATCTCCTGGGCCCAGCTCCGTGTCACCTCCCTGCTGGCCGAAACCAACCAGGAGGGACACGGATCCAGTAAACAGGTGGCGGAACTCACAGCTCCGATGGCCTTGTCCACTTCATCATTTTGCCACACAAACCAAAAATGGTTTGGCAACACTGATCTAGAGTATATACATACAATTGCAGATAGTCCTCGGCTTACAACCCTAATTGAGCACAACATTTCTGTTGCTAAGTAAGATATTTGTTAAGTGAATTTTGCCCTATTTTACAACTTTTCTTGCTGAAGTTAAGTGTATCAGGGCAGTTATTAAATAACAGTTGTGAAGTGAATCTGGCTTCCCCAACTGAGTTTGCTTTTCAGAGTTTCTAAAAGGGATCACATGATCCTGGGACACTGCAACACTAAATATGAGTCAGCTGCAAGCATCTGAATTTTGATCACATGTCAATGGAGCTGCTGCAATGGTTGTAAGTGTGAAAAGTTATAAGGAACTTCAGTGTTGTTACAACTTTGGTCACTAAATGAACTGTTGTCAATTGAAGTCTAGCTGTATTTGAGTTGATAAATGAGCATATGAACATTGGTCATCCCTTCCCACCTTTTCACTTCCACTCATTCCTCTGCGGTAAAAATCCTAATTTCATATTTTCTTTTATGTACACTGCAAGCATATGCATCAAGACAAATTCCTTGTGTGTCCAATCACACTTGGCCAATAAAGAATTCTATTCTATTCTATTCATCAGCTTTCTCCTAAATGGACACTGTAGGAAAGTACCATTCAACTATGTATTTTCGGTGTCAGCAACTTCTAAAAAACATTTTATAGCTCATGCTGTTTATTATTTTTGTTTATTAAGAAAACGTATATAGTGGTCCAACTCTCTTGGTTACTCCAAACAGCTTAATATTGTTTAGGTTTTGATGAAAACTGGTGACCGGGACATGTGATGCAACAATAAGATCAGTTTCACCAATAAATTAAATCGTGCCGTTCAATTATCACATAATATATTTGCCTGAGAAGTCACATTTAGAGACCTGACCATTCAAATCTCATCACCGGCTCAAGGTTGACTCAGCCTTCCATCCTTCCGAGGTGGGTAAAATGAGGACCCAGATTGTGGGGGCAATATGCTGGCTCTGTTCAAAAGTGCTGCTATTACTAACATGTTGTAAGCCGCCCTGAGTCTGAGAAGGGCGGCATAAAAATTGAATAAATAAATTCTTGTCCGGATGATTTCCATGCATCAACTTGAGCTCCCTCGATGTCCGCTGGAAGCTCTTTAAAAGCCAGAAACTACCTCAAGCAGAAAAGCAAAGAGGAGGAAAGAAGCGGTTTCCAGCCTTTCCTTCGACGGTGGGGAAAGTCATTCGGAGCGCTGGATGCAACAGAAGGAAAGGGGAGGGGGGAAGTCCCTCAGCGTGACGTAGAAGCCAGGAACTTGACAACAGTAGCCGTGGCAACCAAAACTGTTTCTGCCCTTTTTGCTCTTCTTTTTCTTTCTCCTCCTCCTCCTCGGAGGAGGTGACCCTGCCTTCTGGCTCCCTGGCAAAATTAACCCTCACACAAGAGGAGTCCTCGTCGGAGCGCTCTGCCTCAGCTTCCTCACCATGCCGAAAGGGCGGCGAGCCAATCCAAGCACCACCCGGGACGGTATCTGGGTAAGGAAAGTGGCAACAGTCAGGCCAAAGTCCCGTTCACTTGGTCAGTTTGGCACGTGGAGGCAAGGAAGAGCCCTAGCCAGAAGGAGAGACGGTCCGAGGGGGGAAAAAAAAAGCTTAATAGCTTAATGTTGCTTCGTCCAAGGGAAGATGTTTGTATTTTATCTCTCTGTGGCCTCTGGTGTCTCTTGCATGAAAGCACTGAAAACATTCCCTCTTAGCCAAGTATTGCCCCGTGTCTCCTTGCCTGATTTAAGGAAAATCATTTCAAAACCTTATAAAACAGGATTATATACTGCTCAAAAAAAATAAAGGAAGCACTCAAATAACACATCCTAGATCTGAATGAATGAAAATATTCTCATTGAATACTTTTGTTCTGTACAAAGTTGAATGTGCACAACAGCATGTGAAATTGATTGCCAATCAGTGTTGCTTCCTAAGTGGACAGTTTGATTTCACAGAAATTTGATTTACTTGGAGTTATATTGTGTTGTTTATAAAATACCCTTTATTTTTATGAGCAGCGTAATTCGCACAGCACATGCTCTTGTTGAAAATATGCACAATGCAGTCATGCTGGAGATATACTTTATTATATTTCCTTTTCACTTTTAATTTGGCCTTAATATCAACCCTCCTTGTCAAACATGTTTGCCTTTTATTCTTATGGATTATCTTTTTTATTCCCTATGATAATACTTAATTGGTTATGTACTGCACTAAGAGATGATTTGTTCAACATTACTGTATTTCATTGAATAAAATTGGCTGAATTCACACATTTATACAATGCTTTTTGTTCTTTGCTGTTCTCCCAGTTCTTTTTGAGAATCTCATCAAATTTGCCTTTCCACATCTTTATGAATCTTCCATTTCATTCTCTTTGTTCATATATTTTTGTTTTGCAATCCTCCTTTATTCTCTCTGTATGACCAAACTGCTTTAATGTACTTCCTTCAATCACTTTTGTATTTAATCCACATTCATTCAGCACTCATTCTCAAGCCTCTACTTGTTTTATCTTGCACACCATATCCCCACTATATTTTTATGTTTCTTCTGACAGATATTTTTTATGTTTCTTCTGACACCTTTAAATTCTAGATAACATTCTCACAAAGTGGCTAGATGCACACAAAGCCCTTTTGTTTCTTTCAACTTCCATTTCTTATGAGTTAACGGTTGTTACCTACTACCTTTCTACCAATTTTACACATACAATGGTACCTCTACCTACGAACGCCTCTACTTACAAACTTTTCTAGATAAGAACCGTTCAAGATTTTTTTGCCTTTTCTCAAGAACCATTTTCCACTTACAAACCCAAGCCTCCGAAACTGTAACTGGAAAAGGCAGGGAGAAGCCTCTGTGAGGCCTCTCTAGGAATCTCCTGGGAGGAAACAGGGCCAGAAAAGGCGGGGAGAAGCCTCCATGGGGCCTCTCTAGGAATCTCCTGGGAGGAAACAGGGCCTCAACCCTCCCTGTGGTTTCCCCAATCACAGACATTATTTGCTTTTACATTGATTCCTATGGGAAAAATTGCTTCTTCATACAAATTTTTCTACTTAAGAACCTGGTCACGGAACGAATTTAAGTAGAGGTATCACTGTATTACTGTCTCGGTCAATATTTGATGCCTGTTATGCCTTCCAGCTTCTACTGTTCAGTTCTATTGCTAGGTAACTAGATCCTCAGTTGCTCTGAACTCTTGCAATTAAACAACAGATTGGTGTATAAAAAGTCTTCCCTCTTCTGTAACTAACTCATGAATGTGGCTGCTGACCTGGCATGTATAATTGAATGCCTTTGTGCGTAAGGTCTGGCTATCTGAAGGAATTGTCTCTCTCCTATTTCTGCCTTGTAAGATCTGATAGAGGTGTGCTTCATATCCTATCCCTTAAATAATGTCATTTGAAAGGACCTGAGAAATGCACTGTATCTGTGACAGCATCTCTTTTTTGGATTAGTATTCCCCCAGAGGTTTAGATTCCCTTCAAGCCTTAAGTGCTTTTTTAAAAACAGATTTTCCCATGCAAATTGAGGGGGAGGTTGCCCATTTGGCAAGCAGTGTGTTTCCATTATGGTGTGTCTTATTAGTCCTTTATGTACATTATACTTCTTATTTTGTTTGCAAGTATTGTAACTGTTTTTAATTTGTACATCAAATCAATATTGAGTTGGGCAGCTTTATAAATCTAAATTATAATATGTATTTTCTTTCTATTTTCCATTTTAAAGAAACTCAATATTAATACAGTACAGAAATTCCTGTGGAGTCCTTGATCTTCTTCAGAGCTTGTGTTTGCTTGCAGATGTTTCATTAACCTAATAGTTAACATCCTCAGTTCTAGTGAGTGTGAGGTTTGTTCCCTATTTATCTACAGTAGCTTGCACTATGCTTTTCTCCTTAATAGTTCTTTGGTCAAGCTATTGTGTTCTGCTTGATCTCTTTTCTGGGATTAATCTGTGCTTGTCTGGCTGTTAGTTACTATGTACTATATTTTCCGTCTTTTTGTTCCATTCATAGTTCGTTGTCTCTTTTTAATGGGGTTGTTTGGTTGACTTTGTCCATGTGTTGTGAGATTAAGAAATTTCAATCATGTCATTCTGACTAGTTGTTGTTGATCGATGATCTGCTGGTCTTCAGCCTGTATGTCCTACATAATGACAATTACAGTTCTTACTCTGTTGTAGATGACCCTCCCCTCCCCATGTTCTTTGTGCTTCCCCTCCCATCTTCCCTATTTTTTAATTGTACTTTCTAATTTATTGTTATATCATTTTAATGTTTACTGTCTTTAACGTTAGTACCTTGCCGAGATTCGGGGCGGGCTCCCATACTTTGCTCCAGCTCATGTCCTATTGGGAACATGAAAGGAGCCCCCAATTGGGCTTCCTCAAGACAACTATGATGTCACCAGCTAATCCTTTCAACCTGGGAGAGCCTTGATGCTTCCAACATGAATTTAATATGACCTGCCCAGATGAGATGTGTGGCACATAAATCAAATAAATACCAGTAAAAAATAGTTTTGTTCAAATCTAACCAACCAAGAAGTGTGTGTATGTGTGTAAAATATATTAACATTTTTATATATCATGTAATTTGGAAAATAGAAATGATGTTATATTTTTATAAAGTGAAAATAGAATGAGATTTTGCTTCTATATAGGGCCTCTAGGTGTTGCTGTAATGCAAACAATGAGATACAGACTATAGAATCTCATGTTCATTTTTAAAGTATTGAATTATATAGATTATTTTGTTTGTGTTTTGCAGTTCAAACAGTGTGGAAACCTGCAAATATTTCCAGAATCTCTTACAGCTACAATGCAAAAGCAGATATTTAATATAGATGCCAATTGTCAAACTGCAAAAAATGTGCCACAGGTGTACAAAGAACGTGAGAAAGTAAGCATTTTTCAAATTTTTACAATTCTCCAGCTCACCAACAAATACGAATCTAAGTTTGTTTTACATTTTTTATAGTTCTCAATTTTAATTTGTAGCTTAGTACTGTTATAGTAATAAACCAGTGTTTTCTCAAGCTGTTTGTTTTTGACCTTAACAGATTTGTAGGTTCAGTATAATAAGTTTCAAAACGGATGTAGGATTTCCCAGATTGGTTGCAGTCTTTCTCCCTCTTCCTCTCCCTCTCCACCCCCCCCTCTCCCTCTCTCATATCAGACTTCTCAGCAGTTTTATTTGTTAGTTATCTAGTTTTAATCACATGCCATCACATAAATATTTATCATGGGGGAAGGCCCTGAGGTATAGCAAAATTGATAACCCTTGTATTAAATATATAGTTCTTTTTAGCTGCTAAAATAGCCAGTAAAATGTAGTAAAATAGTTTCTGTATTCCTGTTTATTCAGAACTTTCACCTCATGACCTAAAGTCACTTGCCTATACCTTTTAACAAATACAGTAAATTACCATAAAATACAAATTGCCATAATCTGGCTTCTTTTACAATATACCTACTGATTTTAATAAATATTACATTTACTTGTTTGAAGAATACAAATTAATTCACTTCCATACACTCTATGAAATTGTAAGAGCAGTTTATATAGACATTATATACATATTTGCTAAGCAAACATGTCTGTATTTCCTTAAACGTATGGTCTATAGAGAAATATGATCTGACCTGATCACTGACATGTGCTGCAGCCCTTTTTCATGTGAACAGTACAAATTCCTTTATGTTTGCTTCAACTTCTCTAAGGAGCCAGAAATTCCAGGTTCAGAACAATTAATCAAGTTCAGTTTGGGATGAGGTCACCACAGGCTTTACTCTAATCCCTTCATAAAATCTAAAAAAAAAAAAAGAGGGAGAAGCAAAGACACAAAGATGCTTCAGGCTCTTGATAAAATTGTTTATTATATTTTATATAGTGTACAAATCCATTCTGAAGAGCTTTTGTTTCTTTATACAGCACAGCTTCTAACAGAAACTGATATGGAATTTATAGGAGGAATTTTGAAATTAGCCCTTGAGGAAGGATTTGTGTCTGAAATGTGCTAGATAGTAATGAAATAATTTTATAGCATTTGGAGTTTCTTGTTGTTCTTATAGAACCCTAAAGCTTTAGATTAGCTGTCTATTCTAATCAAAAATAGCAGTTTGCTCTGCTTTCTATGTATACACAAAGCAGAAAAAGATTATTTTATATGGAGAGAGAGTATGTATGTGTTTATATTGAAGTATGGCACCTACTTCTTTGCTTTTCAGTACTGACATATCTGATAAGTCGCATGTTAATAAATATGCTTCGTCACTTTTTTAAAACTCCTCCTGCCTCCAGGTGTAGATAGCAACCTTAGATGCTTCTATGCCAGTGTTAGGTTACTACTGGTACAGTCAATTCTGCTGTTCTGGTAGCTGCCTGCCGTTTGCATAATTTGTGTGTGATGGCTCCGGTATCTTATTTCCCAAATATTTTGCTTTTTTTTTTTTTTTTGCTTCCTGTGCATGCTTGGAAGCAAAAAAAAGCCAAAATCTTAAACACACGAGTGTCCCCTGCATGTGCAGGAAGCAAAATCATGCGAGAGGACAGTCGTGTATGCACGTACATAGCAAGCATGCACACATGCCCCAAGCTGCAGCCGCGTGGCTTGTTCTGTTCTCTCTGCACTGCAGGCATTTGCCTGCGGTGCAGAAGAGCAGAAACCAAGCCACGCGGCCGGAGTTTGAGCAGGCTGATGTTGTTGCTGGTTCCAGCTGCCGCTCTAGGCACCACAACGAGATTCGGCTGCTCACATGAACGTTTTCCCGGAAGCGAGATTTGGGCAAAAATTGCCAATTTTTTTGCTTCTGCGCATGTGTGGTAGCAGAAAAACCAGCATATTTTTACCAGAATTGCGCCGGTTGCGTGTGCATGGCACGTGCACGCCCAGCAGCAACAGAGCAAAACTACGCGCTCCATTTCTGCTGGTGGAATGGCATTTCCGACCATTCCAGCTGCTGCCCATCACTGAGCCTGTCCCTGCTCTATGCATAATTGGTTTGTACAGAGAAATCAGTAATTTACTAATAATTAACTAACCATGGATGGACAAATAAATATTAGCCATACTTCCTGGCAAGCATCTTGCCCAAGTGGCATGAATCAGAAATCTGTTTATTCCCTCTAGTTGCTCTAAGTTCCTTTTCATTTATGTTTGCATGCCATTTTTTTTAGCTGCTCTCCAGCCTAAGCACTAACAATGTCTTTCAGAATTGAAAAAAGAAAATAGGGCAATATCTAACAGATTCTATTGCAAATCAGACAATTCACTAGACTAATATTAAAAAGACCATAAAGTAACTTATAGGTTGATATAACATATCCTAACAATGTCTATTTAAGACAAGTATAGCCTGTTCCATTTTACATGGCTTAATCCCCAAAAGGAACAATAGATTTTCAGTATAAACTATTTGGTTAAGTTTGGTTAAATAACAAATTTGTTACTTCGTGCCAAAAAGAAAAGAAAAAGAATTGGCAGGCAAAATTCCTTGGAACAGAAATTGTAGAGGCAGGGCACCATTACTGAAAAGGTTTTATCTTCAATCATTTGCTCAATATTCACACAACAAGGTAATCCAAAAATGGAGAAACTACATTGTAATTTAATTAGGGGGGACATGATCGAAACATTTAAATATATTAAAGGGTTAAATAAGGTCCAGGAGGGAAGTGTTTTTAATAGGAAAGTGAACACAAGAACAAGGGGACACAATCTGAAGTTAGTTGGGGGAAAGATCAAAAGCAATATGAGAAAATATTATTTTACTGAAAGAGTAATAGATCCTTGGAACAAACTTCCAGCAGATGTGGTAGATAAATCCACAGTAACTGAATTTAAACATGCCTGGGATAAACATATATCCATCCTAAGATAAAATACAGAAAATAGTATAAGGGCAGACTAGATGGACCATGAGGTCTTTTTCTGCCGTCAGACTTCTATGTTTCTATGTTTCTATGTTAATTCACTATTTGAATCCAGCCATTAAGTTTTATAAACCCACAACTCAGTGCAGTGCAGTGACAGGCCACCATCTCTGGCAGTCTCGGAACGCAGCTGGCACACGCACACTCTTAGCACAAGAATTGGCTTCCTGTACATTTGCAGAAGCCAAATCTCGCACAAGGAGGCTCACGCACGTGAGATTTTGCCACTTTTGGGCTTTTTTTGGTTCTGCGCATGTACAGAAGCAAAATAAAAAGGGCAAAAATCGGCAAAAATAAGGTAAGAGCCCCTCCTGTCCCTGTTTTGAACTCCGCATTCTGTCCCCACCGCTCGCAGCCTGGCTGGCTGGCTCCATTCTCCACAGGCCGCATGTCTGACACCACCGTTTGTGGTGGCTTCCCAGCTCACAACCCAACTGCCTGACACCGCTGCTCATGGCAGCTCCCCAACTCATGGCCCACCCGCCTGACACCGCCGCTTGTGGTGGCTCACTTGCTTCTGCCTCCCCTGACTGACACGTCGCTCATGGCTCACCCAACCGGCCCTTTTGGGGCCTCGCTCCACACCACCGGTTGCTCACGAGCCCTCCTGCAACTTCTGCCTCACCCTCGCCATGCTGATGGCAGGGAGCAGGCCGGATGGCCCCAAGCTCTGGCCACATGGCCTGCTCCGTGCTCTCCCACCCTGTAGGCATTTCTCGGCACAGCAATGACTCTCCCAGTGAGTCGTGGCCTTTGGAAGAACAACCGCCCGGTACGGGGGGAACACCGCTCCAGTAGCGGAAATGGAGCAGCTCCATTACCACCAGCCATGCACACACTGTGCACATGCAACAGACACGATTCCGGTAAAAATCACTGTCTTCTACAGCTGTGATAGCAAACCTATGGCATGCGTGCCACAGGTGGCACACAGAGCCATATTGGAGAGCACACGAGGTGTTGCCCTGTTTAGTTCCAGTGCGCATGTGCACGCTGGCCAGCTGATTTTTAGCCTTGGGAAAGGCTATTTCGCCTTCCAGATGCTTCAGGGAAGCTTCCCTGAAGCCCCAGAGGCAAAAAAATCACCCAACAGACAAAATGGAAGTTCAGAAAAATGCACTTCTGGTTTGTCCGTTGGGTAATTTTTTTTCACTTCCGGAAAGGCATATTTGTATATGCGTGGGGAGCAGCACGGGTGGTATGTGCATGGGGGGGAGGAAGGAGGGTGTGCATGTGAATGCATGCTAGCACGCCCACACACATGTGAAACAAAAAAGGATTAATCATCACTGTTCTAGGGTGTTTATTATATCCTATTTTGTTGTTGCCTGTTGATTTAATAGTCATATGCTTAAGCTCTGATCTAACTCATCTATAAATATTTTAAATAACCTAATCCTACATCTGAGCTCTGAAGTACACACTTGACACTTTCATACAATAATTAGTAATGGTTCTAAAAAGTAACTGAATCTAACACACTTGTTCTTTTACAAGGATATGTCTTTGCATGCAAGGAAGAGATTAAAAAGCAGCACATAAAGTAGTACAGTACTACAATTTATTAATTGGCAATAGGAAATACTTAAGAGTAGGAAAGAAAAATGCAGGTTTTCAAAAGGGTTTTACATGGTTTTCTCTTTTTTGCAGTATTTCATAAATTATAAACTATACTGTAGTTTAATTTATATAGTTTATATTTTATATAGTTAAAACTATATTGGTTACACAAAATATATTAATTTCCATTATTTGTAGTCTTAGATCAGATACATTTCTGAGGAGAGTTGAGCAAGATCAGTCTTTACATATTACATATACAGGAGATTTATTATTTTTTTAGTGCAGCTGAAATATAAGCTACAAATTAAAACGGCTAATTGGGTGTGCTTCCATTCAGTACAGAATTCAAATCCTATTATGAGATTTTTAATATCTATAATACAGGACCATAAATACTTAGGTTGGCAAGCAGGATCATCAGAATGAAATGCATGTTTTTCAGATCTGTGTGTAGAACAGGATATTAAAGACTGTCATTTTTTTCCCTGAGATTTTAATTTTCCCCCTAGATTCTGGTATGGAAAGTTTTCAATCTAGAAATTGCAGAAATGTTTATTGATCTGGGATCATAAACTAAGGAAACAGAAGCATCTTCCCTATAGCATATATATCTGAACACTTGTTAGCTGAAAATATATGAACCTTCCATGTCTGTGAAATTAGAACTTAATTTCCTTTGTATACACAGCATATTCATTGAGTTGTAAAAAAGCAAACATGGGGAGTGAGATGAAAGATGAGATGAAAAACCTAATCAATTATTGACTTCTTGACTGAAATAGCAGCAATCAGCTAATAACAATTCTGTTATTAATAATGCTTGGAACAAACTATTTAATTACTCTAAAATAGTAAATCAGCATGTAGTAATGAATGAGGTTACCAAGGAAGAAATTGGTCTTTTGTAAAAAGATACAGAGCTTTTAGAAAGATTATCTCTGATCAAGAATGTATCAGACTATACCGTTTTGTATTTAGAGACTAATAGGTATATTAAATATATGAAACAGAAAAAAAATCCTTGTCTTGATAGCTATCCTGTTGGTAATATAAGGCATATATCGATCTTCTTTCACTTCTATATTGCTGGAGATTTTATTATTTGTTTTATTTATTATTGCTGGAAATCAGTTTTTCCAAATTAATGTAAGTTGTTGCCAGAATTTGTACAGTAAACCTGGCATATGGATTACAGAAAACATGGTTTTAGTTGTTTACTATTCCATCTGATTTTTTATAAAAGAATGACAAAGCTCAGATATTATTGATACTTTAGTTACATATTTAGAAAAAATGGAATCGACAATTTAATTGGATGCAGAAAAGGACTTGGGTACGGTAAAGATAGGGTTTTTGGACAACCCTAGGCCAAATACAGATCTCCATTTTTATTAATTGGATTATAGAGGAATTAATGTATCTGTCATTTGTACATCTCCAACTGTATGGTTCTGAACAGGCACGCATGTGCGTGCACACAAAGCCCACACGTGGCCACATATTCATACATATTTATATATGCATGTAAATTTTAATTTCTGTAGAACATGAAAGCTATGATCCTGCTGTAGGAATGCCAAGACTTTTTTTTCATTTTCTTTTAGAAACCAGTAAATACATTTCCATTTTCAATCCATGACAATAGACGTTGTTTATTGACTAAGGGAGAGTATTTAGATTCTGTAAGTATTCTGTTTTAATGGTATTTTCTTAAGAATAATTTCTATAATTCTCTGTAATATATGTAATATATTTTGGAAATGCTTAAATTCATTCTGTATTAGAGAATTTCCTTCTTCTAAGCTGATAGCAAAATTGATGACAGCTTATTTAAATTTTTTGGTTGGTTAAGGCACATAACTACAGTAAACTTAGTAATATATCAAATTATAGACTGTTAATTTTCTTTTGTAGAAATTTAGCTACCGTATATTAATAGCATTTATTGTTTAGGAGGGCAATTCACATTTGCTTAAAATTTGAGATTTACAGTATTAGTAATGAATGAAGGAATTACACATCTCTTTTGCGCTAGAGGAAAAGAGATTGGTCTTACCAAAATACTGCATGTTTCTATGAAGACCACACTTCTACTACAGTGAGGATGCAAAAACCTTTGCTATGTGTCAGATAAGAATAAGTTTCAGAAATAGTTTGTAAGTTAATTATCAACATGCTAGCCAAGATCTTTTAGTAAAATCTTTCCTGATGGTTCGCTACCATAATACAGAACATGCTATCTAAAATAAATGACTTCTCATTTCTTTTAGGGACTAGGAGTAAGAAAATTTCAAGACAAGCGTCAACACTACTCCCAAAACTACTATTTTTTGGCCCATGAACAAATTCCTAGCAGCAATGCCTACCATTCTGTTTATCAGACTTCATATGTCCAATATCCAGATATTAAAGATTCCATTCTTGGTCGCTTTCCTAAGAACCATATTGATAAATGCATTGCTCTACATTCTGCACCTAATGATAACATGTGGTTTTCAAAATTTTACAATGGTGCTAATCATATAGCACCCACAGAGGCTACTAAAAGCTCAGAAGCTGAAAATCTTTCAACTGCTCAAGAAGAAATAAAATAATTTTCAGGTTTTCATAATAGTAAAGCATATTTCATTTAGAACTGAAAAATACATTTTTTTAAACACAAGGGATCCAATCTTTATTTGAAATGATTTCCAGAACCTAAATGGCATTAAAGTCATGGCAATTGGATGAGTGGTTGTATTCATACACTTTATTTTCTTAAAAGATCAATGCTGCCTATGAAAAGCTAACTCTTTAATATTGCTTTGAATATGCAGTTCGTTTTTCCGTCTTAAGGTAAATATTAAAATGTTTCACTTTTTATTGTGATGTCAGCTGGTTACTTCTATAAAGTAACTATAATAAGAATCTGTTCGTATATACTAAATGGTGACTATTAATTTGTCATTGCCATCATATTACGAAAAACTGTGCTTAACCAATCATCTTTAAAACTATTTTAGACTAGGAAAAAAATGGGAAAATGATACTTGAGTTCACCAAGATTGAGGAACCTGTTTTGATTCTTGACAAATGCCCAGAAGTCCACATGCGGTGGTCACTGTCACCCCACTAAGGTATGTAGCTACTGAGGTGCTTGAAGTTTCATATTCATGTTTCATATACATGAACATGTAAATTTAAACCTGATTGTCCACAATACTCAGAGTCAGAATATCCATGATATTCACCCAAGCAATAATTGTGTAGTCATTTTTCAACCAGTTTAAAGTGGAGGAAGGGGCATGGGGGGTTTATGTAACAGTGGAGAAGCAGACATAGCACTGTAAGAGGTTGTAAATAAGAGCCATTTACAGAGAAGATGAGTTCTTACTTTTTAATCTGGGCAAATTGCCAGTGCGAACAGCCAGGTCAAAATAGAAAAATCCAGGAATTGAGTCCAGGATTATAACCAGATGTTCAAGATGTCTGGCAAGGAGACTAAATCTTCTTTTCTATTCTTTCTTAGATATATTTTACTATGAGTATCTCCTCTATAACCTTCATCATGTATTTTTTTATGTGTGTGTGTATATATATATATATATATACCCACTAAAACCCTCATTGTGTATTGGACAAAATAAATAAATAAATAAAGACGAAGAAGTCAATGGCATGCTAGTCCTAAAACAGGAAACAGGAAACTTTTCCAACAACAAGAAAAGAGTTCTGAGGTTGCTGATAAATAGTCCTGGTTCCTGACATAACATAATTAGACAGTTGTCTCTTGAGGAGAAGGGCTAACTATTTTGGCCCTTCCCATCATAATTGTTGATATACTGTATTCTTGGACTAGGATTCTGGATCAAGCCCCCTACAATTTGAGCTAGATTCCACCTGTTCTGGTTCATTGACTCTAAGCTGCTGAAATTGTTTGATTGCCTGACAGCTCCCCAGTCTATCAGACCTGGTATCAGATCTCCATTTTGAGAGGTTTATAGAAGGTCATAACACTGGAGATGCTCTCAGCTCTTATACAGCAAGCATAAAGAGAGTATTGAAAACATGGTAACAAAAGACTTGAAAACTATGATCTGAATGATAGGAAACGTAAGGCAAGAATAAAGTGATGGAAGTAAATATCCCTAATAAGAAAGCAAATGAAGTGTGAATGACTAAGGTCATTGTGAATTGGCCAATGATTTTCCATGCCTATTTGAAGGTTTCCATGCCTACTTGAAGTTCTTGAAGGTTTAATTGATCAGTCAGCTACATTGTCTCCCCTGATCAAGACACTAAGCCATGGACATAACTTTTTTTATAGCTATACTGTATTTATAAAATTCTTTCTCTCACAAGAAAAGAAAGTTTTAGGAGTACATGATTATTGGACATCATTTTTTTTTTACAGTACCAACCATATCACCAGTTATTCTTTATTTTGTACAATCTCATTAACTCCGATGAATGTTGTCAGCTGTTGTTAATCACTGAGATCATGTGCCACCCAACTTCAAGGCCTTTTAAATAATTGGGTTGAAATGAATTTAGCTTAATGCTTATGGAGAGTCTCGGCCATCCAGGTCATGGTTGTCCCAAAGGTGCTTTTTCAAGAGGCAACTGGGCTTGCTTTTCTTTGAAGATATTTCGCTTCTCATCCAAGAAACTTCTGGAAGCTTCTTGGGTGAAA
Source organism: Erythrolamprus reginae (assembly GCF_031021105.1). NCBI lineage: Eukaryota > Metazoa > Chordata > Lepidosauria > Squamata > Dipsadidae > Erythrolamprus > Erythrolamprus reginae. The sequence goes on from NC_091954.1 coordinate 47,112,688, forward strand.
AGTGAAACATCTTCAAAGAAAAACAAGAAAATCCAGGTGCCTCTTGAAAAAAGCACTTTTGGGATTTAATGATTGAAATATCACTGTTTTCTCATGGCTAGTTGCTAAAATTATCTTCAGTAAAGTTAACAGATTCCATAGTTTTTGGTTTGAAGCATAAACCATGAAGATGCAGTTAAGCCTTTTACACTTTTTGCCAAAAGTTACTATGCGAGATGAATCAGCAATAAAATTCTAAGCCAATACAGAAGTATCTCATTTCAATTATGTTCTTATGCACACTCAGTGTATTAATTGTACGCCATTTGATGATATACTTCATTTTATGGAATATTTCCAAACGAATGTAGTACGTACCTTCAACAAATATGGTAAAAATTGTGGTGATGATTTTGCTTCTAAAAGACTCCCTGTTGAGAACCCTGTCTACTGCTACACATTTTGAAACACAAAACAATTAACATTATCACTAAAAAGTAACAATTAACATTATCACTAGAAAGTAACAAAGCCAAGAGCATGGCATTGTTAAAAATAAGTGATTTCTTATGTCATCACTGATTAAAGCAGCCTGCGTCTGTTGCAGTATCAGAATTTCCATAGCTTTAGCCAAGAATTTCATCCCTGAGCAGATTCTAAACTAAAATGCATGTTAGTTGCATAGTATTTGAAATACTCCATGCTGTTTGGCATACTCAAGAGGGCAGTCTGGGTCCTCTTGTGGAAGGAAAAATGCATTCTTTTAACATAATATTTATCTCAGGTTTAACATTACAAGTGAATATAGCAAGCCATTTTATAGCAGCAAGCAAAGATTCCAAATTACTTACTTCTACCTATTTCCCTGTAATCTAGATTTCATAAAGGTTTTCAATTTTATATTTCACTTGCACATAATTATGTAGATCCCTGTTCATTAGATGATATCCATTCTAATTAACAGGATTAGACTAATATTTGTGCACTGAAAATGAGTCTGAGCTTTGATCTTATGGAATATGTCATTAGTCTCTTGAACTTGCAAAGCAGGACAAAAGGACCATTGATATTAACCCAGAATAAAGTGTAACATTGAGAGAGATTATTGTGAGTAGAACATGATAAATTAGCATATTACTGCTTATTTTTTTATAAGTATTGGTACAATAGTATTAAGATTTCTTACGTATTTCAGACAGGGAAGCCATCAATTGCATTATGCTACTGCACGTGACCTGCCTGTAATCTCGACACATGAATGCTGCATAACCTGTTGTGAGTCTCAATAAAGGATTACCATATAGCCCAGTGATGGCGAACCTTTTTTTCCTCGGGTGCCAAAAGAGTGTGCACACGCACTATCAAGCCAGTATGAGTGCCCACACCCATAATTCAATGCCTGGGGAGCCCGAAAACAACTTCCCCCACCCCTGGAGGCCCCCTGGAGGCTAAAAATGGCCTATTTCCCAACTTATGGTGGTCCCAGTAGGCTCGTGTTTTACGCTCCCCAGGCTCCAAAGGCTCCCTGGAGTCGGGAGAAGGTAGAAACGCCCTCCCCCATTTCCCCGGAGGCTCTCTATAAGCCAAAGATGCCCTCCCAGAGCCTCAGTGTGAGTGAAAAAATCAGCTGGCCAGCACACACATGCAGGTTGGAGCTGAGTCAGGGTAATTGCTCATGTGCCAGCAGATATGGCTCCACATGCCACCTGTTGCACCCGTGCCATAGGTTCGCCATCAAAGCCTAGCAGTTGCTAGCGTACAAATATATAATGGATGCCTATTTCTCATGTGGAGATTGAAGGAATTTTATCATTAGCAAATACAATCAAAACAAAGCAGTATTTTAGTATTTTTATTATTAATTATTTAATACATGTCCTTCACCCATGTCGTATATTGTTTTTAAATATAGATATCATATTTAAATAATAATAATCATTCCGAATAAGTAATTGCCCATATTATATAAGTAGCTTGAAAATTCCAGTCTTGCCAGCCTATCTTCAAGCATCTTTAAGTGGAAGTTATTTAGAGGTTTTCAGTGAAGGGAGAAAGTATTGTAAGGGAGTTCACTATAGTATGTACATATTGGGAATCAGACTCCTGAACATGAATGCAATCAGTTTCTGATTATATAAGCAGAGAGTTGGGCTACAGTTCTAATAATTTATCTAGTTTTGATTTGAGCAGGGAAACTGTTTTTCTGCTTACAGAATTGAAATAGAAGGAAAAACATCTATTTCCTGTGTTTCTGATGAAAGGCATAACTTCATTGATGGGAGATGCTAATTGAAAAAAAATTAAGAACACTAGAGGTCATGTACTAGAACATCATATGTAATTTGTTTGAAATATCTGTTCAAGTTGCCAGCAAAAATTCTATGCTAAATAAAATGGGCTTGTAAAAATATATATGATGAAAATATCCAAACCATTTTCTTAAAGTGCTTTTCTATGGGAATAATGTTCTGGTTTATTATAAAAATGTAATAACTTCCAAAGCAGTTTTATTTTGCCATTTCCTCCCCTGTAGGATTTTGCAATATATTTCTAGAAATACTCTGTGTAGTGTAGCACAAAACAATATCTACAGCAGTAATAATAAATTAGATGCAGTGGGAATTCAACTTTATACTTGGGTCCAAGGAGGTAGAGTAGAAATCATTCATAATGAAGAAATTGTAATTTTTATGCAGCACAACATTCTTGTACTTTGATATAACCAGTGTTTAAAACTATACAAATACCCCATATGAATAACAAAAATATCTACAGCTATAAGCATGTTCCTTTCTATGGAAAGGCAGATATCAATTCAGTCTCTGAATATGGTTTAGTTTAATCATTTATCAAAATCATTGCAATTCAATAAGCAAGAAAAACATCTAATTTTCCTGAGTAAATATACTATACTAACAGATTTTTCCCAAAATCTAAAAGTGTTTACTTATTTAAAATTTATATTTGTAAGATTGCCACAGTCAGTATTGTCTGTGGGCTGTACACAGATTAATACAGTGCCTTTAACAAAAGAAAATCAATAAATATAATGAAGGAATAAGATATTCACTAACTGAAATAGGTACCACACTAGATATGCACAAATGGACTTATTCCAGAGCTTACAGGGTGGAGGGGGGGGGGCATGATTTCAGAGTTCATTTAAAAGCTTGCGGGATTGGACCAGTCTCAAATGGAGGTGGGGATTTGCTATTCCAAAGATCAAGCACCACAAGACAAAAACTTTCTAGATCCCATCAGATGACATAGATTAGTGGATGAGACATGAATTGTGCCACTTTGTCCTATCTTATAGGGAAGGTAGAAATGATGAGAAAGTGACAGTCTCTCACATAAGAAGAGCCATGCTGAATCAGGCCCAAGCCCATCGAGTCCAACATTCTCTGTCACACATTGGCCCACCAATTGTACATGGGGATCTTGAGCAGAAAGAGATGGCAAACCCCTCCCTTTCCCTTGACCCCCAACAAATGGTACTCAAGGGACTTCTGCCTGCCTCAACCAACATAGAGGCGGCACATGGACATCCATTTCAATAACCACCGATACACTTGGCATCCATGAATCTGTCTAATCCTGCCTTCAAGCTATCAAGGCTGACAGCTGTCATGACCTCTTCTGGAAGTGAATTCCATAAACCAACAACCCTCTGGGTGAAGAAATATTTCCCTTTTTTTGTCATCGCTTTCTAACCTATGAGCTTTAGGGAGGGCCCCCGTCGTGCTAGTATTGTGTGATAGAGAAAAGAGTATTTCTTTATCCACCTTTTCTATCCCATGCATGATTTTATACACTTCGACCTGGTTTCATAAGGGAGGTGCTCCATTTCCTTGATCATGTTTGATGCCCTTTTTGGCCCCTCTTCCAGTTCCATTATATCCTTCTTGAGGTGAGGTGACCAGAACTGTACGCAGTACTCCAAGTACTGTGCATAACAAAGCATAACCAAGCCATATGCCATGAAGGGCTTTTAAAAGTAATGCCCATGACATTGAATTGCATCCAGAGACCACAGCAAATTCTACATTTTGGACAGAGAAGACTGCTAGTTGGAAAGAAAAGTCAAAGGGGCCATCTATATTAGGATAAAACAGACCTCTTTCATCAAGTGGGGGAGGGGCTTGGAATTTTCTGGTTTTCTTTCTACTGCCCTAAGTATCCTCAAAAAGTGATTTCTGAAATTTAGTGAACTATCTGAAGTGAGATTTGATTTTAAAAAATAATATAGCCCAGTATTTTTCAAACATAGCAAATTTAAGATCTCTGAATTTCAATTCCTAGAATTCCCAGCCAATGTGCCCAAACGAGAGGAAATTAACAACCAACAAAAAACATGAAAATGCTTTTTTCTTGTACAGTGAGTTATTGAATCTCAAGCAATCACTTTAATCTAACCCACTACATTCTTGCAGCTTCCATGCAAATTAATAAAAAACAAAAATGTATTCATGTTCTTGAACATTTTACTTTGTTCTTAAGGAAGTACTACACAAAGTCATTTTTCAAAAAATATTTTCCTCAACTCTATTTCTAGCATTTGCATGTGAATACTGTATTGGCCACCCTGCTGGTTGATTAAATTAATGTCTTTTTTTAAAAAAAACCTAGATGATGAATCCAGATGCAGTACAGCCTTTTCCATTTTCATCACAAAGCTTGTTGGGGTGGAGGGGGAGTGTAATATTCTTGGAAAGACATGACTAATATTACACACACACACACATATCTTCTAAGGGAACTCAAATGTGTAATTATTGTGAGGATTTCACATACATATAAATATAATGATCTTTTGCTAGGTAAATTGCTAGCTAGCAATGGAATAAATATGATCCCTTCAGAATCTGAAATTATTTGGTACTGTAGGTGGTTGGAAATGATTCACCTTAGTTGTTATCTCTGGAACAGTAATATAGAAAAATATCTGCCAGGACTGGAGAATTTACATTGTTCTTCATATCCTGTGGAGTTTTGTCAGAAGAACTCTGGTCCCTGCTGATTTCTAACCCCTTATTTTGATAAACCATAGCACAGTATGAAGCAACAATGGGTTGTAGCAGCTATATTGTTTACTGTGGAAGGCATTCTGCCCAAAATATTTTCCCAAGAAACACTGATGTATTCTAAAGGTCAGGTTGATGTTGAATTCACTACTAAGCACGATTTCAACTTTCGAAGGCTAACGTAGCTGTGGCTGCTTCGGAATAAAGGTTAAATTGTTTTTGCAAGCACTGGAGAAGTGAAAAACACACCTCCTTAATATGTTATTTTTCATTCTAATAATGTGTACTGCCTGGATGAACGAAGTCAGGTACTTTGTTCACCCAATGAATATAAATTAAAATACTTGCGGTTTTATCAGCAAGTGGTTATAATTAAATAGGAAGTAGTTATGATTTTATATAGGAAGATAAACATGAGGACGGGTGGGGATCATTTTTATGCTTTGGCTGATAGATTTGCTATACAGTTAACAGTACCACTAGCTTTTATAATAGCTATTAGCATTATATAAGCTCCAAAAAAATATCTGTTAACAAATATGTGCAACATATTCATCCCACCCTCATTAAACATTTCTTCCACAGATGTATCAAAATGACTTTAAAACAAAGCATAACTTAAATCAATTACAATGTTATCAACAGGGATTGCAATGAAATACAGCACACGAATTTCACTGGGGAACCATTTGTAACACAATTTTGGTTGAGTTTGATTTTTGAGCTTTGTTATAGTTAATTAAGTATTCTGGTTTCAAAACTGTAGTTAGTTTTCTTCTATCACATCAAGTTTTTTCTCTATGCCTTATGAGAACATGACCACTCTCCGCGGAATTGAGCATGGATTAGAGGAAGCACTATTGCTCTGCTATTGGCTGACACAAACCTTCTCCGATGGGCGCCAGGTTTTTCCTTCTTGACCAGCAATGTGAATATACCAAGTATCCCTGCTTGTTATGTATGTGGGACAGCAAAGCTCATGAGAAGCATTGGATGCAGTTGAATTGGCCACCAAGATCTGTCCTGAAATCTGGTGATCCAAATATTCTATATCAGACACTTGTCGACAGAAAGAACATTATATTTGCACCTCTGCATATAAAATTGGGTCTCGTGAAGCAATTTGTTAAAGCTTTGCCAACTGAAGGAGACCGTTTCAAATATCTCATTTTGGCATTTCCTAAAGACCGGTGTTTTTGATGGTCTACAGATTTGGCAGCTTGTTAAAGATGAACATTTCATCGGAACAATGTCAAAATTTCAAAAGGATGTTTGGTTGGCATTCAACAACATTGTTAAAGACTTTGTTGGAAATACATGAGCACATAATTACACTGAAATTGTCCACCAACTCTTGCAGACCTTCAAATTGCTAGGTTACAAAAGGATAATCAAATTGCATTTTTTACATAGCCATCTTGCTAATATCCTGGAAAATCTTGGTGCAGTCAGTGATGAGCAGGGTGAGTGATTCCCCAAGATTTGAAAGTCATGGAGGCACGGTATCAAGGTAGATGGGATGTACATATGATGGTTGACTATTGTTGGAGCATCAATCAAGAATGTCCACAGATTAAACACTCCAGAAAAAGCTATAAGTGAAAATTTTTACTTTAATATGTTTAGTTTACTTTAATTACTGTACAGAAAAAACCACAACTATTTGTATGAACACAATTTAGTCTTCGGAGAAGGGTGACATGCAAATCTAAATAATAATAATAATAATAACAACAACAACAATAACTTGCAGTAACTATTATAGCCTTTGTATGAATAAAATTATAACAGTAATATTGTAAACAGTATATTTGGGGCCTGCGGTGGGAACCAGGGCTTTATATGCACAATTTGTATGACTTTTGGAGGTATCCTGGAGCTTAAAAAGTTAACATGATAGACAAAAACTGTGGTTATTTTTGGATCCAAATGCCAAAAGTTAGTTGAAAACAAGTCACAGACTACTCTGTCTAAACTTCCTTGTGCTTTTGGTCTAGTTATACTGTCACCGCCAATTCTATTATGAAAATTCAGTGCTCTCTCACAGTAACTAAAGGAGTTTCTTCCAGACAGGGAATTCTGATCATCTGGCAACTAAACTCATCTAAATGTTGCCGGAAAGTCTGTATAGTTCTCTTGGCAATAAAGCAGGAAGTGTTTGCTTTGGAGTTTGTTCTGCTACATGGGTTGACTTCCCTCCAAAGTTCCCCTTGCTTTTATCCCATTATAGATTAGTCTCAATTTCATAATTTCCTTTTGATCTTATAGCAAAGGAGGCAGCAACTTCTACTCCAAAAGCTTTACTCTTAGTGTTGCTAAAAATACCAGGTTATCTACTATCATGGTAATCCACATGATTGAAGGCAATCTCCCCTCCCCCATAATGAAATGGGGGTTAGTTATTAAATGATGGTGGGGGGAAACCTTCTTGATTGTTGCTATCTCCTTAAAATCACAAGGCAGGCAAATCTGAGGAGAAAAAAACCTCTATAAAAATATTTGAATACATATGTAGTACTTTTAAGTACTACAGTGAACCCTCGAGTTTCGCGTCCTCAAGGATCGCGAAAGGGCTATTTCGCTAGTTTTCAACCCGGAAGTAAACTCCACCATCTGCGCATGCGTGCCCTTCCACGCATGCGTAGATGGTGGAGTTTCCCCGCCGGGCAGAGGCTTCCCTGGGTCTTCCCCCTCTTTCTCTATGTTGCTTCTTCCTCTCTCACACTCTCTTCCTCCCTCTCTCATCTTTCTTTCCTTCTCTCTCTTTCTCTATCTCTCCCCCTCTTGCTCTCGAGCGGCCGCCTAGCAGCTGATCTGCTCGGCAGCGCAGCAGCAGCGAGGAGCCGAAGATCTTCGGCTCCTCGCTGGTGCTGCGCTGCCGAGCAGATCAGCTGCTAGGCGGACGAAGGAACCTTCCCTGGGTCTTCCCCGCCCGGATCTTCGGCTCCTCGCTGCAGCCGCGCGCCCCTCGCCTTCGCCTCACCTGGCGGGCGAAGGAGGGCGCAGCTCCGGCCGCTCGCCTCGGAGCCGGTCTGCCTCACTGGCCGCTTGCAGCTGAGCCTCGGCAGAAGGCGAGGGGCGTGCGGGGAGCTGCCTGAAAGGAGGCGGGCGACGGAGGGCGCAGCTCCGGCCGCTCGCCTTGGAGCCGGTCGGCCGTGCGCCCCTTGCCTTCGCCTCGCCGCTGCACCCTCCTTCCCCCGCCCTTTTTGACTTCCCATCTGCCCCACGGCCTCTCCCCCCCCTTCAAAACAAACCCCCCCCCCCCGCTGAGCCGGAGGGAACTCCTGACGGAGGGGGGGGAAGCGAAGGCGCGGCTATGGGCAAGGGCTGCCAGTGAGCCTTCTCCGTCCCTTTCCTGCTGCACCGGTCTGGGGCCAAGTGGGCGGGGGGCGGCCGGGACCTCGCCTGTCTCCGCCGCCCGCATCGCCCCTCCGGCGGGCCGGCCTCCCCCGCCCGCCTCTGCTGCAGCCGCCACCGCCTCCCCGACTGGCACAAAAGGGCCCCGCCCGCCCCGCCCCGAAGCTTACCTTGCGGCGGGATTCCCTCCCCCCGCAGCCAAAACTCAAAGCCTGTCTCTTTTTTTTCTTGCGGCGAGCCCAAGCCGTTTCTCTCTCGACCGCAGCCAAGCTTCCCTCGGCCCCCTTTGGCCCCGTCGCCTCCTCCCCGCCTGCCTTTCCTCGCCAAGCGCACGAAAAAAAAGAGAGAAGGCTTCTACCAGAAGCCGGGTGATGGCGGAGGAGCTCTGAAAGCTGGCTAGCGGCTTTTCCCCCGCAAGAGATCCTTCATGCCCCTGCCCGCCGTCCCCGGCTTCTGGTAGAAGCCTTCTCTCTTTTTTTTCGTGCGCTTGGCGAGGAAAGGCAGGCGGGGAGGAGGCGACGGGGCCAAAGGGGGCCGAGGGAAGCTCGGCTGCGGTCGAGAGAGGAACGGCTTGGGCTCGCCGCAAGAAAAAAAAGAGACAAGCTTTGAGTTTTGGCTGCGGGGGGAGGGAGTTAGGAAAGTCCTACTTCTCTCCCCGCAGCTAAAAACTCAAAGCCTGTCTCCTGCCGCCCGGTTTAGCCAGGACACGAGCGGCGAAATGACACCCCCCACCCCAGCACTTTGAATCCCGCCGCAAGGTAAACTTTGGGGCGGGGCGGGCGGGGCCCTTTTGTGGCAGTCGGGGAGGCAGCGGTGGCTGCAGGAGAGGCGGGCGGGGGAGGCCGGCCCGTCGGAGGGGCGATGCGGGCGGCGGAGACAGGCGAGGTCCCGGCCGCCCCCCGCCCGCTTGACCCCGGGGGGCTGAAGGGAGCCGGGTGGGGGAGGGCGGGGGCTACTCGGTTCTTCCTCAGCCGGGGGTAGCCGGAGCGCCAGCCAGGCGGGGGCGGGCGAGGCGTGGCGGGGGCTGCGGGGCGCGCCGGGCTCCAAGTTGCCGCGCTGCCTTTGTAAACCTGCCCGAACGAGGGAGGCGAGGGAACCCCTTTGTTGGCCGGCGGCCTGGCCGGCCCTTGGCGCGCGGTGCCCGCGGGGACTGCTGCGGCGGGGCTGGCAACGGCGGGTGAAGGGCGGGCGGCGGTGGAAGTAAAAACACCATCTGCGCACGCGCGGATGGTGTTTTTACTTCCGCACCGCTACTTCGCAAAAAATCGATCATCGCTTGGGGTCCTGGAACGGAACCCTCGCGATGATCGAGGGTTCACTGTATATCTAAGTCAGTGGGCTCTGAAAAACAAGAGAGTCAGCACAACAACACAGGTCCTAGGCAACACACAAACAGTAGTGCTCACTGCTCCTCACTACAGGTAGTCATTGATTCAGGGGTGGGTTCTGACTTACCTTGCTGCCGGTTCGCTTCCTGACGCCCTGTTGGCTGCGTGCACATATGCTTAAAACCCAGCTTCTGCGTATGCACAGGAGCAAAAACCAGTTTTTCTGTGCATGTGCAGTAACAAAAAACAAGATGGTGTCATCTAGGGCAGTGTTTCCCAACCTTGGCCACTTGAAGATATTTGGACTTCAACTCCCAGAATTCCCCAGCCAGCATTCACTGGCTGGGGAATTCTGGGAGTTGAAGTCCAAATATCTTCAAGTGGCCAAGGTTGGGAAACACTGGTCTATGGCACTGCCGAGAAAGACGTTTGGGGGCGTGGCAGACCTGGCTCACTGCCAGTTCAGCAAGTGGGGGGGGAATTCCCGCTACTGGTTCTATAAAATCGGTCTGAATTGGCAAGAACCCATCCCTGCATTGATTTATAACCATTCATTTACTGACTTAAGTTACAACAGCATAGAAAAAGGGATTTAGAAAGTTTATCACTCTGATGATCGTTGCAACAGCCCCATGGTCACATGCTCAAAAGTCAGGGGCTTGGCAACTAGCAGCTGATATTTATACCAATTGCACTGTCCCGAGTTCATATGATCACTATGTAACCTTCCCATATGGCTTCTAATAAGCAAATCAATGGGAGGAGCCAGATTCGTTTAATAATTTCATGATTTACTTAACAATTGCAGCAATTCATTTGTCAATGGTGGCAAAAAAAATTCATAAAATGGGGCACAACTCACTTAAAAATTACCTTTCATAGCAACAGACATTTTGGGCTCAGTTTTAGTTCCAGGTTTAGGACTACCTATATTCCACTCTACACCACCGCTGCTACCCTTCCCACTACTGCTTTTCTAACCATTATTCACTGTGAGTCCTACTATTGGATAACATTTTATGTTTCTAGCTGTTTTATTTCTATTTCTTCACACAAAACCCTCTTTCCCTCTTTCACACAAACCAATGCCTTCTGCTGCACGAATCCCAGCGACCAGTTAGGTCCCACAGAGTGGGTCTTCTCCGGGTCCCATCAACTAAACAATGCCGCTTGGAGGGACCCAGGGGAAGAGCCTTCTCTGTGGTGGCCCCGGCCCTCTGGAACCAACTCCTCCCAGAGATTAGAATTGCCCCCACCCTCCTTGCCTTTCGTAAGCTACTTAAAACCCATCTCTGCCGCCAGGCATAGGGGAATTGAGATAATCTTTCCCCCTAGGCCTTTACAATTTTATGCGTGGTATGTCTGTATGTCTGTTTGGTTTTTATTATAATGGGTTTTTAATTGTTTTTAGTATTGGATTATTATTATATGCTGTCTTATTATTGCTGTTAGCCGCCCGGAGTCTCCGGAGAGGGGTGGCATACAAATCTAATAAATAAATAAATAAATACCACCACACCTAGCTATCACTTCATAGCTTTGAAGCTTCATGGCTTTTTCATAGCTATGAGGGCTTAAAAAGGAAGGACAACAGCACAGGTTCTGGTGATTTTCTCGGAAGCCTGTCCTCCCTAAATGACTGTCTTTTAATTCAGTCTCTAGCCAGCAAGCTGAGGAAAGGAAGCTTTGGCTTTTAAGGATTTGTAGCAAAAGAAATGCTCTGAACATATTTATCTTGCTCCAGGGCAAATCCGTCTAAATGATCTGTAACAAGATGTAACCCATCCTGTCTGAGGCTTAAAGCAATAACACTTCTATCATACCCAATGTTTGGCCTTAGTCCATGAATAAACTTTGATTGTGATTGATTGTCAGAAGCCGTGGTGGTACAGTGGTTAGAATGCAGCATTGCAGGTTAACTGCCCACAGCCAGGAGTTTGATGCTGACCAACTCAAGGTTGACTCAGCCTTCCATCCTTCTGAGGTTGGTAAAATGAGGACCCAGATTTTGAAGGGCAATATACTGACTCTGTAAATAGCCTACCACCAGTCAAACTGGTGCCGGTGGGCCAGATGTGCCAAGCATAGGCCATGCCTACACTAACTCCACAAAGGGGGAAACATCGCAAAATGTCACATGACAGCAAAATGATGCTGTAGGTTTGACACCTGTGGCCTAGAGAGCCCTATGGAGCAGTATTACTTAAGTCTAAATGCTATTGTTATTGCTATGAAACCTATCAAAGCTAGTGAGTTTTTATCAGTTCCTCTTTTAATATCCAAGCAGGGTATTGTTCTAATAAACAGTGTTATAGAAACTATTGAAAATAGCGTCTTGGATTAGGTGGAGATTAATATTTACTGTATTTTTCAGAGTATAAGATACACTCCCCCCAAAAAATGGGTGGAAATGTATGTGCATCTTATACAGTGAATGTTGCCAAAACCCTGCCCAACTGCCCACACTTTATTTTAGACCCACTCCAGGCATCACCTGGAACCAACTGAAAATGGAGGCCAAAAACAGAGCATGCAGAGGCCAAAAACATGACGTGCACCTGAAAACACAATGCGTGGAGGCAGCAATCAGTGGCAATGTGCTTTGGCAATCCAGGCAGCCTGGAATGGGTGTGTGGAGGCCGGAAATGCAATTCACAAAGGCAAAAAAATGTGACATGCAGAGGCAGCAGTGGACAGTGGCAATCCTCGTAGCCTTGAACAGCTGATTGGCGGTATTCTGGGAGGATGATCCAACCACCAATCAGCTTCTTTGTGCTGAATCAGGCTGTGCTAACATACTAAAGCTGACCAGGCTGTTTGCTGTTTGTTACAAGGGCCGTAGCCCAATGAATACCAATGGATGCTGGTAGGCAGAGGCAGATTCCCCCCCCCCCCAAAAAATAACCCCCTAATGTGTGTCTCTGGAGCATCTTATGCTCTGAAAAATACTGTAAATTGAGCAACAAGCTCTGGCTTTACTCCAGAGTTTGATAGCCATACTGTAGAGTCTAATGAAGAAGCATTAAAAACTTGTTACTATAAATGTAGCTTTGCTAGGGAAATGATTAGCAAATAGTTTGCTATTCAGATAAGTTCCATATTATTTTTAAATGAGCATCTAAATATTTATGTAAAAATCCATTCCTCCCAACAGGGAGACAGGAGCTTATTCATTTATTTCATTTCTAAATGGCCACAGTCAAGTTACTGTTGGTGGTCTACATAATCATACACTATCCACAATATAATAATGCAGTTACTAAAATTAAAATAAGAGCAATATATATTTTAAAAAGTCCCTTCTAACTCCTATGGGTGTTATGCGGCTACCTCAATCTTGGGTGTTCCTTCCATAAATCACATTTATAGAGCCCTATGGAAGTGTTCTATATAATAACACTAGGGTTAGCTTTTAGGAAAGGCTGTTTCATATTTCAGGGACTATCACTGAAAAAAACATACCCCCAACTTCATGATAATCAGATACTATCTGAAGTACATTGTCCTGAGGTGACTTAATACCAAGACTTGGTATTAAGGTGAAAATCAGCAATTTCTATTGCATCTGGAAACCTATTGGCAACCATAGGGTCCATAGTGCGGGTATGACAGGTTCATGCATCTAATGCCATTTAACACAGACACACTACTGCATTTTGTATCAACTAGAGTTTTGGGTAGGTTCAAACAATTGTCCCCATTCAGAGTGCATTATGATACACCTTACCAAGGTGTTGAGAGCATTAGTTAACTGTTGCAAAGTCCTCTTCCTCCAGGTAGAGTCATGACTGGTATATCATCTAAAACTGAGCAGAAGCCCCTTTGGTCATTATACATACAGTGTTCCCTCGATTTTCGCGGGTTTGAACTTCGCGGATAGCCTATACCACGGTTTTTCAAAAAATATTAATTAAAAAATACTTTGCGGGTTTTTTTTCTATGCCACGGTTTTTCCTGGCCGATGATGTCATACATCATCATCAAACTAATATTTTTTGCAAATAAATAACAAAAAAATAATTATTGTTAATAAATAATTATGTTTATAAATATCGGGATCACTGTGTCTTATTCAATGCTGAGTACCAGTAATAATGGTGAGTAAATGGTTGTTAAGGGAATGGGAAATCGTAATTTAGGGGTTTAAAGTGTTAAGGGATGGCTTGTGATACTGTCCATAGCCAAAAATGGTGTATTTATTTCCGCATCTCTACTTCGCGGAAATTCGACTTTTGCGGGCGGTCTCGGAATGCATTCCCCGCGAAACTCGAGGGAACACTGTACTTATTTTGTTTGTTTGTCTATTTGTTTGTTTGTTTATTTATTTATTTATTTATTCGGGGGGGGGGGGTTATGCCACCCTTGTCCTTAGACTCATGGCGGCTTACAACATGTTAGTAATAGCACTTTTTAACAGAGCCAGCATATTGCCCCCACAATCCGGGCCCTCATTTTACCCACCTCGGAAGGATGGAAGGCTGAGTCAACTTTGAGCCGGTGATGAGATTTGAACTGCTGACCTGTAGATCTAGCAGTCAGCTTCAGTGGCCTGCAGTACTGCACTCTATCCACTGCATCACCTCGGCTCTTAATGGCCATTCAGCTGTTGCCATGATTCCATAGTCACAGATCTATTCACATGCCAACTCTTTGAGAAAATGCTTATTGTTGACAAAGAACATTGCAGCTGTAACTTGCTTGGGTTCAACTTCAGTCTGATTTTTCCCATCCATATCCCGACAGCTCACTAGGACAAAACCTCAACTGAATCTAATTGAGGATTGATTAGCACCAGAACAGTCTGGAATGGTGTTGTATAGATGGGCATCATCAAATGCACGTCAAATGACTACAGAATCTCTCTTCGCTGTGTACATTATATTTTGAGACAGGGAGATGAGTTTCTGCCTTAAGTAAATTCCAAAAAATATCCTATTTTTAATAGGTTTTTCATAAATAAAGGATACGTTAAGCAAACCTTGGAGGTAGTGGTGAGGGCACAATGTCAATGCTACATCTGATACTTAATACAAAGTTTAAATTTTGTTTATGCTATTGTAATAATACTGGCACATTCCCTCTGTATCAACTTGCTCTAATTATTTCTTAGACTCCATGCTTCCAGATATGTGCTCTTCCATTCTTTTCACCCATTATTTATATTGGGAGACTGCCAACTGTATTATTATCTAGTCAAGCTCAAAAGGATTATATCTTTATAAGTACATGTCAGTGAATAATGAGTACAATCTTTACAACACAAATTGATGATAAATACTATTTCCACTGACAATAATGCATACTTGCAAATAGGTGCGGTAGTGAATATTTCATAAAACATATGTTCCTGGGACTGATAGAAAAATAAACAATTTTAAAACCTACATGGTTAATTCAAACCATTTAACGTTGCGTTGGAAAATTGTTAAGGTACTTATTTCAGAAGTGACAAGCGTTCCTTCAGCATTTTTTAACACTTCAGTTTATTCAGCCCATATACAGTATATCCTCATTCTGCAACAGGTATGAGAAATAAACCACTGTGTAGTATCATATGGAGGAAAATATTCTGCAATATTCAATTTTCAATTATGAGGTATACTGTTGATCCAAGAATGTTGAAAAAATCATGTTGATATTTGTAATTAGGAGCCACGACCTTCAGGAATTAGCCAACCTTACTCTGGTGCCTCTTCAGTCATGTAATTTAGTTTTTAACTGCCCTGAGAACTTTTAGTTATGTACAGGCATGTTGGTTAGCCAATAGGAAGATCCTCAATTAAGAATATGCTTTTACATTCCATGAAAGTTGAATCCAGCAAGTTCTGCTACATCTGCAAAGCAACAAGGACAAATGGCCACAGCATCCCTATTATTACAATCTAGATGAGTTGTTGAATAAATGTTTAATGGGAAAGTGCAAAAAATATTAGTACAGGAACAGACATTTCCATTCTCCTGCAGACTGTGATAAGTTGCATTGTTATAACTATACTGATCCTTGTTGTCACAGAAATATCCATATAATTTTACAATCAGGCCTAACTTTAACACTGCTTTTCTTCCTTCTTTATTTTCAAGCACACTATTCATCTTATTCTCTATCACCGTCACCTCTTTGCCATCCACTGTTGGATAAGCTCTTAAATCAATCTCTAAAAAACATGACTGGTAGTGGGGAAAATTAAAATCAGTATTCCAATCTGTATTTAAAGATTGCAACTCTTAAAAGATATTTAGTATAAATGGTTGCATTATCTATCATTGTTTTTTTTAAAGCATTTGATTCTGTCAGGTTTCTTTTTATTGTTATACAGGACTGGAAATTTGAGTCCCAGCCAAATCTGCTGTAATATAAATCACAATTAAAACAGAACCACTTTTTTTCATTTTGTTTTTATTGATAATATTGCTTTGTGAAGCAGGTTTGTGAAGCATTATTCATTACAGTGAATAACGATCTTCCAACTACTACACATATCAAATTTATGGCACCAAATTACACAAAAGTAATTTAAGAGAAAGGTTTTCTTAAAATATATAGATAAGAAGAAGATGAGTAGAATCAAGGGCAGCTGACCTACTATTCATATGAAGGACTACAGGAAAGGTATTATCTCAAGCAACATTTTTTTCATATGAAAATATTTTGCTGGCTTCCAAAGCAGATAGCTCCAATAACTCCATTTTGTGGCTTAGCAGGAAGGTAGTTTGCCAAACTCTTAATGCAATCCATTTAGCAATCAAGGCTGTTCCACAACTCCAAGCTTTCTGATATTTATTGCTGACCCTGATATTTGGGAAACAGCCCAGTGCCAAAACTCAATTGATATGTCTTGTTTCTTCCAAATACTATGGATTAATTATCTTATATCTCTAGTGGATGCATAACAGATCTGCCTCTGGTGCTCTGCTGTGCCAGTAGCAAAATACGCTAATGCTAGCTTTGACAAAATGCATCAGGATAAATTAAGCTCTGAATATAATCTCTTGTTAAATTGAAGGGGAGCTTCAGTCAAATCTCAAATAAGCAGCCTGGTTCAATAAGTTCCTTTATAGAGAGGGATGGATAGTACTGCCATTTCCCAGATTCTAATTAAGTATCAGAATAAGCTTCTTGGTCTGAAAATCCTATTAATCAAATTATCATTGGACATTGTACCAAAGGAATTGTCCTACGACAGCAAGATTCAACAATGTTAGAAATAAATTTGGGAATCCATACATAGGACAAGTATTATAACTTAGCATGGAAAAAACAATCCTTTAATTCAAGCACTCCGGACTGTTTATTAAACTACCTCAGGCCTACACATTTTCACTTACTAATTATAATAGTGCGTTCACACTCAAAAAGTATTTAATAAATTCATATCTTGTAATGGGATAGAAAGAGGCTGTAGACCTTCCTCTAGCCTCAGAGAGAAGCTATTGCCCAGTCGATTTGTGAGGAGGACAGTAAGAAATTCCAGTATTGAAACCTGTACTTGGGGATGCCTTTCTCTCCTCATAGAGATTATCTGCCCCTTTTGATTGTGAAGACAAATACAGTGGTACCTCTACTTACGAACTTAATTCGTTTTGTGACCAGGTTCTTAAGTAGGAAAATTTGTAAGAAGCAATTTTTCCCATAGGAATCAATGTAAAAGCAAATAATGTATGCGATTGGGGAAACCACAGGGAGGTGGAGGCCCTGTTTCCTCCTAGGAGATTCCTAGAAAGGCCCCACGGAGGCTTCTCTCCACCTTTTCTGGCCCTGTTTCCTCCCAGGAAATTCCTAGAGAGGCCCCAAGTAGGTTTCTCCCTGCCTTTTCTGGTTACAGTTTCGGAGGCTTGTGTTTGTAAGTAGAAAATGGTTCTTGAGAAGAGGCAAAAAAATCCTGGACACCCAAGTTATTATCTAGAAAAGTTTGTAAGTAGAGGCGTTCTTAGATAGAGGTACCACTGTAATAGGACCAACTGCTTTAAGGACAATATAGTTATCTTGAGGGGTTTTCTTAAATAATATTTTTATTACAACTGGGATCATCTCCTCTTCCCCCTCCTCCTCCCCCCTCCTCCTTCTCCTCCATAGGAGTCTACCTCTTTTTCCAAAATAGGAGAAGGCAAGACAAGAATCAATGGATGGAAACTTATCAAGGAGAGAACCAACCTAGAACTAAGGAAAAATTTCCACACTGTGAGAACAATTAATCAGTGGAACAACTTGTCTTCAGAACTTCATTACTTTTAAGAAGAAACTGGACAGTTTATCTTGGATGATTTGGGGCAGTGATGGCAAATAATTTTTCCCTCAGGTGCCGAAAGCACATGTGCACACACTATTGCACTTACATGAGTGCCCGGCGAGGGTAAAAATTGCCTCCCCCGCCCTCCTGGATGCCCTCTGGAGGCCAGAAACAGCCTGTTTCTAAACTTCTAGTAGGTCCATTAGGCCCATTTTTCACCATCTCCAGGCTCCAGAGACTTCCCTGGAGTCTGGGGAGGGCGAAAATGCCCTCCCCCATCCCCCCCGGAGGCCCTCCGGAAGCCAAAAATGCCTTCCCATAGCTTCTGTGAGAGCTGAAAATCAGCTGGCTGCTGCACACGTGTGCTGGAGCTGAGGTAGGGCAACAGCTCACAAGCCAGCAGATATGGCTCCACATGCCATCTGTGGCACCAGTGCCATAGGTTCACCATCACTGGTTTAGGGTCTCTTGCTTCAACTGAAGTTTGTTCCTCTTCCTCCTCTTCTTTCTCCTCCTCCTCCTCTTCTTTCTCCTCCTCCTCCTCCTGTTCTCTATTCTAGCATACTTTCAGGTCAAGAATTATATATCGTTCAAATAAACCCATCTGAATTTTATTTATGTTGAATTGTAAAATATATAATGCACATTTTATCACTGTTTTTAAAAAACTCATCACTGATATGCACAATTAATTGTTCTACATAAATATGCCTACTGATGAGTTGTGGATTTGATGACAAAGCAGATGATGAGGTAACAGCCACTCACTTTATTAACAGCTGAAAGGAACCAACTCCTTTGACAGAACAGAACTGCCGCTCAGTGACAGCTCCTATTTATACTGTAACACAGAACCCAACAACCAATCCCATTCCTTACATCTCCCACTTCTTTAACTGCCCCCTAGCGGACCTCTGGGACACTACACATACTACTACAGAATGACAGACCTTTTCATACAGCGTCTCAAGTTGCCATTATATTCATCTTACAAAAAGAGGTAGTGAGGTAGGTGTATCATTGATCTTAAAGACAACATACATACATACATACATACATACATACATACATACATACATACATACATACATATGGTATGTTGCAAAATAGCATATCTTCAAAAGAGAATAAACTAAGCAGTCATAAATTATGCTAAAAAATTCAGACCCATCCAATACCAAGAACTGCAGTTTAAGGGAAAAATGAACTCAGAGGTTTGCCATTTTTAGGCAGGAAAAATATTCTCTGTAATCTATCATGCTTACAGAATAATACCACTGGTATAAAAAGTGGCAGGCTATGAAAAACACAGAATGAGCAGAGTAATACATTCAACTTAGCAAGGCTAAGCATTCCCTGCCCCTACCCTACATTCAAGTGATATGTTGAAATATTGCCACTTATCTAAGTATAAAACATATTTCAGGCAGGATTGTTCAGACAATACATTTAATGCTTTTCCGGACCAATCTATTTAAATATTTCAGTTATTATCATTGCCAGAAAAATTGAAAGCTTGCAAAAGTAAGATTCTAAAATATTCATCTTTTAATAATACATTTACTCTTTTCACCATTAATATATGTTTCATTTTTTATGCTTTACTAAGCAGTTGGCAATGTAATTTTCTTTTTTGTTTTTCCAGTTTATTATGATTTACAAACTGGTTCAACAAGGTTGCTTCCATTTGATTTTAGTGAAACTATAATGTAAATGCAATGTCCTATAAGTTACATAACATAGAGTCTTATGGCCAAATATATTATTATGGTGTTTTTATATATTGAATAAGAGTCATTAGGATGAAGGGAGGATAGAAACGGGACTGTTGTGTAGATGTCCCCAAAGGCAGAGGGTTATAGGTAACTGATAGGTAACATGGAGGTACAGGTGCCCAATATATTGGTTTACACTACAAGATGAGTATCAACCTTTGCTTTTCCTGAGGTTTGCCTTTCCTGATGTGCTGTTGCTCCATGTTTTACATTATTTTATATTAGTGCTCATCCTCTGCACTGACCTTTAGGACAGTTGCTTAAAACTCAAGAAAGACCATTTTCCAAATATTTTCAAGTGCTTCTACATCCTTATTAAAATGAGAATTATTGACCCTTGCATTTGTTGCTGCATTTCAGTCAATGATGTATTATGTTGATATTGTATGTTTTTAAGAGAATTAGGGGTTATACATCACAGTAATTCCTGGTTCCCTGCACAGTGGTTTATTGAATAAATGACAGGGGTAAAGTTCACACATTACAATATTTTATAAACTATGTGTATGTTCCCAACACGCCAATCCAAACCTAACAAGCTACACATTGGTTGAAAACAATTTGTGAATCCATTTTGTCTTATTTGCTAATAGCATGGGATCTGTCTTCTATTCCTATATCTCTTCTTCTATTCTTTCATTGATATGTTCTATTACTATATCTTCTTTTCTATTCTTTCATAGATATATTTTACTATGAGTATCTCCTCTATAACCGTCATCATGTATTTTACTATGTATCAAATGTTTTTAGCTGAAATGTTAAAATTAAGGGAGACTAGGATGGTACCATTTCGGCCTTGTTCTGGCCTCATCAGCTAGCCACAACCTTCCTTACTGGGATTCAATCTGGCAGCTTCTGCCTTTTAGATTAGATTAGATTAGATTTATTGGATTTATATGCCGCCCCTCTCCGCAAACTCGTAAGACAGAGAATTAACAGTTGAGCCACCAGACCTGATCCCTCCAGCTCTGTACCAGGGAGGGGCTATATGTTTTTTTATGTCGGATCACCCTGGTATATTGAAGGAACGTCACAGCTCCTTTTTGCCTCTAGGCCCAACCCAGGACTATTTCAAGGCAGTTAATTTATTCATAGCCGACAACTATATTCTGTATGTATCAAATGTTTTTAGCTGAAATTTTAAAATTAAGGGAGACTAGGATGGTACCATTTTGGCCTTGTTCTGGCCTCATCAGCTAGCCATACCCTTACTGGGATTCGATCTGGCAGCTTCTGCCTTGTAAGGCAGAGAATTAACAGTTGAGCCACCAGACCTGATCCCTCCAGCTCTGTACCAGGGAGGGGCTATATGTTTTTTTATGTCGGATCACCCTGGTATATTGAAGGAACGTCACATGTAATTGTGTATTGGACAAAATAAATAAATTAAATAAATTAAAAAGGGAGAGAGGCCTAGCAAGAGCTCTCTGCAACTGTGTTTTTTCTCAGAGGAACTATGTGGTTCCTACAAGAGGTGTCATGTCTCATCAATGGGGGCAAGCTATCTTCCAGGAAAAATTGAACTCTGATACTGATTTCCTCTCTGAGAAACCTTCCAAAGAATCCCAGAGTTATTGAAACACGATTTGGAAAACTGATTTAGGTGACTTAATCATTTAGAACATGTTACAATAGATAAATGTAGCAGGGGGAACCATCTAGCTATTAGCACCACAACTAAACAAACAAGCCTTAAGTATAACGTTTGTTCCTAAAATCGTTCTGCGTAACAGATACAGGCTAATTCAGTCGCATTTAAATCCCATAAAAATCAATGCATTTTAAGTTAATGATGATTATCCTACCTCACTGATTACTATAGTAATAAAGCATGACTAATTTAGTCTGAATTCAGCCCTGAAATAATGTCATTTCCCAGTTCAAGTAATATTGTACCAGTCCAAATAATATTGTACCTGCAACATATGTGTCACCAGAACCAGCTTGTTATGAATTTAAAGTTCTCCTCTTTTTTTCCCTGTTAATGCTTAATCCAAGTTTACAGCAGTTGCTGAGTTATGGGGAAAAAAATGCAAGCAATTTCTGCCCATAGCAAATTATTCAGATGTCCCATTTGTCTTCTGTGCTGTTCAATCTGGCTAGAAAAAGCACCCAGCCATGCACAGAGTAATTGTGTTAATCAGCTCTTACTTTCTGCTGCCATCATGATATAATATTGGGTTGACAACGATCATGGGGGTGAGGGGAAGGGTAATGAAATCCAAATGGAGCTGTGACTACAGTGAAGTAGATTTTTAAATCCAGGAATATATAATTCCCCCGACACCCTCCCTTTTTTAAGCAATCAAGAATCTGTTTTTATATACACTCAGATAAGATTTTTGGTCCTGACTTAAAGCAGCAAGTTGTCATACTTCAGCAATCCTGGCATTCACTTTAGGAACAGATGGAGATAACTATCCATAATAATCTGGTTGGCCCAAAAGCAGAAACAGTATTGATTGGAATCCTAAGTGGCTTGCTGGCTGAATTTCGTCATATAGAAATAGTGTTGCTTTCAGAAGCTTCATTGCCTGATTTTTAAGAATTCTGGCAAGTAGACTTTGTAAAATCCATTTTAGTGCATTCCAATCAAAGTAGAATACATAGATATGAAATGATGGGAATTTTATAATTACATTTTTTAAATGGTTGTAATCTTGCTGGATGTTTATTACATAACAAAATAGCTTACCAAATTTAACTATTACTGTTTAACAATTTATTGTTTAACTATTATCCTGCTAAGGAAACTTCTCCAATCTTAATTCAGCCAGCATAAAGGTCTCTATAATCTTTTCTTTCTAAGACCTTTCAGCTTCTGGGAATTTGCTCATTTGTTCTGTGACTATGTCTCAGTAAGTCAGGGCTGGTTTTAGTCATGGTTTGTTAATAAACTATAGTAGAAAAGTTCTCACATCATGCTAAGCTCATATGGGGCTGGGTTCATTTTTGCTTAGTGTGACAATGAGAAATCTTCACCACCACCACCCAACATGTCAATAAAGTACAGCTTTATCCAGTAATATTTGGAAGGCTTAATGTGCTATGTGAATTCAATCATTGCGGTTTATAAATAAATGTTCTGAGTCTAAACATATTGTATAAACCCAGCCGATTCTGGATTAATTCACTACATTGTTAAAATAAACCAGGCTCTTGTGTGTTGTCTAGAATCAGGCACTATCTATACTATTAAATATAAAATGCAAAGATTTGCCCTGTCTATTTATGTTAGCAATTGAAAACTACTGCGATAACCATAATGCATACAAACGACTGATTCAATCTATTATTCATTCCACCAACTTTGGCATATAAAATGTAGAAGTAAATAAAGAACATGAATTTAATGAGAACTTTAACAACAATGAGATATCTTTTCAACCAGGATTAATTGGGGTTACATATTAATGATGCTTATTGAAGAACAGACATGCAAAGATAGTTAAGTGAGTAATATTTTAAAATATGGGAGCAAACAGGTCTCTGAACTTGAAGGAAATTCAAATTTAGGCTATTTTATAAACCAAAATTGATTGGTTGTAAACGAATCAAGATTCCAAGACCTCTTTTTTAAAATATATAATCTCAACATCATATATTTATATGGGTTAAATATAGAGGAAAGGGCTCATTCCTCAAGATATATAAATATATGGTTATTGAATTCCTTTTGAGGTCACATGTCTAGAGCTATGGATAAAATTGGAAATCTTTACTTTGTGTGCAATTCCCTTTGTGGTAAACTGATAATGGCACAATTGCATAAATTCCCTGACAGTCTTCTTCAGCTTCATACCTTAAGATATGTTGAATCTGCAACTCTGGGAATTTACAGCAAATAGTCTAAATTCTCAAGTTGCAAAACCAGGACTTTAAAAAAGTTTCTGTAAGACACTGATTGACCTCGTGGATGCTATTGTAGACAAGTGGACTTTTAAACACATCATTGAGTGAGAAATTTCTGAGCTCAGATTCATCAAGAGATTTCTGGAAATATTAGTGGGTTTTAATGAATTACAATCATTAATGGTAAGGTACTTATGATCTCTTTCCGATGCACTGTAACCTGGACGCTAAAACATATGAAGAATGGTTGCAGGAATAGGGCATGTCTAGTCTAGTGGGAAAAAGGCCTAGGGGTAACATGATAGCAGTGTTCCAATATTTGAGGTGTTGCCTCAAGGAAGAGGGGGTACTACTGCAGGGATGGGTTACCGCTCGGATGGGGGGGGGAACGCAGTTGTTGAATATTCATTAGCCATATGTAAATAGTTGAAGTATTAACGTTTGAATATGATTGGTTGCAAATTGACCGGGAATTTTAAGTTATTGTCAGTTGGGTTTTGAGCGGGAAGAAACAAAGTATAAAAGTTGTAACCAGACGCCGTTAGTTCAGTTCACACCTCAGTTCCGTAGCGTCTAGAGCACCATTGTGTTTCAGAACTGCTTGAGAATAAAGAAACTGTTAACCACTCGTGAAGCCTCGTTCTTTTCAGCAATGGGGTAGCGGAAATGGAGCTCCACCCCAGAGCACCCAGTTTGCACTGAAAGATGTTGAAAGAAAATGCAGGGCATCCTGCATAAGCCATGCCCACAGGGTGGTAGTAAAAAGTTTGGTAGCCCTTCACTGGAACAAAGGATAAAAATTTTCTGACAGCAAGAACAATTAACCAATGGAATGACTTGTCTACAGAAATTGTCAGTGCTCTATCACTGGAGGCTTTTAAGAAGACATTGGAAATTCATTTGTCTGAAGTGATATAGGGTCTGCTGCCTGAGCAGGGGATTGGATTATAGTCCCTTCCAAGTCTATTATTCTGCTACTCTTAGGAACTGAACTCCATAAAGAAGGAAGTATACTCCTTTGAACATGTTTACTGAATAGGAAAAAGCTGCTCACCAAATGCTGCAGTATTTTATCTTTGAGACTGTATAATACTTTAGTGTGATTCTTTATTGCTCAGAATACCCCAAATACAAATAGACAACCTGCTTTAATGGATTTCACTATGAGTTTCCTCAAATGGATCCATCCATAGGGGATTCTTTATGACAATTTGTGAGCAGTCTTGGACTCAATAAAGGAATATAGTAGCCTGTGATAATCAGGTGGGGTGTTTTCATGAGAACTGATTTAGAGCAGTTATTTCTTACATGGTGCCTTAAATAACTCATCTTTATTTCTTATTCCTTCCTTTAGCAAGAGAAGGAAGTTCAGGCAAGCTAGCCATGAGTAGAGAACAATAAATCACAGCACTATCAGAAACTTTGTCTACTGCAATATTCAAATTTTGTTTTTCCTTCTATTCAACAGCTGAAGTTAGCCAAGTATTACAAAGCATTGCAAATGTCTAGACATTCTCTTTCAAGGACAACTGTAGGACAGTGTGGAATTTTTCACTGCTTTCTAATATTAATATGATATGAAATTTCTTTTGCAATATGAAGTGACTTATAAGGGAGAATATGTGATGCTCAGGGTTGAAATGAGGGGTCCAAACTCAGAAGGTACCAAGGACCCCTCATGAAGGAACCCGGTTTTCTTTTTCCCCCTTTTTTTGGATTCTTATTAAAAATACATTACCATTTCTGCTTTTAATAAAAGGCTAAATTTATCTCTGGGAATTTTTTTTAAGGTTTGGAGTAAGATTTCTTACAGGTTTGGTATTGTGTTTTAAAGATAATTGGGCTATCTAGTGGAAGAAACCTTAGTAGAATAAAGAAGATTCATCTGATTTTGCAACTTTTAACTTTTACATCATAAACTTTCCATTTTGATGCGTACTGATGTTAAAGAATAGAACTCACTTTAAAATAGCAATTTCTGCCTGATTTACCATTAACAATGAGTACATAGTCTTGTCTACAGATTGCGTATAAGCACATAGTACAGCTCATTGATAAGAACCGGCCCATTAACAAGAGGAAGAAAAAGAATATGTATATGAGAGTATCATCAGCAACTGAGGAAGAAACAGTTCTCACAGACGTTACACATATTTAAATGCAATTAGATTGTCCAATACAATTTAAAGGCTATTTGCCTTTATCAGGCAAATCATATAAGAAGTGAAAAATGGTATCGAGTGTTGAAAATTGATGTCATGCATATGACTTTGAAGGAATATGTCTTCTAAAGATAATGGTAGAATGCTAAAAGCAGTATAATTGTAAACTAGACAAATTCAGAATGGGCTTTCACTAATACTCTATGCCAGTGATGGCGAACCTTTTTTTCCTTGGGTGCCAAAAAAGTGTGGGTGTGCACTATTGCTCATGCACAAGTGCCCACATCCATAATTCAATGCCTTGGGAGGGTGAAAACAGCTTCCCACACCCCCTAGATGCCCTCTGGAGGCCTCCCTGGAGGCCGGAAACGGCCTGTTTCCCAACTTCTGGTGAGCCCAGTAGGCTCGTGTTTTGACCCCACCAGGCAACAAAGACTTCCCCCATCTCCCCAGAGGTTCTCTGGAAGCCAAAAACACCTCCCAGTGTGTTTGTGCAAGCCAAAAATCTGCTGACCAGCACACACATGCACGTTGGAGCTGAGCTCAGGCAACAGCTCGCATGCCAACAAATATAGCTCCATGTGCCACCTGTGGCACCCATGCCATAGGTTCTCCATCACTGTTCTATGCTATGACATATTACCTCAGTGGTGGGTTGCTGCTGGTTCGGACCAGTTCTTTAGAACAGGTAGTGGAAATTTACTGCCACTCACTGATCCAGCAGCAATGATCGGCAGTCCAGGCTCCCAAACCGGTTCTCTGGTTGCCATGGCTTGGGGGAAAAAACCCTCTGCACATGCACAAAGACTTTTGCATATGCGCAGAGGATCATTTCCAGGTGTTTTGCGCAATGTAACGTGTATGAGCGAAGCAAGCAAAATGCGCACTTCTGTCACGATAAGAACCAATAGGGAAGATAAGTAGAACCCACCCCTATACTACCTCTGCTATTGTTCTATTGCAGATAGTCCTTAAGGTACAGAGAAGTTAAATTCAGATGGTTCAAACAGGTTCTGGAGAACTGGTAGCGGAAATTCTGAGTAGTTTGGAGAACCAGCAAATACCAGCTCTGGTTGGCCCCAAAGTGGGGTGGGAATGGAGATTTTTCAATTCTTTCCCCCAAGAATGGGGTGGAAATGGGGATTTTGCAGTATCCTTCCCCTGCCAAGCCCACCAAGCCACTTTAACAGAACTGGTAGGGGAAAATTTTGAATTTCACCCCTGAATGTACAGCCACATTTTATTATTGTAAAATGAGGGTTTAAATGACAACCACAGAAGGCTACAACCATAGTAAAGTTGAACCAATTGCCAAGCAATCAGATCACAGTCACAGGACCAGGAGGATACTGAGAATGGACAAGGATTGGGTCATAAGTCACATTTTTCAATACCATCATCATTTTGAATGATCACTAATCTATATTCCCTGTTCTCGTGGGTCATAATGCCAGGCATTACAGAACATTTCTCTTCTCTGAGTTCAGCAAGACTTTTTATAGGTTAAAATTGCAGTAAGCTAGAGTGTCCAAGGCCTGGTCTGTAGAACATCACTGGGTCATAGCATGCCAGAAACTGAGTCATGCAAAAAAGTAAAGCCCCATCTGTGGGATGCAGGCAGTACACAGAACTACACCTTCTCTGGTCCGCAGAAAAACCTCTCTCCATAGAACCAGTCCCTGATGCCCAAAAGATTGGGGGCTGTTGCAGCAAGCATCAGTCCTCCCAGGTGAATATGTTTCTAAGAAATTGAAAACAATTTTTGCAAATTTGATTACATATTATAAGTCAACTTGATTAAGAACATGTGATTGTGAGTGTCTGATTCAGTCCAAAAGTTATTATTTTTTTTCAGTAATAAATGGCAGTAACTTGGTTTTTCAAATATCAAAACACTAGCTTCACTGTGAAAATATATGCATGAGAAAAATGTTGATTATTAAATCCTGAGGAACAGTGAAAATCTTTCGTACGCTTTTCATTTGAAAGTACTACAGCAGAAGTCTCAGTAGACGAAAGGAATAGTGCTGTAAAACTACTTGGAAGCAATTAATAACTGCAAAATCAAATGACTCAGCCGATTTCTGGAAATTAACTGCAGTGAGGTCAAATTCAACACCCTCTCAAATATGATGCGAGATTTCAAGGCTTACCTGGAAGGCAGATCTACATTTGTAGCTATTGTGCCGAATATTTCTATCCTTTCTGATTTGATATAGAATTCAGATCATCTCCTTAATACCTTAATACAAAATCGTTGTTTCTCCATGTTAGATAATGCTTTATATGTGGGTAAATGCATAATTTTGTGTTTGTTCATTTTTTTGTTTATCTTGTCATATTTTTGTAGTGAATATTAGAGACAGAGACCCTTTGGGAGCTGTATGCAATGAAATTTCATTTTAATGTATGCCGATTAGTGTACATTCAAGGTGACAATAAAGTTATTCTAAGTTCTTCTAAGTTCTACCCCCAGCCCCCTATCTTTGATTTGGAGATATTGGTTGGTGAATTCTAGAAGTTGAAGTTCAAACATCAACGGTTTTGGTTGCCAAGGTTGAGATACACTGCATTAATCAATCAAAAGAACCCTGAAAGATTCAAGGAGATAATTCAATTTCTTAATGATAACTGGACTGTCAGTAAGATCTCTGCCAGTTATATTGGAGCCTGTTAGGTTGGACTCAGAGAATTTTCTAGTGTTAATTTTTGGACAGCATTAAATCTGGTCACAGTCTTGATGCTCTATCATTTGGCAGGAAAAAAAATATCCAGCCTCATTCAAAATATTTACATACTTCAAGCAGACTTCTGATTTTATTTCCTAGGTGTGTTTGTGGGGTAGAACCTGTCGTTTTCCTTCACCTCGGTACACTGCTATTCACTTTTACCTCAAATTGCTATATCAATATGAGCTTGGGAGCGAGATAAATCCTTGTCCTATGACTATTTAATTTTTATATTAAATCTGTAGCAGGCTAATTAGATAGAATAGAACATCATCCCACTAAGCTAATGGATAAGCACATAACAATCCTGTTTTATGCAGATTATATTATTTTATGATGGACCCTAATGGGGTTAACGAAAATGAAAGCCTTGGCTCTCTTTTGAAACTATTGCTTATTGGAAATTAATAAAACTGAGATCATAGTCCAACTCCCCCCCCCCCCCATTCAATCTAGAATGTTGATGGATATACAGGGTTATTCCAAAGGAATGGACCGATTTCATGATGTGTTGCTTCAGTTCTTAAGCATCGTCATGTAATGAGTCAGTGAACATTTGAAAGATGAATTATCTAACTTTTGAATGGCTGCCACAGGGGTGTTGTAGCAAGATGGAGCACCGCTCCATTGGAACCTGATGGTTTGACCTTTTTAAAATGAAAATGTGTCGCAATGGATTGGCCGGAAGGGGGCTCAAGACCTTGCTCTTTGTGATTGGCCTGCGAAATCCCCAGACCTAACTGTGTGTTATTTTTTTTTCTTGTGAGGATGTATAAAATATCCCGTTTATGTTCCACCATCAGGAATTTTGGGGCCCCATACAGCCTAAGTGTCTGGGCCCCCCCTCCCTTCATCCTTCCTTCCTTCCTTCCTTCCTTCCTTCCCTTTTTCTTTCTTTTTTCTTTCTTTTTTCTCTTTTGGTTTTTTCCCCTTCCTTCCTTCCTCTTTCTTTCTTTCTTCTTTTTCTTTCTTTCCTTTTTTCTCTTCTTTTTCTTTTCCCTCCCTCCCTCCTTCCTTCCTTCCTTCCTTCCTTCCCTTTTAAATTTTCAAACTGTCTTCTTCATATTCCTGGCTGAGGAATTCTGAAAGCTGCAGTCTACTGTCTTCAGCCATTGTCCAGCCCTGTGCTACGGACCCCTCCCTCCACCCCCTGAAGAGGCTGGGGGCTTCTTTCCAAAGCCAGTGGCAGTGATGCCAGAACCCCCTTCCCTGGGGATGGGAGCGGGGGGGGGGCTCCACTGGTCTCCCTCGACAAGACCTTCCACAACACATCCGCCCTGCTGGGCAGGCCTCTTAGCCCCACCAAAGAAATGGGGGTTAAGGAAGACCCCCACCCCCCACCTTGCCCAAACACTGGCACTCTGCATAACCCATGCGGGGGCTTTGGCTTCCCCTCTGCAGAACAGAAGCTGGGGACCTCTCCCTCCACATACACCGGATTCCTATGGCCCATCCGAGGGCTGGCAAAATAGGTGTGCCCCCCCCACCTGCTTTTCTATCTCTCTCTCTCTCTTTCTCTCCCTCTCTTTTTGTCTCTCTTTCTCTCTCTACTTTTCTTTCTTTTTCTCTTTTTCTCTCCCTTTCTCTCTCTTTTTCTCTTTTTCTCTCCCTTTCTCTCTTTTTCTCTTTATATCTCTTTCTCTCTTTTTTCTCTCTCCCAACCTCTCTCTTTCTCTTTCTATCTCTTTCTCTCCCTCCCTCTCTCTTTCACTTTCTCTACCTCTTTCTCTACCTCTCTCCCCTTCTCTCTTTCTTTCTCTTTCTCTTTCTCTCCCTCCCCCTCTCTCTTTCTCTTCCTCTTTTTATCTCTTTCTCTCTTTTTTCTCTTTTATCTCCCTTTCTCTCTTTCTCTCTCTCTTTCTCTCCCCCTCTCTTTGTCTCTTTCTATCTCTTTCTCTCCCTCCCTCTATCTTTCTCTTTTTATCTCTCTCTTTCTCTTTCTCTCTCTCTCTTTCTCCCCCTTCTCTCTGAAGTGGGGAGGGCCGGGTTGGCACCAAGGGAGCTCGAGACGGGGTGCAAAAGCAAACTACTCTGCCGGCCCGGGCCCACATCGGAAGGAAGGAAGGAAGGAATGGTAAAAGGGGCGATCAAGAGAGGAATGGGTGAATGAATGGACGAAGGGTGGGAAGGAAGAAAGGAGGGAGGGAAGGAACAGGAACAGAGGAAGGGTGCAAAGGAAGCAAGGAAAGATGTGAAAGGGGAGAGTAAGAGAAGAAGGAGTGAAAGAAGGGAATGAGGGAGGAAACAAGGGAGGAAGGAGAAGGAAAGCAAGAAATGGAGGGAGGGAAGGAAAGAAAGAAAGAAAGAAAGAAAGAAAGGGGGAAGGGACAGGAACAGAGGAAGGAAGCAAGGAAACTTATGAAAGGGGAGAGTAAAAGAGGAAGGACTGAAGGAAGGGAGGGAGGGAAGAAGGTAGGAAGGAGAAAGAAAAGAAGAAATAGAGGAAGGGAAGGTAAAAGAGAGAAAGAAAAAGAGCAAGAAAGAAAGCAAGAAAGAGAGAAAGAAAGAATGAAAGAGAAATAAAAATAGAGAGGGGGGATGAAAGAAATGGAAGGAGGGAAGGAAGGAGAGAAAGCAAGAGAAAGAAAGAAAGCAAGAGAAAGAAAAAAGAATGAAAGAGAAAGAGAGAAAGAGAGAAAGAGAAAGAGAGAAAGAAAGAAAGAAAGGCAACTTCAAAGAAAGGCTCACTGAGCATCTCTCACAATCTCTCTCTTTCTATCCCTCTTTCTTTCTCTCTCTTCCTTTCTATCTCTCCTCTTCCTCTCTCTCTCCCACTCTTTCTACCCTCCTTTCTCTTCCTTCCTTCTCTCCCTCCCTCCCCTCCCTCCCTCCTTCCTTCCTCTCCATTTCTCTTTCCCTCCCTCTCTTTCCCTTTTCTTTCTTTTGGTCCACTTCTCTCTCTCTCCGCTTCTCCACTTGCCTCCCCCTCGCGCCTCGCCCTTCCCACCCGGCCACCTGCGCGCGCTTACCAGCAGCAGGAATTCGAGTACTGTAAGCCCAAAAGAAGCCATTGGCTCCGGGCGGCGTTCATGGCCCCCCCGAACCCCGGCCCAGCACTTCCGGAAGCCAAAAGACGCGGCTCTCTTGCCCTTGCAATCCTCGGGGGGACACAAGGCCGGCGGAGAAGCCGGCCGGGCTCAGCCCTCTCCCGGCTTCCCCAATTCCGCTTCCCCAACAGCGCGGCTTGGCTTCCAGAGGGCTGAGCCAACCCCGCGGTCTTTCCTCCTTCCGCGGCTGCCATCGGGGCTCCCTGCCTGTCTGCCGGCCTCCCTGCCTTCTTTCCTCGTTGGGGGTGGGAAGAAGGTGCAGGCTGCAGAGGCAGAGTTTGTCTCAATCGGAGTTGGGGAGTTTTTGGCGGGCACCGGGCCCGCCCCCCCCCATTTTCCAATTTGGCCGGGGCCCGGGACGCCGCTCCCCGTAATACCCATCTATCGGCGGCCCTGCCACTACCCACTAAACTCGATGACCTTAAACATCAAATAACAACAGCAATCAACTCAGTTGATTGTGATATGTTGATAAGCGCCTGGGAAGAATTCTTTATCGCATTGGTGTTGCCCGTGCTGCAGTTGGTGGCCATATTGAACACTTGTAAGACAGAAAATAAAAGTTGATTGTGAGTAGAATACTTGTGACTTGGCTGCAGTTTTGTATTACTTTTCCTTAATAAAATATTGCATCATGAAATAGGTTCATTCTTTTTGAATAACCCTGTATGATTGAGCAGTGGTATGTTTAATATATATATAATAATACATACACACACACACACACACATATATATATGTCACATGTTTTTGCTGAATTTGAAAATTAAGGGAGACTAGGATAGATCTATTTCGGCCTTATTTTGGCCTCATCAGCTAGCCATACCCTCACTGGGACTTGAACCTGCAACCTTTGCCTTGTAAGGTAGAGAATTAACCTCTAGGCTACAGTATCCAATCCCTTCAGCTCTGTACCAGGGAAGGGTTACATATTTTTGTGTCAAATCACCCTGGTATATTGAAGGAACATCACAGCTCCTTTTTTGCCTCTCAGCCCAACCCAGGGCCATTTCCAAGGCAGTTAAGTATATATGTGTATGTGTGCATACACAAATACATACATACATACATACATACATACATACATACATACATACATACATGTAGGAATTGATTTCCAAGTCAGAAGAAAGCATATTTATCTTAATATTTCCCCCAAAGACTATCCAGACTAGCCAGACAATCTTCAGGACCGCCTCCTGCTGCATAAGTCCCAGTGACCAAGAAGAGCCCATAAGTTGGCCTTCTTCAGGTCCTGTCAGCAAAACAATGGCCTTCTTCAGGTCCCATCAGCAGCCTCCAAAGATCAGTACCCTCCCCACCCTACTTGCCTTCTACAAAGCTGTAAAGACCTGGCTCTTCTGGCCTGGAGTCATTGTTTGAGTGAGATACTGTTCAGATTCAGCCATGAGTGATATTGAGAGATATGTATTTTTTACTACAGTTTTTAATTAAGTACAGTATTTTAAACTGTTTTTAAATACTGTTTTTCTTTGTTGGAAGCCACCCAGAGTCCTTGATTGTTGGGCAGCATATACGTGGGATTAATAAATAAATAATAATAAATACTCAAAGAAGCATTTTAGCTTTTATGTCCTTTTTTTTTCTATACCAGAGAAGTAAAAAATATCTCTCAAATTCAACTGTTTGAGTCCAAGGCATTAAGGCATCTTCTTTGTAGGGTTTAATTAAACCCATGAATTTGTTTTGGTACTTTTGGAATTATCCAATCTACAGTTTTGAGAAAGCTGTTTCTGGGGGCAATTGTGACAACGCGCCACTTTTCATTCTCACTGTAGTCGGACTTAAAAGTCAAGAGCATGGCATGGATTACTACCTTTAAAACAGTCTTTTGTCCAAAAGATGCAGCTCTAACACTTCACAGTCAAATTTTCTTTCCTCCTGGGTAATGGAGTTTGGTATTACTATTTGTTGGACATTCTTCCAAGTTGCAGTTGTTTTTTGATTAAAAACAATTCAGAGCAAAGCTTAGGCAAACAATTTTGGAATGAAAAAAAGAAAAAAAATAGTAATAAAAGAATATAGTTGAATTAGGGGATCCACTGTACAACGTTAAGCCAAAAGATATTGCCAGACGAGGCTGGAATCAATTAAAGAAGCACACAATTAATTGTCTAGGAATTTCTGCTAAGTAAGTATTGTTGGAAAAACTATTATCAAAGAATCCCAAGACATTTCCCATACACAGCTGCTGTATATCCAAAGTGAGCCCTATTTAAAGGAAATCAGTGAAACGGCACCTCTGTGAAACAGCTGGATGGCTGTCTCCATTTGGCAGGAAACTCATGTTCTGCCTCTTGTTTTGGCAGTGGAAAATGTTTATCAGCTTACTCTACTAAAATATCAGAGTCTTATTAAACCTTTTCTTGGACAACCTAATGAATACCATGTCCATTATGTTATTAGCATTCAAAAACAATGTCAAATATAGCCAAATATGCTGCAACAGACTTTAGAATTCACCTCCTATTTAGTTTTGATAAACTTCTTTTTAATTATCTCAGCTGGCAGTTATACCTAGAGCGTGGAATTTTAAAATACTAATTGACTTCATTTTTAAAAAGAATTTTTATATTGTTTTCTTTTTTTTCTTTTCTCGGGTAATTTCATTAAAAACGATAATTACTATAGTAAAAGTTAATGCAAACTAAAATAAATAAAAATAGAAAGAATTAAAAGTTCAAGGGGGAGAAAGGGAAAACAGAATACAAAGAAAAAAGAAAAGAATAAAGAAAAAGAAAATAAATTTGTGATTTGTTGCATAGTCAGCCAGATGTTTAGACTGGATTTGGCATTTTTATCTCTCTTTTGAGTCTTTCCCCAAAACCTGGGTTAGGCAGATGTTGTTTGTTGATATTAAAGGTATAAAGATATTAAAGGTCATTGGGGGATCTACTGTAAGTGCTCCAAGGAAATTGTAATCACATCTGAAAGTTGACTAATGGTGATTTTCTCAATGTCGATGATATTATTATTAACCCAGGTTTCTTCTAATAACAACCTTCTAGTTTGATTTTGGAGAAAGTTGCAATCTATATCAATATCATTCTGACACAAAACCAAAATAATTTTTTGATCCCCTAATACTTAATTTTAATGTAAAATTACCTGTTTGTGAAATTCTGTGGAGAAGTTATTATTTTTTATTGGATTTGTATGCCGCCCCTCTCCGTAGACTCCGTAGAAGTTAGAGGTGGGGTCATCCCAGTTCGGAACGGTTCACCCAAAATGGTAGCGATCCACCGGTGACATCATAATGATGTCACTAACCAGTTTGGTTGGTGCCAATCCGTGAGTGCCACCATCTTTTTTTTTTTTAATGGATTTTTTCCAGATTTTGGGGTGGGTAGGTTCTGGGTGTTTTTCTTCTGTGAATGCGCAGAACCCAATTTCCAGCAATGCAAATGCATCACCATCTTGTTTTTGGCTTTTTTAAAATTTATGTTTTGCCACTGCTTATGTGCGCATCCACATAGTGCAGGTTAATGCAGGTTAGATAAGTTAGATAAGTTAGAAACAGTGATGGGCTACCAAAATTTTTACTACCACACTGTGGGTGTGGCTTATGCATTTTGTTTCAACATCTTTCAGTGCAAATTGGGTGTTCTGGGGTAGAGCTCCATTTTCGCTACCCCACTGCATCCCCCCCCATCTGGGCAGTAGCCCACTCCTGATTATCTACTATATAAAGTGTATGTACACACACACACACACACATGCACAGCTCTTCTAAAATTATGCAAATTTAACCTCATTTACTGTGATAGGAAAAATATACCCAGAGCCCAGAAGGGAAAAAAAGAGAAAAAAACCAAACTTTTGCTACCAGTACAGTATACCTGACCAAACCTTAGCTACCTGTACTGCGTACCTGACCGTACCCATGGGAGCACACCACTGGTTAGAACCCACCCCCGGGAGAAGTGTATTTTTTAAATGATTCTCGTATTAGAGTCATATGACACTGTTCCCTATGAAAAGCTGCTTATACTATATATTTTAAAAAGTCAAGGATTCCTTTTGCTTCAGATACAATTCAATACATCTGTAGGATTGCAAAACACATACCTGGGGGAAAAAAACAAAACAAAGATTTCCCCAGTAGATGGAGCTGCTGCAAACATTTATTTAGTACAGAATAGAAAAGTCAATTATCTGCACTTGTACTTTGAAAATACAAGTTCTTTTTTAGGACTTTTTTTTAATTGAAATCCACTTCATGATTTCTATATTATGCTATTTTTGCCTACTTGACAATGGCTGAGTAAAAGGTTTATGGAAATTATCTACTAGAGCAGAAGCCGCAGGTAAACATTAACTATAATTATTCTACTCTATTCATCTTTACATGGTTATAAGTTAAAGGTTCAGTAGAAAAATTCTAAAATATAGTAAGTTATGCTCAAAGGTAGTCATTATTGTGTCGCTGCCTCATTGAAACTTACATACAGGGCCATTAATAACTCCAACCACTTATTTCTTCAGGGTTTTTAAAAAAACAAGATAGGATGGCAGCAAATGAACAGGATTTCTTACTGATTTATGCAGAATTTTAGGACAAGTTATTTATATAACGTCTTGCCTAGATTAACACAAATTTGCTTTATTTAAACAAATATAAAAAAATAATTGAACAATTGATAAAGCAAAAAAAGAATCTACTTAGGGAAACAAAGGAGCAATATCAAGTCAGGATCATCAATAAATTGGAACCACAGGGTGAGAAAATTCAACCTTCTATCATGATGAACAAATATGTGAGTTCACTGTTTCCCAGATTTGTGTTTTTAAACTTTCAAGCAAATTTAACCTCTCTCTCTCTCTTTCTCTCCCTCCCTCCATCCCTCCTTCTGTGTGTTTGAGAAAGAGATAATTTGAAAAGATCAGTAAAAGCCATTCTAAGTAGTTTCACTAAAATCTTCTCTACTACAGAATTTATTTCTTAAAGCAAATTAAAATATACGGTAACTAGCACTTATAAAATACACATGGAATATTTCACCTCAGGCAGTTTTAGACAAATATACATAAATTTGTATATTCCCAATTCCTAAGGCAAACATATATTTTATTTATTTATTTATTTATTTATTCATTCATTCATTCATTCATTCATTCATTCATTCAATTTTTATGTCGCCCTTCTCTTTAGACTCAGGGCGGCTTACAACCTGTTAGCATTAGCACTTTTTAACAGAGCCAGCCTATTGCCCCCACAATCCGGGTCCTCATTTTACCCACCTCGGAAGAATGGAAGGCTGAGCCAACCTTGAGCCAGTGATGAGATTTGAACCGCTGACCTACAGATATATAGTCAGCTTCAGTGGCCTGCAGTACAGCACTCTACCTGCTGAGCCACCCCAGCTCCTTTGAAAGCATCAGTGTTTCTTTAACATTGGACAGTAAGATTCTTAACATCCAGAACTGGTAAGATGCAATAACAATGTTCTGTTTTCATAGATTAAATCATAAGATTTGTTATGCAATCATTTGAGATTATTGTTGTACTGTTTTTGGATTAAATGCATAATGAGCCACATTACAATACATTACTGATCTGAATGCAAGACAAATCACATAAAAACATTTTAGCAGAGATTTTGCAGATTAGAAGTCAGCTGTTTTTTTACATTAAAACATATCAACATCCAGATGCATCCATTTAAACACCAGTTAAATTCAACATCTTTTAAGTTCCATTTAAACTTATGTTAGTGCATTATTGATTGTCTCCACATTGTGTAGTTTCTCTACATTTAAAATATGACTGTATTTGTGAACAGTATCAAAAACATGTCAGACATAAAAAAGAGCAGATAACGCAAGGTTTTTCCTTAATTATCATTTCATCTGAGCCTGTAATTCTTTTTTAAAAAAAGCAATGCAGCGTAGACCTGATATCAGCCTCTCCATGGTCTTGCAAAGATCTTGGAAAGCTAAACTAATTAACAGTTGGCTCATCCTGCTCCAGAAAATAAGCTGTGAAAATAATTGGTGGGAAGAAGTCCCATCACATTCTCATTCCTAGGACGATTTCCTCCTTCCTACAGCTAGGGAATCTTGATTTCTTGCCAAAATTTCTCAGTCCTTCCCAGTCACTTCAAGGGTACCTTCCCCACCCCCCTTTGATATGGAAAGTAAACAAGAAGAAGGAAGAATGGGAAGGGAACACTGGCAATTGTTGTGTCCACCCATTGGCTAATTGTAATAAATGCTCATCAGCCTAATGGGAATATATTCCTGTAGTAGCATAAAATTGCTGTTGGAAAGCTAAGTGGGTAAAGTTAGTGGTTGGGTAGAAATCACCTTCTTGGACTCAGTAACAGCAGCCTTCCATGACAACACATGTATTGATTTCCGCTATGCACCACTTATATTTTCTCTACTGAATTTAATTTTCGATGCTATTTATTTACTTACTCATTCATTCATTCATTTCACTTTTATCCCACTTGAGTCTCATAACTCTCTATGAATACAATGAATTATTTAAAAATGAGATTTCATTTCATTTGAAATGGGTTCCTCATAATAGTATACAGAGGAGGAGGAGGAGGACTTGTGCATTGAGCTCCATTGATATATGCCAGTGATGGCTAACCTTTTTGCTGTAACGGGCCAAAAGTGGGGGGGAGCACAGGGGGAGTCACATGTGTCTCTGTGTGTGTGTGCCTACACCCATAATTCAATGTGCCTTGCCCTCTGTATATGTGTGTGTGACCTCCCCCACGGTCCCCATGCTTTTGGCACACAATGACATAGAAACATAGAAGACTGACGGCAGAAAAAGACCTCATGGTCCATCTAGTCTGCCCTTATACTATTTCCTGTATTTTATCTTACAATGGATATATGTTTATCCCAGGCATGTTTAAATTCAGTTACTGTGGATTTACCAACCACGTCTGCTGGAAGTTTGTTCCAAGGATCTACTACTCTTTCAGTGAAATAACATTTTCTCACGTTGCTTTTGATCCTTCCCCCAACTAGCTTCAGATTGTGTCCCCTTGTTCTTGTGTTCACTTTCCTATTAAAAACACTTCCCTCCTGAACCTTATTTAATTCTTTAACATATTTAAATGTTTCGATCATGTCCCCCCTTTTCCTTCTGTGGGCCCATTTTTGCCCTCCCCAGGCTCCAGAGGCTTTCGTAGAGCTGAAGAGGGCAAAAACAGCTTCCCCCATTTCCCCCAAAGTCCCTCCGGAGGCCAGAAACACCCTCCCAGAGCCTCCGCGTGAGCCCTTTACTTACCTCAGAATGGACTGCTGGAGACTCCTGGGAGAGGAGTCAACTGGCCAGCATGATCATGCACACTGGAGCTGATCTATGGCAGTGGCTCTCTGCCAGCAGATATGGCTCTCCATGCCACCAGTGGCATGTGTGCCATAGGTTTGCTATCACAGATATAGGCTTGGTTTCATAAAGGAAAGGAAGAAACACTGATCATTCTTTTGCCAGCAATTGACAAAGTCAACAAAGCAAGCCAATTAATCTACACATAATGAAGACCATATCCATGCGGCATTTTGAAGAAAAGCACTATTGATGATAGTCCACTGTTGAAAAATCCCCCCCCTGCTCTTCCCTCCCTCCCTCCCTCTCTCCTTCCCTCTCCCTCGTCTCTCCTGTATAGGTCACAAATGTGTGGTCAACAATTTTTTTTAAAAATGATGGGAGTTAAGGATGATACCTTTCTTCAAACTGAATGTGAAGGCTAATCTTTTATCCCCATTTTTCTAATGAAAACAACAGAAATCCAACAAAAAACAACCCTCCTAAATTGTCGCAGAAACCTTTTCAAACACTTTCATAAATTTTAAGTTACTGTATCTTTGCTATGAAGTATGACTTAGAAAAAAAAGGGGGGGGGGAACCTTTGCTGTTTCTTTGGGTATTTTCTCTCTGAGTGAAACCTTTGATCTCTGAAGCATTATAGCTCAGACAGTGTGTAGGGATAACAGTAAATCAAGTTATTTTTACTTCAGCCGTTTGTCAGCATATGCCATAAAAATTAGCTTTTTCTCTTGATCTTTATCAGAGAGTGCTAGTTCACTTTGATGTCTTCCTCTGTATTTGACATTTGGGGCCTGGTTTCCTATTTAATTCTCTTTCTATGATTTTGGTAGAGAGGTTCACTCCAATGCTTTATTCCTCTTTGCTGTACTATGTCCTACTAGGTTGATAGTGTGGTTTGCCTAAAAATAAATAGTTTCTAATTATTTTAATAGTTCTTTTGTTCATACACTTAAAATATGCCTTACAAACTGTAAGCCCCTGTAATATACTGTAATTGTATTACACATCACAATTCTGCCAGATTTCATGTATAACTGTGATAGAGTTGTCATAAAATATAAACTGGTGAAACATAAACTCTTTCATGACTGTAATATATTTACTCAGGAGTCTTCAAATCGTACTCACACCCCCACACCTTCTGTTGATGCCATCAAGAAAAGTAATGCTAGTTTCTGTGAAAATATGTCTTAGTTTATAAAAATCTTAACACCAAGAATTCTTTTTAACGTAAAGGCACATTGCTCGAAGGCACTCATAGTCCTATCACAGGTTCATTTTGTCTCAGTCAAGATATTTTCAAACTCTTTTAGGTCAAATAACCTTTGGGCCAATCCAGAGGTGGGTTCTGGTTTTCTGCTGGTTCGCTCAGGGATGCAATGCATGGGGAAGGGGCGCAGTGCTAAAACAAAACTTCTGCACATGCGCAGAAGAAAAAATCAAGGTGGTACCACCTGTGGTACCATCAAGAGAATTGGCTTGGGGGCATGGCAGGCCTGAATCATTGCTAGTTCCAGCGAGCCAGGCTGCCAAGTTATACTACCAATTCTAAAGCAGGACCAATCTGGTTTTAGGCAAAAAATAATGCACGAGCTTTAAAATAATTTATTGCACTTGCATTGTTAATCTTATTGAATTGTGCTTCATATCTCAAGTGCTTCAAATTTGATACATATTTTCTTCAATTTCCATTTACTACTTGTTTTCAGGATGGGATGAATGAAAAACCAAAGCCATTTTAACCATGCATTAAAATGAAGAAGAATTAAACTATATAACAGTTAAAATATAACATGCCTAAGGATTTTTTTAAGGGCAAAGAAAGAATCTAAATTAAGAATCATGTATGGTAGAAATAGTGAATAATTATTTTCTTATACAAGGTTAAAATACCAGGGCCAGATGATTTATGGATAGTATTGGACTTACAACTGCTCATTCAGCTTCCATTCAAAATTATAATGATATTCAATGAGGAGAACTTATGACCAACCGTGAAGTCATAATATTCTCGCATTCATGTAATTGTAATGGTAATCACATGGTACTCATGCTCCTGCCTCATGAGTACAACATTGCACAGAGACATCACCATGTGATTACCATTTGTGACCTTCCCTACTGGCTTCCCACAAGCATTTATTTATTTAGTGGTAATATTACATTAAGCAGGAGACTACAGTGCTATTATAATGTAGTTGTTTGGCAGTCTGTTCTGTTCCCAGAGAATATCCAGAGTACACCACAGATGCAGGCTACTTCTACACTCATAAGACTGGACAGTGCTCTGCAGTGTCATCCTAGGCATTTCCTACCACCAGTTTTGTTGGAAAATGCGGAATTTTGCCATGTAGGACGCCGGTGCTTGAGCCATGACGGAGCTCAAGGTTGCTTCTGCGGGAGTTCGACCTCCTCGTCACCACTGTTAAGTCTGTACTCAGAGACTTATTCAATTCAACAGGTTCTCTTTATTCATCATAGACATAGGAAACGCTCTCTACAACAACCAACTCCCAACAAGGGCAATGGCTAATCCGTTGCCCTATTTATACATTTCTTTTAGGCGGGAACATTTTACAGACAACAGTTTATTTTTGGCTGTTCTTTTAAGCCGAGCCGCGTCTTAACCAATCAGCGATTTAACCGTTTATTTCTTTAAAGACATAACAAGTTTCATTCTGGTATCGGTT
This sequence comes from Erythrolamprus reginae, assembly GCF_031021105.1. Lineage (NCBI taxonomy): Eukaryota > Metazoa > Chordata > Lepidosauria > Squamata > Dipsadidae > Erythrolamprus > Erythrolamprus reginae. Next base: position 47,154,180 of record NC_091954.1, read on the forward strand.
GAATGTGTACTGCCGCTCAAAATGCCATTCTATCCAACCTACTGCAGAGCACAGGATCCCAGAATCTCATATCCTTTAGTTCCAGCCATCTGCTCACGCCCCATAGCCTGCCCACAGCTCTGGCTCCTGCCCAGTTGGGGCCTGCACTGGCCCACCCATATAGCCTAGGTGGGCAACTCGCAGTCACCAGTGTCCACCCTGAGTGCTCCCCCTGTGCTATCCAGCATCCACTTGCAGTCTTTACTAGCCTGCCTTACAGTGCCCACCTATGACCCTTGCCAAACAGGCTACACTCTCAGACACCTACTTGCAGTATTTTATTTATTTATTCATTTGACTTCTATGCTCCCCAATCCCAAAGGACTTGCAGCACTCACCATCCACATTTTCCTGTATTCTTTTTGTCTCCTATCTCTTGCTGTTTAACAACCCACCTGGTCCTGGGATCACAGGAGGGACAACTGTGATCACTGACAAAAACTGGAGGTGACTAGAGGAGACTAAATATCCCAGTTTTCAAAATGTGGAAAATAGAAAGATGCATATAACTGTAAGCTAATCATTCTGATATCAATATTTAGGATGATTCTGAATTATCAGTTCATAGAGGATCACTCTGCAAGCTTCTTAAAATTCAATGTAGCATGCATTTATCATAAAAAAGATGTTGCCAAAACTAATTTTACCTCATATTTTGAAAACTGGTAAGTAACTTCTTGGTAGATTGTAGGGATGGTACATTTGTAATACACCTTGATTTTAACATTGGACAGCCACAACTGGTTTGAAGAAGAAAGCAATTCAACGATTACAAAATTGGTTCCAAAATCAAACTCTATGTCAGTGGTTCTTTATCAAATTATCCACTGAAATATATTAGTCCTCAACCTGTAACATTCAACATTTTATTAATGATTTGAATAAGGTGGAAGTAATGCTAATCAAATTCACAGATGACACATAACATTTTCTTGAGGACAGAAATGTAATTTGAAATTATCTGGTCAGGTTGGAGAAATAGCTTGTTTTTCAGTTAGTGAGCAAAATCAAATGCCTTGGTCCAGAATATAGAATGTTTGTCTGTATTTATAATATTGAAATAGTAGTTTATTACAAACAGTATATGAATGTGTGATTTGGGTGTAAAAAGGCAAATACAATTTAGGCTGCATCAACAGTTACAAAAATTACAATTCTAAAATTATGTGCACTATTAGTTTTTCATCATTCTGTGTTTGTCAAACTTCAACTAGAAGATTGGGTTCAGTACTGGCATCAAGCTTTAAGGGTTCAGAAAAACTGGAATAGTTAGTTTCAGAGAAGGATAATAAAAAAGTGTTTGGAAACTTCAGATCGTGCAGAATGCAGCTGCGAGAGCAATCATGGGCTTCCCTAAATATGCCCATGTCACACCAACACTCCGCAGTCTGCATTGGTTGCCAATCAGTTTCCAGTCACAATTCAAAGTGTTGGTTATGACCTATAAAGCCCTTCATGGCACTGGGCCAGATTATCTCAGGGACCGCCTTCTGCCGCACGAATCCCAGCGACCAGTTAGGTCCCACAGAGTGGGCCTTCTCCGGGTCCCGTCAACTAAACAATGTCGGTTGGCGGGACCCAGGGGAAGAGCCTTCTCTGTGGCGGCCCTGGCCCTCTGGAACCAACTCCCCCCAGAGATTAGAATAGCCCCCACCCTCCTTGCCTTTCGTAAGCTCCTTAAAACCCACCTCTGCCGTCAGGCATGGGGGAATTAAGATATGCTTTCCCCCTAGGCTTCCACAATTTATGCATGGTATGTTTGTATGTATGATTGGTTTTATAACAAGGGTTTTTAGCTGTTTTAGTATTGGATTTTTACATTCTGTTTTTATCACTGTTGTTAGCCGCCGGAAAGGGGCGGCATATAAATCCAATAAATAAATAAATAAAATAATAAATAAGGATGATAAGGGACTTGGAAATAGAAATAGAGATTAAAGAAGATGGTGGGCATGTTCACCTTAAAAAGAGAAGATTGGGGAAGAATGTGGTAACACTCTTCAAAGAACTGCAAAATGTCACATAAAAGGAGGTTAAGATTTGTCCTCCATCATTCAGAGCACATGAAATAGAATAATAGATTTAAGTTACAGAAAGCAGATTCCAATTGAGTGTAAGATAAATCTTTCTAACAGCAAGAGCAGTTTGACAGGAGCCAATTATTTAGAGAGGTGGACTGCCCTCCATCCGTTCAAATAAAGACTAGACAGCCATCTGTTGAGAATATTTCAGTATGGGTTTCTACACTAAGTAGAGGTTTGGACTCAACAGCCCAAGCAATTACTTCCAGCCGTAAAACATTAAAATTTGCACATACTTGTATTCTCTTACAATTGTCTACCACTGATATCTAGCGGTTCTAATGTCTTCCTACATATCCTCTTGAAAAGATGTTATTTAGACAAGCCCAGTGTTTTATGTCTTACTAAGTGATCTAGCTATTGTAATTTTTCTGCCCACCTGCCTGCCTATTTCTCTTTTTCTTTTTTAATTGTACCACAATTTAAATTTTAGTTCTACCTTGTATTACAATTGAAACAACTTATGAAGTATAATCCTTCTCCCAACATGTCACTTATTTCATAAATGTATACCTAAAATCTTTAAATTCTATACTTGAAGTTATTAACAGATTGTTGGCATTGTTTAGTCATATGCATTTCTCTCCATAGACATAAATCTTTTAAAAATTGAATACAATTTCCATTTTAGATATAACATATATTAATCCTCTGTACAAGAAAGCATAGTCTGTAAAAAAGCTTCATTGACATGAATCTGTGCTTGTCAGAGTCCATGACATTAACTACATTGAAAAAGATTTCCTTGTATCGTAGCTTTTATTGAAGTGAATGCTTGAAAAGCATTCATACCACAAATATAACCCAAACAAAAACACACTCTTCGACATTAGTTCCACTCTTCTCACATTGAAAATATTTCTGATTTTATAAATGAGAAGGTTGGGTAATAAAAAATAGCCTACTTTCTAAACAAATTATGTTGTCACTAATGGTGGAAACAAGAGGACTTGAACTTACAGATGCAAAAGGAGGAGATAGTAGTAGTGCTGAGTGTGATGGAATTGTATGCATAAAAGGAAAAGGATATCTAAATGTAGACTTGATGTACCAGGTCAAGAAATGTATGTGTATGCAGTCCTGACACATTGTCATCCTACAACTGTTTTTCCCTTCGCTAAAATGGGGGTGGGGCAGCCAACAAATGACACACCTGGCCCATGGACTTCATGTTTGACACCACTGGATTAGACCAATGATCAATATAATCTTGATTTATTTATTTTTGTATCTAACTAAATTCATTTAAGGTGGCTGCTAGTAGGATATGAAGTCAATGACTTCTTTTAGTTTACATGTAGCTGTCACACTTAATTTCCCTCATCAATTGTATCCTTCCTGAATTTCCTAATTCCTCTTTGAAGTGAAAAGTTATTCTGGCTGAACTGGGAGGAGTTTTCCACACATCAGAAGAGACTCCTGTGCTGCATTCATCAGGTCCTTTTCTAGCATTTAAGCTGCCTGCCAGTCAAAGTGGTGCTTCTCAGGATAGCTATTATTATTATTATTATTATTATTATTATTATTATTATTATTATTATTAATTAGATTTGTATGCTGCTCCTCTCCGTAGACTCGGGGCGACTCACAGCAATGATAAAAACAATATATAATAACAAATCTAATAGTTGGAATCTAAAATAACAATAATACATTTTAAAAAGTCTAAAAAACAAGAAACCCCAATATATAAAAACATACATACAGTCATCATACACAAAAACTACATAGGCAGGGGGAGATGTTTCAGTTCCCCACGCTTGACGGCAGAGGTTTTAAGGAGTTTATGAAAGGCAAGGAGGGTGGGGGCAGTTTTAATCTCTGGAGGGAGCTGATTCCAGAGAGTTGGAGCCGCCACAGAGAAGGCTCTTCCCCAGGTCCCACCAAATGACATTGTTTAGTTGACGGGACCCGGAGGAGACCAACTCTGTGGGACCTAACCGGTCGCTGGGATTCGTGCGGCAGAAGGCGGTCTCGTAGAATTAAAAGGAGACATGGCTTCTAGTCTTCTCATTTTCTTTCCCTACTTCAATGCCAGAGTTCAGAGAAGTGATAGAAAAGCAGGGGGAGAAAAGTAGAAATGAACTACCCATTACTAACTGCTACCTCAACTCAGAGATGAAGTAGAAGGAGGTTGCCTCTAAAGAAAGTTCTGTCCTTTTTCTGTTACCTCACGCCTGGAGGTTGGGCATGTAGGAGATTGGACATGGTTTGGGTGGGGTCTTCCAGTAAAGTAAAAGTACACACACATACACATCCTGTTTCACTACTGATAGGTAGGCCATCTCTCCCCTGTAGCACTCTGGTTATGGATAGTGCGCAATATGGTAGTTACTGTTTTCCAGGCAGCAAAACTTTATTCATTGTATTCATGAGTGGGCTACTGGCTGGACGGGGGGGAATGCAATGGGGTAGCAAAAATGGAGCTCTACCCCAGAGCACCGAATTTGCACCGAAAGATGTTGAAAGAAAATGCAGAGTGTCCTCTTTTGGCAGCCTCTGCGTTCTTCCTGAAAGCATTTAAAAACCCCAAAGCTAGCGATTCTGCTACAAACAAAAGTGTCTAGGAAAAGTATAAGGAGATAAGATCTGGAATTAATTCTATGTGATCTGGGTTTCTGCCTCTCCCTCCTTTCCGAATGGCTATAGCATTCTCTGGAACAGAGGTCTTCATAGCTGGCTGGCGAATTCTGGGAGTTGAAATTCACAAATCTTAAAGTTGCCAAGTTCGGGGACCCCTGCTCTAGAAAATAAAATGAATAAAGCTTGAAACTGAATGTTTTGCCAGAAACTTTGATTTTGTTTGGTAGTCTGCAGGAAGGAGGGTTAAGACTGATATGTGGAATGGGGCATTTTGGGATGTTCACTTAAGCTATGAAAGTAGCAAGGAACACTTTAGATTGTTGCCTTTGAGTAAGTGATTAAGTGATACATTTTAATCATGAAGGCACCTTTATGACAATGCTCAAAATGTGCTTTCAAAATTCTAAGTGAGATGTTTCTCTCATTTCACTGTTCTATAGCTGCTCACTTCTAGGATGGGGGTGAATTCGATGTCCTGTTTGATATGGATATTGTTTTGAGGTTCTTAGAAAATCCTTGGTCAAGTCACATGTCCATTGATATGGGTATTGTTTTGAGGTTCTTGGAAAAACCTTGGTCAAGTCGCATGATCATCAAGCTACTCCCACCTGGTTACATGGCACAAAATAAGCCACACCCACAAAATAAGCCATGTCCACAGTGTGGTAGTAAAAAGTTTGGTAGCCCTTCACTGATTCTACCCCTGTGAATCAGGTCCTGCAGCCTGGGAGGAGGTGAGGGACTTTTCAATAAAGCAAGAGGAAGAAGTCTTTCCTATTTTATATGACCATCATTTGAAAACACATGGTTAAATCCAAGACTGATGCCCTCCCAGTGATTATGACAGGGATTGTTGCTGGCTGTTTTCTACCCATTTCTTTCTTTAATTTCTTTAATTAATTTCTTTAATTTTCTTTCTTTAATCTTGCCCCACTTTAAAGTTGTAGGATGACATCACTTGTTAGTCTGGTTACCAAGGTAGAGCTAGGCTGCCAGGACAGAGTAAATGATGTCAGCATGTTTTCATGATACCTCACAGGCTGGAGGAAAACTTACTGAAGTGACTTAAAAAGTAGTAAAAAAAACCAGGACCAGATATTGCCTCCCTCCAGGGGTAGGTTCTACTTACCTTCCCCACCAGTTTGCATTGCGACGGAAGTGCACATTTTGCACACAGGTAAGTCTCTACTCAGAAAATTAAAAAAAAAAGCTTCTGCACATGCACAGAAGCAAAAATTAGCTTCTGCACATGCACAGAAGCAAAATCAAAGATGGTGGTACCTACGGATCGATACCAACAGTGACGTCACCACCGGTTTACTAACAGTTCTAAAGAACCGGTTAGAACTGGTAGGAACCCAACTCTGCCTCCCATACAACCTCCTCATTATATAAGGTTTTTTTCCAGAAATGTTTACAAATGAAACAAAAGCTTTGAAAAAGATGAATAGGACAGTAACTTAGTTTATATCCATAATATCAATATCAATTTAAAAAGATGACTTCTGGATCTCACTTACATCTATGAAAGAAATTCTAAATAAAATTCAGGTTACTAACGTGTGATAGGAAGTACTCAAATACGATGACGTGTTTTATTTTTACAAAATTCTACAGAAAAACCTGTCAGGTTAAGGTGACAAAAGAATTCAGTTTGTGCTCCTCCAGAAACAGACAGAAGCAAAAGGCATGATGAGTCTATAATGAGAAGCTAAAAGACTAGGGTGAAAAAGATGGAGCAGGCAGCAGACTATAAAGCGTAATGGCAGCTTGTTTGTAACTTTCATTTTTAGGTGGAGATGATTGACACATGGATGGGTTGGGAAAGGTAACCTTCCTGATCTTTTAACTCATGGGTCATATAGAAAAAAATGTGGAAAAATGCTCTCAACATGTAGATGTCAACATGAGTGACAGATGCATGTGAGGTGAATTGCATTTGCTTGCTTTTTTACATGCATCACTTCACAGAAATGATAGCTGCCATTTGAACAAAAAGACATCCTTCTTGGCCAGGGTCAAGAAGCTGACAGTACCCTCCCATTAATAGAAAACACTGTCATTTAAAATAAAACGCTGTGGGTAGAACTTCAAAAATACATTTATTAGCCAATAGTGAATCATCTGACTTTATGAATGTGAATTACTGTATATTGTTCCAAGATTAATGTACAGCGCAGCGTGTGGTCCAATTTTCATCTGTAACAATATCTATAGAATGCCATATGGCTGACAGCATGTTCAGCACATGTCATGGCTCCTTCACTTCCTAGCTCTCTATATCTTATTTGCTTCTAATTATCTTGTTTGGAAGGAAGGAAAGGAATGAAGCCAATGAGATAATAAGATCAAAAGCAAGCAGCATAGTCTGTCTGATGGCTTAATTGTAGCTTTTTCTGGTATAGTAAAGCGAACTTCCTTCATTATTTAGTAACTACCTCCTTCTGACAGGTGATCACAATCTGAACATTTCACACATATTCTCCATTTTCTGCAGTTTTACTCTGGGTCATCATTTCCCAGTGTTGAAAAACATCTGTTTGGCATCACATCTGCCAGAGATTTCAGGAGGGTAATGAGTTTTGCACACCCAGCAGAAAAATAATAATAATTGTGACATGAACCAATAGTGAAACGTATTCCATGGAAATCACCAGAAATATATCACTGATTTTTTAAAAAAACATTTCTTCCTTTTCTGAAATATGTACCAGTATGTATCTTCATTGCTCTTGTCAGAAGATGATTGAACTAATTAGGTACAAACCTTCATCTGGATTAAGTTGTCTTTTTCTTTCAATATACATTGCCTAGGCTCAAGGAATTATATACATATGTCTATGACTATAGCTTCCAAACAAAAAGTGGATCATTTCATCGTTTAAAAAATGTCCAATTGATGGCTTCAGTTTATAATCACATTTCCCATTTGTCTGTTGTACCTCTAATTTCTTCACCTCTCATATCAGATCAGCATGTTTGAGAATGCAACTTAAAGATTCTTGGAAAATGTACTATGAGATCAAAAGCGAAAAATAGAGAAAACGGAAGTTGCTAAAATATTAGGGTATGAGAAGACTAAAATACAATTGAAGACTCTAACTGAAATTGAGAGAAATCACATTCTCTCACAGAGGGGCAAAGTGTAAGTATTTTTTCTTATTAATATGTCATTTTTATTATGTAAGGTTATTTGAAATTGTGTTTTTTTTTTAAAAAAAAAGACTAATATTCAATCTGCATTATAGATTGCAAAGATTAAAAATAACCCCAAATATATACTGTAAAAAGATATTTGTTAAAAAACATTGGACAATTTTTGCCATAGGAAAAAACAATATTGGCTTCATGGTGCTTAATCTTTCTCATGAATGAAATATAATCAATATATTTCGGATGGGTTTGACACCCATCTCAATATTTTATGAAAAGTATTCTCTCCTTGAAAAGAATTGCCCTTAAATCAATAGCAGATTATTATCAATTTGCAATAGATTTACATATTCTGGACACTTTATTCTATGGCAGTGACTAATGAACGCTCATAGATGAATGAGCCTAATATGGATATGGATGCTAATAATATTTTCCAAATTTCCTTCAGTAAATCTTTAATATCTTTTTCATTTGTGGGAGAAAATACTCCACACAAGGCCACGTTTTGAATAAACATGTATCTTTATTTAGCACTACTGTTGTTCATTTTAAACTTTATACTGTTGCTCATTAAGGAAATTTTATTAGAGCAGATAATTCTTTTATCTTTTATACAAATTCTTTAGTATAAGGCTAAACTTATTTTTTTTTAGAATAAGGCTAAAGTGTTCTACCAGAGCCATCTATAACCAGAAGGCCCAAATAGTGGCCTCAATTGCAGAACCAAGCTCTACCCTTTTGTAGAAACATACAATACTAGGACATGTGGTTAGGGAAAGAACTTCAATCTGCCATTGCATCTACCATTTTATGAAAAATTGCAGGTATCTCTGACTTTTAAGCCCTTACCTCATCTTGACAATAACGGTCATTTTGAAATTAATTGGTAATTGTCTTCATGTGTGTTGATCTGTAAATTCAAGGAATATTACAGGCTAATCAAGCCTATCCTCTTTTCTACCAGTAGAAGGATCTGCCTGCCTGCCTGCCTGCCTGCCTGCCTGCCTGCCTGCCTGCCTGCCTGCCTGCCTGCCTGCCTGCCTGCCTGCCTGCCTACCTACCTACCTACCTACCTACCTACCTACCTACCTACCTACCTATCTATCTATCTATCTATCTATCTATCTATCTATCTATCTATCTATCTATCTATCTATTAGACGAGGTTTATTATGAGGGGAAGTTATTCCAAAGATTGTTTTTCCATAAATGTAATGGAGTTGTGTATATTGTATATTGCCATGATGGCTGGATTGGGGAAAAGAAAACTTGAAACATACAGGAAGAGATTTCTGAGGCCAGGATCTGAGAAGCAGATGTTTTTTTCATCATTGCCACAGCAATTCAAAGAAAAGAGTCCAACTTGCTGTAATTAAATGCACACACAGAGCAGAATATAAACTAATTGAACTCAGCTTCCCAAAACAATAATGTGAAATCAATCAGTTCTGCAGCTGATCCCAAAGTGGTACTATATTAAACATAAATAAGGAACAGCAAGTTATTTGCACAAAAGAGGGATGATGATGGTGATGATGTATCATCAAGTTATTTTCAACTTCTAATAACACATAGAAAGGTTTCTCCATGATATGCTATTCCTAACCTGGTCCTTCACCTTTTCCAACACTCCTCACCACTGCAACTAAGTCCATCCATCCTGTGGTTGGTCTTCTTTTCTTTCTTTTTTATTTTTCTGAACTCAGCCTGTTTCAGAGAGCTAGGTCTTTGCATATGCCCAAAGTAGGAGAATTTGCGTCAAGTCATTTATGCTTTCAATAAGAACTCTGATTCACATAACTTGCTTTGAAATCTGTTATTCTACCAAAAAAAAATCTTTCAATTTTTTTCCTTAACAAATTTAATTTTTTATCGGAATAGGTTTGTCATTCAAAAATGATTTTGTTCAGCCAGATAGAAATAAAAATTGGAAAATATTGCACAAACTCACCAGGAATTGCTTGTTCCCCTAGAAATTATACAAATGTAAAGCTGCAAAATTTCAGTAATCCATGGGGTTATTAACTGCAAATTAATTACAAATTTATCATGGGTATGAGATATAATTAATGAAATATAAGCATAGATATAATGGAAAGAAATAATAAATGACAACTATGTGGATGAGCTATGCTTGGAGGAACAGTACTCTTAATAGACAAGATTTGGTATATCTATTTACCTTAGCATAAGCTCTATATTTTACTTTCAAAGAGGAGTCTATGAGAAGAGAATGTAAACCAGTGAAATGGTAAAAGTAATTGTGCCTTATTTGAAAATCTGAATATAGAAAGATATGAATAATGATCCTTGCAGTTGGAATATAGCTCTTCTTGTTCTGTCTGGGTCACTCCGGAAGCCAAGACCAACCCAAAAAGAGAAGCCAGACACACCGGTAAAAGGCAAAGGCAGTTTATAAACTTCAAGGAAAACACAGGTAACAGAAAATGTCCTTACAAACAGGAAAACACTGTCTCTTCAAATATATCCATGAAGGCAAAAGTCCATGCAGCAATACAGGGTTCTTGCTGCCAAGACGAGGCTGTAGATACACCTACACCTCCCACGGGTCTTCCAAACTGCTGGGCCACAAGCCAGGAACAGAGACGTCGAGAACAAAGCAGGTCACTGTAACTCCAACTGATAACACTCCACATGGCTTCAAGGGCTTGCCTGCCTTGTAAACCCTGCTAAGGAGGACCACACCCAAGCCCAGCTGTTCCTAATTAAGTGCTGATAATAATTCTTTAATTGCTCCTTTCTTTGATCTGAACGTCACGGTCGCAAGTCAATGACAGCTTGTGCTTCATCACCTAATGACTCCAAGCTACTGGCTGGGGAGAGCCCCCCCCCCCCCGGGGCTCTCAAGCTGTTCTCCTTCGTCCCATTCCTGACTTTCCTCTCCCCCGTCCGACTGCTCAGCCCCCTCTTCGCTGACCTCCTTCTTCCAGGCATGGAGCCAGCAGAGACACAGCTGGTCCCTGAGCAGCCTCAGGCTGAACCACAACACTTCTATATTTCTACTACCCCACATTTGTTTCTTCCATGTCAGAGCCTGGGCAAGTCCCTGCAGTTTTCTTGGCAAGGTTTTTCAGAAGTGATTTGCCATTGGCTTCTTCCTAGGATTGAGAGAAAGTAATTGGCCTAAGGTCACTCAGCTGGCTTTGTGTCTAAAATGGATCTAAAACTCACAAGTGTCCCAGTTTCTAAACTGACATCTTAACTACGCCAAACTGGCTCTTGCTTTACATTTAAGTGTTTACAAATAAGGAGTGAACATCAATATGAACAATAATACTGTTACAGTATTTCAAAGGTGCCAAATTCTACATTTTTTTCATAGAAATACTGTATATTTCTCAACTTTATAAAAAGAAAAATTTCCTCAATACCCAAATTGCTTCTCAAACATTCTCTTTATAGAACTATGACTCAACTTTTGAATTTTAGACAAGAGATCTATCCCATTCCATTTTTGATCCCAAACCTGTAAAAATAAGCAAGTGAATGAGGAAACCAAACAGGAGATTGGCACAGGTGAGAAAAAAGAAAAAACTAACTGAAGTAGCCATGCATTTTGAGAGACTGGGCTCAGAAATTACAAGAAGATTCAGTAGGCTTGGCATGATGTATGCATTATAAATTGATGTTGGCTCCTTCTAAGCAATGCATTCTTTCCTAAATGTTCACAGACCAATTGCTTAAGGTCTTTCAAAGTTTAGATCAATATAAAAATCAAGCTGATTGGATCCTCTTTCTACCTCTTTGTAAAAGCAACTACAACATCCCAGGAAATAAGAATCTTAGTTAAGAGCACTGTTTCTCAACCTCAGCAATTTTAAGAAATTGGACTTCAATGCTCATAATTCCTCAGCCAGCTTGGAAATTACATCCACCCATCCGTCCATCCGTCCGTCCGTCCGTCTGTCTGTCTATCTATCTAACTATCTATCTAGTCAAGTACATATTGGTGATATACAAAGCTATAATAACGTTTATATACATGATGCTAGTAAGAGAGAAGCATTAGGACAGGGGATGGAAGGCAAATTAGTGCACTTATGCATGCCTCTTAGGAACTAGGAGAGGTCAACAGTGGATAGTCTAAGGGTAAAATTTGGGGAGGTTAGGTGATGATACTACCGAGTCAAGTGGTGAGTTCCATGCATCAACTACTCTGTTACTAAAGTCGTATTTCCTGCAGTTGAGTTTGATGCGGTTTACTTTAAGTTTGTATCTGTTGTGTGCTTGTGTGTTGTTGTGGTTAAAGCTGAAGTAGTGGTTGACAGGAAGGACGTTGTAGCAGATAATTTTATAGGCTATGCTTAGGTCGTGTTTAAGACAACATAGTTCTAAGCTTTCTAAACCTAGGATTGTAAATCTAGTTGCGTAGGGTATTGCAGAAGAGACGGAGTAATGACACGGACACAAGAGCTGGATTTAAACTGGGTCATTTTTATTAAAATAAATTAGCATAATTTATTCAACTAAATTAGCATAAATTAACATATCTAATTATGACCCAAACAATGGACCTGCAGGGTCAAACAATTGCTTCCGGGGCGGAAAATGACGTCACATAAACTTCCTGGGCAACATATGGGCGTAGCTCCATGCTAGTCCAGGTGAGGGACCCCTCCCTCACCTGAGACCCTGCCATGCACTTGCATGAGGGGGGTCCCGCCGGCTAACCCCTAACGGGGGACTTAAAGGTGCAGGACCCAAAGACAGGTTCCCCCCAACTGCTCAGGTCGCTTCCACCACAAGCTTGGAGAGAACCTGTCAATCATCCCCAAAGATGCCCAACGGAGAACACGCAGTTGCTAAACCACCACCCAGTTTTCTGCCCCTAACCTGCCTACCCAAATGACCAAAGGTAAGCCAATTGGACTAAAAAGGGTGCAAGCACCCCCTAACCGCATATCCCTTTCCCCAGTGTGGAATGGGCGAAAAAACGGCCCAGCTAAAAGGCCAAGCCGCAAAAAATTCCCATTCGGCCCCCTAGGGCGACCCATAATAGCACACTGAAAAATAGGGAGGGCGGGCGGGTGTCTGCTCTTCTGACGTGGTCCGGGCGAACAGGCCGAGCCCGGGCCTGCACGCCCTTTTATAGGGCTGGCAAGCCCCGCCCGGACATGTCAGCAATCAGGCCACCCTGGCCTGATTCTCGGCCGAAGTCTCGCAATCTCGCGAGACTTCAGCCGAGATCCAAGATGGCGGTTGCCATGTGTCCGTGCCATCCCGACCCTCCTGCAAAAGGCACCGGCTGGTAAGTCTGCCGGTGCTATTGCAGAAGAGATGGAGTAATGACACGGACACAAGAGCTGGATTTAAACTGGGTCATTTTTATTAAAATAAATTAGCATAATTTATTCAATTAAATTAGCATAAATTAACATATCTAATTATGACCCAAACAATGGACCTGCAGGGTCAAACAATTGCTTCCGGGGCGGAAAATGACGTCACATAAACTTCCTGGGCAACATATGGGCGTAGCTCCATGCTAGTCCAGGTGAGGGACCCCTCCCTCACCTGAGACCCTGCCATGCACTTGCATGAGGGGGGTCCCGCTGGCTAACCCCTAACGGGGGACTTAAAGGTGCGGGACCCAAAGACAGGTTCCCCCCAACTGCTCAGGTCGCTTCCACCACAAGCTTGGAGAGAACCTGTCAATCATCCCCAAAGATGCCCAACGGAGAACACGCAGTTGCTAAACCACCACCCAGTTTTCCGCCCCTAACCTGCCATGGAGCGGGGGTCAGATCTCTATCTTGGCCCCCCAACTCCCCCCTCTAACTGCGCCAGCTCACGCAGAGACCACTGCAGGTCCTGTAAGAAAAATGGTGTTCCTCTGTTCTGACAGAGGAAGACCAGCAGCCAGGTAAAGCCACAGCTGATCTATGGTGATGCGGGGATGGGCCACTACCACCCCGCCTAACTCTCTGACTACCGTACCCAGGGCCTTAATAACTCCCTGTCTAACCCGATGAAGGGCCCTAAGGGAAATGGCGTCCCCCCAAGTGATCCTCGGGAGGATCTCGACCACACCACTTGCGTGGTGGGCCGCACAGTGCGAAGCCACCGCAGGCTTCGCGAGCCTGGCAGATCTAAAGTAGACCCCCAGGCCCACACAGGTCCTTGCCACCGAGGTGCAAGACCCACCACCTGGGCGCTGCAATGGGATGCAGCCCTCCCAGTACCAACCGGGCGCAGCAATGGGATGCCGCCCTCCCAGCACCAACTGGGCGCAGCAATGGGATGCCGCCCTCCCAGCACACATCCGGGCACAGCAACGGGATGCCGCCCCCCCTGCACCAACTGGGCGCAGCAATGGGATGCCACCCTCCCAGCACCAACTGGGCGCAGCAATGGGATGCCGCCCTCCCAGCACACATCCGGGTGCAGCAATGGGATGCCGCCCTCCCAGCACACCTCTGGGAGCAGCAATGGGATGCCGCCCCTGGCACTGACTGGGCGCAGCAATGGGATGCTGCCCTCCCAGCACCAAATGGCCGCAGCAATGGGATGCTGCACTCCCAGCACACCTCCGGGCGCAGCAATGGGATGCCGCCCCTGGCACCGACTGGGCGCAGCAATGGGATGCCGCCCTCCCAGCACCAACTGGGCGCAGCAATGGGATGCCGCCCTCCCAGGACCACCTGGGCGCAGCAATGGGATGCCGCCCTCCCAGCCATAGCGGTAGAAACACCCGTCCCACCGCACACCCCTTCTCCCCAGCCAGACAACAATGACCCAGCCGCCACGACGGCAGGGCCCCCCCCGGCGGTACCTTGTTGCTGAGTGGTCGGCGGGCGCTCCATGACCCAAAGCAACACCGCCGGTCGCGTCCTTGTGGGGTTGAATAGAAGGGGACCAAAGGGGAATCTGGCCTAAGATCTTACCCCGGACCCTCAACCGGCCGTTCGTACCCTAAAACAGGCCGCTGACCGCCAGCAGTCGATGCCCCCGAATCCTCCGTATCGAGAATGCCATTACCGCACTAGTGGCAGCGCCGCTATGGAACGAGCGTTCCCTAATCGGCAGGATCCATACTTGGCCTGGCCAAACCCTGTACACTAGAACCCACCTAACGAAGGCAATGAAATGGAAGGCACAGGATGACCTGGCAGCATGCGATAAGGCCCTGGCCCAGCCTTCCCGCATCCTCAAAATGCGGAAATCACCATAAATCAATAATTATACAAAAGGCGAGGCCGGCCAACCTGGACCACAAAGCCCTAACTGAAAGGCCACGCTGCCTAAGCTGGACACAAATATGGCCAGGACACAACTGGGGCAGGCCAGCTATAGGGGTAACCCGTATCTTGCCTGAATCCCCGAACCCTTCACCTGCTCGCTGCTAAGCCCCCCCAGAGTGCCAGGCACCACTGAGAGGGCCGTAACCCCGCAGACCTCTACTCTCCACTGCCCAGGAGCCCAATCAGGCTCCAAAGGTGGTCGGGAAAAGCCTCTGGTGACGCACGTGCCCACGGGGCCAGGGTCCGAAAACCGGACAACTGACCACGGGACAAGGCGTCAGCGACCCCGTTATCCAACCCGGGGACATGCCTAGCCAAAAACCATGTGTTTAGGGACAAGGACCTGTGCACAAAATGGCGGACAAGCCGCATGACCCTGTCACTCTTAGTGGACAGGGCGTTCACAACATGGACAACCGCTAGGTTGCCACACCAAAAATGCACAGCCTTGTCCCTAAACTGCTCACCCCAAAGCTCTAGGGCCACTATCAAGGGGGAGAGCTCCAAAAAAGTCAAATCCTTAACCAATGAAGAGGCACTCCATTCCGGAGGCCAAACCGACCAGCACCACTGGTCAGCGAACACTACCCCAAAACCACAAGTCCCCACGGCAAAAGAAGCTCGTGCCTCCAAAAAAGACAGCCCATTAAAATTGGTCTAAAAAACTTCCGCCACACGCAGAGGTCAGCCCTGACCCCTGTGCATAGGCGGGTACGATGATGGGGCAAACGGAGCCCCTCATCGCAGCATATAACCTCCTAGAAAAGGCCCTGCCCGGCACAATGACCCGGCAGGCAAAATTAAGTATCCCAGCTAGTTCCTAGAGCTGCCGAAGAGTGACCTTCCTGCCGCCCAGAACCGCATCGAGCTTACCCCTGATTTTAGTCAACCTGTCCAGGGGCAGTCTAGAAGATTGCTCCTCTGAGTCCAATTCAATACCAAGGAAGGTAATCTTGGTGGCGGGGCCTTTGGTCTCCTCGGAGGCTAAAGGCACCCCCAACTGAGCACAAAGGGCCTCGAAGTCCTGCATTAGAGCAAAGCGTTGCTCTGAATGTGCAGGCCCCACCATCAAGAATCCATCAAGGTAGTGAACGACCGAGCCCAGACCACTGCGCCTCCTGAGCGCCCACTCCAAGAAGGTGCTAAAGCTCTCCAAAAGAGAGCATGAGACAGAGCAACCCATGTGTAAAGCCATGTCAACATAAAAACCACCTTCAAAATGGAAGCCCAACAGCTCGAAGTCGTCCGGGTGTATGGGGAGGAGCCGGGATGCCGACTTAATGTCGCATTTATCCATAAGGGCTCCAACCCCACACTCCCTTACCATGGCCACGGCCGCATCAAAGGATGCATGCCGGACTGAACAAAGATCGTCAGGAACGAAATCATTCGCTGACTCCCCTTTAAGAAAAGACAAGTGGTGAATCAACCTAAATTCACCACTCGCCTTCTTGGGGATCACCCCTAATGGGGACACCCCAAGATTCGGGAAGGGCGGCTCCAGGAAGGGCCCAAGGACCCTCCCCTCGGCCACCTCCTTCACTATTTTGGACCGAACAATGCCTTCATGTCCTACAACCGACCTGAGGTTGTCGGACATGAAGGCTTGCCTAACCCCCCTGTAAGGGATCCTGAATCCCTTTAAGAAACCTAGCAAGAGAACAGCCGCTCTCAAGCGAGTGTGGTAGTCCCGCAACCAACCCACAAGTGTTTTTAAATTAATTGGGCTGGGCCCATTTTCCCCCAGTAGGTGGGGGTTGTTCCCTGGACCCCCTCCCCTCTTAACCGTCCCCTTTTAGGGGCAGGGGCACACCGAAGCGGCATGGGAACCCCCGCCTTCCCGCACGCATGGCCGTCCTTACAAAAGGGGCGAAAACAAGCCCCCTTGCAGCACACCCATGACATGCAGCGAACGGGTCCCACACTGTGGTGGCCCCCATACCTAACACCCCTGGCCCCGACTGGTAAGCCGTCAAAAGGGGCGGAGGCACTACGGCCTGCGTTGGCGGGGGCCAACCCCCCACCCCAAACACACCAGGCCCTAGCAGAAAAGCTGCCCCAGGGGCCCGTGCCCCCGCAGTAGGAGCCAGTGGGGGGCCAAACCTGGTGACAGGTGCCCCCCCCGAAAAACCCCCAAGAAACTGGGACCGGGTGGCACCAACCCCATTCCACCCAGCAGGACCCCCCGGGGGGGCCCTACCTGGTTAGCCCCGGCCAAGGGCCTCATCACCCTCCTAGGCACAGCTACCGGCTGGGCTACCAAAATATTTAAATAATTAATGTTTGACTATGAGATATATATATAAATATATTAATTAATTTTAACCATAATGATCAGTATTATCAGCATTATTATTATTATTATTATTATTATTATTATTATTATTATTATTTTGTTTTACACCATGGTTCTTGTTTTACACATTAATGAAACCGGGGCCGCCCAGGCCCCAAAAGAGGGCAGCAAATGGCCTCTGCCCAAACAGGCAGCACAGCAGCAGGAAGCTGCTGCCAAGGGCCTAACTGCCCTCCGTACAGGGGCCACGAGCCTGGGGGGGGCTGCACATGCGAGCCCTCCGCCCGATGCCCCACGTTCCCGAGGGGGCGACCAGAACGATCCCCCCTGGACGAAATAGAGGGGGCAACAGCCGAAAATGGCACAAGGCCCAGCCTTTCCGCCGGACCCGAAGCCCCCAGCCCGTTCCACGAGCCTCCAATGAGGCTCTCCTTAACTTCTTAATTTTACTATTGGGGGGGGGGGGGCTCACGCCGGACCAACTTGTTTGGAGCAGGGAGCGCAGCTATCGCAAAACCAGCTTCAGGAGGGACGCAGGGGCACACCGCAGGCCACGGACGGGCCGAAGAGGGTCCTTCCCCAGCTGTTCGCAATGAGCAGCAATCGCCTCAAGCCTCGGACGAGGCTTCCAAAGTGACGGCCGCTCCCCGCGGCCGCCAAAAAAGGCTCCAAGAGCAGACAGCCAAGTGTCTGCTCTTCTGACGTGGTCCGGGCGAACAGGCTGAGCCCGGGCCTGCACGCCCTTTTATAGGGCTGGCAAGCCCCGCCCGGACACGTCAGCAATCAGGCCACCCTGGCCTGATTCTCGGCCGAAGTCTCGCAATCTCGCGAGACTTCAGCCGAGATCCAAGATGGCGGCTGCCATGTGTCCGTGCCATCCCGACCCTCCTGCAAAAGGCACCGGCTGGTAAGTCTGCCAGTGCTATTCTGTTGTGAGTGGTCCTCCATAGCAGGATTTTTCAGAGTATATTTCACCTGTGCCTTTTAAGATCTATATCAAATATGTTGAGTTCCAATACAGAAGAGGCAGGAGACTGGTAGTGTGACTTCAGCCCTTTATTGATTATAGTGAGCAAACTTCAGCCCCTGCCTGCTTTTGGCAGGAGTTTAAATAGAGAGCCTTTCTATGAAGGAGCCAATCAGAATTTCCTTGCTCAACTTCCTAGTCAGACTGGAGTGAAAACTTCCCAGCATCTCAGTACCTAACAAAATCATTGGGAGAATTTGACATTTAGCTATCTCTTTCTCTTCTCTTCCCTTCTCTGTAATGCAGGTTTAGCCATTGATGTTTTGAACTCACGCTGGAGCAGGCTAATGGATTGGATGGGGGATAATAAACTGCTTCTCATACTGACAAGACAAAATTACTGTTTGTAGATGGTTCAACTACTCAGTTAAGTGGCATCCGCTGTGTCTGAAGAGATGACAACCCCTTCTAAAGATTCCCCTCCAAAGTATGAGGTTACTTCTGAATCCATCTTTATTTCTAAAGATTCAAACGGCCTCAGGCTTTTATTATTTTAGGCTGATTTATCACCTGTGATTTTACTTTGGCAGAATAGCCCTGCCACCGTTATTCATGGTTTGGTAACTTCTTGGTTTGTAAGCATTGCAAACAGGCCTGCTTCTGAAATTTATTTAGAAACTACGATTAGCTCAAAACAGAGAAGCCAGATCTGGTATGGCTGATGCAATCATATTATGCCATCTGCACTGGCTGCCAGTACAATTCTGGGCCCAGTTCAAACTGCCGTTATTAACCTATAAAACCTTAAACAGCTTTGGGAGAAACACTAAAGACCTTTTTACTTTCATAGGCCTTTATAATTGGTGGCTAGGGTTCAAATGATCAGTTCTTCTATCATGATCACTGTTAACTGTAGTTCTTGTTGCTTTGGGAAATTCTGCTGGCTTGCCTGGGCTGTTTTATTATTTATGTTGCTTAATATCTTATTTTAGGTGTTTTGTCCTATATTGTATATTGTATTTTAATATCCATGTTCTTTATTCAGAGATTCTCTGCTTAGATATTTTCTGCATAAAGATGGATTAAAAATTAAAAATGAAATAATATAATTTATTCACAACTGATATATATGTAGTGTAATTCCAAATGGTTCAGTTAATTCCTGTTAAAAGTTTGGATTGCACTTCAGACAGTTAAGATCTGAAGGTTGCTGGAAAGTTTACTTAAATATCATGCTCAATTTATTGTTGCTGTATTTTTTTCTTATTTAGGTAAATATACCTACAGAAGAATACTTGGGAATACCTTCTCTGTCAGAAAAAATAAGCTCTGAATCAATCAAAGACTAACTATTTGACTTTGGAATCTGTATGAATGACAGATGCTGGAGTTTTTCGCCATACTCAGGTTAATATATACACCTAAATACTCAGGCTTACTTGTCAATTGGATTGGATCACCTCTTCCTTAGCTAAATAAAATTTGCTTGATAGAATCCATGCTAATTTAATACTTTTGTTTCATTCATATACTTTACCGTTGTATTTTCCACTATTCATAAAGAGTTCAGGCATGTAGCCTTTGGATCTTCTGCTGGCTTCCCACATAAAAACATGAACATGTAGTGTGAAAGAAGATGCCAAAATAAAGCCATTATTATTGGCTTTCCCCCCCCTTATAAGATACTGACCAGCTTGTCAATAGGCACCATGCCATCCTAATCGATGTGGAGGAATTAACTAGCCAAGAGACCATCCATGGATATTCATGAGTTTGTTAAAACAAATGATTTTCAGGCTAGCAAATTGGAACAGCTCTCTATCGTCGACTCATAATTTTGTGGTTATGTAGATGTGGTAGATGTAATCCATCTCTTATTAAATATCTGAGCAATAATAAGCGATCGAGTTAAAATATATAGCTATTAATTTAATATAATATTTTAAGTCTGCCTTTTGTCTTATATTATTATTTTTATTATTATTATTTATTAGATTTGTATGCCGCCCCTCTCCGAAGACCCGGGGCGGCTCACAACAGTAATAAGAAACAGTGTAACAATGGGACAAATCTAATAATAAAAAATATATAAAAACCCCAACAATTAAAAACCATACAGCACATACATACCAAACATGAAATATAAAAAGCCTGGGGGAGATGTCTTAGTTCCCTCGTGCCTGGCGATACAGGTGGGTCTGGAGTAACTTGCGAAAGACAAGGAGGGTGGGGGCCATTCTAATCTCCAGTGGGAGTTGGTTCCAGAGGGCCGGGGTTGCCACAGAGAAGGCTCTTCCCCTGGGGTCCGCCATACTTGGTTGGCCATTAATTTCGAAAATGATAACTTAAAATAAAATCAAGTATTCCCAGACTAAGATTTAAATGTTGATTGTAAACTATTGTAAACTATTGAACAGTCTTCAGTAGTTTAATAAATACATTGAATCTTTTCAAAGCACACTTTTAATTCTCAACTCAAAACTTCTTATAGAAATTCATACATTAAAGAGATAAGTTTTAAATTTTGTACAAGGGAGCAATGATGCAAAAATGAATACAGGAGGAAAATATTCATGAAGCAAATACATGAAGGAAATATGCAAAAAGTAAATGTGATTTTGTTTGTTTAATACCAAGAATGGCAAGGAGGTTAAATGGAATCAAATCCTAATCTTAAGAATGTGAAACTACCATGAAGAAGAATGAATTGCCAATTGTATGTCAATAATCTAGAGGTAGATCATGCAACCAGAGAAGAAGCAAACTTTTTGCATAATTCCCACCAAGTGACTTTTACTGGAGAAAAAACAGCCTAGAAGAACACCCAAAAATTAAATAAAAATTATTTCAGCTTTAAAGCCAATGTGTAACAAGGTCATTATTGGCACTAACCCAGCAATTTAGAAAACTTAACTTAACTTAAACAAACTTATATAATTGCTTCTGTAATGACCCTCATCCACATAAAAGATGGCGGAGTATTGGGTGGGGGTGGGGAACACATTTGTGGCTATATCTAGTCCAAACTCTGCATTTCTAAAGCTTAGGAAATCCTGTATTTCACTGTATTCTTAGACTGTCTCTTTCAGTCCTTTTTAATCTTCTTTCTGCTTTTCTTAGCATGGTAGTTAAAATATTGTCCTCTTTCCAGTGAAGGTCCTGAGACCAGAAGGCCTGGTTAGCTGGGATATTTTTAGGAAGTATTGTGAGTGGTCCACATCCGGCTCAGCTAGTCATGGATTTTGAGGACTAGGAGACAGAGGAATATTGGCATCACAGGCCAGTTTTTTTGCCATGTGAGTCTGAGAGTGAGACTGATGGAAATTGGAGACTGAGGAACCACCAGAAACTGTAGAACCCCCAGTTAGGGTATTGTCTGAGTCAGAAGATGATGGGAACTTTGAGTCTCAGGACCCCCTATTAGATGCAAGAGTAATGAGGATGAGATCCAGACATGGATATCTCTCTAGAAGGGATTCTTGGCATTGATTAGATCTATGGGACATTTGGCCACAATTTGGGAGTATATAAAGACTGGCTGATGGGGAAAGGGGGTGTGGTAAGCAACGTTCAGCAATGGGGGACAGAGCCTGGGAGCTGAAAGACTTTCCTATTCCCTTGGATTTGGATTCAGCTGTAAAATACCTCTGGACTGTGGGAGTAATTAGTTAAAGCAGAGACATTAATATCGGAGATTTATGACTCTATTCTGGCTGGCATCCCAGACTCAATTGCTAATGAGAAAAAATGTGGGCAACATCACATTCCTTTGCGCTAACCTTTGCATTGCAGATTTTTGCTTGATAAATAAACTTTGCTTATGGTAGCTTTTAAATCAGAGTGTGAATGGGTCTTTATTCCTAGTAATTGATCCAGCTGGACAGAACAGGAACTAGTATATTAATAGTACAAATAGTGTTGACCATGTGGCCTCCTCTCATTTAGATTTGGATGTTACTCTTCTTACCTCACTTATCCATTTTGTCAACCTTCACCTGAATTCAGATGGAAATAAATTTTCCTTCTCTCTGTATCTCTATTTTTAATCTCATGGGAAAAACAAAAATTATGCAGGTAGTTCTCACCCTATAACAGTACTTTTGGTGACCATACAAAGTTACAGCAGGCTGAAAAAAGTGATTTAGGACCATTTTCACACTTACAGCTGTTGCAGCATCCCCATGATCAGGTGATCAAAATAAAGACAATTGGCAACTGACTCACATTTATGACGGTTGCAGTGCGCCGGGATCATGTAATCCCCTTCTGTAACCTTCTCACAAGCAAAGTCAATGGGGAAGTCAGATTCATTTAACAACCGTGTTACTAATTTAACAACTGCAGTGATTCACTTGTGGCACGATAGATCGTAAAATGGAAGAAAATTCAATTAATAATCATCTTGCTTAACAACAGAAATTTTGGGCTCCATTTTGGTTGTAAGTGAGAGTAACTGTTATTACTCTCTTACACTTTTTCTCCTCTTTTGTCATACTTGTTCTAGTAAAAGGAAGATCCATCTCTTTTACTTTGGAGAATGGAGTCAAAACATGTCTCTCTCCTAAATCACATGGTTTTTCACCTCCATGTACATTTTTATTTTCATGGGAATGTAAAGGGCTCAATTCAGATTATCTACATATTTGTTTGCTTGGTGATTTCCCTGCCTTTTGTTATTCAAGAGACCAAGGTGGCATATGTAACACTTCTGTCTCCTATTTCCTCCCACAAGAAAAGGACTGAAATAAAAGGATGGTCTGAAAGTCACCTAGTGAACTTCTGTGATTGAAGATGTAGTTGAAATTGTGCCTCTCCATCCTAGCTCAGCACATTAATCACTCTATGTACAACTCTATGTAAAGAGTGAGAGGGTGAAGTGGCTTTATGTTTTTATCCCAGCTACTCCAGATCACAAACCTTATGTTTATGGGGATTTATTTTTCCCTGTTTTCTATTTATTTCTGTAGCCCAACAATTCTGATCTCTTAAAATACAGTTATTATTGTACAGTAATTCTATATCTACAGGACATAAAACTTTTGAAAATCCCAAATAAAAATATTTTTTTAAAAAAAGTAACTCTATCATTTTCAAATCTCTTTACAGGAGTCAGTAATTAAAATTGTGTACGATTTTATAAGGCAGTTAGAATAACTTTTAACTAAAATATTGTGTAAATAGCAATAGCATTTCGATTTATATACTGTTTCATAGAGCTTTTTTACAGCTCTCTCTAAGCAGTTTTCAGAATCAGCATATTGCCCCCAACAATCTGGGTCCTCATTTTAACCACTTTGGAAGGATGGAAGGCTGAGTCAACCTTGAGCCGGTGGTGAGATTTGAACTGCTGAATACAGCTACCCGTTAGCTGAAGTAGCCTGCAATGCTGCACACTAACCACTGCACCATATCGGCTCTTCAAATAAAATCTCAGAATATTAGACAAATTTTAAAAGGTACAAAACCATTATACTAATTTATTAGAAATATTGGATGAATCTCTATGGAAAAGTTAAAATGTAGAGGTGCTGAAATTTATTTATTTATTCAATTTATATAGCCACCCA
This sequence comes from Erythrolamprus reginae, assembly GCF_031021105.1. Lineage (NCBI taxonomy): Eukaryota > Metazoa > Chordata > Lepidosauria > Squamata > Dipsadidae > Erythrolamprus > Erythrolamprus reginae. The sequence continues at coordinate 47,178,131 of NC_091954.1, forward strand.
TCTCACATTCATGAGTTTGGGTGGCTTACAATTAAAATGTAACTGTTCATGAATGAATGAATGAATGAATGAATGAATGAATGAGTATAACAACCATACAACACAAAACACAAAAGCAAACCAATTAAAAATCACACAATATAGTCACTAGGAAATTAAATACTTGATTTATTAGAAGTATTGTTAGAAGTTTAATCATTTAAAACTATTTAGGAAATAGCCCTAAGCAGGTGTGTAAGAATAAATAAGTGTATATTTGTGGTTCTTGCTTAATTTTATAAGGCCTAAAATAACACTTTTAAAATTCTACCCTGGAACATTCATAGTGTGCTAAATGGTGAGAATTAACCCTTGCTGAATAGCAATGTCAGTTCAGCAAAATTTCCTTACTCTAACAAACTGGTGTGCAATTATGGTCCCTTTACAACCTGTGGACTTCAATTCCCAGAATTCCTGAGCCAGCCAGAATGTGCCATTTTCCATCTTTTGGAATGTTGATGTTCGGTGAGGTTTGTCCATCATTTTCAAAAAGGACCTTGACATCTTGGGGGGAGGATGTCAAGACTTGCGTATAAATTGGATTAAAGTGAGGTGTGCACAGCCTCACTCTTCCCAGATTCCATCTTGCTCCAATACAAGAGTCAAGATAGTTGGAGATTGTCTGGGTGCTGTGGTTGAACAGGGCATCTTTTGTATCTTGCCGTGCTCTTAGCACACCACATTGTTTACAGAGACCGCCTTCATGGCCATTGTCCTAATCTAGTAGATTTCATCTGCTCAGTCCGCCAGAGTTTTCACCTGCTCAGGATAGAAAAGTCCCTATCTCACCGAAGGTCAGTGACTCAACAGCTACTTTCAACCTGGTTTGGACTGCCTTCAGAGGTGTTGCCTGGGGTGTGGCCGCTGTGCATGCTATAATTACTGAGAGCCACAGGTGAGAATTGAGGGACAGGTGAGGACCAAAGATGAGCGAGCTGCCCTAAAAGCTGCCCTAAAATGAGGCGCCATAAAAGGGCACAACATGCTCCTACGCCAGAGGTGCTTCCCCCTTCCTGAACATTCCATACACCCTTTTAGAATGTCACTAGCCAATGAAAAATCATCCATAAAACATAACAGCAATGCATGAATAAAGTAGGGACAACCTAGGGAAAATAATGATTTTGACACATGACTAAGCCCTTATAAATCTAAATCTATTCATCAACTTTGCAAATCTATTTAGCAAGTTTATGCAAGGGGAAATTTTTTAAAGATGCTACCCTTTGCTCTTTCACTTTCATTCTCAAGAGAACATGGGTTTAGCATTCTTTCAAACCTTGCAAGCCTGCAGAGTAACTTTATATTGTGGTGTTCTGAAAGGACGTTAAAGCCATGTTTTGAAAATGGGAGAGCACTGCTTTTTCAAAATCGGATACCTCCACAATCCATTGTGTTCTGAGTGTTCAAAGAGTTCCATTTTATTTCTTCAAAGAAAGAACCACTAGAATGAGAATGAACATAATAAAAATTCTCTTTATTGTGTCTTCATCAGTAATAAACTGTTTATATTTTCTGAGTAAACAGGTATGGTTCTGATATATAATTTGTATTTCATATCTTTCCTAGTCTTTTGCCATGCTTCTTTCTTTGAAATAAGAGTATGGATTTCACATTATGCCTATAAATTATAGTGTCAAGAACAATTGCTTGTTTATTTTGTTCTGATTCTGCTCTTCCACTAAGTTATACAAGATTTTTCATGCCTCAACACTAACACAATTCCCCTTCCATCTTTTTCCTTCTTCATCCTCAGTTAAGGTTCTTGAACAACCTTCCATACCTCATCTGTGCAACTCATCTCTGTCAGAATTGAGGTGAACCTACTATCCAGAGCTCTTTAAAACAGTTAAAATTCAACCACTTTCCTTATTTACTCAGAAGGATGCCATATTGAATTGTATGCAATTTTTTCCTGGCAACCATATGACATGAGATCTTACAGAGCATCCTTAGATAGTCTAGCAACACATCCATATAGTTAAACCTATGGTCTTCGCATACAGCTTCAACCATTTTTCACCTAACAAAAATATATCAGTTAGAGATTATGAGATTGCAATCCAACATATTTGGAAATCATTATGTTAAAAAAACTAATTGAAAAGCATTAGAGGTTTAAATAGTTTTTAAAATCTATTTCCTTTGTAAGTTACTAGTGAAAGAGTTTGCAAATATTTGAATGTTTTTTAAAAAAAAAATCCCTATAAATAAATTGACCTGTATATCAAATTCTATTTCGGTTGTATCTGTATCTTATTATTGGGTCATCGGAGTTATTTGAAACCATCCACAGAGTACAACATATTGAAATATTTAGTAATTTTTCTGTACAAAATGTTGCATTCGAACAAGAGAATCTTACCGTTGTAAAATTGAAACTCACAAATGTTGGAACTTGGCTTCTTCTATCATGAAAATTATTTTAAAATAATGATTTTCTAAAATGGGCTATTTTTTTTATAAAAAATGTCTACACACGAAGTCATGTTTGTAAGATTTATGAGAGAAGTTTTGTTTAAGAGAATGAACGAAAGTATGTTCAATTATTTCAAGAATGCATGCATTCCTCTCCCCTGAAGACACATTTCAATTTTCCTATTTCCACTTTGAGAATTATGAAAAGTTTATGTTTCTAACTATTAGCTTTACTTTTTCTTCACTAAAACTGATGCATTTTCTCTCAAATCCATATTTTTAGTTGGCTTCATTACTTCAAAATTTGCCCATTGTTATAATATTATTTTTCAGGATTTGAAAATGTACTTATGTTTGTTTTCCCCATTGCCTCACATATTTTTTCACACATGATGATGAACTCCAAGATTGTCTGAAAGATCCCTGCAGAGAATTAAGAGGAAAAGATTCAGATAAGAATATGATTCCCCAAAGACACATTTCCAACATCAGCCTCTCCAATTCTGCATTAAGAAAAACAGCCCATAATGGAAGTTATACAAGAGGGAGTGATGTGATCAGAGCATGTCCTAGTGAAATTCTTCCTCTCCTAGGTTCTTATGAATATATTGCTTTTGTGATCTACTGTAAAATAGAAGGAAAAGGAAGAAAGGCATGCTATCTCATCTCTTCTACTGATCTTTCAGAATGTCAGTAATTTGCATTGTTGTATTGTACAATTGAACTGTAATTTATAACTTCCATAATTTATTATGTGCCCTAGAGTTTTAGGAAAATCTCCTATTACTATCTACCTACACTTGTGGTAAAAGTAGCCTGTTTTCCCCAAAAAGTGGCCCAACAAAAGAGGTTTTGTATCCAGTTGTTAGTTCATCCCATCCCATACTCCAGTGTTGTGGTATTAATATTTATCAGATAATTAAAAGCAATATTTGTCTCTGTTTCTCTTAATTTAACATCTTACCAGTTGATATCTAGATTCAGCAAATTATTGATGGCCCCATGAATCTCCCCAATATTCTAAGATTATTTCAACAAAATTTGATCCAATTTTATTTTATTGTTTTAAGAATGAGAATGGCTTTCAGAAAACTTTCAGAATGATTTCAACCCAATCTTGAATGGAAAAGTAGAACAAGACAGAAAGTTTCTGGAAAGTAAACAACTTTTTCTTTCACATATATGTGGCGTACATGTTTATTTTGTATGTAGTAATAGTTTGTTTGTTTTATTGTTGTTTTTAATTGGAAAATTGCAATAAAAACTATTTTAAAAAATAAAATATAATGGGCTGTAAATACCTTAGAAATTACAACATGGCGAAGAGCTACTGCATCTTTCTCCATTTTGGTCCTTTGGAAAGAAGGTATATCATATGTTATGGTACCAAGTAGTATTTCTGGGCCCATTTTCCACATGTACTGAAGAATTCTGCTTTCTTACTAGCTAGAACAACTATTACCTATTTAAAACTACTTTTAAATACATAATTTTTATCACTTGTGTATTATTTTACAGTGTACTATATTTTGCAGTACCATATAGAATTGTACTGAATTGTATTGCATTAGCACAGGAAGTGGACGCCAAGTGATTTTACTTTGAAAGATGGACTCAGTAAATTCATCAAGCATCTCTTGCAACAACCATAGCTCCAGGGTTTCCTGTTTTAGCTTTCATATTTTCTGACAGTTACTATCTGGTCAGGCCTTATAAACCAGAGACTTTGAATTTTTCCCCATAAAAGAGCAATGGATTGAATGTCAAGTTTAGAAGCAAGAAAACAATGCTGTTGTTGTTTAAAAGGAAAGTGGATGGATTAAATGAAGCAGATTTGAATAAGCAATGCAATTCCCAAAAGATATATTTCTGAGACACACTGCTTTCTGAAAATATTTCCATATATTGAAACATCTGATTAACTATGACAAGTCATTCTCCTCCTGGAAACACAAAGATATTGGAAAGAAAAGTGGCTCATGTAGCGAAAAGAATAACACAAATGCAATATTGAAAAGTATACCCAAATGCATGGTAAATAAGTAAGAAAAATATAAGGATGATTTGTGCCATTTCTTGCATTATAGCACAATGCTGAACACTTTTGTGTTGTAATAACAAAAACAATAAAAATAACTTTATGATTCTTTAATATACAAGCATTCTGTATTACTTCTTTACTGACTTCTTTTCTAAATGTCTTCTCTGCTTTTATCTTTATTTCCATTTCATCTCAAGATTTTCTATTTGATTGGGGGGGGGGAGGTCTCTTCCCCTTTGAAATCCTATATCAGCATTCAGATCGCTTTGTTTTAATTCATCCATCCACTTATTTTCTTTATCTAACATTATTGCTTCTCCCTTGACCCAAAACATAAATCTCATGCCAGTTTATACCTGTTTGGGGGCTATATTAGCAGCAAGATGCTTTGACTGAAAAAGCAATTTGTCAGAACTGGAACAGCTATATCTGTGTTTCTACAGGGCTTCCAGCAAGCTACATCAAGATTATGGAAAAGTTTGGTCCAGGATGTACAAATCATATTTAATCACTCATTCATCTATAGAGGCAGGGTCATAGGATTGTTTACTGCTTTTCTAATCATACAAGCAAATCACTGTGAAAACTTCCTAATAGCAAGGACAAGCAACCAGTGGAACAACTTGCCTCTAGAAGAATAGAATTATTTGGCCAAGTATGATTGGACACACAAAGAATTTATCTTTGGTGCATATGTTCTCAGTGTACATAAAAGAAAATATACATTTGTCAAGAATCATGTGGTACAACACTTAATGATTGTCATAGGGGTCAAATAAGCAATGAAGAAACAATCAATATTAATAAAAATCTTAAGGATACAAGCAACAAGTTACAGTCATAACGTCATAAGTGGGAGGAGATGGGGTAACAGGAATGATGAGAAAAAACTAGTAGTAATAGTAGTGCAGACTTAGTAAATAGTTTGACAGTGTTGAGGGAATTATCTGTTTAGCAGAGTGATGGCGTTTGGGAAAAAACTGTTCTTGTGTCTAGTTGTCTTGGTGTGCAGTGCCGTGTAGCAGTGTTGTGGTGCTTCATCACTCGAGGTTTTTAAAGAGACTGGACAGTCACTTGTCTGAACTCAGAAGAAGGAGGCCATCGCAGGAGGCCATTGCACTCAAAAACAGAGCTTGTCTGCACCACAAGTGGCCCCAATATGAGTGACGTCGAGCTGGCCATGCCCACCCCGCTCCCCTGAGGTCAAACACAACCCTGATGTGGCCCTCAATGAAATCAAGTTCAACACCCCTGCACTAGGCAGTCAATTGCAAGGCACAATCTTTCTGAATGAAAAATGCCCCTTTGCCCCAAAACACAAATTGCATTCCAGTTTACACCTATTTGGGGGCTATTTTAACCTCATGGCTATATATGATCTTCAGTGTCTTCTCAATTATGCACATCACATGATTGGGTTTGTTTGCCAGAGCATCTAGATATTCAGTAGGAATTCCAAGAGATTTGCAAAGCACAGATAGTCCTTAGTTGGGGGTTGCCACTACTGCTGCTTCTGATGTGCTGCATGCACAACTTCAGGTTTCTGGCATGCGTGTGTGCATGTCCCAATGAGAAATTGCTTCTGCGCATGTGGAGAAAGAAAAATCTCACAAGGGGACACACCCGTGTATGAGATTTCAATGGAGTTTTTTTTGCTTCCGTGCATGCGCAGCAGCAAAAGATCACCAAAATTTTGCACAGGCACATGTCCCCTTATGAGATTTTGCTTCCTGCACATGCGAGGAAGCAAAATATCACTGGGATGTGCATGCGCACAAGCCACAGACCCAAGGCTCCAGTCCTCAATGTACAACCACAACTGAGCCCAAAATTTTTGCTGCTAAGGGAGCCACTTGTTAAGTGAGTTCTGTCCCATCTTATGACCTTTCTTGCCACAGTTGTTAAGTAAATCACTGCACTTGTTAAATTAATCTACCTGGTTGTTAAATGAATCTGCTTTCTCCATTGACTTTGCTTGTCAGAAGGTTGCAAAAGGTGATCACATGAACCGAGGACACTGTAATTGCCATAAATATGAGTCAGTTGCCAACAGTCTGAATTTTGATTGTGGGGATGCTGTAATGGTTGTAAGTGTGAAAAATGATCATAAGTCATTTTTTCCCCAGTGATGTAACTTCAACACACATCTGTTTAGGAAAGGGAAAAAAGGTGCGATATATCACATGACGACTATACGACAATACCAGTATGACATCCCTGTTCTAGAACTTTAACTGATTTTCTTTCCAAACAAACACATTTGATTAAATTCAAATATGTGGATGGGAGGATTTACACATAAAGCTAAACCATTATAAAGCATGTTCCAAGATGACTGCATTCTGTTTCTCAAACTATCTCCATCATTTATGAAATGAGAAGTTTTCCTTTGGTTTTAGACAGAGGAATCACACAGGATTAATCTTAACTATGTCTTCTTACTGAAACTTCGCAAACTATTGTTTTAGCTGGTTTCCATAAATTATTGCTAAGATGGAGCACTGTTTCTAACAGCAAGACATGGCTAATCAAAATGGAAATAAAATCTTCTAAGAGCCTCACTGTTGTGAGAACGAAAAATGGGAACAAGAAACATGTAAACCAGTTTGCCTTGGGCTTTCATTATGACCCATTTCAGAACACACATCACTGGAACTGATAAACATAACTGGAACATAAACATAAGCTATTCACATGTTTATTTTTTTCAGCAGATAAAACATGTATTGAAAACCACCACCAAATCTGAAAAGCAAGTTTGAGTGTTTTGCTAGCCTTTTGGGGAATTGAGAATTCTGAACATAGCATTAACCTGATGTTAGTGTGGTAAAAATTGTTTTGTTCTTTAAACTATTAGGTTAATGCTAATCATAAATATCTGTTTATTTTGCTTTTGTTTTTATTAATTATGTTGAGGAATATATTAACAATTGCAAAGAAATGTACCTTCAAATGACTTTGAAAATTGCTTAACTAGCCAAAAACAGATCTTTAAATCTTTGCTTCAGTAAGGTTCATTTGACTTTGGTGATCTCCTTTTCACAGGTTTATAAATAATGCAGCAATTGGGCCAATTGTTTTCTTTAAAATGTCACCTATGTATAACATTTATGTAGAGCATGTCTAATTGTTTTTAGAAAAAGCAAGAACCTTGTGAGGTTATTATTTTTTTAAGGCAGAGTTCTAAGTTTGCCTTAATATGATTTGTAAATCTATCCATAGTGGGACAATATATTCTTCTATTTTCTCCAGGCATGTTAGAAATCCAAATATAGGAAATATGGAGCGAATGCTTTCGCTATACATAGATCATGAGACAGGGAAAGAAAACATTATTGAATAATGTAGTGCTTAAAAATGAGGCTCTGAAAATTTATGAGCACATTTGTCAATGCATTTGAGTTACACAATTTGACACCACATCCCACAGCGCACCACCCCCACCCCCATTCAGTGTCCTGCCTTCTATAAACTCCCTTTTTGTGAAGTTCCTTGAAAATATATTTCATAAAACAAGGTAAATCTCTAAATGCATGACAAATAGTCCTAAGTAACCCAAATTAAATTTATTTTTGTTGAGTCTTATGAACTTTGGAAAGTTATAGCTCTGGACCCCAAAAGATTCTGGACCCTTGACGTATCTGGATAGGATAGTATTTTAAGAATAGAAAATATTTCTCATTTGTGTTTTAGTTAAGCAGATTCAAATTTTTCTTTGGACAATGTTCATTAAAAAGATCTAAACATTTCATAAATTCTAGAATTCTCTGTTGCAAACAGGCATGAAAGAGCCTCTGTGGTGCAGTGGTTAGAGTACAGTAAGGCAAGCTACTTCTGCTGATCACCGGCTGCCAGATCAAATCTCAGTAGGCTCAAGGTTGACTCAGCCTTCCATCCTTTCAAGGTCAGTAAAATGAGGGCCCAGATTGTTGGAGGCAATATGCTTACTCTCTGTAAAATGCTTAGAGAGGACTGTAAAGCACTGTGAAGTGGTATATAAGTTTAAATGCTAAATGAAAGCAATTGCTATTGATTCAATTACTGAAGATAACATGTAGATAATAACTTGCACTTTATTAATTGAACATTGGTGGCTTTCTATTGTACACAAGAAAGAGTGGGGCAGCTATGTAGTGCCCAATCATAATGCCTTGGTCCTCAAAGGAGAATGAGATCTTTGGTGGTACAGTGTAGGCAGGTGATCCCTATTGGTGTTGCTTGTCTTTGGTCCAAGAACTAAGTAGAGCTGCTTCAGCTGCCATTTCTGCTTATTGCCCTCTCAAGCCAACTCTGCTGAAAAATATTTATTAAAATATGTGTACATTTAAATGCTGTTTACTGTTAGCCTATCTTCAAAGGCTATGAGCAAGGCATATACTGTTGAGCCAGGAAACCAAGAAACATCCTTAATGTATTCTAAGAGGCCATGATCTATCTGAAAAGACTTTTAATCCTGATGTTAGTGGGGAAGAATAAATCCCTTCTATGGAGGAGAAAAAAGTGATAAGGGAGAGATGTTTGTTTTCTATACTATATATCTTTCAATTTTTGTCCTGCAGTGGCTTCTGGTGAAATAAACACTGTAAGTTTTAAAGCAACACAAAAGACAAAAATCAAATGAATGTTCACACTCCACGTAACAAATCATCCTTGAAAACTGACTCAGCATTTTAACTGCTTGTTTGTTTCCTGACTTCTCTCTTTTATCTCTGAAACAGACTAACATGGCCACTCTTCTGGTATGAAATTGTTAAATAAGTGTTATATTAGATTATTTAATCTTTCTTTTTTTATGGTCCACTTATAGGAATTGTTTCCCAATGGCAACTGTTCAGTTTATACTAAGTATCCCCTTGGCAGCTGAGTGTTGTGTCATGTTCCTATTGTGGCATCCACTTGTGTAGGGATGGAAAGGGAAGATACACTTGGGAGCCTTTATTCGTTTACAAAAAATAATCAGCTCTGAATTATGCTGCTTTGAAAAACATTGGCCGATTTTCTCCATTATTCTCCATTATTCTGGAAATTTGAGAGTGGCATGAAGGCACGGCCAGTTTCCTGCCATCCCCCCTTTAATCTTGGCCATCTCAGGCTTTTCTGGGCTGGTAGAGGAGCCTTTCGGTGGCGCTTAAGGAGGCTTTGGCAGTCCAGAATGAACGGAGTGTTTTCCTTTCTTTGGGCGCTTGGGGAGGGAATAAACCACGTCGCTATGGTGACTCTCTTGTGCTGCCTCCCATACACCCGGCACGAGGTTGCCTCCCGGAGCATCTGGATGCAGAAAGGCAAATGGGGTGCTTCACCCCAGCTGGATCAACTTGGCTTCAGCCAAACCGAGGAGTCACCACAGGCACCGACTACAAAGCGAGCGAGCAAGAGGAGAGGGGAGCCCTTCAGCATGGGAAGGAATAGGAAGCAGATAGCAGCAGCAGTTGCCTTTCAGTCAAAGGAGCGGAACGTTCCCCCCTCTCGCCCGCCCCGGTTTCTCTCTCTGGTGCAGTGTATGGGAGGCAGACTCACACTGAGTATATGGAGGCCGTGCTCCTCCTTGCTGCTTCAGAGTTCCTCTTTATTTTTAAGCCTTAAAGTTTTGGATTTTTTTTTATTCACCTCACCTTCCTTCGGCAGCAACTGTCCTCCTCCCCTTCTTCCCCCTCCTCCTCCCACCCAAATTCCAAGCTTGTATTTCTTTCCTAATGGATTGAATGCATTATTTGCTTTTACATTGATTCCTATGGGAAAAAATTACTTCTTCTTACAAACTTTTCTACTTAAGAACCTGGTCATGGAACGAATTCAGTTCTTAAGTAGAAGTACCACTGTAGAGCAAATACACATCTGGAAGTCAGGCAGTGGAGAGAGAGATAGCTGCCAGAAAGGACAGGTGAGGAACAACATAAAAAAACCCTCTACCAGATGTATCCTGACTGGAATTCATACCTTCTTTTAAAGATAAAAGTTTGCCCTGTGTAGCTGTCTCCAAATTTAGGGGCAATGTTCTTCCCCATTTTCTTATCTGAGGGAACCAGCATTGTCAAAAGATGATTCCATGGTCATATGGCTCGTATAGCTATATGTCGAGGTGCACAGAATGTAATAACCTCTCTTGCTGAAACAGAACTTATTTATCTGCTCACATTTGTATGCTTTTGAAATGTGAAGTTTGCAAGAAATGGGGCAAGTAATGGGAGCTCAACCTGTCATGAATTGCCAGAATCTTGAACCTTGGCTGTCAGCTTTGCAGCTGACAACTCAGTGTCCTTAACTGCTTAGTACCTTGCATTTGTTTGGCAAAACAAGAGATCTAGACTTTCAGAAAAGAGAAATGTTTTATATGAATGTTTTCCAGTACAGGTGATATTGAGTCAAATCCTTGGATTTGTAAAGTAAAGCCAGGAATATCTGATATCTATAATAAGCAACCTGCTATCCTTCGCTATGTAGAAAGAAGAGAAAGAACTGGAGGATTAATGATTAAGTCTCCCTTTCAAGGCACAATCTCATGAATGCCCGCTTTAAATGGCATTCAGCATTAGGGAAAATAATTTCTCATTCTAGGTGCATTTGTGACTGTACCTTTGCTTCCCTATTGTGTTTTGTTAATAATCAATACTGATTATCACCTACTATTTATTTTTTTGAAATGCCACATGATTACTAAATGACATTGTTAATGATTCTAAGGTTCCAGAGCAGTGGTTCTCAACCTGGGGGTCGGCACCCCTTTGGGGGTCGAACAACTGTTTCACAGGAGTCGCCTAAGACCATGGGAAAAGACAAATTTCCCATGGTGTTAGGAACTAAAACTTCTATTCTGGTGCCTTGGAACATATTTTTACAATCCAACCAATCAGGCATTTACAGTGGGGGGTGTCCCTCTGACCATCCTGCCAATCAGCTTAAAGCTCTGTGGGGAGAATTGGCGCTATACTTATGGTTGGAGGTCACCACAATATGAGGAATTGTATTAAGGGGTCGCGGCATAAGAAAGGTTGAGAATCACTGTTCTAGAGAGTCGTTACCAACCAATATAGAATAAGCAATAGCATTTAGGCTTATATACAGCTTCACAATGCTTTACAGCCCTCTCTAAGCTGCACTCTAACCACTGCATCACCAAGACTCAATCAAACCCAAAGCCCATACCAGATTACTTATGGGAACCGCCTCCTGCCACATGAGTCCCAGAGATCAGGTCCCACAGTGTCAGCCTTCTCCAGGTCTCATCAACTAGACAATGTCGCTTGGTGGGGCTTAGGAGATGAGCCTTCTCTGTGTGGGCTCCGACCCTCTGGAATCAGCTCCCCCCAGAGATTCACACTGCCCTCTCCTTGCCTTTTGCAAGAATCTAAAGACTCATTTGTGCCATCAGGCTTGGGGCTATTAATTAGTTGCCCCGGCTGCTGAATGAAATGTATGTTTGCTGTGTGAATTGGAGTGATTCATTTGTAATAAGCTTGGGTTTTAGATTAGTTAATTGGACTTAAGATGTTTTCACTGGTTTTTTTAATATGTTGTAAGCCGCCCCGAGTCCTTGGAGAGGGGCGCCATATAAATCTAATGAATGAATGAATGAATGAATGAATGAATGAATGAATGATTGATTGAATGAATGAATGAATGAATGAATGAATGAATGAATGAATGAATGAACGAACAAACAAACCTGCTTAGTTTCCAAAATCAGTCATGGCTGGTTTGATGAAATCACCTACCAGAAGGAATAAGAGGAACCTATTACTTTTAGTCTTTATGGTCTATGGATGGAAAAGATGTCAGAACCTCCTTAGTGCACTAAAATTCAGCTTTTTGAATTTTCATAATCACTTTCCTGCTATTTTTATGATTTAGGTAACTTAATTTTGTTTCTAGCATTGATTTCTGTACATTGTTTTATTTTCAATGAGCAGTCTTGAACATTCTTAAAAGATGAAAGAACAGGATATCCTGTAAATCTGAAGAAGGAGAGAAGGAAGAGAAATAAATGGAATAGTGTTGTGTCTCTGAGTCTATTCCTTTTGTTTCTTTGGCTGACTTATGTAATGTATTGTGCTTTTGTCTTAACATGAGGTGTAAATCACACCATTATAGCTTGTTAAAGAAATTAATTACAATTGAATGCAGCCCATATCTTATTTTCTTTTACAGTATATTGTTTGCCATTTACAACCTTTGAAACTTCTGCTTGAATTCTCAAAGCGTTTTTTTTTCAGGTATGAATAGAGAGTGCAAGACTTTGTACTTGAAAAACATTTCTTCAGACATTAAACATCCTGATGACATTCCAAAGGCAGAAAGATGAAGGAGTACTGTTGATGTTAAACAGAAATCTATTTCAATGACAAATGCAATTATGGTAGAAGATGTAAAACAAATTGCTCTCAGGACTGGATAAAGGATTTAGGACCTGAGATTGTCCTTCATGTTTCCACTACATTACAACATTCCTGAATGACATGACACAAAGTGACACTTACTTTGCTAAATACACAACTCCTTAGGGCTAGGATGAAAGCTTGGCTTTTCTGAGAATCCTATTCTATAACATCTGTTTAAAAGTAGCGGAAATGTTAACTAATCTGTTTGCCAACTCACTGGATTTCTTCGAGGGTTGCATTTGCTTTGTGAAAATGAACCCATACAATATGTGATTTAAAAAAGGATGCTAAGAAGGGGATAGGTGCCCACCCCGTCCCCAGATTATATTTCTTTTCGATCATTTGTCTCAAACATTCTTAATCCAGTTCTGAGTGCTCTGGAAGAATAAAAGACTGCTATTATTGTACATTTGCCCGTTCTTGTGGATGTTTTTGCACTAGAAAAAAAATGAAACCATTTCTGGCAATGATCATTTCAGAAATGAGACATTAAACAAAATTTTAGGCTAGGCGATATATTTCCTCAAAGTCCTAGATCCAATTTTTATGACAGCTCTTATCCATTGTTAATGCTGTTGTAAGTAGAGAGAAGAATGTGAATGCATGCTGCGAACCCATCTTTATCTAAAAAGGAGAACATTCATCAGAATCACAGGACTGGAGCGGGCTAAAGGTAGTCTCTTAACTCCTTAAATCATTGATTTAGAAAATGATGTAAAAAAATTGGCTGGCGACATCTTGCAGCACCAAAGTTATAATGCCTGTTCATTTTATTAACTTGCAGTACTAGGACGTATCAAATTTTTAAACTTTCAATTTCCAAACATGAAGGGTTGTGACATGCCTTGGGGGATTGTAAAGATATTTTTTTGTTATTTTAATATAATTTAGATGTACTTGATAAATAACTACATAAATATTGTAACTTTTTAACATTTTGTTCATTTCATTTGACAGGCCCACATAATTTGAACAGTCCACTTCTAACGTGCTGTTTTTTTTAAAAAAAAGTCTTGAATTATTTACATTTTTATTAATCCGGTTACAGTATACCTATTAAATATGTTTCCATCCATTCCTAGATAGGAATGACATTTGGAGTGAATTTTAGTTGTCTTCCAAACTCTGCAGATTCCTAGTTAAGAGAATCCATTGTCAATATGCCCCTCATATATTGCTCAGACTCAAGACTCTTCTATTCCTGAAGATTTCATGTAAGCTCAAATATACCAGGTAAAAATCAACTCTTCTTTTTGAATAGAAATTTTTATCTGCTTTAAGCTACGTATCCTTGCTGACAGAGATTTGCTTTAGGAATCCCTTAATAAAGTTGTGGGTGCTCCATACCTGAGATTTTAAAGAACAGATTGGACAAACATTTGTCTGGAATGGTATAGGACAGTGATGGCGAACCTACGGCATGGATGCCACAGGTGGCACACAAAGCCGTATTTGCTGGCACACAAGCAGTTGCCCTAGCACAGCTCCAACATGCATCTGTGTGCTGGCAAGCTGACTTTTGGCTCACACAGAGGCTCTAGGGAGGACATTTTTGGTTTCCAGAGAGTCTCTGGGGGGATGGGGAGGGCGTTTTTACCCTCCCCCTGCTCCAGGAAAACCTTTGGAGCCTGGGGAGGGTAAAACACAAGCCTACTGGTCCCACCAGAAGTTGAGAAGCAGGCCATTTCCGGCCTCCAGAGGGCCTGCGGGGGGTAGGGGAAGCTATTTTCACCCTCCCCAGGCATTGAATGATGTGTGTGGGCACTCACGCATGCATGGTAGTGCATGCCCATGCTCTTTTAGCACCCGAGGAAAAAAAGGTTCGCCATCACTGGTATAGGAGCTCCTTCTTGAGCAGGGGATTGGACTAGAACAGTGAGAGCGAATCTTTTTTGTTTTGTGTGGCAAGAGGGGGGCACATGTGTGCATGCCCAGACCATAATTCCATGTGTCCTCCCCCAGGTGCATGTGTGTACGACCTCCTGCATGATGGCATGCCAGTTTTTCACTTTCCCCAGGCTTCAGAGCTTTTCTAGGAGCCTGGGAAGGGTGAAAACAACCTTCCCTACCCTCTCCGGTGCTGAAAAGCTGTTTCTCCAACTCCCAGCGGGCCCAGAAGGCCTGAAAATCAGCTGCATGCATGCTGGATCTGAGGTCACATGCCCACTGATATGCCATCGATTCACCTTCACAGGACTAGAAGATCTCCAAAGTCCCTTCCAACTTTTACTATTTGTATTCTGAGACTTTATGATATTCAATGCCAGTAATCTTTAACAACATCTTTTCACCTGAACAATTTTCTCTCTCTCTTTGTCTCTCTCCCTCCTTCCCTCCCTCCCTGTCTCTCTTCCCACCTCCCTAATCCTCCAATTTGGTGTAATAATTTCATTTAGCTTTTATAGCAAGAGCTGACAGGAACCTGACCAGAACCTTGAAATGTTTCACCTTTCTCTTGAGAGCTTCCTTCTCAGATCTAATATGTTTATAGTATCCCTGTGGGTGTCATCTGTACTCACATGAATGAGCAATCAGGAGTCTTGAGAAATCTTGGGAATCTGCCCGTCATTTTCTGAAATTCTACACCAGGGAGATTGACCTCCAATTAAACCAATGGTTTTGTGGCAAGTTAATAATAATAATAATAATTTTTTTTAAAAAACCAAAACCTTGCATGAGTATTGTATAATTCAGTGTTTCCCAACCTTGGCAACTTGAAGAGATCTGGACTACAACAATTCTGGGAGTTGAAGTCCAGATCTCTTCAAGATGCCAAGGTTGGGAAACACTGGCATAATTATTCACAGTTCCCAGTCTTACCCCAGGCATAGTCATATTATAGCACTATACATTTCCAAAATAAAATATTTTATGCTGATTGTAAATATAATGTTTGTGATAAATTTACACAGTGGCTTGTTCTGATATCTTAATAAAGTATTCTATTTGTATGGTTCTTTTTTCTGTTTCTAAATGCACATCCTTTTGTTCTTGTGTTTTATTGTTCTATCTTTCCATTTAGACTGAAAAGTAGTTGGGAATCAAGTGATCTATAAATCTAGTTAATATAAGTTTTCATTATCATGCCAACTTCTCTTCAGAAAGTATATATGATGAAGGAGTACACAAAAAAGTAGCAGAAGAATTCTATGAAAGACCTACTTAGAATTCTGTTGTAAAATAAGAGCTGGACCATCAATTTTTTTAACTTTATACTCAAAGCCTGTTGGTCTATAGAATAGAATAGAATAGAATAGAATTCTACTGGCCAAGTGTGATTGACACACAAGGAATTTGTCTTTGGTACATATGCTTTCAGTGTACATAAAAGAAAGGATACATTTGTCAAGAATCATGAGGTATGTACAACACTTAATGATTGTCATAGAGTACAAATAAGCAATCAGGAAACAATCAATATTAATAAAAATTGTAAGGATGCAAGCAACAAAGTACGGTCATACAGTCATAAGTGGGAGGAGATAGGTGATAGGAACAATGAGAAAACTAATAGTAATAATAATGCAGCCATAGTGAATACTTTGACAGTGGTGAGGGAATTATTTGTTTAGCAGAGTTATGGCATTTGGGAAAAACTGTTCTTGTGTCAAGTTCTCTTGGTGTGCAATGCTCTATTTTAAGGGTAGGAGTTGAAACAATTTATGTCCAGGATGCGAGGGGTCAATAAATATGTTTACAGCCCTCTTTTTGAGTCGTGCAGTATACACGTCCTCAATGAAAGGCAGGTTGGCAGTAATTGTTTTTTCTGCAGTTGAGAATACAGTGATCTCTCGATTTTCGCAGGTTCAAACTTCGCGAAACGGCTATACCACGGTTTTTCAAAAAATATTAATTTAAAAATACTCCGTGGTTTTTTTTCTATACCACGGTTTTCCCCGCCCGATGACGTCATACGTCATCACCAAACTTACGTCTGCCATTGCTGATTGGCCGAAATCTCCTGTCATTCTGTGCTTCAATCATTTTCTCATTTCTCTTTTTTCCTCCCCTTTTTTCTATCATTTCTCTCTCTCTCTCTCTACCTTCCACTCTCCCCCCTCTTGCTTTTTCTCTCTCTTTCTCCCTCTCTCTCTCCTTTCCATCTCGCTCTGTCTGTTGCTCTCTGTGAGAACGCCTGTCCCGCCTCCTGCAGCCCCCCTCGCTGACAGCTGGGATGAAAGCGCTCTCAGCCAAGGGACTACGAGGGGGTGGGGCGGGCATTCTCAAAGCACTCAGAGCGGCTAGCGGCCAAATGAGGAGGCCGAGAAGCCGTAGCCGCCAGTGCTGCTGCAGGAGGACTCGTGCCCCAAGAAAGCCAGTGAGAGGGGTGAATCAGGCGGGCAGGGGGTAGCGGTGAGGAGGCCGGAGGCACTGTGTGGGTGGCCGACATTAAAAACAATCTTTGCCAGCCTCCGCGCTTTCGTCGCTCCCCGCCTCCAACTTCAAGCCCTTGCGCTGCCTTGGAAAAAGGGTGCACATGCGCAGATGGTGTTTTTACTTCCGCACCGCTACTTCACGGAAAATCGACTTTCGCGGGAGGTCTTGGAATGTAACCCCCGCGAAAATCGAGGGAACACTGTATACATAATTCCAGTGTCAGACTAGCATATCTATCTATTGTTTAACTTCTTCATTGTTTTGAATGCAGCTTATAAAATAATATTCACCATATTTTTATAAAGTAAATCCTAAAAGTAAATCATGAATAATAAAGAATTAGGCAACAGAGATCCATTGTGAGATTATATTGGTTCATAATGTAGGGTTATTGAAGACTCATCTTAACAGCTCTCTGGATACAGGAAATTACAACATCAAGAAAAATATTAGATTACTGTCATTTGTTAAAAAAAATTCAACAGTAGGTGCTAAATTGCTGTAAGAAGTTACTAACGAAAGCTCAGACAAAAGGTGATCTCTTCCTCTATATTTATGTAAGGTGTGATGTATTTCATTTCTGTCTTAAATATTGCTTATTTATTTGCTTTGATTAATTTTCAGCTAAAGGGAGACCAACATGAAAACATAACATTTTCCATGTATTCTGTATTATTTTTTCTTCCTTGGAGATTTGATTTGGGGTGGTATGTTACAGTAGAATCTCGATTATCCGTCCTTCGGTCATCCGACATTCTGGATTATCCGACACTGCTGGGGGGCATGGCTGTAGGCATTTCTGTGCCCCCAAACATGGCAGCCACGATGTGCAGATCCCCAAATGTGCCCCCAAACATTGTAATGAAAAGGAGTAGAAACTTGCAATAAAACTTCAATTCTTAGACCCTCCGGGTTATCCAACATTTTCAGCTATCCAACTATCAGCCTGCCCATTTACATCAGATAATCGAGACTCTACTGTATATATTTATTTGAGTTGAAGTCAGTCTAAGATATTAACTGTTGTGGTTAGCTCTGGCCCAGCTCCTGCCCCAACGACTGTGGATGTGGGGGAGACATCCACATGCTGCAGGCCTGTTTTGCCCCCGGTGGAATCTGCTGATGAAGGCTCCTCTGACCAAGAAGACATGAGTGACAGGGAGGAGGAGAGTGGGGCAGACAGCTCAGAAGGAAATCAATTATCTAGCTCCTCCTTGGATTCAGAACAAGAGTTAATGATACAGCCACACATGCGGAGAGCGATGCATAGGCAACAACTGAGAGATTATTATCAAAGAAAATGAGGCCACCTGTGGTTGGGTGGGGCTGTGGTAATTAGTGAGGCTGCTATAAATAGCAGCCTGTGGGTTTGGCCATTGTGGAGGATTATCTAATCATTGTGTTTCTTGCCTGCTTTACTGACTTTGACCTTTTGTGTGCTGATTTTTCCCCGCTTTGAAACTAAACCAGAGCAAAGTGTGTTTCACTTTGTGAAAGAAGGACTGTGAATTGTCTCACAGCTGCAAGCTAAGTATCACAGAACTGATAAGGGACTTGTACAAATTACCAGTTTGTTTGGAGACGAGTGCTCTTTGCTATACCAAAAGAGGGCTTGGTTTAAGTGAATTTCCATTATAAAGAACATTGTTTTGAATTTTCAAACGTGTGTGTGTCTGAAATTTGTACCTGTGAATTTTTGGGAGGATTCTACCAGCGAGCCCGACAGAACAGTAACGGCTAATCTTTTCAGCACTGAGCGCCAAAACTGGAATGTGCGCATGCACCAGAGCTCCAGAATCCAGAAGAGAGCAGCTGGCTGGTGTGCCTGTGAGCGACAGAATCTGAAAGCAACTGGCAACTGCACACATGCCCACAGTAAGGGCTCTGCGTGCCACCTCTGGCACGCGTGCCGTAGGTTTGCCATTAGGGCCTTAAGATAATGTAAATAAGTATGACTCTTTTGCTTTACACTGTGATTTTAAAAAAAACACCTGAAAATGCAGTTCAGTTTTGATAAAAGTGAGTGGGAGAATAACCACTTGTCCTGGGATGAAAAGTAATTAAAAAGTAATTGAAGTTGCTATTATCAGCAGCCAGCTTTTTTTCTTGGAAAGATAAACGGTTGTGTTGTCACACTTTTAGTTGGTATTATTATCCTAGTTAACATTCCATTTCAGGTTTTTTTTCCAGCTAGAGAGAACTTCATGCAGAAAATTTAGAATTGCTATTAAAACAGGGTGTCTACAGTCCCATCTCCATTTCCTGTTTATGCTGCTAAAATTCAACAACAAAAACCATTAAGATTTTGGCAATGTAATTTTCTGTTTCTCCTCCCCCAAAGGTTGAAACTACTGAATCACTATGTATTTTATTATGGTTCTTACCGAGTGGCTCCTTTTAAAATAGCTGCTTCAGGCATCATATTAGTATCTCAGACAGTAGACCGAAGATTCATCATTTTAACATAGGAATGTTTTGCTAACCCTGTTAGCAAAACCTTTTGTTGGGAAAAAATATCAATGGAAGTAACTGCAATGCCCTAACTAATGAATGATTTCATTAGATTGCTTTGTCAACAAGGCTTTTTTTTCTGACCCTGCTATTATCCCAGTTGATTCCATCGGTACTGGGTGATGGTAAAGTAACTGTTAAATCCTGGCTTATAACTGCCCTGGCTGATACCTGATTGGTTGAACTTAAACAGCCAGTACGCCGGAGACTTGGATAGTTTTTATAAACCATACCACATCTCGGACATCAACACCCTTGAAAACGTCCAAAGATATTTCACCAGAAGAGCCCTTCACTCCTCCACTCGAAACAGAATACCCTACGAAAATAGACTAACAATCCTGGGTCTAGAAAGCTTAGAACTACGGCGCCTAAAACACGATTTAAGTATTGCCCACAAGATCATATGCTGCAACGTCCTGCCTGTCAATGACTACTTCAGCTTCAACCACAACAACACAAGAGCACGCAACAGATTCAAACTTAATATTAACCGCTCCAAACTTGACTGTAAAAAATATGACTTTAACAATCGAGTTGTCAAAGCGTGGAACTCATTACCGGACTCAATAGTGTCAACCCCTAACCCCCAACATTTCTCCCTTAGACTATCCACGATTGACCTCTCCAGGTTCCTAAGAGGTCAGTAAGGGGCGTACATAAGTGCATCAGTGTGCCTTTCATCCCCTGTCCAATTGTCTTTCCTTTATCTCATATATCATATATATTTTCTTCCTTTCATATATCTTCTCCTCTATTTTTACATATTATCTTTATATATATTACTTCATGTCTATTCTCTTCCATATGTATTGTGTATTGGACAAATGAATGAATGAATGAATGAATGAATGAATGAATGAATGAATGAATGAATGAATGAATAAATAAATAAATAGGGAAGCTTGTCAGCCCCAGTTCCGTTGTAAATGTTTGAGCTAAGACTTTGAATAAACAGCTATTTTTATACAAAGCCACTTGTTGCCTTTTTTTCCTTCAAGCTAGCCAACTTCCGGATTTAACAATAACCTTACACAGTAATTTATCAGCTCAGCTATGTTAGGTCTTCAAGGTATGTCACACTAGGAAACCAGAGTTATGAACGTTAATATTTTTATTGCAAGGTTACAGTTACAGACTCTTACACATCTGAACCTGCTTTCCTCACCCCTTCCCTTCATCTTCTAGAGAACTAGGGAGGGGTCAAGGTTGAAATACTTTCTCAAATTACATTTCTGCCCCGGATTCAAATTTCTTTTATTGAATCGTTGACTGACTCTTCCTCTTGTTCCTCAAGATTATTCTCACGGCCCATTGTAAGTTACCATGGCTTCTAGATATAATACATATAAATTAAATTTCATTGTTTTATAGCAAAATTAGGTCTAGACTAAAGCCATGCTACCAATCCATGCTTTAAGAATATCTGCAGGAAGAGAAAAAGGCATATTTTGTTGTGATTTCATCAGAGGTGGATTCCTGCCGATTCATACTGGTTCTATAGAACTGGTAGCAGGAATTTCCCAATGGATAGATCAGGGTTTCCCAACCTTGGGCACTTGAAGATATCTGGACTTCAACTCCCAGAATTCCCCAGCCAGCATTTGCTGGCTGGGGAATTCTGGGAGTTGAAGTCCAGATATCTTAAAAGTGGCCAAGGTTGGGAAACACTGGGATAGATGAACACCCCCCCGAACCAACTCTCTCATCTTGTTTTTTGCTTCTGTGCATGCATACAAGCTGTTTTTAGCATTTTATACCTGTCTGTCTGTCTGTCTGTCTGTCTGTCTGTCTGTCTGTCTGTCTGTCTGTCTATCTATCTATCTATCTATCTATTTATTAGATTTGTATGCCGCCCCTCTCCGACGACTCGGAGTGGCTCACAACAACAACAGCATGGCACATAAGGTAGCGAACCGGCAGCAAAGTAAGCCAGAGCCCATACCTGGATTTTAGCCTTCTGTTTCTCCCTGTTTCTACCCTGTAAGACCCACAAAAAGATATATGCTTTTAAATTAACCGTAATGCCTAGGTATTGCTAAAATTTCATGACCTCTAATTACTTTAAACAATCAGGACAATGATACATGGACCTAGCAGATTGTCTTCCTGATTTTGACATAATTCTGGCTAATGAAAAGTAGAAGGAAATGTTCTGACCCCTTCACATTATCCACAAGACAACATAAGTAGATGGAAGAATGCAAACCAAAAGTTCATTCATGCATTATTATAAAAGTAGGAATTCTGGAATTCCTCATCCCAACTATATATCTACCATTATATGGCACCAATGTGATGAAACGAGAAATTAGAGTTGTTTGTACGTGTATCAGCTATAAAAAGAGTCAAATGTTTCTTTGCCAAAGCTTGGAAGGCAGGTCCTTTTAACAAGGTTTTCATTTCACTATAAATGAAATCATGTTGCTTCATTTAAACAACAATCATTCGTGTAATATTATTTGGCACAATAACCTCGGAGCTCTTTTATATCTGCTAGGACATTGATTACACTTAATCTTGTGTGAGAAGTAGAGTTTGGATTTAGTGGGCTGCGTTTGCAAACGCTGGAACCCGAAGGCAACAAAGAGAACTGGATTAAGTATGTCTTCACAGTAGTTTGGACAACACTTCCCCCTAGATGATGGGCTATGAGCAGATTCATATTGATTGCAATGCTTCTGACACCTGCTCAAAGCTCCCTCTTCTGTTTCCATGGTAACTAAGAGCAGGAATACTTGTCCACATACTTTAGGAACCTCATTAAATCAGGCAGCAGGACAGCAGCTGTGTTCTCAATGTGTTACATTGACAGTCATGGACTAATTTTATGACGCTCAGGTGATTTTTGGCCTTCTCTCTAGTCTAAACTGTTGAAAATGTGGAGATAGTGGGACAGATGGCAAAATAAATAAATATTGCCAATATGTTTTAACACATACACATCTTCTGGAAAAACGAGAAACCAAACCAAAGTAATGCTGATCTGCCTCAGGTGATTCTGATGCCAAGCATAAATAGCCATTATTGGGGCGGGTAGTGTTCAAATAATATTTTTGAAATAAGTGGTCAGCTTTGAAAGCAAATGTTTTTCACACAAAATATAAAATCTCAGAGCAAAGGCTGGCCTTATTTTCCCGAACGTTTTACAATACACAATCAAGAGTGATGGTTTGAAACTCTGTCTCTGTCTTTTGCTAAATATTTTCCAAATACGCGAACCAGAAAAACAGTTATAATGTCAGCAGTATCTTCTCCACAATTACCTCCCTGCTGAGTGAAAAGTCACTCCTTCAGGCTCTATTTAATACAGACTCCTGTTTCTTCTATCTACAGGTGTTTTGTGGTGTGTGTGTGTGTGTGTGTGAATATCTGACAAGCAGTACAAGACACACTGCAGAATTCCTTTCCCTCCCATCATTTTGTAACTGAAAATCATGTTCCTCCTAGAGTGGAGGAAATACAGTTTTCCCAACCCCAATCATCTGTATAAACCTCCTGCTTGTTTTGACTTGGAAAAAAATCCACTAAATGACCAGAAAAGAGTTAAACCAAAAGTGTGGATAAAATTGGATTTGACATTTTAAAAAATGTACAGGAAAATACAGAGCTACCAATAATGCTTGAACTTCATTCAAATTTACAATTGAAAGTTTGGAAACAGGTTTGATGTGATACAAAAATTCTGTATAGAAATGCCATTGTCCTCAAAGTAGAAATGTACGTAGAATGGTGATAACTTGTTTTCTCCATTTGGAAAACATTTTTTAAAACTTTTGAAAAACTTTTCTGATGTCTTAAACCTACATAGGTTGTTTTTTTTCACCTCCCAGCAGTGGTGGGTTCCTACCGATACAGTCCAGAGTGCCAGATCAGTAGGAACCCACTGATGCAATTTTTAGCAATTTTTTTCCAGCATCTCCACGTCGGAGGAACCCCTCCCACTCCCCCTTGTCTTAAAATGCATTGTCCTACATAAGTTTGCATTGTACTACATAAGTTTAAGACAATAGTGGGTTCTAAATGCTTTTGCTACTGGTTTGCACTTGTGCGCAATGCTTCTGCACATGTGCAGTAGCCTCCTGGGTGAGTGGGTGGAGCCTCCCACCGCTGCCCCTACTGGTTTGCAGACCAGGACAGAACCGGGAGCAACCCACTGCTGGTTTAAGTCATGCATTATATAGACCCATGATGGTGAACCTATGGCATATAAGAGGGCATGGAGGCATTGCCCTATGTTAGCTCCAGTGTGCATCAATGTTCCCTCTAATTTTTTTTTGGTGTGGGCAGAAAAGTATAGTGTCTGAGTGGCAGTCCCCTTGGAACTGGGCGGCATAGAAGTATAAATAGAGAGAGAGAGAGAGAGAGAGAGAGAGAGAGAGAGAGAGAGAGAGAAATCCCTTCTTTTTTATTAAAAGAAATTAATAATAAAACAAAACCAAAATCTATTACTATTAAAACTAAAACAACCAGCAAAATCAAAAACATAACTATTAATAAAAACAGGTGAGGGCTGGTTTTTTTCTCTCTGTTATTACTTAAGTGCTTTTACCATATGCTTTAAATCAAGAGTCACTTCTCTCTCTGTTTCTCTCTCTTTCCTGTCATTCACTACCTCAATCATTTTCTCATTTCTTTTTTCTCCCCTTTTTTCTATCATTTCTCTCTCTCTCTCTCTCTCTTCCTTCCACTCTTCTCTTTCTCTCTTTCTTCCTCTCTCTCTCTCTCTTCCTTCTTCTCTTCTCTCTCTCTCTTTCTTTCTTTCTCTCTCTTTCTCTCTCTCTCTCCCCCTCTTGCTCTCTCTCTCTTTTTCTCACTTTCTGTCTCCCTCTCTCCTTTCTATCTCGCTCTGTCTGTTGCTCTCTCTCTCTCTCTCTTGTTCTCTCTTTCTCTCTCTTCCTTTCTTCTCTGCTGAGGCCGGTGAAGGTTTTTCTTAGTTTGAATGTTCCAGGCGGGCTGGCAGGGGGATGGAGAGTGCGTGCGCACATGCGCCCGACATTCAAACTAACCTTTGCCAGCCCCCGCTATGAGAAGAACGCCTACCCCGCCTCTCCTGCAGCCCCTTTGCTGACAGCCGGGAGGAAAGCGCTCTCGGTGAAGAGATTGTGAGAGGGGCGGGGCGGGTGTTCCAAAAGCACTTAGAGCAGCTAGCGGCCGGATCAGGAGGACAAGAAGCCGCAGCTGCCAGCGCCACTTAGAGGGTACATTGGTGTGCATGTGTGCGCTGGCCAGCTGATTTTTGGTTTTGGGAAAGGCCGTTTCACCCTCTGGACACTTCAAGGAAGCTTCCCTAAAGCCCCGGAGGCAAAAAAAAAAATCACCCAATGGAAAAAACGGAAGTTTGGAATAATGCATTGTGAATTGGGTGATTTCCCCCCCCCACCTCCAGGCAATGGTAGGTTCCTACCAGTTCAGTCCAGAGTGCCACATTGGTAGGAACCCACTGATACAATTTTTGGCGATCCATGTCATAAGAAGCCGGCTCTCCCCCCCTGACCTTTATTCTTCATCTGAAGCACAGCTGAGAAGCTCCTTCTCAGGAGACACCGTAAGGTTTTTCACCCAAAATTGCATCATCAGTAGGTTCCTACCCATATGGCTCTTTGGACCGCATGGGTAGGGACCCACCACTGCCTCCTGTGCACATGCATATGGGGAGGCAGCATTGGGTGTGTGCGCAGGGCGAGAGTATGTACATGCATGCTAGCATGTCCACACACACCCTTTTGGCACATGAACCCAAAAAGGTTTGCCATCACTGATATAGACAATTGTTTCTGATGTTTACTTGAAGAGAACTTTGTGTTCTTTTTTTGGGGGGGGGAATGTCCAACAGGTGGCAACATTTAGCCTTGACTGATATGCTAAAGCTAAGCAGGTTCAGATCTGTTAATTATTTGGATGGGGGACTATTTGAAAATACCAAGGCTGAAGGCTGGACTAAGAAGTTCTAGCAGCAAATAGTGACAAAGCACTTTCATATTCTTGTTAAGAAAATTATCTAGACCAGTCCATGAAATCTCTATGAATTAGATGCTAGTCTCTTTTTTTTGCTACTTTTTAAAATATTGTTCTAACCCAGGCTCTAGCTAAGGATAAAATAACATAAATTCTTGAAGAAGCTTATTGACAAATATAGAGCAAACTAGCTTCATATTTCAATTTCTAATTACAGTGTGATGTGCTTTATTTAAAACAGAACCTTTACTTGTCATCTTTTATCTATGAATATATGTATGTGTTTGTGTGTATGAGTCCTGTCCTATTTTGGGGGAAGCATTTTCTCCTTTTTTGCAATTGCTATCTTCATCCTACAAGCTACTTATAATGATTATTGATTCCACCATTTCCATTTCTCAGAGGGTAGAAGTTAAAGTTAGAACTCTGTTTTCCCAAACAATGGCTAACCAAAAGAAATAGGTATCTTCTAGCAGAGTCCTCAACTTCTGTTCTGGAGAGATCTTTTGAAATTAGCAGAAGGATCACATGAATCTCTAAGCCTATAAATTGCCCATCCCCCATACTAGAGGAAGGAAAAGGAGGAAGGGACAAAGAAATCAGAGACATATAGGCTCATTTCAATACAATTAGCAATAGTAATAGAATTTAGATTATACATCACTTCACAATGCTTTACAGCTCTTTCTAAGCTTACAGAATCAGCAACAACCTGGTTCCTCATTTTACCGACCTCAAATGGATGGAAGGTTGGGTTGACCTTAGCCTGGTGAGAATCAAACTGCTGGCAGTCAGCAAAGTAGCCTGAAATATTGCATTTTAACCATTGTACCACAATAGCTCATGGTGAAGATAGAATTAGACAGAGACCTTGCATGAACTACTAAATGGCTTCCTGATTTAGACATCATAAGTATGTGTTTCTTGCTTGTGTGATGAGAATAATAATGATTGTTAAATTTATATGCTACCCAAATCCTATTGGAGAGATTATATGGATCATTTTTAGTCAGGATTCAGATCTGGATATGGTACAGATGATAGCTAGATGACCATGATGCTATCCTTCAGGATCAACACAGAAGACTGGGGGTTGATGGTCCTGTGTTTTGCTGGTTTGCCTCCTTTCTTCAAGGTGGATTACAATCAGTGGTGATTAGAGACGGAAAAAATCCCATCACAAGATTCAGTGCTCTCTCCTCTTCTATTTATCTACATAAGTCTTCTATTTATCTACACCTGTCACTAACGCGTGGAGTTTCATCAACACGCTGATGATACCCAACTATACATCTTTGCCCCTAGTGAATTAAGCATTGCTATCTATTTGTTATTCTGGTGCCTGGTCTATGAGGGTCTGAACAGTGGACAATAGGCTTCAGTTGATCCCTGTCAAGACTGACTTTGCATTTGGAGGCCTACTGGTACTAGAATGCCTCATTTGGTGCTAGATGGAATGGTCTGGTGTAATGGAGCAAGAGAATGACCTTGAGGAAAAGGGGAAAGAGATGCAGCCTCGAAACAATCAGATAAGAGAGGTACAGGTCCCATGGCTTAATGTTCACAGAAAAGAAAGGACCCACCCCAATGGATCATGCAGTTAAAAATGGTGGCGGAAAGTTTTGTAGTTTCAGACTTGCTAGATTGATGTCAATCCTCCTGGAGAGTAACACAACTAGATGAGCTAAATCTATCTTATTGTAAGGCTACATATTAAGAGAAACTTGCAATGCTGGTCCATCCCATTATATTTAGCAGAAAGGCATGTTGTGGGTACCATCCACCAGGGATCTATTTTTGTCATGTGATTACAAAACAATTCTAAACTGAGGCCTCTTTTAACTCCTCCTGTCTCTGCAAGTCCTTCTAGAATTACTGATGAATTGTACAATAGATTGTGATGAGGCTTTGGGTAGCTCTTATTTACAGGTACTGTATTTACTTACAGTTGCCTGAATTAATTTTTTCCAACAGAGAGGAGAATATTTGTGTTTCCTACACTATTTGTTTTAATGGTTAAGAACTGACAGCAATATTAAATATTAATTTCTTAAATAATTGACTTACTTTAGAGTATTTGCAATATATCTAAATATTTATATTGCATTATAAAGTGAAATAATTTCTAAAAGCTGTTTGAAATGAACATAGTTCTTTAGTGAAACCAATTAAATATAAGGTAATTGTTTTATTTCATATCTCAGCTTTAAGGTGCCATTTAAATTGAAATGCATTTCTGTTTTAGTGAAACATCTTTGGCATTTATGAAGAAGGTTTAATCCAAATACATTTTTAGTAAGAGTAAGATTATATTGTTATATAATAGATGCTAAATTAGTATCTGTTCTTTTTTGGCCTCTTAAAAGATAGTTCCTTATAAAAAATAATTGTATGTTCCTTGCAAGGTGTAAATTCTCTCTTATTTCTGGATAGAACTGAGTTAATCTAACATTTCAAATTCACATTTCCTCAGTCCTTTCAGATTTAATAGCTTCTCAAGGCATTTGATTATTTCATCATCTCTTGTTAGTACTATGTACAAAACAGTTGGGTTTGCAGTACAGTGATCCCCCGCTCGTTGCAAGGGTTCCGTTCCAGGACCCCCCGCAACGAGCGGGTTTTCGCGAAGTAGCGCTGCGGAAGTAAAAACACCATCTGCGCATGTGCAGATGGTGTTTTTAACTTCCGCAGCGCTAGCGAGGAGCCGAAGATTGGGGGCGGCGGGGCTGTTTTAAAACATTGCCGCCGACATGGGGGGCTCGCTAGCACCCCCCCGAACCCCCAACCCAGGTTTGGGGGGGTGCTAGCGAGCCCCCCATGTCGGCGGGGACATTTTAAAACACCCGCGCGGCTTTCCAATGAGTCCCGAAGACAAACGCGGAAGTTTGACATTTGTCTTCGGGACTCATTGGAAAGCCGCGCGGGTGTTTTAAAACGTCCCCGCCGACATGGGGGGCTCGCTAGCACCCCCCCAAACCCGGGTTGGGTTGGGGGTGCGAAATGACTTGGAGGAATGTGAAGCTGAAACCGGCCGATTTGGACTTCCCATTCCTCCAAGTCACTTCGCCGCTCGTGTCCTGGCTAAACCGGGCAGCAGGAGACAGGCGGTGGGCTGGGAGCCGCAGGCGAAAGCAGCTCGGGCATTGTTCTCCGGACCCCGCCCGCAGCCTGGAGAGGGAAAGGGCCACCGCGGGGCTGAGCGGGCGGGGTCCGGAGAACAATGCCTGGCGCCGCGCTCCGATGCCCGAGCTCCTTTTGCCTGCGGCTCCCAGCCCACCGCCTCGCTGGTTGGCTTCTCCTCCTGCTCAGCCTCGCCTCGGCCTTTGTGCATGGCTTGTCCCGACAGCCCCCCACCGCAGCACTTTGAATCCAGCAGCTTCTGCTGGATACGGGCGGTGGGTGGGACGAGCGGCGCGGAAGCCAGGGGCTGTGGCAGCTCGCCCCCCCATCGCCTGTATCCAGCAGAAGCGGCGGGATTCAAAGTGCTGGGGTGGGGGGTGTCCCGACAGCCCCCCACCCCAGCACTTTGAATCCAGCAGCTTCTGCTGGATACAGGCGGTGGGTGGGACGAGCGGCGCGGAAGCCAGGGGCTGTGGCAGCTCGCCCCGCCCATCGCCCGTATCCAGCAGAAGCGGCGGGATTCAAAGGGATTCAAGGCTAACTTCTGCGCTTGGCTTGAGGACTCAGCTGGGAAGCGGCACGGGTGTTTTAAAAGGTCTCCGCCGGCATGGGGGGCTTCCTACCACCACCCCAACCCCCAACCCGGGTTTGGGGGGGTGCTAAGAAGCCCCCCATGCCGGCGGAGACCTTTTAAAACACCCGTGCCGCTTCCCAACTGAGTCCCGAAGCCAAACGAACCCGGGTGGCCGGGCGAGCAGCGAGCAAATGGCGGGTGGCCGGGCGAAGGGCAGGCGAACGGAGGGTGAGCGGGTGCTGGGGGGGCTTCTCGCCCTCCCGCCAGCAAGAGGGGAAAGACCCAGGGAAGCCGCCCAGCAGCTGATCTGCCCGGCGGGGAACACCATCTACGCATGCGTGGCCATAGGAAAAAAGGGCGCACATGCGCAGATGGTGTTTTTACTTCCGGGTTGAAAAATCGCGATGTAGCCCGTTCGCAATGGTCGGGGACGCAATAACCGGGGGATCACTGTATATAAACAAGCTAACCATGAATGTTTGTTTGTATTGAAGTACTATAGCTTTAAGAGGTAGTGTTGCAAATTGCCATAAGAGGGAGCCAGAAAGCATGATTCTCTCTCTCTCCTTTCTCTGTTCTTTCTGCTGATTCACTGTGACTGATGTAGTAAGCTCTGTGTGTTCGATGATAGCTTGATGTATTTGTAAGCTGTAATGTATGTCTGATATTTAAGACAAAGACAGGCTTATAATATTATTATTGTATTGGGAGTTATTGACTGATTTGAATGTAAATGACCAGACTGTTTAACTTGACTGAGTTATTTCTAAAAGTAAGCACTATTTTATATATTTTAATGTATCTGTCTTGTATGACTGAATAATTACTCATATCGCCTGGATATCTACTGGAATCCCACATTTTCCTCTATGCATGCCCTTGATAAATCAAGGGTTTTGCATACTCCTTAACATCTCTGAGTCAGAAAACAGAGATAGAAGATACCCAACTGTTCTGCCGGGCTTCTTGTTGCGAGCCCCCAATTAAGTCCAAAAAGAGAAATTCAAACACACATGTTTGTAAAGGAACTAAAGTTGTTTTATCGAAAGGAAAATACTTCCAAACACTCCCACAAGTCAACAGCCTTGAACGCTGTGAGGAACACAAAACAAAAACAGAGCAGAGAAAAAGCAGCTGTGAAGATGTCACAGCTACCCCCCTTTCAGAGTCCTTGAGTCAAAACTTAACTGAGTTAGTCCAAGAGTCCTGGAAAAACCTTGAAACAAGTCAAAGAGTCCTTGTGAAATCCTGATGTAAAACGCAGTTCTCACTATCATCAAACAGATAAACTTCCACACCCAGAGGCAGCAATGCTGGCTATTTAACAGCAGCCCCATTAGCCTAATTACCCTGGCTACTGGTGATCTCCCTTATTTCCTGTAATATTTACGCAGTTGTTCTTTCCTTGACATCACCCTGCGTCTGCGCACATCTATGAATGTCTCCCCTTCAGAATCTAATGATGATAAGGAAGATGATTCACTAACAGGGCAATTATCTAATGGGCTGCCTGTCCTTACCTCCTCTGTTGACACCACTTCACTTTCAGAATCCTCCCCAGACGCTTCACTGTCAGAAGCAGCCGGCAGCAAAATGGGCCTCTGACAATGGGAGGATTCACTCACATCAACCCACACAGTTCTTGGAGCAGGAGCTGGCCCAGAGCCAACCACAACACCCAACATATCTCAGGTACATTCTGTTGGGAAACCTGATTTCCTTTTGTTGTATTCTATATGATATCAGAAGACAATTTTACTATTAGCCATTAGTGCACACAAAACTAATTCAACCTTAAGATGCAGTGTTTCCACACATTTATGTTCTAACATTTTTATATGTGATAATATTATTAAATCAAAGTTAAAAGTCTAAATCAAACTAGGAAACATATAAAAATAAAGAAAAAGCAAAAAGAGAGAAAGAATAAGAAACAAGAAAACATATATTCCTTTCATTATTAAAGCATCGTAAAAAGAGAGCTTTTTTATTTAAAAAAATATTTTTTAAAACTTGGTTTTTAATCCTATAAAATCCCCCTCTCCCTTTTCATTCCATTCCTTTTTGTAATGCAACCAATCTGGGAAATGCTTTGTTGGAAGGGCTGGCCTATAATTTACAAGTGCAGGAGTAATGTTGTTTCATACAGATGATTGCTCCAAACTGAAAAAAATTCCCAATAGTAGCATAACTAAGAACCAAGAAGCTAAGCAAGCTGAAAGAAGAATGGAGTGTTAGAAGAAAATCATAATTTGTTCTCAGCTGGGACAAGAAAAAGACTGCAGAACATAGGTCAGGGGTCCCTAAACTTGGCAACTTTAAGACTTGTGGACTTCAACTCCCAAAATTGAAGTCTACAAGTCTTAAAGTTGCCAAGTTTAAAAATTTCTGACATAGACAGTTGCTTGAAGCAGAGGGAAGGTTTATTTCTCAGATCAGAATATAGGCAGAGTATTGGGCCAGCAAACAAAGGTGGCCATACCTGAGATCAATTTCCTAGATTCTTTAATTTTAAAAAATGTTGTTATATTGTTGTTTGAAAGTTTGCACAGCCTTCCCTATAGGAATTTGAGTGCAATTAGCTGGCCAGCCAAAAGAGGGCATATTTGTGATTAGACACCCTGCTGAGCTTGTGGTCTTTGTATTACAAATCAGGGAGAAATTGCAGGACCTTTTGTTTGTTAATAAGGAAATCCCTAATGAAAAGGAAAGTTTTCAGCTCCTGAATAGATTTCCTTTATTTGAGAAGGCTGGTGGTGTTTAATGTGTCTTGCTAATTGCAGCCTTGGAATCTCTAACCTTCTGCCTAGTATTTGGTTGAAAGGTCAAAGAAAGAGAGGTTTGGAGAAAGGTTGAATGATGGAGGAGTTGATTTCCTAAGAATTCCCATTACTATTTAGTCAGGCTATCTAGAAAGACATATCATTGATGAACCAACCACTGCTATAAAACAATACTGGATGCCATCAAGGTTAAGGTGACCAGACATTCCGCTTTCTGCAGGACAGTCCTGCTTTTTCATAATCTGTCCTGCATCCTGAGCCTTTTCAGAAGTGTCCTGATTTTCTTCCTCTCTCTCTCTCTCCTCTATGGCGGAAGGAAACGGCAAAGCATCCTGGGCAGATCATCCTGGGCGGGTTGTACCTCCTGTGTCTCCCAGTACTTCCTGTGTCTCCCAGGTTGTACTTCCTGTGTCTCCCAATACTTCCTGTGTCTCTCTCAGGGTAGGCCTCGCGCTGAGGCCATGTTCGCAGGACATGGCCTGGGCACCAGCTGCCTGTACATCGCGGAGAGGTGAGGGCGTGCCCCGCAGAGAAAGGGAGGGAGGATGAGAGAGAGAGAAAAAATAAAGAGAAATCCCCCCTGCTTCAGCAGTATAAAAATCTGGTCACTTTAACCAAGATGGTTTGAGCCCTTCTGAACCTCTTTCTTCAATAGTACAACCCATGCAGAATTGGTTATTTACACACACTTTTTAAAAAAAGAAACAAGAATAATCCAGGCCCACTACCCCAGGGTTCAGATTCCCCTCTAAGTGGTTTACAGAGTCAGCACATTGCCCCCAACAGTCTGGGTCCTTATTTTACCCACCTTGCAAGGATGGAAGGCGAAGTCAACTTTGAGCCTGGTGAGATTTGAACTACCAAATTGCAGGCAGTTAGCAGAAGTAGCCTGCAGTACTACATTCTAACCACTTCACCACCATCGAAATCCTCTTCTAAATTTCTAATCATCTTACTCAGTGGCTTCCCAAAAATAAGAGGTAAACATTTCCCCCCTGATAGATATTCTACTTTTCTCCTCATGTTTTTCAGCCTTCAACTGCTGAAGAGATAGCACTGATGATGCAGCACCATTGCCAGAAACAATGGACATGGCTTAAAATAATACCCTCTTCTTTTCTTGTTTGGTTTTTCTTTAGAGATTATAATGTAAACATAGTGTAGATTGATTGCAGAGGTGAGTTCCTCCTAGTTCGGATTGGTTCATCCAAATAAGTAGCAAACCGCTAGCGATGTCACGGAGCAGGTTCAGTCAGTGCTGCCACTATCTTTTGGGGGATATTTTTTTAAATTTTGTTTTAAATTATGTTTTTCTGATTTTGCCAAGTTTCTTGTACTGTGCAATCACTGTGCAATCACAGCCATTTTGGTTTTGGCCCCTTTATTGGGGTGGATGGGATTTTTTTTTTTGAACTTTCAGCACTGTGCATGACGGGAGGAAGCGAAATGGCAGGGATATATGTTAGAACACACTCCTGGTTGATTGTACATATTTTGTTTCTTTTTTATAATCCCAACCAAACCAAATTTCTGCATCACGATCTTGGAAAATTTCTACTATAAAGCACCCAGGAGTTGCATTTATCCCATAAGACATAGATTGCTTACTCTTAATGCACAGGTAAATAAATAGCGAGAAACCTCCACTCTTTACTCCACTCTTTAATGGTTTAACCAGTGATGGGTTCTAAATCCCATTGCTACTGGCTTGTGTGCTCACTTGTGCATGCGCAGAAGCATCTGGGGGAGGTGAGCAGAGACTCCTGCCACCGCTACAGGTTTGTAGAACCCTACCTTACTGGTAGCAACGGTAGCAACCCACTGCTGGGTTTAACTATTGTGTTACATTAAAGTCAGTAGTGAAATGCTACTAGTATGCCCCAATTCGGGGGTAGCGATGGCCCCTGGTGATTCGGAGAATTGGTGGCAGCAGAAGCGTGAGGCTTTGCCCACTCTCCCGGACATCACAATTCCCCTGACTTTTACACTCTCTGCTTGGGCAAAGCCTTCTGTTCATGCACAGAGGGTGGAAAAAACATGTTTGACGGTGGTGCACGGATAAAGCGTATGCTTCTGAACCAGTAGAGAAAGTAAGTAGATTCCACCGCTGATTAAAGCACATAAAAAAGAAATGCGGGAGAGCTTTATAAGCAAGAAGGGGGTCCCTTAAGATGTTGTGAACCAGCTTTATATATATGCAGGATTATTACAATCAGAGAGCAGCTTAATGAAGAGGTTTTTCATAATTTTAACATCAATGAGAAAGTTCCATTTTAATTCCAAACCGAGGGAACCTCATTCACCAAAGATGCCACTCAGAGAACAATATTTCTTGTAGCTTTCAGTGTTGCCTGGAAAAACAAAGCTCACAATGGCTAAAAAATACCCCACCATTTCATGGAAAGGTCATTTGTAATTTGATTCATAAATACCTTTTGTCATTTACAAAAGTTATTTATAAACCCAAATTAATGTCTGAGCACTGGTGATTGCAAGAGAGAAAAAAGATAAAGATGACCATGCTTTCATTATTAACTGATATTCATACATAAAAATTGGGGATTGGAAATGTAGTTAGCAAAAACAATCACCTTTATAAAAACCACAGGTCAAAACTACTTACAAAGAAGCTCTGCTTCTAAATAGCTTTCCATTATTTCTGTGCTTCTATTAAAGATTCTTTATTGTTTGGAGTGTTAACTCTTACAAAATGTCATGGGTTTCTCAGAATGTAATAATGAAACATTAAACATGCGTAAATATGACATAATTTTCTAAGTTAAGTGCCCGAAGGTGAAGCTGGATGAAAGTAATGCATCAAGAATGATAATTATTAGGTAATCTTGATCATCACGATTTCACATTTTAACAGGAGACTATTAGCAGTTTATGCATCACAACTAATTTCTACTTTTTGGATTATGAATTTTTAGTTTTTAATAATTGAATTTTTCTGACACGCTTTCTGTTTTGGATATATTTGTAGAGGTTCTCCTTCTATTTTTCTACCATAAATTGTAGTTGTTTTCTTCTTTATCCTTCAGTAATATCTATGGGGTTGTTGGGGTTTTGCTGCAACAATCAATTGGAGGGGATACCGTTGAATATGCATTAACATGCATGTTTTCTGTAGACTTTGCAAGCCTTTTGATATTGCTGAAAGATTATATCCTGTACTGTATATGGTAAACATTTGTTGGTTTTGCTATCTGCTGAAATCATTATGCTGAACATTATCTTTGCAAGTATCACTCAACAACAGTTCTTTGATCTGCCTCTTTCAGCATTTAGCAAGCAGAGGCAATATATTGATCTATTTAACTGCTTATAGGAAGAAATAGTGTGTTCAGATGTTGCCAGAGGGACAAACCGCTCCTAGCAGTACTAAAAACAAGACATTGTACAATTTTATATTTCATTTCTGACAGTGTGTGTGTGTATGTGTGTGTGTGTGTGTAGAAAAGAAGTACCTGTAGTCCTTGACTTAAAACAGTGATTGTTCAAATTTACAACAGCATTGGAAAATGTGACTTATGAGCATTTTGCAGCATCCCCATGATCATTTGATCAAAATTCAGATGCTTGGCATCTAATTCCTATAAAACCCTACGTGGCTCAGGGCCTGACTATTTACAGGACCGTCTCCTGCCACATACCTCCCAGAGACTGATTAGATCGCACAGAATCGGCTCCTGTTGGCAAAGCAATGTAGGCTGGACGGGTCGCAGGGGAGGGCCTTTTCTGTACTGCCCCAGCTCTATGGAACCAACTCCCCTCCGATGTTTGCAGTGCTCCCACTCTACTGGCCTTAAAAAGATCTGGCTTTGCTGGACAGACCTGGGGGCTGTGAATCTTAACATCAGGTATGTTTGATTGGTATGTATATTGTTGTTAGATTGGACTAGGGATTTTATTTATTTAGTATATGGGTTTAGAATGGGGTTTTATAGTTATTATTAATATTTGACTTCTTTTTATTATTGTATTGTTTCTGTATTGTCTGTATTGTTGTAAGCCACCCTGAGGCCTACGGGATTGGGCAGCGTAGAAGTCGAATAATTAAATTAAGTTAAGTTAAGTTAAGTTAAGTTAAGTTAAATTAAATTAAATTAAATTAAATTAAATTAAATTAAATTAAATTAAATTAAATTAAATTAAATTAAATTAAATTAAATTAAATTAAATTAAATTAAATTAAATTAAATTAAATTAAATTAAATTAAATTAAATTAAATTAAATTAAATTAAATTAAATTAAATTAAATTAAATTAAATTAAATTAAATTAAATTAAATTAAATTAAATTAAATTAAATTAAATTAAATTAAATTAAATTAAATTAAATTAAATTAAATTAAATTAAATTAAATTAAATTAAATTAAATTAAATTAAATTAAATTAAATTAAATTAAATTAAATTAAATTAAATTAAATTAAATTAAATTAAATTAAATTAAATTAAATTAAATTAAATTAAATTAAATTAAATTAAATTAAATTAAATTAAATTAAATTAAATTAAATTACATTACATTACATTACATTACATTACATTACATTACATTAAATTACATTAAATTACATTAAATTACATTAAATTTTAAATTAAATTTTAAATTACTCATTTTTCTGACCATTCTGCTGTGTCCCAAGGTCATGGGATCACCTTTTGTAACCTTCTGACAAGCTAAGTCAATGGGGAAGCCAGATTCTGTTAACCCTGTTACTAATCTAACAACTGCAGTGATTCACTTAACAACTTTGGCAATAACAGGTCATAAAATGGGGCAAAACTCATTTAACAAATCTCTCTCTTAACAACAGAAAATTTGGGCTCAGTTGTGATTATAAATCAGGAATTATCTTGACTTATAATTATCCAGGATAGTCATCTGGATCTTTTTTTCAAAAGTCTATGAAAAGCACAATATGACAAATCGGTGGAGTATGGTAGCTAAAGTGTCGGACAGGCATCAGAGAGAATCAACCATAAAGCTTCATGGATAACTTTGGGCAAAATTTAAATGAGATAAATGTCTAGATGGACAAATGAATCACTTAGAAGCATATCTTGTAATTAGTCAGTCAGTCACTCGTGCTTTCTAAAAACTATTAACTCAGTTGGGAAAAGAAAAGGAGTAAGATGTAAGGTTTGAGGAAACAGGATGTAACTTTTTTAAAAAAAAATGCTAATGATTAGAAACTTTGATTTGGGGTTTCCCCCCCAGTTATTTAGAATTCTGAGAAAAAGGAATGAATGGTACAGCAGTAAGAATGGCAAGAAAACTGAATTAGTAAACACTTAACAGCCCTGTTCGGTCAGGCCTAGAATGCATCTAATCCAGCATTTCCGCCCAATGGCAAAGAAAAAACATCGAGAAAGTTCATATAAGGAACAAGGCTGATAGATATATAGATGGTCCTCTCCCAAGTGACTGATATTTAAAGATGCATAAAATGTCTTTGATTCTGAATATTTCAAGACTACAGTAGTAGCCTTTTAACCTCTTTTCTCCTTGAATTTGCTAAATTTTGTTTTAAAAATAATTTAAAAAATATTTATTACCAGGTGTATTAATGATATCAAGAAATTATCTAATTGATTTTACATAAATGGTATTATACACCAGCACAACTTGCACACTTCCAGGGGAAAGAGAAAGGTAATTGTTGGCATGGTTGCCAAAAGAAAGGAATTTTAATGCATATATTTTGGGAGTGTGTTGAAATTCAGAAATTTTGGAAGGAAGTGCAGAACGAAATAAATAAAATGCTAAATATTAATTGGATAATTACAAAAGAAATAGCAATATTAATTAAACAAAGAGAACTAAGACATTTTAAAGAAATAAAAACTGCAGCACTGGAAAGCGCTCAAGCGGTAGTGGTATTGGGTTGGAAAGAATCTATAAAATGGACACTACAGAACTGGTACTGGTACATGGTGAATCACATTCATTTTGAAATCATGGAAATAAGATTAAACAACTTTGATGAAAATAAATTGGAGAAGCTGATGGCACGATGGAATAAGGTGAAAGGTTATATGCTGAGTAGAATCTGTGACGCAAATGTGAAAAAATAAACTCCAATCACTCTTTCAATAATAACAAATGCAAAGTGGAGCTAAGGAAATATATATATATATATATATATATATATATATATATATATATATATATATATATATGTAAATATTTGAACCCCCCACAGTTGGTGGTGGTGGTGATGGTTATTGTCAGTCGTGTGATGGGCACATGCACTGTGCACTGTTTTATGTTTGTTTTATGTAACCTTATCTGCAAAACCAATAAAAATATATATTTTTTAAAAAGAAATTATCTAATTGAATGTCCATGTTTTTGTAATTAGATCAAGCGACCGGTTTAACATAAGATCAACTCAGTGGACAGAATTTCTCGTTTGTGTTCTCATTCTTTCTTCTGCCACAAATGTTTCCAGGTTTTGGGTCTTCTTCGTCCCTAGTAAGCACATAGTAAATCTGTGTAAATCCTTTTTTTAAAAAAGTTCAGAATATGTGGAAGCACATACGAAGCACCCTTTCTGAAACTGTCCACGCAGACACTTTTTTTAAAAAATCAAGAAGCTTCAGAAACTGCTTCCAGCTGACGCCACATATGTGCACCATGGCTATTTTGCTCTGCATGTATGCACAGCTAGCCAGGAGCAGCTTCTAAAGCAGCTGGGTGAGTCTGAAAAAAAGCAAGAAAGCACAACTCTGTTAACATTTCCAAAAGAGATGCTTTGTACATGCGTCTGAGCATTCCAGGCCATCCATATCTTTTTCAAGGATATGGATGGCTCTAATACATACTTTCTACTCTGAAATACACTGCTTTTATTATTTTATCTTTTCAATTCATCACCCTCTTTTTTTTGCCATCTACAGTAGCACAGCATATAATAAGAACTGTGTTTCTTGGATCATAATATAGTTATTCATAATTATCGTAATTATATTGTGATTGGAAGGGGCCCAGGGAAGCCTTAAATTACCCACTTGTAAAGCAGTTCTCCTGGCAACCTCATTTCACAATGATCAATTTGGGCTTTCTGCATCAATACACAAAGAAATAGCCACCCACAAATAGTCAAGATATTGGTGTTAATAGACGTGCTCCTTGCAGACTTTACCATGATGAATACTGTCATGTATTCACTGCTTACCAAACTTTTATTTATTTCTTTATTATGTATATTTGATGATATACATAAGTATAACATTATTTGAATGAATAAAATGGGTACAAATAAAAGGGAACAATTGGACAGGGACGGTAGACATGGTGGTGCACTGATGCACACCCCTTTTTATTATTTTATTTATTTATGTTGTCATGTATGTATTTGATAATATACTTAAGTATAACATTATTTGAATGCAAACTGCAAGAGATTGTACAGAGCTAGTTTACTTTGTATAATATAACCCCAGAAGTTTAATTGTCTCTTTATAATACATGTTCTGTTGAGAAATATCCAAGCTGAGCAAAGACAAGTAAACTGTCCTATATGTTTGTGCAGTGGTTAAGCTGCTGGCATAGGAAGCAGGACACTGTGAATTGTAGTCCTGCCTGAGACATGAAAGCCAGATGGATAAATTTAGGACAGTCACTGCCTCTCAGCTCAACTTACCTTACAGTGTTGTTGTTGTTGTGGAGAAAACAGCAGGAGGAAAGAGTATTAGGTGTGTTCTCTGCCTTGAATTATTTATAAACTAATAAAGGTGGGATTAAAAAAAACTAATAATAAATAAAAATGTACCCAGCGCAGCTTGCCACACGTTTCCCAGAAAGCCACAACACCCAGGTTTAAAGCTGTATCCCAAATTCATGTAAATCCAGCCAATAAGTTAGATTTCAGTTGAGCTTTTATCAAGGTGCAAGTAACTGTTAATCATTCACGATTCTTCAAACTTTCAGTGCTTTATTCCAGTCTTCCAGAGCCTTGACAGTTCTTCAGGAGTTTTCAAAAATTGTGATTAGGAATTATGAGATAACTTGTATTTGTACTTTTCATGTCTTGGATGTTAATCCACCAAGTGGTGGAGTACATTTAATCCAATTAGGTAAGTCTAAGTGTTCTTTTATTTATTTCTTGCCTGTCCTGAATTGCAGTTCCCTTTTCCCCCCTCTAGTGTATGTGTGGGGGGGGTCAAACACGTGGCCCACAGGCCAGGTGTGCCACATGCTGGCCACACCCATCCCCGATTAAGTGAAGGGGGAAAGTCGCAATATGTCACATAACAATGTGATTTCACCGGTTTGACATCCCTGCTCTAGTGGCACAGCTAGAAGGATTTCTGAGAGAAGACAAATGTTAAGATATGATAAGGCATCGTCAGTTCACCCTTTCTCTTTGCAAACGATTTATACTATCATTTGCTTGTGATATACAGGCATTCCTCAACTTATGACCACAACTGACACCCAAATTTCTGATGCTAAGCGAAACATTTGCTAAGTGCATTTTGCCCCATATTATGATCTTCCTGGCCACAAGTAGTAAATCACTGCAGTTACTAAGTGAATTTGGTTTCCCCATTGATTTTGCTGTCAGAAGATATGAGCTGAGGTGGCGCAGCAGGTAGAGTGCAGTACTATAGGCCACTACAGCTGACTGCTAGATCTGCAGGCCAGCGGTTCAAATCTCATCACTGGCTCAAGGTTGACTCAGCCAGCCATCCTTTCGAGGTGGGTAAAATGAGGACCCAGATTGTGGGGGCAATATACTGGCTGTGTTAAAAAGTGCTATTGCTAACATGTTGTAAGCCACTCTGAGTCTAAGGAGAAGGGCGGCATAAAAAAATATCAAATAAATAAATAATAAATAAAGATTGCAAAGGATGATCATATAACTTTGGGACACTGCAGTTGTCATAAATAGGAGTC
Organism: Erythrolamprus reginae; assembly: GCF_031021105.1. NCBI lineage: Eukaryota > Metazoa > Chordata > Lepidosauria > Squamata > Dipsadidae > Erythrolamprus > Erythrolamprus reginae. Next base: position 47,219,240 of record NC_091954.1, read on the forward strand.
AGTTGGCTAATCATGTGACCATGAGTCATAAGTGTGAAAAACGGTTGCAAGTCGCTATTTTCAGGGCTGTAGTAATTTTGAATGGTGGCTAAATGAATTGTTTTAAATTGAGGACTACTTATATTCCCCAAAATTTTGTTGTTGTTGTTGTTTCAGACATTTTTCTTACCTCCGCTCATTCTCTACCCAATCCCTATAGTTTCCTGTGATTGTTTAGTTATCTGTCACTCTTTCCTGAACATTTCCCCCATGCCCGCCTCCAGGATTTTAGGAAGCTATGTGTGCATCTCCACTAATACCTTTATATGTCTTCCACTTTTCTTTCTGGCAGCAATTGTTTGCAACTGCACTTTAAATTATCGTGTTTTGCAGGATTGCCCACCCTTCCCAAATATTTTTCTCATTTAGGATTTCAAGTCATTAATCTGATCTAACTTTTGGTCAAGTTTATCAAAATCTTCCCCTTTAAAAATCAGTATTTAAGTCTGACTTCATCTCCTTGATATTACAAACTTAAGGATGCTATTGTGTCAAGCTTCAAGAAGAAGTCAATACTTCTCTGTTGGTAAGGATCAGGTCCAGGACAGCAGATCACTTTGGGTTTTTCCTCCGACAAATTTATTTATTTGTTTGTTTGTCTGCCTGCCTGCCTGCCTGCCTGCCTGCCTGCCTGCCTGCCTGCCTGCCTGCCTATCTATCTATCTATCTATCTATCTATCTATCTATCTATCTATCTATCTATCTATCTATCTAATTTATATGCCGCCCCTCTCCGAAGACTCGGGGTGGCTTAGAACATATAAAAAAGACAATTTACATCAAAATCCAATTAATTAAAGTTAAGAATTAAATCTAAAAACTAAAAACCAATTAAAATGCACACATATCCCTTCAATCAACAAACCCACCATACATTCATTGGCCAGGGGGAGGAATCTAATGGCCCCAAGCTTGGTGGTATAAATGAGTCTTTAGACTCTTACAAAAGGCAAGAAGGCTCTTCTCCTAGGTCCCACCAAATGACATTGCCTAGTTAACAGGACCTGGAGAAGGCTGACTCTGTGAGATCTAACCAGTCACTGGGCTTCATGCGGCAGGAGGCGGTCCCATAAATAAAATTGCCAAAATGCTTTTGGCAGAGTTAGATTTCCAGCACCTGTCAAATTAGATGAAATCTCCTATGGTCATTATTGTATTCCTTTCTGAATGCTTGGTCATTTCACATAATATGACTTCATCTATAACTTCTGCCTGTTTAGCTGGTCTGTAATAAACTCCCACAATTGTATCATTTTTTTCTGTCTCTCATTCTGTTCTTACCCCAATACTGTAACAGGATTTCCATACTCTTATCTGTAAATTTTGATGCAGCACATACTTTTTTTTTTAATGAAAATTTTAACAGGCTGTTTTTTCTGAATTACCCCATGTGAATACAATTATGCGAGTCAAATTTCAGTAACATCTACATCATCATATATGCCTTCTGAGTTAAGATTCCAATTTTTTCCTGTTTGTTCCCTATATATTTTGCATTGATACAGGTAGTCCTCAACTTACAACCACAATTAAACCCAACCCAATGTTGCTAAGTGAAACATTTGCTTTAAATGAGTTTGGCCCATTTTGCAACCTTTCTTGCTACAGTTGTTAAGTGAATCACAAAAGTTGTTACATTAGTGAAACTGTTGTTAAGGGAATCTGGCTTCCCCATTCACCTTGTTTGTCAGAAGGTCATAAAACTCCACAATAGTGCAAAGAGTTATAAAGATGAATCAGTTGCCAAGCCTTTTGATAATGTGACCACTACTACATTCATAAGTGTGACAAGTGATCAAAAGTCACTTTTTTCAGTGCCACTGTAACTTTGAACTGTCCTTAAATGAACTGTTGTAAGTTGAGGACTACTTGTATAGAAATGTTTAAGATTGTGAACGGCACCCTCAGTGATATGTGATAGTTTTAATCACGAGGCAAGAATATAAGCCCTGAGTGATGTAAACCAATTTTATTTCTTTATTACAACTCATAAAACTTTCCAACGAAGCATAGAGTCAGAATGGTATTTAGTAATTTCTGAAAGATAATCTCTATTCAGTGACCTGCTAGTACATTTGGTAAGCAAGATTGTGGCCCTGATCTAAAATGCATGGCTTTTTACATTACAACACTTTTTTTGTTCTCTAACCTGGCAAAAAAAAAAAAGAAAGAAGCAATATTGTATAAACACAAAAGGGTTTGAAACCTGTCTTCCATTAAAATACCCTGAATGAGAACAGCCATTAGAGTTGTTATGTCAGAACATTAATACCACATTATAAAAAAAGTGTTATTTATTCCTGCATAGAATACTTAAGAGTCTTTGCAGAACTCCAGAATTGGGTATAGAGCACTCTGTTCCAATTCCAGTAGCTATGGAATTGGAAGAATAGCTTCTGCTTAGCAGCTGTGAAACTGAAAGCACACACAGAGAGAGAGAGAGAGAGAGAGAGAGAGCAACATTTCATTTTGCAAAAGTAAAGCTTTGCATCTATACAGTATCCCTATTGGCATTGGTAGGCTTCAGTGGTACAGGGTGGTTTTTTTTCTTCTTGTTATAGAATCTGTAAAGAAAAAGAGGCAATTACAATTCCTTGGGTTTTTTTATTGTTCTATATGACTTGCCCTCCACATTTAATTTTAAAAAAATAGTTGAGATTGATTTTCAACCTTTTGAATTTGGTAGATCCTTGCAATAATTCATATGCTCGGAGTAGCCTTGCAAAGGAAGGTGGGATGAAATTGGGAGCAGTTCTGCTTGTTCCCCCGATATCATTAGCATAACGTTGGTGAATTCAAAATTCCAGGATGTGGTTTTGGATATACTGCCGGTGAATGGGCAGGATAGGTGTGTGCTTGGTAACAATTTCTTGCTTTTCTTTTCAGAAGTTAGGCTGAGGTTTCACTGACTTATTTTTGGTGCTTCTCTTAGAAATAATTCTCCCCTTGTCTTCAGCTTCAGCCACTGTAGTAACATGCAGTGACAAATACAGGTGATGAGGAAAGCATGTGTTTGCAAAATTGGCTGAATTCTATACTTTCACTTGACAATTTTTAAATGCAGTAAAAGGATATTGGTTGGGTGGCTTCACTGTTACGACTTTGTAGCAACTTCTCAGATTTATTTATGTATTTATTAGATTTGTATGCCGCCCCTCTCCGGAGACTCGGAGCGGCTCACAACAAAAAAACACAGTACAAATCCAATAGTTACAAAAGCAATTTAAAACCCTTAATATAAAAACAATCATACATCCCAGACAAAAACCATACACGAAACGAGAACGGCCCAGGGGAATCGATTTCCCCATGCCTGACGGCAGAGGTGGGCTTTAAGGTGAGGAGGGTGGGGGCGGTCCTAAACTCCAGGGGGAGTTGATTCCAGAGGGTTGGGGCCGCTACAGAGAAGGCTCTTCCCCTGGGTCCTGCCAGATGACCTGGAGAAGGCCCACTCTGTGGGACCTAACCGGTCACTGGGATTCGTGCGGCAGAAGGCGGTCCCAGAGATATTCTGGTCTGATGCCATGAAGGGCCTTATAGGTCATAACCAACACTTTGAATTGTGACCGGAAACTGATCGGCAACCAATGCAGACTGCGGAGTGTTGGTGTGACATGGGCATATCTGGAAAAGCCCATGATTATTCTCACCGCTGCAATCTGCATGATCTGAAGTTTCCGAACACTCTTCAAAGGTAGCCCCATGTAGAGAGCGTAACAGTAGTCGAACAGCCAGGCCAATGAACGTAATATGTTCTGGAAACAAGGAGGAGAGATTGCCATTTATCTTGCTGCCTTTTGGGGCAAGAGAGAGATGAGGACTTATTGTTCTAGGTTTGTTAGGAATACTGAATGCATGAAGTTTTTCAACTGCACCCTTAATAAAATGGAGGTAGGTCTTACTTGTCTCATGGTGTCCTGAAATCTGTAGTGATGATGATAATTATATTACCGGCTTCAGCATTATTGAGAGAGATTGGACAGTAGAACTGGATCTAACTGGAAGTGCCAATTATTGATTTTTTTTCAAACAGTAAACAGGGATTGTAAAGGGGTGTGGATATTGAGATAAAAAAATCCCATTCTGGAGTCTATATAATATTTCTTTTTAAAAATCCATTATTTATTATTTTAGATCAAAATCAATTGTGTCTCTTATTAATTTCTGTAATACTAAGAATTTAACTTTTTGGTGGTAATTTAAGCTATTTCAAATAGTTGTGATGAATCTATTAAATTACTGCATATTAATTTCAAGTCTGAGACATAGCATTAAATATTAAAGGTGGAGAGGAAGAAAAGTAGATGCATCCTAATTTATAGGGACGCACGAGGGAAGCTTGTGGAATATTACGCTAGATAGTTGTCATGTAATAACAGCTAGCAAACTGGACTTTTGTTTTAAATCACAGTCTGATGTTCATTTTATCTTACATGATGGAGTTGGCATACATTTTGTGCTACGTATAGAGAAAAATTCAGCCCACACACTTTTCTAATTAAACAAATATAGTAGTAAAAGACAAAAAAAAAACCCTCCTGCATGAAACCTGCAACTATTTAGACCACACAAGATAAGAAAACAACTTGCATATTTCCTTAGCCTTTGACTGCTATAATTTTTTGTGAGATCTAACAAATTTCCACATAACAGAGGGTTTAGATACTAAAAAATGCAACCTTGAAAGTTAAATGAGATTTTTCTGATGTGTAAGCCTATAAACCAGTCCACAATCTTTATTCCATCCTTGACTCCCAGGATGACTTAATTACCAATATACAGTTCAGATGTGTATATCTGATAATCAAAGAGGGAAGAGTTTTTCTTCAGGGCTAACTGTGAATTTAAAATATTTTATTATTTATCCCATGCAGTGGTGTAGGTGTGTTGTTGTTTTTTCTAAGATTCCCAGAATGGAGAGAGTTGCTGTAATCCAGACAGCCGCATTTTATTTAACTAAACAAATCCTTGTGCATATCTATGAAGGATGTGAAGAGAATATTATATTAATATTAGCACTACTTTTAATATTAGTAAAATGATATGGTAAATGCCAATCTGAGTTAGACCTTATAGCTAACTATGTAAATCATAAAAAATAATCAGGAAAAATATTGAATGCAATCCTCTTCAACTAGCTGTTCTGTACTGTATTGCTCTTTAAGATATCTGTGTCTATTAAAATGACACAAAAGTTTATACAAGTAGAAAACTTTTGTATAAATAATAAAATTGGCACAACATCATTGTAACACTGTATATGTGGGTAGAAATATCTCCAAAGTTTTCTGGACTTGGAAACAAAGTAAAGCTATGACTGTGTGGTTCTTCAGATAGCCAGGGAATTCCAGAGCTATTGTCTGAGTTAGTAAAGAAAATAAAAGAAAATATCTGAGGAAGAAAATGAGAAACCAATTTTTTTTATCACTAAACTGCAAAATTGATAGGTGTAATCATCAGGAGTTGGATGTAATTATTAAGAGTTGAGCTTAAAATGAGGGTTTCTTTACCTTTATACACATAAGGCTATTAAACATTATATGTTGAAATTATCTTTCATGATTAGTAAAATTTGGGATGAATCCACATTCAGGCATTAATAATAAGTAATTGATGCCAAACTTGCCATGTCACATTGCCCTCACATGACTTAATGACTATTCACTAAGTCTGTACTACTATTACTACTATTCTTTTCTCATCATTCCTGTCACCCATTTCCTCCCACTTATGACTGTATGACTGTAACTTGTTGCTTGTATCCTTAAGATTTTTATTAATATTGTTTCTTCATTACTTATTTGATCCCTATGGCAATCATTAAGTGTTGTACCTTGATTCTTGACAAATGTTTATTGTCTTTTATGCACACTGAGAGCATATGCACCAAAGACAATTTCCTTGTGTTCCAATTACACTTGGCCACTAAAGAATTCTATTCTATTCTATTATTGTGACGTTTTCCCCTTCATGAACCTGGCCATGGGCTGCCAGTCTGACACCCCTGTAGCTTAACATGTAAATGAACTTATCTGCTCTCTTCTCATAATTCAACAGTACCCATGCAATTACTGAACTCTGTAAACTGAATAAGCTGTGAACTGCACAGGAAAGATGACTACATGAGAGAAAGAGACAGAGAGAGGGGAGGGGATCCTTTTTCAACTCATCTCAATAGCATTTCCCAGCTCTTAGTATACTATTCTTTAGGCAGCAGACTGTTTGAAGGAGGAAGGAATAAAGAAGTTTGATTCTCCCTGTTCAGCTGTACATGAATGAATTTGAATCCAAATTGCTTTGTTCATGATTCAAAATACTATTTGGATGCCTTAAGAGTGTGTCAAGAGTGTGGATTAATTTGGCATTGTATTAAAATAAATAATTGCCAATCATTATTCTGTAATGCACACATTTCTCTTTAATGTGTTACTTATTCATTTCAAACTGAGCTGCCATTGATTTGTCACCTTCTAAAAATAAGTCTCAAGAAATATTTTAAGATCTGAAGCCAGAACTGATCTTAATATATTATTTAATAGAGCATTCAGTAATTTAAAAAAACCCTATACCATGTAGCTTTATAAATTATGATCATAATTATCCTAATATGATTTTAAAGCAGAACTTCTATATTATTTTCATTGGTTATCCCACATTTTATTATTTTATTATTTTATTATTTATTTATTGGATTTATATGCCGCACCTCTCCGAGGACTTGGGGTGCTTTCCAATATCTTCTTTTCCTTTCTTCCTCATAATAAAAATAAGCTCCCAAGTATGTAAGTAGTAAATAAATCCCGTTAAATCAACTGCAAAAGGACAATATTATGTTCACATGCAATCTATTGTGAACTTCCACAGTGTCATTTCTGTTTGCCAGCTGACTTATTTTTAGTCTCAGTTGTAGTATATCCTTCCTTCCTTTTAAACCATCTTTTATTTGAAGATTTGTAGCTTCGGATTGCTTGTGGGTGGGCTATTTTCCCATTGTCAGGAACTTGTTTTACCCAGCCTCCTACTATAGCTTATGGAGTCAAGTTACATTCTCCTCATTCCTTGCAGATCTGTAGCACTATAGTGCCTTGGTAGCTTTGCATCTTAACCTTATTAAGCAATATATTTTTTAAAAATCTCTTCATCTCTTTTGTTAGATTTGCGTATAAAGGAAGGGGCAAGTCACTGGAACAGTTCAGCACCTTTATTGTCCATTAGTTGGAGCTAATACGGACTGTCGGCAGGCTGCAGAAAGTGGTGGGTTCCTACTGGTGCACTAGGTGACTCCGTTCCGGTAGCGGCCACCAAATTTGCATGCAACCATTCTGATGCTGGTCTGTCGGGCGGTGCCATCTTTTTTTCTGAATTTTGGGCTTTTTTGCTTCCTGCGCATGAGCAGAAGCAAAATCTTGTGAGGAGACATATGAGATTTTGGCAATTTTTTGCTTCTGCATATAAGCAAAAGATCGCCAAAATTGCACTCACGCAAGCGTCACCTCGTGAGATTTTGGTGCATTTTTGCTTCATGCGCATGCACATGTGCGGAAGCAAAATTGCACAAGGGATGCATGAGAGGGATGCATGTGTGAGCATGTCTTAATCAGGAGGATGTGTGCACAGTGCACTGGTATGCAGATAACCGCAACCCACCGCTGGCTACAGGGAGGCTGCTTTTAATGGCTTCCATGAAGCCTGCTTGCCACTGATGGCAGTTTATTTCTCCCGCTGCTAGATTAGCCAATCAGCGGTGGTTATGCAAATTGATACTATGTCTGTCCATATGTAACACCTTTCCCACCTCGGTAGCAATTCTCTGTGTTGGGGAGTTGTAATTTGTTTGGAGATCATTGACCAAATGCACATAATATGAACTAAGGTTATAACAAAGGATGCATGACAGGGTATTTAGTGAGTGCCATTTTCCACACGTGAACAGTAGAGTGAGAGAAATAATTGGCTCATTCAGTTCTCTACATTTTAGGCTCAGTGCGATTGAACTGGTTTGTCAACTTCTGAGAGGTTAGGAAGAAAATAGAAATGGTTTCAGTTCAGCTTTTTGTGCAAAGCTTTAGGTAAATATAAATATTTATCAGTTCACCAATAAGAAGTTCCAAAGTGCTTGTGAGGTAAGCAGATCATTTAACCCATCATTTCACTCATTTGGGGGTAAGAAAGGAAAATTCATAAGCTGGTAGCAACTGTAACTTTTAAAATAGCTATATTTCACATAATTATTTTCAATATTATTGTTTTCTTGGTGCAGCCATCCGAGTTTCATTCTTATTCTGCCTATAGGCATTATGTGAGTAATTAATAAATCATCTTCTCATATGGACATATACTCTTTCTCAAATATGTAATGGAACTGAATTATGTTCATAGAATTTTACAAAGGGCAAGGATATCATTAAGGTAATGTAGATTATTTTCTACATTGTAATTTATATACAAAGCTTTTATTTTCTACATCTTCTTTAATTGTGGACAACATGTAATTCATGTCAAGGTTAAAATCTTTCCTGATCATCTGGCAGTGAATGGCAGAGCTAATTTACTTCTCTTGTTGCCTGTAGGGATCAGTGTTGATCTAAATAATAAAGTAACAATTGACAACTAGAGGAGAACAAAAAATACAAATCAGTTCTGCAGATGGTAGATGTGAACTAGAAATAATAATATATGTTTTATATCAGGATACCATATCATTTCTTAATTGTTTCCACTTAGTCTTCACAAAATGAAAAAAGGGGAAAGCTCCAAGGCTTATTTGCTAAGGTGGAGTTTACCATCCTAGACAAAGTCTTCAAATGCCCTTTTCTCTACAAGGAAATTTACTTTGCAGATATGCCAATATATTTGTAAAGAAATAACTGTTTGCCAGACTCTTATTCTCATTTTGGATTTATTTGCCATTTGTGTACTTAGCTAAGCCTATGCTTACTTTAAAAATAATTTCAAAAGTATTTGAGATTTCAGACAAGAATTAGCACAGTATCTCTGTAACCTTAAAGCAGTCGAATGTTTTCCAGCCTTCTATTTGATCCTGAAAAGGGGAAGATATAGCTGCTTTTCATATGCTCTGGTTTCTTGAAGCCTGAAAATTTTTAATGAGATGTGTTGTTGCATGAAGAATATTAAACACTTATTTTAAATGTTTTTGAAGTGTGCACTGTCCTAATATACAGTAGCATTTAAAACAAGTGATTAAGTATAGGTTTGAACAATCATTAAACCACTAACCACTAAATCACTAACCAACCAGACTTAACGTGTAGCGCTCAATGGAACTGCATCTACATGGAGGGATGTGTGCAGTGGAGTACCGCAAGACTCTGTCTTAGGCCCAGTACTCGTCAACATCTTCATCAATGACTTGGACAAGGGGATAGATGGGGAACAGATGGGGAACTCATCAAATTTGCAGACGACACCAAACTGGCAGGAATAGCCAACACTCCAGAAGATAGACACAAAATACAGAAGGATCTTGACAGACATGAACATTGGGTTCTATCTAAGAAAATAAAATCCAATGGTGAAAAAAGTAAGATTCTACATTTAGGCAAGAAAAACAAAATACACAGATACAGTATATGTGGTACATTGCTCAACAGTAGTAACTGTGAGAAGGATCTTGGAGTCCTAATAGACAACCATTTAAATATGAGCCAGCAATGTGCAGCAGCTGCCAAAAAAGCCAACACAGTTCTAGATTTCATTAACAGAGGGATAGAATCAAGATCAAGTGAATGGTTATTACCACTTTATAAGGCCTTGGTAAGGCAACACTTGGAATACTGCATTCAGTTTTGGTCGCCATGATGCAAAACGGATATTGAGACTCTAGAAAAAGTGCAGAGAAGAACGACAAAGATGATTAGGGGACTGGAGGCTAAATGTTGGATAACCATCTGTCTGAAGCAGTGTAGGGTTTCCTGTAAAAACCTCCAGGGTCCCTTCCAACTTCCTCTTCCTCTTCCTCTTCCTATTATTATTATTATTATTATTATTATTATTATTATTATTATTATTATTATACTACATAAACCTAGAAACATGTTTACAAATATCGCTGAATGATCATATCGTGATCTATTGTAATAACATATATGGCCCTTGAAGTTCAACAAAAAAAAAGCATTTTGCAATACAGCATGGTAATTTTGGTTATTGAGGCAGACAGAGCAGAATGATGTTGCAGAAGCTCAATCTGAATTTCCTCAGAAATAAAACACAGCCTTCCACAAAGTCCTTCTTCATAAGAAGGGACACATCTTTTCTACTTCAGGAACTGTTCCTAATTCTTTCATCACAACTACTTAGCTATATTTTGTACACACAGAATAATTGATTGCAGTGTGATCACTCTCTGTTTGCATTCATTTTTCCTTTCCCATTGTCCAGATTGCAAATTGATTCACTTATGTAGTTAATAGTACTACCACTGTATTTAATAAGGGTCTTTTATTATGCAAGGACTCCACTTGGATCTGTCATTTTTGGAGTAAATTGTTTTGTATTGGAGCTGCCAAGATGCTTCTGACTATGAGTAAAGGAGACATGACATTAAAATGTCTTCACCTTTAACAGGCAACTGCTTTACAAAACAAATTGCATAAACGGGGAGAGGGGCTATTAGAAGCTGACAGCAAATGGATTAAAAGAAGCATAGAAGGGTTCTGAAGAAATTTTATTCATGGCAGATATTTGTACTGGGAGGAGATCTCTCGTTTGTTCTGCTGGATTTTACTCTGCTCCAAAGCTCCTGGTTGTTTTTAATCAAATAATTATACTAGTATAAGAAGTAGCACATCTGCACTACTAAGATTATACATACAGCTATCCCAAGTGTCTTTTTTAAACTGAATTGGGACGATAAATTAGTAGTTATATTTTCATATTATGCTAACCAACTGTTTACTTAACCACAATTTGTTAAATTAACCTGATTCTTAAGTTCATACTGTACAACAAACCAAACTACATAATAAAGTGTATTGGGGGAATATAGGCAGTGTAAACACAGCAGTTCAATGCAGATAGAACTATCCACCAATGGGTGATAAATTCATCCAGATCTTGGTTGATTTAGATGAAAAGATTCTTATTCTCTGGGAAATGCATGCTTTTCTTCTACTTCAATCTACCCTGCAGTTATAAAACCACTGCTCTATTGTTTCTATATTGATAGACATTACCAATAAGATACCATAAATTAATCTCTTAATATTGGAGTATGAGCAGTACCCTACAAAATAATGTGTCATGGAATAATCTGGCCTTGGATAAATGTTAAAAAATAGTATTGTGTCCTTGAAATAATTTATTTGATTAAGTCTTTGCTAAATTATTACTGTATTTTTCAGAGAATAAGATGCATGTTTTCCCTCTAAAAGAAGCTGAAAGTTTGGGTGCATCTTATATTCAAAATGTAGCTTTTACTAAGCTTTTTTTCAACCCCAACAAGGTGATAATGTGATTTTCTGTGCTTTGCTAGCAAAGCGATCTTCCCTGTTCCTGCTTTTTTCATTGCTGCTCCCTCTGACAACCAACTGAGCCTTTTTTCAGCCCTAACAGGTGCTAATAGTGAAACAATCTTTCATGCTTTGCTAGCAAGTGATGTTCCACTTTTTTCTCATTTTTAACTAAGTGCTAATGAGTGAAGCTATCTTCTCTGCTTTGCTATCTAAGTAATCTTTCCTCTGCTTTTCTCATTGTTTCTTGCTCTGAAGAGAGAAATGAAGTGTTTTAGATACTTATATCCTCAGCCAAGGGATAAAAAGCAAGCATGTGGGCTCAAAACCAGCAAACTAATGTGCTAAAACTGACCAAATTAAGGACTAGCCAGATGAATACCTGGTAGGCAGATTATTATTCTCTATTTTCCTCCCCCAAATCTAAGGTGAGTCTTATTTTATATGCTGAAAAATATGGTATGCATTAAATATATTCTCATTTTAGCATACTTGCTAAACAATATTTTCCTGTTGGGCAAAGGGATCAGTATGTTAAACATGTGTAAGGACAAAAAAAAAGAGATAGTATAGTAAAATACTTAATTGGCCAACTGCCATCAACCATTTCAACACTTGCACACCTTCTTGGCCACTTATACTGCATTGTTAAAGGATGATAAATCATTTGACACAAAACTAGGGTTTTGAAAAATATGTGAAAACCATTCAGCTGAAAAATCTGTTTGAAATGTATGAAATTTTCCAGATGACTGCTTTCTGCTAGGAGGAAATACTGCAGTGAGCTGCAAATATTTTTAATCTTGTTTTATATTAAATAGTTTAATATATGAATTGCTCAGGGTACCATTGTTAAATTTAACACAATTTTTATTTCATTTTCACTTGACAATGTTTCTCAGTTTGATTTCGAGTAACTCAAAATGTAGACATTCAAATAAGACTGCTGCTCTAGCAAAGCCTGCAAATTTTAAGAATACAACAGAAACACACGGAACACTCAAGTCCACTGAAATTGGAAAATGTTGCTAATGAAGTTGAAAGCTAAAGCTTTCGTTTCAAACTGGCTGCTAAATAAAATGCATACATCTTGAGTCATCTGTTCAGATGGATTTATCTGTTATTTTGATATGAGAGAAAATATAAATTTTCTCTCATATCAAATTACATGCAGAGAAGTTACCGGGAGAAATGAAGCAAGAAAGAAATAGAATGGGAAGGAGTTAAGCTTCTCTGTTTGACATCACCTCTCCTTATCTTGTTTCTTAAAAACAAACAACCACCAATAATTTATTATGCACATTAAAATTTAAAGTTGAACTTGTCCTTTCCATACAAATAAATAAGAGCAACATTTTACTAAGACTTGAGTCTCATGGTGTTGTTTATCTGTGGATGGGTTGCATTCAATAAATCATTTTAAGAATGTTTACCCCAGTCTTTGGTTCAACAGCCTCCCAGAATGTACTTACATACAATAAGTAAAAACAACAGTCTCTTAGTGCTAGCTTCCAACTTAAATAAATGGGAAGATTGGGGGTGAGGGGGTAGGAAAAGCAGATTCTTAAGCCTGATAAAAGTTCTCAGGATATTATTACATGAAGGCTTTAAAACAGCTGAGAATCAACATGCGACCAGTCTGATCACATGACTTGGTTGGTGTGGGAACTGATTTCCCCCCTCTTTAACTCTTTATTTATTTATTTATTTATTTATTTATTTATTTATTTATTTATTTATTTATTTATTTATTTATTTATTTAATACACAATGAGGGTTTTAGTGGGTATACACATAGTAAAATACATAGTGAAGGTTATAGAGGATATACTCATAGTAAGATATATCTAAGAAAGAATAGAAGAGAAGATATAGGAATAAAACATATCAATGAAAGAATAGTCTGCATCAGTTTATTTGATGAGAGGACAGGTTTTTTCTATCAAGAGTGTTGTGGCTATTCTGCAAAGCTGATTCATTATAGAATTTCCTGAATGAAGGCAAATACAGTAGAGTAGTGTTTCCCAACCTTGGCAACTTGAAGATATTTGGACTTCAACTCCCAGAATTCCCCAGCCAGTGAATGCTGGCTGGAGAATTCTGGGAATTGGAGTCCAAATATTTTCAAGTTGCCAAGGTTGGGAAACACTGCAGTAGAGGGTTCCTACCAGTATCGTTGATGACATCACACTGGCAAAAATTGAACTGTGCATGCAACTCCGCCTCTCCGGTGCGCGCGCATGCTTATCTGAGCGAGAATTTGCTTTTGTGCATGCACAGGAAGCAAAATCTCATGAGAGGACACATGCACATGTGAGATTTTGAGAAAGTTTTGCCTCTGCGCATGCGTGGAAGTAAAGAAATCAGCAAAATCTCATGCGCTGTGCGTCCCCAGCACATGTGAAGAAGCAAAATCTCACTTGGACGCAGGCATGCGCATTCCAGAGATGTGGCACTGCATGCACAGTTCACCAGGAGTGGCAGGAGCGGTAAACCCCACCTGGGCAAATATACACTCCTCAAAACAATAAAGGGAACACTTAAACAATACAATATAACTTCAAGTAAATAAAACTTCTCTGAAATCAAACTGTCCACTTAGGAAGCAACACTGATTGACAATCAATTTCACATGCTGTTGTGAGCATTCAACTTTGTACAAAACAAAGTATTAAATGAGAATATTTCATTCACTCTGATCTAGGATGTGTTATTTGAGTGTTCCCTTTATTTTTTTTTGAGTAGTATATATATGGCCCAGGATAGTGATGACAAACCTTTCTTCCCTCAAGTGCCACAAGAGCATGTGTGCATGCTATCGCGCATGCTCGAGTGCCCATGCCCATAATTCAATGCTTGGGGAGGGCGAAAATAGCTTCCCCCACCCCCCAGAGGCCCTCTGGAGGCCGGAAATGGCCTGTTTCCCAACTTCTGGTGGACCCAGAAGGCTCGTGTTTCACCCACCCCAGGCTCCAAACACTTCCCTGGAGCTGGGGGAGGGTAAAAACACCTTCCCCCATCTCCTTGGATGCTCTCTGGAAAGCAAAAACACCCTCTCAGAGCCTCTGTGCAAGCCAAAAGTCAACTGGCCAGCACACACAGGCACGCTGGAGTAGAGCTAGGGCAACGGCTCAAGTGCCAGCATAAATGGCTCTGTGTGCCATAGGTTCGCCATCACTTGTCCTAGGATAATGTTGCAGGATCCAATCTGAGTCATTCACTAGGACTAGAAATTTAATCTATTGAGGATGGGCTCTAGCATGAGTCCAAAAGCTTAGAAGACTAAACTTCTCGTCCTGGAGGCTGGCCCAGACTGGATCTTGCAATGGAATTTCCCATTGGTAGTTCTTTTGTTTCACTTTGCTCTTGGCTCCTAGATTCAAGAGAATTTTTTTGTCCCCTATTGAGTTTTAGGATCTTCTTATGGTACTTACATGGAGATACCTTTTAAAATATTTCTTCTCTTTTCAATGATTGCAATAAGATGCATCAGTGGTGACAGTTACTGGAAGTGACATCTGGTTGCCGAATTGCTAACATGCAATTCATCAGGAGTAGATCTGTCATGCAGATATATAAAGCTTTATCTCATAGCAATAAATCAGGTTTGTTTGGGAAATAGTTTGGTGGAATAGGTTGGACATTAGCAGTTTTTCCATTTTTGTATGAAGTTGGGTAGTTGAGAGATTTTTGGTATTCCACAGTAGGGCAATAATTGCATGACTTTCTTTCTACTTTTTTATTGAGCTGTTGCAGGGAGTACTGATTAGGTCAGGTGTTCTGTTCACATTCCCCGGATTTTGAAGGACAGGAGAAATGAAGTTATGAGTTGTTTGCAAATAGCTTCCAATGTATTGGAACATTTGGTGTCTTGGAGGGCAAATACATTTTGATTTATTGATTGATGGATTGGAGAAAACAAACAGCTCTGTCAAATGAGCAATGCAACCTGATTTCCAAGAAAAATAGAGATAAGGGGCTTTAAGATTCTGAATGCAAAACAGATGAAGATAGGGACATTAGTTGCAAACAATCTTTAAATGGAATCACTTTAAACAGAAATCTAAAGAAAGCAAAAAGCTATTTGCATTCTTGTATATATAAAACAGAATAATAGAATTATAAGTGTGTGTGTGTGTGTGTGTGTAGTGTGTGTGTGTGTATCTCCTTTTCATTTTCTTGGAAGGAAGCCAAGATAACAAGTTAAGAGAACTTTCATAATTCACAATTGAAAAGATGCTGAATAGGCATGGTGATGCGGGCTGCTTTATGGATGTCTCTGAACCCTATCATTTTATTACCTTAAAGAGCTGCTGCCCTGATCAACTACCGACTGGCATACAGTCAGAGTAGTGAAGGAATGGTATGCATGATGCCATTCATCACTAACTGCTTCCCAAATTTATTTTGGAACTGTGTACCCAATGTACGTATTCTTGCAGGCATAGAACGGGGTCTCAAAATAAATTTGGAATCTAGAAAAGAGAAGCATAACAAAGAAAAATATTTCATTAGGGTAAACATAATAGCATTTCTCATGCCACCTTAGGAGTAAATGGTAACTTGCTAGTGGGATAGAAAACAGGAGGGCTCAGGGCAATCACTACCCCCTCTGTTTATAATGATCAACTTGAATTCTTTGGAATGATCAACTTGAATGGAAATAATCCATAGGGATATTGAGATATTCAACAAGTGATCCTGGAGAGATAAATGGTCGGATGGAACTAGGTTATCTACAGTCTATTTCCATAGCAATTGAATTATGTATTGTTGCTGTAAGACAGTAGTTCATTTCCATTCATTCCTCCTCTTAGGAGTCACTGCCAATGTCTGTGGGTTTTTTCCTGCTCTTATTTTCCTCTCTTCCATAATTCCCATCTGCCCTGAACAGCCTTCTTTTTGTCCATATCCTGAACAAAACAGTCCTCTTTGATTCTGTGCATCAGCCAATAAAAAAATTAAATTTCTGCTGTCCAATGATGACACTTTTGGTAATTATCATTTGTACTTTATGTTGCATGTTGTAAGCTGTTGTCATTAGCAAAAGTGTGTGATGCATCCATATTTTCTATAACATTTGGGACTAATGTTCTGTAAGCTTTCCCCACTTGTCTATTCAGATAAGACTACTCTTGTATATGGGGAAGCAAAACGGTTGCGTATCAACTCAAAAATAAGTTGGCCCAGGCAAACTCTACAAGCACTTATGTTGCAATGATTCAAAAGTTATGTTTTACACAGCCCTAATAGACATTTTAAACACAGGTGAAATGTTCCATCCTTACATTTGGAGCCAATTGTTGGGTCAGTTGTAACATAGAAAAGATAGATAGATAGATAGATAGATAGATAGATAGATAGATAGATAGATAGATAGATAGATAGGTAGGTAGGTAGGTAGGTAGGTAGGTAGGTAGGTAGGTAGGTAGGTAGGTAGGTAGGTAGGTAGGTAGGCAGGCAGGCAGACAGACAGACAGACAGACGGATAGATAGAATCGATTTCTCCCCCCACCTCTCTCTCTGTCTTAAAAATGAGCTTAACTGAAGAATCATCAAAATTATCCAATCACTGGCTATCCCAGAATACAAAAAAGTGGGGCACAGGATAAGTATAATAAAATGTAAAAATATTTCCATAGCACAATGGGGTTTTTTTAAGATAGTGGTGGGGTGGGAGTAGCTAGTGGTGTTCCGGAACAGTTCTTAAATGATTTCTTAAACTCCCGAAATTTGCCCTAAATTATATACTGAATATAAAACATTGCATTTTTGGTCATGACATGTATATATAAAATATACACTAAGCCCATTAAACATTAAGCAGTAACACATGAGTACTATTAATTATTACCTGTCATATTGAGATTAAATTGGGCATTAAATTAAGGTTAAAGAGAGATTAAATTGTGACCTGAGGTGCAGAAAAGACTCACTAGGCACTGAAATATAAAGTCATTATTTGCACAGAATAAAATTAAGGGTCTGCACTGGCTGCTTCCTATGATAATGAGATACATTAGGAAAATTAGTACCATCCATATCATTGGTGCTTCTTAGAACCTAAGCTTGAAGATCACTTTTAAGGACAAACTGGTCACCAGCTTGTCAGTACCGGCTGAAGAGAATAATGTGTTGCAATATTTTCCTTTTGGGGTTACTTGAAAATTCTGGTTTCCCTTCTAAATCTATTGCAATCAAGCCCAATTTTTTTTTTTTTAAAAAAACCCTCTTGAAATTAAATTTAAATCTACAGTATTTTGAATTCAATTTTAAAGGGGTGAAAAATGTTGTGTCTCATTTTAATCAACACTAGTTATGTCCAGAGATAATATATGATTACTCTAGGTAAGCTTACTCTGGGATTCCTCCACCATACTGGTTCACTGTCTTACTTTATTATATTCTTTCTTGCTGTTTTTAGGTAGAAATAATACTTTCTGCCTTTTTTTTTTTTAGCTTTTTGCATGTGTTTCAGGCAGAGGTTTTCCTCTTGAAAACCTCTGTAAAAATATAAAGAGGTAGCTGTTTATTATTTCCTAGTCTTTCCCCCACAATTTTGCCTTATTCTTTCTTATGTAGCACTGGTCCAGTAACTATGGCAGTGATGAAGAATGGTTAGCATGCATGCCCCAGGTGGCACATGGAGCCATATCTGAAGGCATGCAAAATATGCTGGCCACCTGATTTTCGGCCCACTTTTCAGCCATTTTTGCTCTCCTCAGACTTCAGGAAAGCCTAAAAAAACAGCCCAACGGGCCTTCCAGAAGCCTATTTGTATGCATGGGGGTGGGCAGCGTGGAGATTCTGCATAAGCACGGGTGGAGGGCATTGCATTATGAGTGTGGGCACGCATGCTATTGCATGCGCATGCACCCTTTGGCACCCAAACCTAAAAAGGTTCACTGAAATATGGTATCAATAACAGGTCTCAATATTATAGAATAGAATAGAATAGAATTTTTATTGGCCAAGTGAATTTGTCTTGGTGCATATCCTCTCAGCATACATAAAATAAAATATACATTTGTCAAGAATCATGTGGAACAACACTTAATGATTGTCATAGGGGTCAAATAAGCAATGGAGAAGCAATATTAATAAAAATCTTAGGATATAAGCAACAAGTTACAGTCATACGGTCAACATGGGAGGAAATGGGTGATAGGAATGATGAGAAAAACTAGTAGAATAGAAGTGCAGATTTAGTAGAAAGTCTGACAGTGTTGAGGGAATTATTTGTTTAGTAGAGTGATGGCGTTCAGAAAAAAAACTGTTCTTGTGTCTAGTTGTCTTGGTGTGCAGTGCTCTGTAGCGACGTTTTGAGGGTAGGAGTTGAAACAATTTGTTTCCAGCATGTGAGTGGTCAGTAAATATTTTCCCCGCCCTCTTTTTGACTCGTGCAGTATACAGGTCCTCAATGGAAGGCAGGTTGGCAGCAATTGTTTTTTCTGCAGTTCTGATTATCCTCTGAAGTCTGTGTCAATCCTGTTGGGTTGCAGCACCAAACCAGACAGTTATAGAGGTGCAGATGACAGACTCAATGATTCCTCTGTAGAACTGTATCAGCAGCTCCTTGGGCAGTTTGAGCTTCCTGAGCTGGCGCAGAAAGAACATTCTTTGTTGTGCTTTTTTGATGATGTTTTTGATGTTAGGTGACCATTTTAGGTCTTGAGATATGATAGAACCTAGAAATTTGAAGGTCTCTACTGTTGATACTGTGTTGTCTAGTATTATACAAGCAGTTATATATTTACAACCACAATTGAGCCCAAAATTTCTGTTGTTAAGTGAAACATTTGTTAAATGCCTCATTTTATAACCTTTCTTGCCACAGTTGTTAAGTGAATCACCACAATTGTTAAATTAGAAACAAAGTTTGTTAAGTGAATCTAGCTTCCCCTTGAATTTGTTTGTCAGAAGATCACAAAAAGTGACCCCGTGACCCCGGGACACTGCAACCATCACTGCAACCAATATGAACCAGTTGCCAAACATCTCCATGCGGAGACTATTGTCAATGTGAAAAATGGTCCAAAGGGACTTTTTCAGTGCCATTGTAACTTCGAAAGGTCATTAAATGAACTGCTGTAAATCAATCACACATTTTTACATGTAATAATAAAGCCCAAATCATGTGGTGTCAACAATTAAAAAAACATTTAAATGCCCTACATGGCATCAGAGTAGATTACTTGTGGGACTGCCTTCTGCCGTATGAATCCCAGCGACCGATTAGGTCCCACAGAGTTGACCTTTTCCAGGTCCCGTCAATTAGACAATGTCACTTGGTGGGGCCTAGGGAAAGAGCCTTCTCTGTGGGGGGGGGGCGGTCCTCTGGAATCAGCTCCCCCCAGAGAATCGCACTGCCCCCACCCTCCTTGCCTTCCACATGAGTCTTAAGACTCATTTATGCCGCCAGGCTTGGGTGATTAGATCTTACTTCCTGGCCAACGAATGTTATGTATGGTTGTTGTCTGAATGGATATGATTCATTTTTAACATAGTTGGGGATTTTAGATTAGTTTACTTTGTTTTAATTAATTGGATTTAGCTACTCTATTTTATTGTACTTGAAATACTGTACTGTATTTCTTTTTATATGATGTAAGCCAACTCGAGTTCTCTTAGAGGGACAGGATAGATAGATAGATAGATAGATAGATAGATAGATAGATAGATAGATAGATAGATAGATAGATAGATAGATAGATAGATAGAAAGTAGCTGGACTCATTACAAATCAGAACTCCAGCACACCCACCCTCATAGTTCTTTGGAGAATCTCTAGACTCATATTAATGCTGATACCTTTGGGAATGAAAACAGCCTTTGCTTAATGCTTCATAAAAGCACGATGCAACAATAGCTGCTTCTGACACTCTTATATGATGAGCTCTAAACAATGCAGCTTGCCTCCAGATTCATAATCTCCAGATTCATAGTCTTCTAGTCTTCAGAGAGGGGCAGCATACAAGTCTAATAAATAACAATAACAATAATAGCAATAACAATAACAATAACAATGAAATTGCTCTTTTCTAGTGTTGTAAATGGAAATGTCCAGTATATGATCAGCTTTGGAAGAGTGGGTAAGTGCTTTGGTATGAAGATAGAATTGGTTTCAACTCAGATGCAGAGCAAAATCTACCATTTTCATTTTTTAAAGCTTTGATCTGTTCCCATTAACTCTATTAGAGAAAATAATGTGATATTAATCTTGCAAT
This sequence comes from Erythrolamprus reginae, assembly GCF_031021105.1. Taxonomy (NCBI): domain Eukaryota; kingdom Metazoa; phylum Chordata; class Lepidosauria; order Squamata; family Dipsadidae; genus Erythrolamprus; species Erythrolamprus reginae. Next base: position 47,239,977 of record NC_091954.1, read on the forward strand.
TAAGCACTTAATATAATTAATTAAATTTTATTTTAATTAAAATAAATACGAGTGAGCTGTGAGCTATCAGTTCTAATACAGTTGATAGTAGATCAGATACTGAATAATTTAGGATTAGTGATCATAAAAAGGACATTTTTCCGAGAAAAGCAAATGCTTCCTGATCAAGCTTGATGGAAATTAAAAACTTATAACTGGAAGAAATAATGTTAAAATTCAGCAGTCTATCAATAATATGTAGTTTGAAGGAAGTAACAAAAAAATGTACGTAATTATACAACTGAATTGAAAAGACAATAAAACAGTTTTGTGTTTGTGTTAAGAAAATATTGCATTTATGGTAATTTTTTAAAATAAGTTTATTTTGGTAATGATTGCGTATTGTAGCTACCGCATTTTGTGCCACATCGGCAATGATCATCTTGTCTCTTACACACTGCACCACAACTCAAAAATATTGGAGTATATACCAAGTGTACCATCTTTCAGTAGCTCCAAAGGTTTGTTTGTTGGTAATGGCTTTTATCAACTTCCTTAAGTGAATGAACCCTAAGCTAATAGAAGTGAATACCTTTACAAATAAATTTCTTGGCTAGCCTATAATTAGATACAGTTATTTAAATGTCTCTGTATGACAGTGGTTACCATGCAACAAATTATTTTCATGGTATGACTTACTATACATATCAGCTTCTTATTCTGTTTATTCATCCATATATAAAATGTGCTATTTGCTTTCCATTATTACTATAATTCTTTTCTTTACATTAGGATAATCCCTTTTTTTTCCAAAATATTTTTACCAGTGCTTTCAACCAAATAATGAGATGCTGAAATTGGTAAGTAAAACAACTAAAAGTTACATAAATGTGGTGGTTACAATATCTATATCAGATTCTGGATTCCTTGTATTATAGGGTCGCATATGATCTAATAATTCTAGTTCATTCGGCACAACTGTCCTCTAAGGCTATTCCTTTTCTTCTATATATTATTCATAAGACTGATATTTTATTTAGTGTTAGTGAAAGGGATTGAGATAAATTCTGCAAATATTATTAAAGGAACCTGAGTGAATTACAACCTTGAAATTAAGCTATAATGCCATTGTTTCTGAGATATAATCTTTTATACTTCCAGCCAACTAATTCAACAGTACCAAAACAGAAGTCTATGTCAGATCATAATTACTGAGCAGATTCTGTTGAAGTGCTTTGCTTTATCACTGGGTTTTAGGAAGGAAGACTAATACACATAAATTAGCCCTAGCCAGAAGTAGGGCTTACTGTAAATTAGCAGTTGTTTAGGACTCAACCCAACAAATGTAGTCATTGAAGTTGCTTTGGGGTAAGAATATAATAATGCTTGATTAGCACTGTGAGCAATATTGCTACAGGTACACTGTGAGTAAACACCAATACATAAACACAATAGTTAAAATAGGAAATATGCACTTAAGACTCTGATTTGAACATGCATATTTAGTACTTGGGGATTACAGAATTGCTGTTGAAGATTAACAATCAATTGTATAGCATTCATATTATTTGAAATTGCTTCATATATAATCTTTTTAATATTATTGTTTCCTGAAAGAAAGGTAGCATAAGAATGTGTCATGTAGTACCCTATCAAAAAAAATTTCCAACAACTACTGATAGCATCCTATCTTCCTAAAAAGTTTAATTTTTTTCTTTTTTCCCATTCTGGGCTCTGGGCATGTTTTTCCTATCGCAGTAAATGAGTTGAATGTGTATTTAAGAAGAACTGTTCATGCGTGCGTGCGTGTGTGTACGTATACATACAGTTTATATAGTAGATAATGTATATTTTTGTGTGCCTGTGTGCAATATATATGCACACATATGACATATATACATAGAATTAAATAGTATATTTTGGATGATCAGTAATAGTAAATAGATAGGTAAATTGTATCTCTTTGAGGTGAGGCGAAGCCAGGTACCCTAACCCTAACCCAATCCCTTGATGTGAGTGACATCAAGTTGGCCACCTTTAAGCCAGTCACATGACCTTTAAGCCACTCCTGATCACATGATTGTCAAGCCACTCCCACGGTGTGGTAGTAAAAAAATTTGCAGCCCTTCACTGCTTCTGAGCATCAGAAATGTGAAACTAAAGAAAACAAATCCTTTTTAAATGGTGGCATGATTTCTTATACTTTTTCCCCAGTCATTATGTATATCCTTTCTCTTCTATAACTTTTCAAGTATTTTTTAATAGAAGTTAAGCATGGTGGATTGCAATCTTTATATTGAGCCTGTAAGCACACTGCTGCTCTTTAATGTTCTAAGTTTAACTCATATATTTAACAGAAATAATTCAACATCTTTTTCAATATCTGCACCTGAAAGGTTTGACCTTCTCCGTTTTCTGTTTCATACCTCATAGTCTATTTGATTCGGTGTTGTTCATACAATATTAAAATTATAGAGACGGAAGACACCCTTTAGGTTACCAAGTCTAAATGCCTGTCCAATGTAAGAATCCCAATTAAGGGATTGTAGATAATTGGCTAGCCTCTGCTTCAATACTTTTAATGAAGGGGAGTGAATCAACCTCAATAAATAATTGATTCCACAGACTCTTCATACTGTTATGATTCCGCCCCCCCCCATGCCCCACCCTGGCAGAATTAGCCTTTCTTTCATTTAAATCCATTATTTCGTATCTTATACTTGAGAGAGAATAGGTTTTGACTTTCTTCAGTGTGACATCCTTTCAAGAATTTGAAGCATGCTATCATGTCCTTAGTCATTTTTCTCAAAATTAAAAAGACTTTTTCAGTTTCTTTTCATGGGGCTTAGTTTCTAGTCCCTGGTCAAATTCTCTGTCTTGCAATGATCTTGTTTCACTTTCTCCCTTCTTAAAGTATGGTAATTAGAATTGGTCACAGAGTAGAGTGGAGCAATTATATGCTGTGATTTGTAAATTATAGATCTGTTTGCAGTTATTTTTGTATGAAGTAAAGAACAGGATTGAACTTCATGGCATATATATATATATCTCACATGTTTTTGCTGAATTTTTAAAATTAAGGGAGACTAGGATAGCGCTATTTCGGCCTTGTACTGTGTATTATATTATATTATATTATATTTTGTATATGTATAATATAATATAATACACACACACACTGTATATTCAAATTGGTTGAATGATTGTATTTATTCAATCTAAACCTTCCTGTGATTCAATATTCCTCCATGTTTCCAATAGTTGCATTACTTGAGGAGTAATATATTCTTTCTTGATGTCACATTTTTAAATTTATTTTTATTTTTTTGTTTTGTCAAGTACGTATTGGTGCTATACAAAAATATAAAAATGCTTATATACATGATACTAGTAAGAGAGAAACATTAGGACAGGGAACGGAAGGCACGCTGGTGCACATGCATGCCCCTTACTGACCTCTTAGGAATCGGGAGAGGTCAACAGTGGATAGTCCAAGAAAAAATTTGGCGGGTTAGGTGATGATACATCTAGCAGTGTTTGCTATAAAATTTTCTCCCATGCGCAATTGCTGTTCCTTATTTCATAACCAGAATCCTTTGATTTTTCTAGTTGGCTTCTCTCATAAAATTCCTAGTGGACACGATGAAAAACTACATGTAATACAATCGTTCTGTTTTGCCCAGCTCTAACACACACATCAGTTTTCCTAAAATCAGCTTTACTAAAACTAGAACTGAAAGTCAAGAATAAAGTAGGCAGCAGTTTGGCATATTGGACAGGAAGAAATAAGTTATTACATTAAATTAGCTCTAACTAAACAACATTAGATACAAAGATCCTGCTGAAGACTTTTCTGGCTATTTGTTAAGGCTATGATCTAGAACAACTTTCCTTTTTGGAAGTAAGATTTTAGTTATTCCCATATTACACCTCTCTGTCCCGGACCTTTAGCCTAATATACTGTTTTTAGGTGTAGGAAATGATCTTATTGGATCTAAAACAAGGACCTCAGCATCTTCTGATTCTCCATGATCCCATTCACTTAGAACAGCGGTATCAAACTTGTGGCCCATGGGGTAGATACATCACGTGCAGGCCACTTCCACCTCAATGGGGAAAACATCAAGGAAAGTCACATGATGGCAATGTGATGCAGTGAGTTTGACACCTGTGATCTAGGACAAGTAACAGAATGGTCTTTCTTTCAGATTTCTTCCAGTTCTAGTATGATGGTGTGGGATGAAGTTGGAATGTGTAAACAGTGTTACATGGCTATTTTCATAAATATTTATTATGTTGGAGATGAATTGTTGAAAATATTTTTCCAAATATATATTTTTCTAAATTTTGCTCGCTAAAATATGCTGAATTCCAATCAAACAATTTTAATCTGTAATAGTGGCTAATATATTCAAAAACAATATTAGGGAACAAAATTATTTTTTTGACTAAAGGCATTCACTTGTTACTGCATTTCTTGCTGCTAAATATAATTGCCACTTTTCTATCAGGATTAGTGTTGGGCGAACCGAACTTGTATAGTTTGGGTCGGTGCTGAACTTTGCAGGGTTCGGCATACCGAACCTGAACCTGGACTTTTAAAAAAGTCTGTGTTCAGGTTCCGCGTTCGCTTAATCACCGCAGTGGGTGAGAGGGGGAGGCAGGGAGGGTTCTAAGGCTCAAGCCACCGACTCAGCTTGGGGGGCAGGAGGGGGGGCTCCAGACCCGGAGCCTGACCTCCTCCCCCAGCGCTTCCTGCCTCCCCCTCCCACCCACTGCCCACTTGAAGCTGCCAGCCAGGATCCTCAGAAGTTAGCCTGGCAGAACCTGCATCCCGGCCATCGCCTGCTTGATGGAGCATAACACTTCCCACCCAGCGCTTCACCTCCTGCTGGGCAAGAGGGCTCAGAGCCCTCCCCCCTCCCCCTTCCAGTCATCAGCTGCTTGAAGCTGCCCGCCAGGATCCTCAGAAGCTGGCCTGGCAGAACCTGCCTCCTGAGCCCTCTTGCCCGGTGGGAGGCAAAGCGCTGGGGGGGAGGTGTCAGGCTCCATCAAGCAGGTGATGGCTGGGGCCTGCTGAAATGAGAGAGAACTAGGGGCAGGGATTTTCGGCGGCTCCCAGCCATCGCCAATTTTATGGAGCCTGACACACACCTCTCCAGCGCTTCGTCTCCCGCTGGACCAGAGGTGTTGGGGCTCGGGTTCGGTGAAGCTACCTGCCGACAAACTTGAACTTCAACAGGTTCACCCAACACTAATCAGGATATTTTGGATTAAAACAGGCCATATACTTCTATTAAGTTTCTGTCAGTGATATCAAGTGTTAATTCTTTTGCCTCTGTTTAAGATTTGATTGAATTATCTTTTCATAGATTAAATTATGTTTCCCCCTTTCTATTTCTTGATTCTGAATAAAAACATTTTCTTGCTATTTCTTCATTATCTAGTTATTTATCTTAAAACTGGGGGAGAGAATTGAGTTTCATCTGCCAGAAGAAGATATGGCATGCTACATTTCAAAAATGAAATTTAATCTTTGTATCTCTGTGTCTTTCTTATATTTTTCTATGCCACTTTCCTCTCCTGGTATTGGCAGTTGTTCCTTTTTTCTCTATTTCATTTGTTGGTGCTATTTAGCATAAAAATAAAGCAATATTTTTCTTTCCTCAATAAATAGCTGAGTTTCACATTATAAGCCAAGAACTTTTTGTTTCCACAATATTGAATTTAATGTGGCCATTGTGTATCTTTCTCCTTTCACAGTGGGAAAGGTGATTACATTTTAATTAGTTTTACACACACACACACAAGCACACAAAACCTCTTCTTTAATAAAAACCATTATCTTTTTTGACTGTACTTCAAATTCTCCTGACCTCCCTTGAACTTGGCATTTTGTGTCGTAGAGGTCAATACTTTAATGTCACCTTTCTGAATGTATTTAGCATTGTGGTTCCCTATCTTCTAGCCTGCTAGAACTGTGTTGGCTGAGCTGATTGTAAATAAAGAATTTGACATTGCAGATATACTTGGAATGATGTGCGCTTTAAGTTCACTATTCTGCCCAGATGAGTGGAGGGCATGGTTCTGCATTTTAATTTGAAATTCAATGAATATTTTGAATGCCGCACTATATCTATAACATTATTTCAAGGCTCTTGTGCATTCATGGGTGTAATGATTGGCATTGGCAGTAACTTGATGCAATGTTGCACAATTTTATTTTATCTTTGATCACTTCCTATTCATTGGAAAAAATCCCACAATTGCAAATCCACATTATGTTTCACTAAGGATGCCAAGGAGGTTTTTTTATATTCCAAAGCTTATTCAAGGTACTTGGCCATCCTTGGGCTGCTCCTTAAAGGGGTGGCAGTTTCCAATTTGATGAATAAGGGATAATACCAATGTTCCATTCATTCATGTCAGTTTAATAGTAGAGGGATGAGCCTTCCTCCCTGCTATTCCTCAGTGACTTTTTTTCTCTTTATAATTAAATATGCATCTTCAAAAATGATGAGGATAATACTTTATTCACATGCAGCAATGTCTTCTTTAATTTTTACTTTCTTACTTACACTGCAACAATTTTGCAGTACTGAAGGGTACACTTTAAATTTTAATCACATAGAAACAGAATACTAAAATTCATATAGCGTCTTATATATCTTTGTAAATAAGGTTAAAAGAAACTAGGTCCAAATGATGACCATGGAAAAGTCAATATGCAATATGAGTGAATCTTCCCCAATCTACTGCACTTTATTCATCCTTCTAGAAAGACTATGATTGTTTATGATGGCTGCGATGTTGGGAAGTATACAGCAATATAACCAAGATCACCAGATTAGAGAATGCTGTTGTAGTTCATCTCTTACAGATGCCATATAGATTACATACAGATTCACAATTCCTACTGCTATTGTCAATAGGATCCACAGGGAAGATTTGCAAAATTTGCAATTACAGCCTTATGGTCAAGACCCATTCCCTGTATATGAGCGTAATGTTACATGTACAAAATTAATAGGATTCAATCACAATGCTGTGCAGTTGCTTGCAATTTTACCCTCCTGCAGACGCACAAGCATTGAACCCATTGAATATAGGATTGTTGGAATGAAAACACAAGAACTGGCTCAGGAAATAATTGTAACAAACTAACCCTGTATTTCCAGCAATATCCACTCAAATATTCCAATGAAAACATGTAATAATATTCACCCGATAACATACATTTCACATCTGCATTAGGTATTTTTCTTTATTTTCTTTATCAAATTTCTACATTGCCTAGCTAAGTGATTCTGAATGGTTTACAAACAAAAAACATACAACAATGTAAAAATGTAATTAGAAACATAATTAAAGACAGAGTTAAAAACAGAATTAAAACCAATTTAAAATCAGAGATTAAAAATTTAAAGATTAAAAAATCAAATTAAAACACAACAACCCCCAAGATTGCATATTACTCTTAAACCCCCATTCCTATTTTAAGAACTAGGACAAGATGTTCTTCCAAAAGTAGAATCTTGTCCTCTATGCTGTCATATATAAATAATTGTCATTGATGAAGGCACATATGTTTAGAAGATATATCTTTAAATATATTTTAAAATACATTTTAAGTCTTTGGGAGCATACATGGGCTAGCCATAGCCCAAGAATCACATTTGCTTTTGGTCACAAACCAGTGACTAATGGAAATATGAGAAATCATATATTTTTCCCACACAACAACTGTAAAAAATACGACTTTAGCAATCGAGTTGTTGAAGCGTGGAACTCATTTCCTGACTTAGTAGTGTCATCCCCTAACTCCCAACACTTTACCCTTAGACTATCCTCAGTTGACCTCTACAGATTCCTAAGAGGTCAGTAAGGGTTGTACATAAGCGCATCAGTGTGCCTTCCGTCCCCTGTCCTATTGTCTCTCCTATATTTCTTTATATTTCCTTCTTCTTTTTCTATATATTTCATCCCCATATCTTTTCTTCTATTCTTTCATTGATATAATTTTCTATGAGTATAACCACTGTAACCCTCACTATGTTTTGGATAAAATAAATAAATAAAAATAAATAAATAAATAAATATCAGTTAACCTGTGAAGAAACACTGTATTTTGCCTACTATATTTTATTTCCTTCTGTTTAATCAAGTTGGAATCCTTTTGTACTTCCTAAAATCCATATTATACATTTTAATTGAGCTTCCCTTTTTAAAAAAAATAATCTTCACGGTGTCATTGTAACCTGTATACTTGGAAATAAGCCTAACTAAACTTAGTGAAAGTTATATCTGAGAAGAGTTTAAGACTGTTCCATCTGGCTCCTTAACATGTTCTTTTTTAAATCTTCCTTTAGTTGGGAAATGGAATCATTAGCGTTATGTATAGTTGCCTTAGATTTTCTTGGCTTCTTCCCAATTACATTACTTTCTCTAGATAATAGAGCTATAGGAAAGCAAACCTAGTATCTACCATTAATTGAGATATTACAGGTCCCCAGAAAAAAAGGAAGGGGACTTAATGAGCCGAGAGTTTTCTACTATTGAGCATTGGTGGGCATATCAGATAATTTTGAAAATGTGACTGCTTTCATAAAATGGCTCCGTATATCTGTATCTGTCACTGATTGATAAAATGACTACTAAATTAGTCACAAATACCTGATTTGTTTGGCGTGGAAAGCAGCTTCTTTTGTTTTCTTTGCTTCTAGTTTAGTCCTGAGATGCAGGGTCCTACTTGTTTTCTCCATAACTGTGGACCCCAAAATCATTCTTGGAAATATTTGTGCTGGAAGGCTGGTCTTTGCTTTGTCCTATGAAAACTTTGCCTTTTTGTCCTGAAATTAAAATATCAGGTGGAGCAAGGAGATTGGTGAATCTCCTGAATAACATTCTGGGCACTCCAGATAGGAATAGTAAGATTTAGGGGGTTGAACTTAAAAAGGAACAGAAAGTCTTGAAAAAGCAATATTCATCTTTACAGAAAATAAAGCTTCCAAGTAATATATGTAAAGAAAACAGGACGGAAAGAAGTATTTAAGAAAAAAAATGTATTTAAAAAAGCAGAAATAGCACCATAATTTGACTGAACCTCTAAAAGGACTGGACTTTGCTAACAAGAACCTATCTTATAAATGGGCTACTAAAAGGAACATTTTATAGAACTAGTGCCTAGAAAAAACATCAACAACCCAGAAACTGAAGTGTTTGTATTTCAACCTCTTGGAAAGCAAAGTAGAAATAAAGGACTAGCCAGCAATAAAGAACCAAAGAAATACCTGTCAACATTTCAGTCAGAATATTATGCTACTTCTTCCCTGGGAATCCTGATTCCTAAACCAAAGGATAGTTTTCATACAAAGCCCATCTGTGCTGTCCCCAGAGACAGAGATAGTTGGACTGTATTTAGGCATGTCTCTTTAAGATATTGCATTAGGGGAAATGTAGTGAAATTGCACTCTGGGTAATGTAGTTTTACATGTGACCACATTTGTGTATTCCTATTGGCTGTGACTCTGGATGAGAGGTAATTGGAGAGAACATTCCAGAGGGTCTTTTGTCTTCACTCACTAAGCCAGCCAGCATGTAGATGCTACACCTAGAGCCCGGGTCAATTCAACCTCTTTTTACCTGCACAATGGGAAAGATTATACTGCAGAAGAATCGCATCATAACTGTGAGTTATTTTGAGAATGCCTGTAATAAAATGATCTGTGATACCTTATTGTGCTGAGTTATCTGACTGGGAAAAGTTGAGCTTATACCAGAACACCATCTGACATCCAAATTATGAATTCTGTATTTTTCTTCATTATAGTTGTAAGGCTCACATTCCAATGTTAATGGGGCCAAAGCAAATGCAGAATATAAAGATGGTGAGAAACATTTATTTATTGATTTTCCAGATAAACAAATAAATAAAAATTGCAGCTGCCTGCATGCGTTCTCACAAGTAAACAGCTGAAAAAGTGGCTCATCTACATGCTTTCTTAGAAGTCAATCGTTCTCCAATCATTGCAGTTTATTTCTACATATGTACAAGATTGCAGTTCCTCTACAGAGAAATGAAAAATAAATATCCCACATAAATAAACACAGCAGCAGAAGGTTATCCATAACCCATTCCACCTCTTTTATCTGGCCAATCTTCAGAAGGAAACACTTTTCTTAATAGAATATTTGGACAAACTATTATTTATAAAATAAGCCTACGTAAGCCTATTCTGGGGTGAATCCAACTGAGTTCAATCAGGCTAATTACCCAGGAATTAAAAGACAAATCAGATGGTGCTGATGGTATTTGCAACTACATAGAAACTTCTTCTAATTTGAAGATATGTGAATTTGTATTTTGTAAGGTGTGGGGAAAAAATAAAAAAAATTATACCCCATCCCCCCAAAATATAGAAGCTTCTTGAAAAATGACCATTCTTTTATTTCTACCTCTTTCCTTTGTTTTTTTTTTTAATGGTGGCAAAACCACATTAAGCTCAATTCCTGGAGACAACATAGCAAGTGCTTCTCATCTGACCTTATTAACAAGTATTGACTGCTCCAGAAGCATACCAAACATCTTTTTGGTCTTAACCATAGCTTTGAATGTTCTCTTTTCTCTTCTCCTTTCCTCATGCTTTCTAAAGTTAATAGTGTTTTCCAATCCATCATCTATAGTACTCATGTCATATCCATTTGTAGAAAGTACATTTGTTTGCTTTTTTTTTTTTGCTTCAAAGAAAGCATCAACCATTATTTGGTTCAAAGCAAGATAAATATCCTGAATATATACATATATAATTATGGCTTATGGTAATAACATTCTCATCACAACTTTATTAAACATAGATCAAGATTCAAATCTCTACTCAAGCAAATAACAAATTCCCAGGGTCCTGAATGCAAAGAAATTACCCAGGTTTAAACTACAAATAAGAAATATAACCTTGTTAATTAACTATGGTCAGCTTACCTTTACCCTTAATAATCTGCAAAACAAACATGATTTCAACAACAGGAAGAAGATAAATCTTCCATTGATAAGATGGGTAATGAAAAGGGATCCTAATCAGTGAAAAAGCAGCATGCAGAACCAATATGACAAAAAAGAACAGAAGCAGGAGTTATCTGGAAAATGAAGTTTCATTTTTGTAAGATTCTTTGGCACAAATTAGACAATTTGATGACATTTCTCAGTACTTCTCTCTGTCTGAAAGAGATTACTTTCAATCTGAGGTTAGTTGGGGGAAAGATCAGAAGCAAGGTGAGAAAATATTATTTTACTGAAAGAGTAGTAGATGCTTGGAACAAACTTCCAGCAGACGTGGTTGGTAAATCAACAGTAAATGAATTTAAACATACCTGGGACAAATATATATCCATCCTAAGATAAAATACAGGAAATAGTATAAGGGCAACTAGATGGACCATGAGGTCTTTTTTTGCCGTCAATCTTCTATGTTTCTATATTTCTATGTTTCATAATGTCCCTAAATAAGATTATTATTTCTACTAAGATTGGTTCCTTCCTTGAATTATATTGCTATTATCATCAGGACTGTGTGCTTAGTATAGCACAATTAATGAATCCAGTATACAAAGGATAAATTTGTAGCAACTGATATGACTGAACAAATTTTAGTTATGCTTTTCTTGCAGTGATGAATTTTAACCTCTTGATATATGGCTACAGTGTTGTCGATTATTGCTCTGGTCTACAGTCTTTTACTGGATTTCTAATAGGATATTTTATTGTCTTTCATAATACAGTAATTCATTATGGCTACATCAACTGTGGGCCCTATTTGTTAATTTTCCTGATGTTCCCATCTTGCCTCTCCATCACATACCATGCCCTCTCCTTTGCTGATATAAACAGTATTCTAGCAAAATGTTGATTTTTTCCCCTGTATCTATGAGTTTTCTTCCCTTTCCTGGCATATTTTTAGTAACCTGCATTCCATCTAGAGTTGATTATGACATAAAAATGTCACCTTACCTGTCAACAAATTCCTTAATGTTTAAGAGACAAAATATCAAACACATCTTCTCTACAAACATCGCCACAATCAATGGAGCTTTGTGGCAATATCACAACTGACTGGTACATGAGCACATGTGGTTTTCAAAAACTAAATTTGAAAAGCCATATGATTTCCATACCAAGTATGGGGCTGATCTTATACACCCAAAGAAAGACCAAACTGTAGTGGAGGAAAGTGCAAAGTTAGAATTAACTGAAACATCTTTTAATGCCTTTTTGCTTGTATGTATGTATGTGTGTGTGTGTGTGTGTGTGTGTGTGTGTGTGTTTGTTTGTTTATTTGTTTATTTGTTTATTTGTTTATTTGTTTATTTGCTTATTTGCTTATTTGCTTATTTGTTAGATTTGTATGCCGCCCCTCTCCGCAGATTCGGGGCGGCTCACAGCAGTGGTAAAACAGTATACAATGACAAATCTAATATTAAGTCTAAAATAACAATTTTACATTTAAAACCTAAAAAAACCCTTATATAAAAACATACACACAAACATTCCTTACATAAAACTACATAGGCAAAGGGAGATGTCTCAGTTCCCCCATGCCTGACTGCAGAGGTGGGTTTTAAGAAGTTTACAAAAGGCAAGGAGGGTGGGGGCAGTCCTGATCTCCAGGGGGACCTGATTCCAGAGGGTTTGGGCTGCCACAGAGAAGGCTCTTCCCCTGGGTCCTGCCAGCCGACATTGTTTAGTCGACAAGACCCAGAGAAGGCCAACTCTGTGGGACCTAACCGGCCGCTGGGATTTGTGCGGCAGAAGGCGATCTCGCAGATATTCTGGTCTGGTGCCATGAAGGGCTTTATAGGTCATAACCAACATTTTGAATTGTGACCGGAAACCAATTGGCAACCAATGCAGACTGTGGAGTGTTGGTGTAACATGGGCATACCTAGGGAAGCCCATGATTGCTCTCGCAGCTGCGTTCTGCATGATCTGAAGTTTCCGAACACTCTTCAAAGGTAGCCCCATGTAGAGAGCGTTACAGTAGTTGAGCCTCGAGGTGATGAGGGCATGAGTGACTGTGAGCAGTGACTCTCGGTCCAAGTAGGGCTGCAACTGGTGCACCAGGCGAACCTGGGCAAACGCCCCCCTCGCCACAGCTAAAAGACATTTCTCTAATGGGAGCTGTGGATCAAGGAGGACGCCCAAGTTGCGGACCCTCTCTGAGGGGGTCAATAATCCCCCCCCAGGGTGATTTATTGGTTTATTTATTTATTGGTTTATTTATTTATTGGTTTATTGTTAATTGGACTTATATGCTTTTGTTGCAAGGCTTTTATCAAGGTTTGTAAGTCACTGTGCTTTAAAAATCTTTGGAGATGAGTTGCAATCACAATAAATGGTATACAGTGATCCCCCGGTTATTGCGTTCCCGACCATTGCGAACAGGCTAATTTGCGATTTTTGAACCCGGAAGTCAAAACACCATCTGCGCATGCGTGCCCTTTTTTTCTTTTTTTTTCGTAGATGGCGCCGGGCAGATCAGCTGCTGGGCGGCTTCCCTAGGTCTTCCCCCTCTTGGCGGGCATCAGCGAGGAGTTTCCCCACCGCCCACGCAAACTCCTTGCTGCTGTCGCTTCGCTCGGGCCGCTTCCCAGCTGAGTACTCAGCTGGGAAGCGGCCCGAGCAAACGGCTTGTCCACAGCCTGCCTGCCCGCGCGCCCGCCGCTCGCGCGCCCTTCTTCCGCCCACGCCGTTCGCTCGGGCCGCTTCCCAGCTGAGTACTCAGCTGGGAAGCGGCCCGAGCGAACGGCTTGTCTGCAGCCTGCCTGCCCGTGCGCCCGCGGCTCGCACGCCCTTCTCCCGCCCACGCCGTTCGCTCGGGCCGCTTCCCAGCTGAGTACTCAGCTGGGAAGCGGCCCGAGCGAACGGCTTGTCCGCAGCCTGCCCACACCGTTCGCTCCCCCTATTGCTGGCGGGAGGGCGAGAAGCCCTCCCCAGCACCCGCTCGCCCGCCCTTCGCCGCTCGCCCGCCCTTCGCCCGGCCACCCGCCATTCGCTCGCTGCTCACCCGGGTTCGGGTGTGTGTGCTGGCAAGCCGCCCATGCCGGCGGCGACATTTTAAAACAGCCGCGCGGCTTTCCAATGAGTCCCGAAGACAAACACGGAAGTTTGACGTTTGTCTTCGGGACTCATTGGAAAGCCGCGTGGCTGTTTTAAAACGTCGCCGCCGGCATGGGCGGCTTCCTAGCAGCCCCCCAAACCTGGGTTGGGTGTCCGGGGGGGTGCTGGCAAGCCACCCATGCCGGCGGCGACATTTTAAAACAGCCGCGCGGCTTTCCAATGAGTCCCGAAGACAAACACGGAAGTTTGACGTTTGTCTTCGGGACTCATTGGAAAGCCGCGCGGCTGTTTTAAAACGTCGCCGCCGGCATGGGCGGCTTCCTAGCAGCCCCCCAAACCCGGGTTGGGGGTCTGGGGGGGTGCTGGCAAGCCGCCCATGCCGGCGGCGACATTTTAAAACAGCCGCGCGGCTTTCCAATGAGTCCCGAAGACAAACGCGGAAGTTTGACGTTTGTCTTCGGGACTCATTGGAAAGCCGCGCGGCTGTTTTAAAATGTCGCCGCCGGCAGGGCGGCTTCCTAGCAGCCCCCCAAACCCGGGTTGGGGGTCCGGGGGGTGCTGGCAAGCCCCCCATGCCGGCGGCGACGTTTACTTCCGCAGCGCTACTTCGCTAAAACCCGCTCGTTGCGGGGAGTCCTGGAACGGAACCCTCGCAATGATCGGGGGATCACTGTACTCTGATCTTCAAATCCATCTAAAATAAAGAAGCTGTCATCATGTATGATGCATGCTCTTTCTTTCTCAAGCTCTTCACAAAATGTATTTGCACAACCCTTATTTTGGTGACCCTTAGAACAGAAAAGAGACAATTACTATCCAAAATAGAACTTCCATTTCAAATTGCATGAAGGACTTTTTAAACAAGCTTTTTTCAACTTACCATGAATATAAGTAATAGGTTATGTCTTCTCTTTAAAGCTGTCCTGTGTACGGAGTGCCAGATCTGAGGAAGATATACTGTAATTCCTACTGGTATTATTCTTAACCATAAGGTGATACAGATGTTAAGAAACTTTGAACAGATCAAGACACAGCTTCAGATAAAGGAAATAGTGCTGGAAAAAATATGAAACTGGAGTGGACAACATATTGGTACGTAGGAGTTGTACTTAACAATTAGGGGGAGCTTACAGGGGAAGCTATAGTTTATATTATGAGCCACGGTGGCGCAGTGCTTAGAGTGCAGTACTGCAGACTACATCTGCTGACTGACGACTGTTTACAATTTGGCAGTTCAAATCTCACCACCAAACTTGACTCAGCCTTCCATCCTTCCGAGGTCAGAAAATTAGGATCCAAATTGTTGGGGCAGTATGCTGACTTTGTAAACTGCTTAAAGAGAGCACTAAAGCACTGTAAAACAGTATATAGGTCTAAGTGCGGTTGCTCTTATGAGTCGATTATTCCAATAATTTCTTTAAAGTCAACAATTTATTTTACTCACTCTAATACAGCAGCAACTAAACAATCACATGCTAATAATACACATTACCATCCAAGGAGAAAGAATCTAGAAAATACTAAATCTAACATCTCAAATGAATACTTTAAATCAGCAGCCCCTAATATTTTGGCCACCAGGTTTTCCATGGACTGGAGAGGGTATGGTTTTACATGATGCTTGCATCCTGTGGATGAGGCTTTGCTTGTTTGTGTAGGATGGTTGTTGGCATGCCAAAGAGCAGTGCTGGCCCACAAATAACTCCAAGCTAAAATGTCCTTTTATGCAAACATTTAAATTCTAGATTCATTTATGGGTAGCTAAATAAAGGTTTTCTCGTATTTTGGTTTGAAGCATTGTTTATATGCTATATAGCTCTCATGTGTACTAGCAGAAATGAGATCAGCTTCAAAACTTGCCGGTCACAAAGTTATGCTCTTGCATTAGATTGGCCCCTTAACTTAACATGCTAAGTGCACAAATTAAAGCATAAAATCCTGTTGGAGAGCAGTTGCCATGTGTTTTGGACACCAAGTATTAGTTGTATGCCCAACATGCAAGCAACTGATCACAAATAGGTTTTGATGTTTAGATATCAGTACTAAATGGAGGATCTGAGACCATGGTGCATTTTGATAATGTTTTCAGACTTCTCCAGAGCTAAAGATGTTTCCTGGATGAGAAGCGAAACATCTTCAAAGAAAAAATTGAAAGTCCAGTTGCCTCTTGAAAAAGCATCTTCCTCAATATGTAAATATAACCCATATAGAGTTTTTTAAAGTGCCTGTCATATTTGCCTAATTTGCTTGTATGTTCAGAGTTCTATGGTCTTCCTGTGGACCTTATTAATCAAGGCACATATTTTAAAATAAGCATATTAGTATTCTTTGGTATAAACTGTATTTTAAGCAGCCTGTCCTCCAAAGAATGCTGCTTAGAGTTTCATAGTAATTAAGTAACAAATACATAAACCAATGTGTTTTACATTCAAATACAAAATACATGAATGAGGTTCTCAAGGCTACCGCTCAGGAATAAGAAAAAGAGTGGCGAAAAAGTTTGAATAATGGAAAAATTATGTTTTCACCAATCCAGATATAAACTACAGGTTAAAAACAAGGGAGTTGTAATTTTATCACATTTTCTATTTTTTCTTTCTACATTTATGGAGAGAGAGGAGAGGGAGGGAGAGAAAGGGAGAAAGAGAGACAGATCTTAGTTTGAAGATAGTGATAATAATTATCCAAATGGTAGGCAAGAAAGTCTTCCAGATACTGTATAGCTGTGGCAATCTTTTTTCCAAATGAAACAGGCTGAAAGATGAACTATCTTCTACAACCTAAACCACTTATTCTGGTTTTCTGACTTCTGCCACCTATCTAGTTTTATCTGGTATTTTTGGCACTCGATTGTTCCTTCCATATACATCTCAAACATACCCAGAGGGCATTTTGTATAATAAGTTAAGACTGTGAACAGTTTAGCGCAAGAACTATCTAGCTCCAACAGTGAGGAAGATATTCTCTAATAAGAAAAGCACTATCCCTTGGGGGTATCACACATTTCTAATGTAATATTATAATAAGGTACTTGTATTGGCATTAAAATGTAGATTAGAAATTCATGTTACCTTTTGCTACATGGAATTCCCTGCAGACTTCCAGACCTTACCTCAAAGAACAAAATCTTACTTTCCCAATAGCTACCTTTTTTTTACTTTCCAATTTCAGCATCCATTTAAAATCAATCAGTTTCCTAACTAAGTTCAATAGTTCATTGACAAATCTTATTATGGACATAATATTATATAAGGTGAGAGAAAATAAATATGTAAGAGGAGAAAAAAAGGAAACTCTGTGCTTTCAAAAGCCTGGAAATTAAAATAATGAAATCAAATTTGCTTATTTTGCATAAATTTGTACTATTGGTCTGATTTTTTTTCCAATATAAAATTCAGAGGCTGCTCAATAAGGTATAAGTGAAGTTAATTAAGGAGAAGAAAAGCATAAAGGAACCATGACATGAACAAGCAAGCAAATTCCTTATATCATGTTTCAGTAGTCGGGTTTGTTTGTAAGTGAGCCTCTCAGTCAGTTTGCCTTATTTTCCTTTCCCTATCATTTCACAGAATCCTGTAATTTCATGAGGTACTGACTCCACATGGGTAAAATTGATTGTATACTTTAGATAGAGGTATAGAAAACTATTTAGTTAGTTAGTTTGTCAAACATATACAAGATAACAGGTATAAACCTGGACATGAATGCAGGAAATGAGTACAAATAAATGGGAACAGTAGGACAAGGGATGGTAGGCACACTGGTGCACCTATATGCGTGCCCCCTTGCAGAACTCTTAGGAACAGGGTGAGGTCAAGGATGGGCTACAGCCCGGATGGGGGGGGGGACGCAGTGGGGTAGCAAAAACGGAGCTCCACCCCAGTGCACCCAATTTGCACTGAAATATGTTGAAAGAAAATGCAGGGCGTCCTGCATAAGCCATGCCCATAGTGTGGTAGTAAAATTTTTGGTAGCCCTTCACTGGGTGAGGTCCATGATAGACAGTTTAAGGTTAAATCTATGGGGGTTTGAGGATGTAACAACAGAGTCAAGTAGTGTATTCTAGGCATTGACCAATCTGTTGCTCAAGCCTTATTTCCTGCAGTTGAGTTTGGTGTAGTTTACTTTGAGTTTGTATCTATTGTCTGCCCCTGTATTATTGTGGTTGAAGCTGAAGTAGTCATTGACAGGTAGGATGTTGCAGCAGACAATTTTGTGTACCTCGCTTTGGTCAGGCCATAGGCAGCATAGTTCTAGGTTTTGCAACACCAACATTTCAAGCCTGGTGGCATAAGGTATTCTATTGTAAACAGAGGAGTGGCTTATTCTTCTCGTGAAATACCTCTGGACTCGCTCAATTGTATTAATGTTCAATATACAGTGTGTATTCCAGGCAGAAGAACTGTATTTGAGAACTGGTCTGGCAAAGGTGGAATCGGCTGCGATTCCAAGCAAGTGGGGGGTGGGGGTGCAAGCTGGATGGGCAGCTTGCTTGGCATTGCAGGCAGATTCCACCGGGATTGGCAGCACATAGGGCGCAGAGGTTTCGGATACCACTCACCGATCCAGCTTTCAACTCCAAGATAGTCACTGCTGCAACAGAGCGGCTGCCGGACAGAAGGGGCACAGAGGCTGAAGCTGCAGCAATGGCTATCTTGAGTGCAGAGAGCAGGTTGAGAAGCAGTGGCCGAAACCTCTGCACCCCATGCCCTGCCAATCCTAAGGGAATTGGCTGCCACATCAAGCAAGCCTCCTGAAGCAGCCACACTATGGCTGTTAGTCAGCAGTGGTGGTGGGGGTCACAAGACGGGCTGGCGGCAGTGCTGGCAGTTCAAGCCTCGGCTCGGTCTGAAGGTGTCTGCAAGAGGAAAAGAGGAGGGAATCGGCTGTTGTGTCAAGAAAGCCTTCCGCAGCAGCTGCAGTATGGCTTTCCAACCGCGCTCCTTCTCCCCAATGGAGCGGCTCTTTTGTGCAGTACTTTTGCTCCTCTGGATGGGTTTTTTTGCAACATCTCCTGCCCGTATGGTAAGCAGCAGCGGCGGCGCAGAGATGATGCCCCCATAAGAGCTGAAATGGGACCTCAGGAGGTCATCTAGGTCAACCCCACTGGCTCATTGACTCTCCTCTTTTCCTCTTGCAGGCACCTTCAGACCTAGCCAAGGCTTGAACTGCCAGCACTGCCACCAGCCCGGCTCATGACTCCCATCACCACCACTGACTAACAGCCTTAGTGCAGCTACTTCAGGAGGCTTTCTTGATGTGGCAGCCGATTCCCTCAGGATTGGCATGGCATGGGGTGCAGAGGTTTTAGCCACTGCTTCCGACGCAGCTCTCTATGCTCAAGATATCCGCTGCTGCAGCTTCAGCCCCTGCACCCCTTCTGCCTGGCAGCTGCTCTATTGCAGCAGTGGCTATCTTGGAGTGCAAAGCCGGATCGGGAGCAGCATCACTGCCAATTCCGCCTGCTAAGGAAGCTAACGACAACAAACCGGAAGTGCCTTTTTCCAAACTTCCGGGGGTTTTGGTGAGCTATTTTTTTGCTTCCGGAGCTTCAGGAAATCTTCCCTGAATGGTCCGGATGATGAAAGGCCTTTTTCAAGGCCAGAAATCAGCTGGGCAGCGTTGTAGCTGAAACCTGGCAAAGTGTCGCGTGCCCTCCAATATGGCTCCACGTACCACCTGTGGCACGCGTGCCATAGGTTTGCCACCATGGGTCTAGGGTATAAAACAGTATTTATTATAATAACTGGATTTTTGCAATATTATGGGGCTGCAATAAAAAATTATTAAAATATACTCTTTTTTATAACCATGAGATTGTAACAGGTGTTTTAAAAACAATAAAATAGACTTTTACAGCAGTCAGAAATCAGTTTAACACAGAAGCCACACAACACTTTCCATTAAAATTAATGCTTTATTTCCATTAGTCGCAATGAAGCAGGTCAAGGTTTCATCTCTTCTTGCAGCATCACTTAAGTTTTGTGAAAATATTTTTAATGTGTTTATAATTTTTAAATTCAAACAGATGAAGATGAAATTACTAGCAACAGAAACTGATAACTCGGAATATTTATAAACCTGTAACCCTAATGTTTACTGGACACTAAGAATACAACAGAACTATTGAATAGGATAAAACATTTATAGATCTTTGGATACAAAATCTTTGTCATATATATGAAGAGATATTTAACATCACCAGGCTTTAATCAGGCTTATATTATAGTTATACCAAAAACAGGTAAAGGTCGCATTCAATGTGCTAATTATTGTCCAATCTCATTGATTAATGTTGATACAAGGGTTTAACAGCAGTGTTAGATAGTAAATTGCAGCGGGTGATAGTTTCCACTATTAAAAATAATCAAGCAGCAGATAATATTAGGTTAGTCATAGAATTAATAGACTTGAATAAAAATAAAGATCAATTTGTAATTTTATCATTAGGTGCTGAAAAAGTCTGACAAAATACATAAACAGTACATGTTTGCAGTATACCATTGAGGGAATCTCTGGGACATTGGAGAGTATCATGGTTATGACTGGGAGAGGTAGATATGGCTGGAGCTGCAAGGTAGGCCACTCTCAGGGAACTAGGACTTGCTGTCTTAGAGCGATTACTTGTTCCGGCCCCTCTGATTCTGGTTTATAGGGCTCACCTTGTATAGCTGGTGACATGAAATGTCAGAGCTCTGGCCTCAGGCTGCTGCTGTTTAATGCCAGGTCTGTTGTCAATAAGGCACTTCTGATTTACTCTTTGAGGAGGGGGCTGACCTGGAATGCATAACCAAGGCCTGGTTGGGCCATGAGGGGGGTGTTCCTTTCTTGGAGATGTGCCCATATGAGTTTCAGGTATTGCATTAGCCATGACTCCAGGGAAGGGGTGGAGGAATGGCAACTTTGCCTTCACATGATCCCTGCCCCAGAGTTTGTTGGGTGTGAATCTCTCCTCTTGAGATTGGACTCACAGGTTCAGTTGGGTTTGTTGTTGATGTACCTGCCTCCCGGCTATGATATAACAACTGTGCCTGTGTTTCTGGAGGCGGTAGCCGGGTTGACGGTGGAGTTCCCCAGGCTTATGGTGCAGGGGGACTTCAATCTACCATCGCTTGGCGAATCCTCGGACACAGCTCAGGAGTTCATGGCTTCCATGACAACCATGGACCTGTCCCAATTAATTCAGGGTCCAACTCAAGGTGTGGGGGGTGACACACTTGACCTAGTGTTCCTCTCAGGGCAGTGAAGACATGATCTGGAATTAGGGGGTATAGATGCTTCTCCCTTGTCATGGTCAGATCATTTCTTGCTGAGATTGGACTTTGAGGCACCACTCCTTCATTGCAGGGAGCCAGAGCCAATTAAGTGATTCCACCCGAGATGCCTAATGGACCCTGAAGTGTTCCAGAGGGAGTTTGGGGAAATACCTGACTTTTTGTAGATAACTTTAATGTAATTTGGGTTTATTTATACAGAATACAGTAAGTTAACAAAAACTGTGATTGGAAGATGGAATCCTCTCATCTCTTAATGCTCAAACCTCAGTTGTCCTGCACTCTAAATGAGGAGAAATCATACAGAATACACACAGGTGGTCTGTCATCATCTCCTTACTCAGGAGAGGTTCCAACAACCAAGCTTCTCACTGGTTCTTCAGTTTTTTCCACAATCATCTGCTTCACTGTTCTTTTTTTCATAGAGCCATCTGAAATTTGCTGTACCTCCACCTGAAAAAATTGGATAAGAGGTTTTTTTTTTAAAGAAAAGATCCTTTGTACTGATCAGACGTTTTCTCTATCTATCCAATAATATTATGAGACACACGTAAACACAAATGGCCACATTTAACAGAGGGAGATATGGATATGTGTCAGCCATATAACTGAATCTCTTTTAATATTTTGTTCCTCTTACATAAACTGAACTTTTAAATTTATCAATGTAACAATAAAAATAACTATATATGAGGCTTATAAATACTTGCTTTATTTGTAGATCTTGTAATGTAGACATTTCACGAAAACAACGCTATTGTTTCCAAGGAACATAAGTTTAGAAAACTCTGGAATAATCATGTGGACATTTCCCAGTCCTCATTTTCCTACCAATTTGGAGTTAGTTTCTTTGAAATAATAATATCAGATGAATGCATATTCAGAGTTGCTAAGAGATACATACCAATTATATTTATTGCAAGAATCTTCAGCTGACCTCACTGCATATTAAGCATAAGCAGAAGGCCTAAGGTTTTATATTAAGATCTACCTAAAAATATACGATTTAATTTGTGGAAGTTGTAAATAAAAATGAAAAGAGCTGTAGAAAATATTCTAATCACAACAAAAATAAAAGAAGCACAGATCCAAATATTAGTAGAAGGAAGTGAATGCTTAAAAAGCTTAATGCATTTAACTACAAACAAAGAGAAAAGATAGTAAAATATATTGAATTTACAATTCTCATTATAATAGTCTCCATTGGAAGTTACATAAATCAGCGTTACAGTAATTAATTAAAAGAGTGATGTACAAATGTATCTCATCCTCACTTCCCTCCCCTTTCCAGTTATAAAGTGATATATATTGAAAAGAACAAAACCAAGAAAGACAGTTCTTTTAATAATTGCAGATCCATTGTCCTTCTTCCAAGTAAACTACAAAGCTTCAGCATTCATCCCATGATTATTGTTCTTCTGACTGAGTTTTTTTCTTCAAGATACATATAGAGAAGTTTCTGCTAAATAAACTGGGAATTTTGGAGGCTTTGTTTAATCAGCAATTAAGAACAATAAATATATAAAAGAATCACTTCAGATGTAAATGATACAATCTTACCAGAAGGATTGGCCTCTTCTTTACTGATTAGACTAGAAGAATGTGTAGGTCCATTCAGTATCATTCCCTTGAAACTGAATTCTATGTCAATGGATTGCAAATACTCTTTTTTCCTGTTCGAGTAGGCTATGAAATTGTACATTCTGTCATAGTTCACAAATTATTTATCAAAATTTGAGTCTTGGCAAATTTGTATATTGATTATACAAATATATATATACAAATAAGGAGCTTGTGATGTTCCTTCAATACACCAGGGTGATTCGACACAAAAATATGTAACCCTTTGACACAAAAATATGTGCAGAGCTGAAGGGATTGGATACTGTAGCCTAGAGGATAATTCTCTGCCTAACAAGGCAAAGGTTGCAGGTTGTAACTCAAGCTTGACATGAGGGATCCTTGGTGGTCTCTGAGCTTGGCTGTTTTCTTGAAGATGTTTCATTACCAGGTACCATAACATTATCAGTACTACACTAGGTAATTAAACTTGTCCTTCAAGTGTATCTAAAGCAGGGGTTTCCAACCTTTTTTGGCCATGCCCCACCTAAGCATCTATAAAATCCTGATGCCCCTCCTCCATGACATATAATTCTTATTATTCAAAAAGTGAACTCCATGAGGAGGAAGCCTAAAAGGCCATTAACTTCGTTTAAACAAGGTTCCAAAGAACATGGCATCCAAGAAAGAGAAAAATAAAAGAAGGAAAGACAGTAAAGTACTGAGGAACTTTAAAAATAATAGTATGAAGGGATATGAAAAAACAGCAAATAAAGTTTCAAAAGTTTGTAATAGAGAAATGAAATGCAGAAATATAAAATAATTTTAATGAAAGCTTTTTCTGTAATACTTTGATCCTATTAATTACTATACATATTAAAATAAAGGTACCTAATAAATTCAAAATATGATTTGAGGTCACCTCAAGATTATATTTATAATGCAATCCTATGCAAGTCTACTCAGAAGTAAGTACCATTGTCTTCCATGGGGCTTATTCTGGAAAATGATGTAGGATTGCAGCTTTTGTCTACTTAAGTTAGTCAGTGAGATCCTTGTGCTTCATGCCTGCTGCAGAGAGATTTTATATTAGGCTCCAATTTAGTTTGCTTCATCCTCAGGTCCCTTCGTTCAATGATATCCAGTCGATTTCTTTTCTTCAGTAGCAATTCATTTATAGCACTAAAGCAACATTCAGCTAAATATGAAGATGGAAACAGTAACAGCAATTCCCTGCAAAGTAGATTGAATTTGGGTATTTAGTTTCTGTCTCATCACAAATCCATGCCATCACTCCTTTTATATTGAATAAAGTTTTAAGTGATTCATCATTTTGCATTTTTGAGAGTTCATCTTGGTACTGCATTGAAGCATCAGATCCACCAGCATTGGCTGCACCACCCATATTGGAAAATCAATTTGTTTTAAATCAGAAAATATTTCTTTCAAATCAGAGGCCAATATTTTCAGATGATCCATAATGACAAGTAGAGCAGGATCAGTCACCTACATTTTTAGCCAATGAAATGAAAGTTATGTCAAACATTTTGTCAGGAATATGTTTTTCACATAACTTTATAAATGTAATGAAGCTAAATATCTTTGCCTTTGCATCAACAAGAGTTTTATTTATTTCTTGAAGTTGTTTATTCAACATATTCAGTTTTTCAAATATATCTGCTAACAAATGTTTTACCATCAACAGTTAGCAGGTGCTTCATTTCAGGATTGTCACTTAAAAAGTCACTAAGAATAGTTCCATGAATCTTTTCAAACAATTTTTGTTTGAGAGCCACCTTACCTCAGTGCAAAGTACAAGTCTCAAATGATCTGCATTTTTATCTTCACAAAATTGCTTGAAAAGATGCTCACATTTGGCATTAGCTTTGATAGTATTGATACATTTTATAACTGATTTTAGTACTCATTAAGAACAGGATAAATATTTTTGGACACTAAGTTCTCTCTATGAATAACACAAGAAGCATTTATGGATTCTCATTTTTCATCAATATTAAGCAGCCATTTTTCTTGCCCATCAAAACAGGAGCGCCATCTGCAGCACAAGTTGTTATATTTTCCATTGGTATATTATTGACATCTAAGTATTTTTTTAACTTAATATATATATATATATCAGTAGTGGTTGAGGTGGTCTGTAATGATTTGCAGAATAACATTTCTTCAGAACTGTTGTGTTTACCTCTGGCCCAGCTCCTGTCCCAAGGAATATGCAGGTGGATGTGGGGGAGACATCCACAAGCCGCAGACCTGTGGATGAATCTGCCAATGAAGCCTCCTCTGACCAAGGAAGCATGAGTGACAGGGAAGAGGGGAGTTTGGCAGACAGCCCAGGAGGAGATCAATCATCTGTATCATCCTTGGATTCTGAACAAGAATTAGTGACACATCCACGCACGCATAGATTGATGCATAGGAGACAACAACTGAAGGATTATTACAAGAGAAAATGAGGCCACCTGTGGTTGGGTGGGGCTCCAGTAATTAGGGCTGCTGCTATAAATAGCAGCGTGTGGGTTTGGCCATTGTGAAAGAGTATCTGATCGCAGTTCTTCAGGAATTGTGTATTGCTGTTTTCTGGACTTCGTTGATTTTTCATGCCTTTGAAACCAAAGCAGAGCAACATGTGTGTGTGTGTGTGTCTCACTTCATTGGAAGAAGAAGGGGTGTGAAGTTTCTTCACAGCTGCTAGCTAAGTATTTAATGACTGCTTAAGGGAAATTGTACAGACTACCCGGTTGTTTTGGGACGAGTGCTCTTTGCAATACAAATAGAGTGCTTAGTTTATTTTGAATTTTGTGATAAAGAACATTGTTTTGAATTTTCAAACATGTGTGTGTCTGAAATTTGTACCCTTGAATTTTCGGGAAGCTCCTACCAGAGAGCCCGGCAGGAGCCCGGCAGGAGCCCGGCAGAATAAGAACATTCATCTTTATCAATATATCTTTACATAGGTTAGCTAAGTAATAGTTTGTGATCTTTTTTCAAACTTCTTTAAAGACTTGAAGTAATTTAAATCTGAATTTACGTACACACTATGTTTTGCCTTCAAATAAGCTTCAAGACAACCTCATTTCATTGATTCGTTGGGCAAGTATTGTTGACATAAAAGGCAGAAAGGTGACTGTTCAACATGAATAGCAGGTATGAAGCCAAGTTTTAAATATTCTTGTGAATACTGGTGAACTTTTTTCTTGCTTGCACTATTCATTTTATGTATAGGGTTTGTAACTAAAAAAAATAAATGTGAGAAAAACTTATGGAATGATGCAAATTATTAAAAGAAATAATTATTAAAGAAGATGGCGCAAAAAGAGTGAAACTTAAAATAAACATTTTTAGCTTAATTTATGAATAATAAGATTGTCATGAATGAAAGGGGGGTTGTAACCTATAACTCCCGCTACTCACCCACTCAGTTTGAACCTGAAGCTTAGTGGGGAAATGCTTTGATAGTTCAGTAGATGGAGGTGAATCACATAGGCCCAGCAAGGCTTACTCATGTGTGGCCAAGCCCCAGGTTGCTCTGAGAAGAAAAGTCTTGTAAAACATGGCTCAGAAAAACACAGATTAAAAATAACTGTAAATCTAACAATTTCTTACTTAAAGGAGGCAAGATAGCAGAGTGGTTCGAATTCAGTATTACAGGCTAATTCTGCTGCCCGCTGGTTGCCTACAATTTTACAATTCAAATCTCACTAGGCACAAAGTTGACTCAGCTTTCAATCATTCCAAGGTGGGTAAAATGATGACCCAGATTGTTGGGGGCAATATGCTGACTCCGTAAATTGCTTAGAGAGGGCTGTAAAAGCACAATGAAGCAGTATATAAGTCTAAGCGCTATTGCTATTGCTAAACTTCGGTCCTGGTTCTGTATCCTCACCGCTGGATTTCCCAGAGCAACCATCCACTCTGTTTCCCCACCGAGCAGCTCTCCTTGCAACCACCCAGCAGCAAAGCCCATGGGAAGGAGAGAGATCCCACTAAGGATCCTTAGTGGGAACACATCTGATTAGCTGGCAGTTGCTCCCTTCCCCCCCCCTAGCTGAGATACCAGGCCCTGGGAAATGCACTTTAACAAAGACAACAAAAGGTAAATGAAACACAGTTGTTTCATCACAAATATATAATTACAATTAACAGGTATTCAAAAATTAAATTAATAGCTCCCCATTAAAAATTTCCCCATTAAAAATAAATTTGCCCCCCTGTAGGGTGTGGGCCCCACATTGGGAACTACTGATATAGAGGCTGTAGATTATCCAGAATGTCCTAACTGTAGCAGCGCGTGTAGTTTTGGGTGCCCTAAAGTTCATCCAAGTTACACCACTGGTGCATGAACTGCGCTGACTCCCAGTTGTTTTCTGGGTACAACTCAAAGAGATAGTTATTACTTTTTAAGAGGTACTTTTAAAGCTTAACATGACACTAATCCATGTTATTTATGGTCTGTCTCTCCTTGAGGATATCTGCCTCTCCTACTACATTTGATATTGTGTGTGTCCTCTAGGTCAGCTGCGGCACACTAGTGTGCCGCGAGACACGGCCAGGTGTGCCACAAAGCGCCTAGGGAAGCTCCAGCTGGGCGGGGCGCTGCCGGTGCCGACCTGGAGTTCCCGCTTGCAGCTGTCCCCCAGCTCCTGCTCGATGCCGCGGTTTTCGGCGCTCTCCTGCTGGGCCCCAAAGAAGGAAGGCAGGAAGGAGGAGAGCTTCATTCTTCGTGCCTTTTTCCCGCCTTCCTTCTTTGGGGCCCAGCAGGAGAGCGCCAGAAACCGCGGCATCAGGAAGGAGCCGTTGGAAGCTGCGAGTGGGAGCCCCAGGACGGAGGCCCAGCTGGAGCTTCCCTGGCGTCAGCGGCAAGTGTCCTTTGTGGCCCGGCGGGAGGGCACTGGCGGTGGGAGCGGGGGTGAGGTGGTGGTGGCTGCAGCGGCCGCAGGCAGTTGCGGGGAGATGGCGGCGGCGAGAGGGAGCTCCAGGCGGCGGCGAGAGGGAGCTCTCTCTCTCTCTCTCAGCTGACTGCAAGCGGGAGCCCTGATGGTGGCAGTTGGACGTGCTGCTGGACGTCGTACATGCTGGCGCTGCGGGCCTGGCATATACGGTGTCCAGCAGCACACCCAGCTGCCGCCGTCAGGGCTCCCGCTTGCAGTCAGCTGAGAGAGAGAGAGAGAAAGAAAGAGAGACATATAAGAGAGACATAGCAAGAGAAAAAGAGAGACTTAGCAAGAGAGGCAGAGAGAGAGAGAAAGAGAAAGAAAGAGAGCCATAGCAAGAGAGACAGAGAGAGAGAGAGAAAGAGAGAGATAGCAAGAGAGGCAGAGAAAGAGAGACAGAGCGAGAAAGAGAGACAGCAAGAGAGGCAGAGAAAGAGAGATAGAGAAAGAGAGAGATAAAGAGAGACATAGCAAGAGAGGCAGAGAGAGAGAAAAAGAAAGAGAGACATAGCAAGAGAAAAATAGAGACTTAGCAAGAGAGTCAGAGAGAGAGAGAAAGAGAAAGAAAGAGAGACATAGCAAGAGAGACAGAGAGAAAGAGAGAGAAAGAAAGAAAGAGAGATAGCAAGAGAGGCAAAGAGAAAGAAAGAGACATATAGCAAGAGACAGTGAAAGAGAGAGAGAGAGCAAGAAAGAGAGAAAAAAGCAAGAAAGAGATAGCAAGAGAGAGAGGGAGAGCAAGGGAGAGAGAAAGACATGGAGGAAGGGAAGGAGGGAGAGAGAAAGAGAGCAAAAAAGAGAGGAAGAAAGAAAGAAAGAGGGATGGAGAGAGAGAAAGAAGGGAAGGAAGGAAAAGAGAGAAAGAGGGAGAAATAGAGCAAAAGGGAGGAAGAGAGAGGGGTTTTTTGTCCAAACTTTTCTTTAGCCCGCCCCCCCCCGCCCCCCCTTTCAATGTTCCCCAGGATTTTGAAAATATGAATAATGTGCCGCGGCTCAAAAAAGGTTGGGAAACACTGCTCTAGGTCTCCTTCAAATGTTGTCATTTGATGGGACCTGAGATGTAAACCTTCTCCATAGCTGCTTGAGCCCATGAAGAATAGCCTTCCACCTGAGATTTGAGGAATCCTTACCCCTTTAGCCTTCCAGGAAGCCATGAAGATCTGGGTTTTCACCAAAATGTAGGGATAGAATGGCTATTTCTATGAATAGCATTTCAATGAAAGGCTATTTGATCTGGTGCCTCCCGGGAATGGTGTTTTTGCAGTTATCTCTATTTTTATTGACAGTTGTGAGCCATTTAGGATAATAGTATGAGATCGGTGCCACATTAGTTTTGCAAATACTTACTTACTTACTTACTTACTTACTTACTTACTTACTTACTTACTTACTTACTTACTTACTTACTTACTTACTTACTTACTTACAAGAAGAAGGGCAAGGCAGCATAATTAAACTTGTAAGTTTCTCTTATTATAGCCAATCTCAATAAAAGTAGTGTCATTCCTCCTATGGAGTTGATTTCCTGAGGTGTTCTATCTAGTGAAATCTCTAGAACTGAAGTGTTTTGCTATGCCATAGAGCTGAAAGATGAATAATTTCATATAATTTTATGCCTGGTAGGACATTCATTTCTCTCTCTATATATATATATATATGTATATGTATATGTTTGAGGTGGCCCTTTATCAAGTTTTGGATGGAAAAAAATCAGTAAATTCCAATGGAGCCCAGAAGTTTATTATAAGGAATCAGTTTTGCTTGTTTACAAACTATACCTATCAACATGTCTTCACTTTTTAAAATTAAACAGTGTGTAGTGGGGAAAACATCTTGTTAAAAATGCTTCAGAAGTGAGTAGTTTCATAGAATATTTGTTCACAAATGCATGTAATTAAAACTATAGACCTAAAACAATTCCTTTGTGAATTAACTGTTTCTCTTCACATTCTGTCATGTTTAATTTTGTTGCATTATAGAAACCACCCCTACAGAGAAAAAATGTGGAAAGGCATTTGCTTCAGCTCTGTATGAAAATGAAAACTAATTGAGGCTCTGTAATTAAGTTTTTAACAAAATCCCACCACCACATTAAGACAATTCTACAAAGTGTGCATCGAAGCAGAATTGAAAAGTTAATTCAGAGTGAAATGGATGAGGTTATATTAATCATTAGGTTTTAGTAAAGAAAATATTTAACAAATATTGCATATATTTAGAAATAGTGTTAAGGATACACAAATAAATTAATATCAATTAAGTATTCTAGGCGATTAGCAATATCTATTCCACTGTATCAAGTAATATGTTACAGAAATGCTTATAACATACCGTAAATCACCAGCAGACAGAAAAAAAGTTCAGCCTAATGTTGCCGAATGTAATGTAAGCATTCTGCTCGACTTCAAAAATTATACTACTACAAAATGTTAAGGAAAAATGTGCAGTAAATTCATATGCAATGAAGACCAAGATAGGAATAGTATAGATAGTATTGATGCTTTTGAACTTTGGTGTTGG
Source organism: Erythrolamprus reginae (assembly GCF_031021105.1). NCBI lineage: Eukaryota > Metazoa > Chordata > Lepidosauria > Squamata > Dipsadidae > Erythrolamprus > Erythrolamprus reginae. The sequence goes on from NC_091954.1 coordinate 47,270,372, forward strand.
AGAAGAATCCTAAGAATTTTATGGATATTTGACTAAATCGACCCAGATTTTTTTTACTGAAGGCATAAATCACCAGACTTTGGACAAATTATGCAAAACCTAGTTTTTTAAAAGAAAGTTCTAATGCTGAGGGAGGAAAGAGGAGGATGACATGGTGGATGGACTGTTAACTGTGACAGGTGCACCATTATAAAGTAGAGGACCCAGATTATTGGGGGCGATATTCTGATTATGTAAACTGCATAGGGAGGTACTTTAAAATCGCTCTCTAAGCAGTTTACAGAATCAGAATATCACCCCCAATAATCTGGGTCCTCATTTTACCAAGGATGGCAGGCTGAGACAACCTTGGGCCATTCAGAATCGAACTCCTAGAGTGAGCAGTCATTTAGCCTGCAGTACTGCATTCCAACCACTGCGCCACTATGGATAGACAGTCCTATCAATTTGCAGAGTAATTAAATGAATTCTATTTCTTGCTTTGAACCACTGTCCCCTGTAAATTCTGCATTTCTGCTTTCATCTCCTGTTGGTGTTGAAGTAAGGCTTCCACCATCTCCTGGGGAGACATTAGCAGTTGCCCATGGGTGTGTTATCATCGCTGGAGTTGTTTGCTTCCTGGGAGCAGTGAAACTGATGAAATTAATGTCAGGCGCAAGCGAACAACAGCTTTCAGACAGTATATTTTTAATTTATATTAAATACAGGATATTTATAGGGTATTTTTCATCAGACTACTTTGGGAAGTAGCAGATATAGACCTAAGAGTTGATCTCACCTATTTTCTCCCCTTCTGAATGGACTCTAAAATGGAATTTCAGTACTTTTGGGTACCTGTATCTACTGGGGTATATAACAAACAGTATATTGTGTGTGATTTTTTGTTGTTGTTGTTGAGTCATCCTGGTATATGGGAGGAGTATACAGCTTCCTTTTTTGCTTCTCGGCCCCACTAGGGGCCATATTCCAAGGCAGATAAACCTTTTTATAGCCAACAACTATATAAGTGTAACATATTTTTGCTCTTAATGAAAAGGATATGTGTGTAATATATTTTATCAGCAAAAATATGTTACACAAACAGTATATTGTATATACTGTAAAGGCTTAAGTATACGGCTCCTGTTAAACTGCTGTTGAAAATGTTTTGGAAACTGTGGGCATGTGTGGTTCAGCACATCTAGAACAATTTGCACTATCTATCAGTTTGTTTCCAGGAGGCTGTCGGAAGAACAGAGTTGGGAGTGCTTTGGAAAGTGACAGATGCTTCCTTGCATGGAAAAAAGGAGCATAATTCTAGGATCCTGTATTACTCTTGCTTTATTTCAGAAAATCTTTTTTCCTCAGGGCTTGATTAGCCCCCAATTAGTTCTGCTATCTTTTGGGCAACTGAGATTCACGTTAAGCTAAAGGAATCTTTCTGATGTGAGAAAAGGGAAAAATCTCTCTGAGTGGCAAAAAGCTTAGACGTGCTAGAAGCAAAACAATGTATCTTCAATGAACAGAAAGTAGTCAGATGGACTGACCAACCTGGAGGAAGGGAACCATATATTTAATCTCATGGACAGGGGACAACTATCAATTTACCTGTATTTATTTCAAGGAAGATTGGAGGTTGCTTTTGAAAATATTTTTTCTATACTTCTTGTTTTCTTTCTTTTTTTCTTTATTCTTTCTGTCTTTTTTGCAGTTTGTATTTTTTTTCCTTTCTTCCGATTTCAGTTTGTGTTATCTTTTAATTCTGTAAAACCTTTTAATTTTTTTTTAAAAAAATACAGCATTGTAAGCAATGCTATAGCCTACATTGCTTCAGTAATGTATATCTATTCCATAAAACATTCAACAAATGCATAGTAATAACCAATGCTACCTGGTAATCACCAACCATCTCATTAGCACAGAAATTCTAGTTATATTCTGTGGAGACTCCTGATTGTCTAGGAAAACTGTCTGTCTAGTTCTCAACTTATAACAGTTCATTTAGTGACCATTCTAAGTTACAACATCACTGAAAAAAGTGAGTTAAGATCATTTTTTACACTTATGACCATTGCAGCCTCCTATGATTAAAATTCAGACACTTGGCAACTGACTCATATTTATGACGGTTGCGGCATCCCAGGGTAAGGTGATCCCCTTTGCGACCTTCTGACAATAAGGAAGCTGGATTCACTTAACTGTGTTACTAATTTACCAACTATACTGATTCACTTAGCAACTGTGGCAAAAGAAAAGTTGTAAAATGGGACAAAACTCACTTAACCAATGTTTCACTTAGCAATAGAAATTTTGGGATCAGTTGTGGTCATATGTTGAGGATTACCTGTGCTATGAGCCCAAATACTATTTGGCTCTCAATACTATCCTGATGAACACAATGATAAAAGTATAAGATGAATGTGATATTATAACATTGTAATAATGAATACAATTCAGAGAAACGAAAGAACAATAGACCAAATGACTGAAGCAACTTTTTGAAAGGACAGACATTATTTTGGTAGCCATTCAATATGCTTATAATCAAATGGAACAAAACATGAAAAATGATGTGGCAAGTATTGCAGTCAGAACATATTATTGAGTGATTCAGCTAGATTGCCCTGAGAGTAATACACGTACAGTATCTAATGGTATGCAAATACAAACCAAGGTTCAGCAGTGGTTATCCAGATGTCACAGATCAGTCCTTATTTATGCAAAACCATAGTTGAATTTTTTTTTAAAGCATCATTGACAGAAATTAATTGATCTGTATTCATAGTTCAGTTAAGGTTCCAGAACTTGAGTATCCATTCTTACACATTTAAATCAAATGATCTTATTGCTACAGATTTTGGTCTGCAAACACTAAGGCAGTTTTGTAATGATGACAAAAGTAGTTTGGCATTTTAAAATATTTCATTATCTTGTAATGCGATGCTTGGAAATCACGTGTCAGCTAGGATGAAAGAGAAGGATATACTGTATCCTGAATTTTTCACTGACTGTCCTATTGAGAAGGATATTGCTTAGTCAATTCTCAATCTTCTAGTACAGAAGAATCACAAGGTAGTTTTTGATCATTAATTGAAAAATGTTTCCTTTATTCACAAGACTTACTTCAATAGCAGCTGAACTATATTTAATATTTTTATGATTATGAAATTAATTAATCTTGTCTAAGATACTATTTCTGCATATATTGTTCTTTTAGTTTTATCCAAGGTTATGATTGAAAATAAAGAAGAAATACATGATTAATTCTGGGAGCAGCTGCTTCAACAGATTTGCGGAGCACCAAATTGAGGAAAACTAGTATAAAATTTTACAATATTTCCTAACCATTAGAACTTTAATTCTAATCACAACAGAAAGAACCTTTTTGTACCCATCAGATAAAACATCCTCAGCCAAGCTTTTCTCTTTAATTTTTCTTATTCCTGTGACTAATTTCCTTTCCACAGCAAAAAGGAACGTGTGCAATTTTAATGTGTACTTCTGTGAATGTTAGCTATATTTAATATATATTGAATTCATGTGAACTGAGTAGACTTAAGGGGGGTGGCAATATACTGTACAAAGAAAATATAATTAACCAATTTGTTGATGGGACAGGCAGATGTAAGACTTCTGGTGAGACTGCAGTGCGTTTTCTGAATTTATCTAAGCAAAGTTAGAACAGAACCTTTCTTCTTGTAACTAACTCGAGGTGGTATTCTTGTTCTCTAAGTAGCTGAAAGGGAACTGTGTGATGATTGGCAAAGGATGTCAAATCCACCAGATTGCTGCAGCAGCTAGATGGCAGGAGATTGAGGAACGAGTTTTCCTTTTTTTCTAATTTGGTTTTTTTTTTAAAGGAATGAATAGGTTGGTTTGATGTGGCTCTTCTATAAGTATAAAAAAACATATTTCTTTCTCTTTTTTCTACAAAACCTGTCTCTCTTCTCTCCTAATAGCTTATTTTCTTTCCCCTAGTAAGGACATTAAAGTTTCTATCACAGGACTTGATTTTCAGTGTTTGACCCACTTACTTTTTTTTTTTTTGAAGTCCATTCTACTCTGTCTTGCTTCATTTAGATTCTTGAAAATGGCAGCATTCAATAGGCACTTTTCTTGCAAATTCTGTCGGTATAAGTTATGTTTCGCGTTTTTCCCTCTATTGTGACTGACAGCTTGCATGCATTTACCACACAATTCATTTTTCTCTCCAAACATCTGAATTATATGTATTAGCTGAAAGGCAGCCAAAACATCTGAAAGGGCTCATTGTCTCCAAACTAATATTGTGTCAATATATACTGAGCACAGCACCCAAACAACTGTATATTAAACCTTTTTTCCCCCTCCCAACCATCTTGACTATTCAGGCCTGCATAGGCGAATGCATAACACATCTCAATAAGAGCAGAAAGAAAATTTCTATTTTTATTAATGTCAGCAGTCTAATGTAATGCTCAATCAATTGTTCTGGATACATAAAAATATACCTAAAGAGGGAAAATTATTAATACTGTAGGAAATGCTGTGATAGAATTGTTGGATTATCCTGAACATCCTGCTGAAATCTAAAAATTTAGACAGGAGTTAAAACTATCAAATTGCTTCATAGGCTATATCCCCATATCTCATTAAGTTCAGAATAAATTAAAGATAAAAAGGGAAACAATGTTGTTACATAGCCCATTATAAAGTGCCATAGTGGTGGTTAAAATAAGCATAATTACTCTTACAGTATTTCAGTTTTCTAGCAACACAGGAAAATAATTAATACTCTTATTTTCTGTGATGTGCCTTTACTTAACCTGTCTGTGACATTTGCAATCCATAATAAGTCTATGGGTATATTAGCATAAGAATAATAAAGCGTATTTTCTTATTCTTAGCCTATTATAAAAGAGCAAGAAATTGAGCTATACCCAAACATCCATTTTAAAAATCCAAATGAAATTCTAATGCATACACATGAATCATGGAAAGCCAAGGATGTTGCTTTGAAATTAATTCTCTCTCCCCCATTGTCCTTTCAAAATAGAAGATTAAAACTTGTATGGCAATGTTGACTATGTTTAATTTTTCAATTGTTTCTTTGATGTAACAGATAGAAAGGTTTGCACCTGTGAAGTAAAAAGGCTTTGAACAGATTGCAAACATTCTGCAAACACTTCATCAGAAATTTTAGTTGTCAGCCTCCCCTAACACAGGGGAGCCTTGATGATATCTTTGTGCGCTTTTGACTCCTTTTGATTAATAAATGCAAACAAATTTCTCTCCATAGCCTCTATTGCAATCTATGCATGACAATTAGAGACAACCTCTGGTGAGGGAGGCACTGAAGTCTGTTCCCTCTTCTTCTGCTACAGAATAAATACTTGATGTTTAATGCTTTTTGACAATTAGAGAATGAAAGCTTTTGTAGCTGGGCACCCGGCTTCTGCTCATTAGTCTGTTTTCAGCAATGTAGAATCCATGTTTTCTGTAATATTAATTCTTGTTAAGGAGAAGAATTCTTCCTTTTGGAGCTCTAGGTCCCATTACTGACATCTGAATGAAATATGATTGCCTTCCAAATAGTAGAATATACAGAATTTGTTTCATTAATTCATATATGGGGGTATAAAATAGCAAAAACCATACATAGACATTTTCTAGGCAGTGGTATTTCTTTATTGTTATATGAACCTACCTACCCCACATCCATTAGCTTTGTTGATGGAACTTTGAAGTCTAATAACATCAGGCGGATATAGATTCCCATCCAAATTCCATTGCCCACAAGGACAGAACAAGATTTGTTTGTTTGTTTGTTTGTTTGTTTGTTTACTTACTTACTTACTTACTTACTTACTTACTTACTTACTTACTTACTTACTTACTTACTTACTTACTTACTTACTTACTTACTTACTTATTGGACGTGTATGCCACCCCGCTCCGTGGACTCGGGGCGGCTCACAACATTCCGAAAAAAGATACAATATAAAACATTCCTAAGCCAATTAATAAAATAATTACTTTTTAAAATGTGTCTTAAAAACTAGTCATTTAAAAACAAACAATTACATCCATGCTGTCACATTCAATACATTTACTGGGCAGAGGCTGGAGTCTAGTGTCCCCAAGCCTTCGGAAGGCAAGGAGGGTGGGGGCGATGTGAATCTCTGAGGGGAGTTGATTCCAGAGGGCCGGCCCCCCCACAAAGAAGGCTCTTCCCCTAGGACCTGCCAAATGACATTGTTTAGTTGACAGGAGCTAGAGAAGGTCAACTCTGTGGGACCTGACCAGGCACTGGGATTCATGCGGCAGAAGGCGGTCCCGCAGGTAATCTGGTCCTATGCCATGTAGGGATTTATAGGTCATAGCCAACACTTTGTAATTGGGTCCGGAAACCAATTGGCAGCCAGTGCAGTTCGCGGAGTGCTGAAGAAACATGGGCATATTTTGGTAGGCCCACGATAGCTCGCACGGCTGCATTTTGCACAATTTGTAGTTTCCGAACACTTTTCAAAGGTAGCCCCATGTAAAGAGCATTGCAGTAGTCGTGTGATAAGGGCATGAGCGACTGTGAGTAAAGACTCCCTGTACAAATAGGGCTGCAACTGGTGCACCAGGCAAACCTGGGCAAACACCCTCCTTGCCACAGCTGAAAGGTGGTGTTCTAAGGTCAGCTGTGGATCAAGGAGGACACCCAAGTTGTGGATCCTCTCTGAGGGGGTCCAAAATCCCCCCTCCCTGGGTAATGGACGAACATATGGACGTGTCCTTGGGAGACAGTACTCACAGACACTCCGTCTTGTCTGGATTGAACTTGAGCCTGTTGGCACCCATCCAGACCCTGCCCGCCTCCAAACACCAGCACATCACCGGCACATCACAAAGATTTGTTTTGCTCCTTCTCCTATTTTTGCCTGAAGAGGGCATGTGAACAAACAAACCAATGATGAGTTTTAAAAAACATAATGGGGACTACTTTTCTTCTCTAATTCAACTTCAAAAGGTGGTGATAATCTCTGATCCTTTTCATGTTTCAGGTAAGGGATCCCATGTAGCTTTATTAGATTGCCTTGAAGTGTTGTCAAGAAATACAGTCAAGTATGTAGGAAGGACTGTCATTTTCTTTCTTAAATACAGATATTTATTCATAGTAATGGATCTCCCCAACTAAGGCAGTGTTAGATAATAAAGACAGAAGAAATCTAATGACAAATCCCTTGATTATTTCTTAGCATACTTTCATAGTATTTTGAGGCTCATCTGAAATTCAGAGAACCTGATGCAGCATTTTGTGCCATCTGATTGTGACAGAAGGAGAGCCAGCTTGATGTCATGATTAAAGTCACCAGAGTAGAAACCCGGAGATGATGCATTGTAGGTCTGGGAACAAAGCTAGTGGAATGAGTTTGTGCCAGTCACTGTCTTTCAGCCCTAGGAAGAAGGCAATGGTAAACCTCTTCTGAAAACCTTACCAAGAAGACTGCAGGGATTAGTCCAGGCAATTTCCTGGATTCAAATACTGACCAAAAGACACAAATAACAGTTGTGATCAAGTACATTTAGGAACTGATCATCACACCTCAATGAACTGAGGCTTAACCTAAAAGACAAGTCTATGTTGCCTTTTGAAATCATTCTCTTCCTCCTGATTTTATGTTCATGGTAATCTAGCTGTCCAGACATATTTCTGTTACTGCTAATCTCTAGAATTGGGAAATATGCTGCCATGGAAGTATTTAAAATGATGAAGGGAAATGATTCAGACAGTCCAAGTTACCATAAGCTAAGAATTGACATACAGTAATTTGTAGAAGGGACAAGTGAACTTGTCACCTACAAGCATGGCAGTTTTAGGAGTGAATCTTCCTCTGTGCTACTGCAAATGCAGGGAAATGGCATTAGGGTTGATTTACCAGCTTGGTGGGAGAGAGAAAAACTGAATATGGGGCAGCAATGCCTTGTACAATGTTATGCATGCCTAGCGTGAGATCTAGGGAGCAGGGGATGGCTGCTACTCTTGGGAAGGTCAAAAGCAGTGGGATGACTAACACATTAACAAGCAGAGTGTTTTCAAATGCAGCTAGTGATTGCAGGTAGAGAGGATTAATAGGGTGGCATCAGGTGTGGAGAAAACCTTTCCCTGACATGTTCCAGCTATTGGAAAATCCATAACCTCCCTTCTTCCCAGCAGGTACCAATGGAGGATTTCCTCTCAATGATCAGGCTTCAGAGGAAAAGTTTTCCCCAAGTCTGAAGCACAAAAAATCATCCTCTGTTGCTAACTAAAAGTTTGCAGATTAATGCGATTTGCATCTGGAAACCAATCAGGTAAATATCAGATGTAGTTTGTTCTGAACTTGATAACAGAGTTAGAATTCTATTTTGAAACTCATCCCCTTCCAGATTCCTTTTCTTTTCATTTTCTCTTCGGAACAAGCCATCAATGGGCCCTCGCCTTTAGCTAAACTGGATTTTCCCTTTCTGACAAGTAGATCTTTTTTACCAGGAGACATACTCAGCAAGATGAATCTGTCAGGACAGCAAGCATTCCCATTTGATGGCTCAGTGATTCATTTGTTGTTGAAGTTAGATGCGGTGATTATATTAGCTGGCAGCCCGTTTCCGTTCAACTGATTCACCTGAATGACTAGAATTGCTTTTGTCTGCTCTCTCCTGGAGAAAAGCGTTGTCTCCAGAACAATATATTTCTGATATCTTTCCTCCTTACCGTAAACAATATGTATATGAGTCAGTACTTCTGTAATTTATTTATCCATTAAATTACACAACCTGTATTAAGATTCATAATCATTCACTATGGGGCTTTGCAAACCTTTTGGGCCCCTCCCTATTACTTCCATAAGTTTTTATGCACATTAACAGCAAATTATATTGATTTTAATTTCTGTTTTTGTTTTCATATCAATATTCGAGGGTCGCCCAGAAAGTAATGCACCACATTTTTTTCTTCAACAATTATTTATTGAACACAATGAAAGTTATACATAAGAAAGAATGATGTTTCTTCTACACTCCCTATTTTTCCACATAATCTCTGTCTTGTTCCATGGCCTTCCCCCAGCGAGACACAAGGGCATGTATGCCCTGTCGGTACCACTCTTTGTTCTGGTCACAGAGCCATTTCTGCACTGTGTGAATTGCCTCTAATTGTCTCACCAGCAACTGCAGATTCTCCATAAACTGTACACAAACATTTGTGAATGTTCCCAACAGTTTCTCCGCAGTGAGAAATTCAATGACGACACGCTGCTTGTAATGTACATCATTTGCAGATGGCATTTCGAAACACTGCTGCAGCTACACTATCTGTCTGAAGAAATGCAAAATTTATGCATGCACTCCTGACAATTCAAATAATATATATCTAAAGTTTTGCATTCGTATCATTTCTATAGGATGAGGAAAAAAAATGTGGTGCATTATTTTCTGGGCAACCCTCGTACAATGCATTCAGAGAGATAGAGACACATACACTTAAGACCATACACACACACTTCCACTCTTTCATACACACACATCTATGTGTATGTATATATATATATGAAAATGACAACCTTGGCATTTGAATATAAACTTTGTCATGTTCTAAAAATGACAGCTTATATCATTCAAATTTACTGTTGATGTGTCTCTTTTTTAAAAAAAATCTGGTAATGAAGTTGTAAATGCAGCATTTCTTTCATTACCTATTCATTAAAGAAATGACATGAAAACAGGGTTACCATGGAAATAGCACTGTGAATTCTAAGTACATAATAAGAATTTCATTGTTTACAGTACTGCACAGATAACTGATGGGGTTATTGTAGCTGGTAAAAGTCTTATTTAGCTTCACAAATGCATGGAAAGATGGTGAAGGTTATGCATCTGGTCTTTGACTAGGTTCACGAACATAAGCAAACCTCTTCAACATCATCAGTGTAACAATTTTCTGATTAAAGGATCAAATGTATTTTGAGCTGAATGTCTTCAAGTATTAGTTTGCCCTGAATATTTAAGCATTCAAGAAAAAGTCCATTTCCTCATATTAACCGGTACCACCATTGCACATCCAACTTGTGTGCAATTAGTATCTATACGAATTAATATGCGACACCATGAGTTTGACACCCATGGTATAGAACTTTAACCCGCTTGCTTTTTAAAAAACTCTTATTTACTGAACAAAGAAGAAGGAGGGGAAATCTTTACATAATTACAAAGTTGTGAAAATCTCAAGACTTTTGATTCCCATCCCAAAGTCATGCGCCATCCAATCAAGGTCAGATCTTATTTGTGTGACCATAGCAGGGCCATGAAGTCATGCTGCCAGGTTTTGTTAAAAATCTCAGGGGGGAGATGTTGTTGTTGTTTGTGAAATTATGCATGAAACCTAGTATAGTGGTAACTCTACCTACAAACACCTCTACTTATGAACTTTTCTAGAGAAGAACCAGGTGTTCAAGATTTTTTTGCCTCTTCTCAAGAACCATTTTCCCCTTACAAACCCGAGCCTCCGAAACTGTAACAGGAAAAGGCAGGGAGAAGCCTCCATGGGGCCTCTCTAGGAATCTCCTGGGAGAAAACAGGGATGGAAAAGGTGGGGAGAAGCCTCTGTGGGGCCTCTCTAGGAATCTCCTGGGAGGAAACAGGGATGGAAAAGGCGGGGAGAAGCCTCCGTGGGGCCTCTCTAGGAATCTCCTGGGAGGAAACAGGGCCTCCACCCTCCCTGTGGTTTTCCCAATCACACGCATTAGTTGCTTTTACATTGATTCCTATGGGGAAAATTGCTTCTTCTTACAAACTTTTCTACTTAAGAACCTGGTCACAGAACGAATTAAGTTCATAAGTAGAGGTACCATTGTATTAGATTCACACTTAAATGAAGCAGCGAGCCACAGTAACATTTTTCTCCAAGCTGTAGCTGATGTAGAACGGCCAGCAAGTGCCAGGGTAGCTACTTTTAAGGACTTGTTTGGAGCTTGCCAGCCACTGACAGTCGTTTAAAATTCCCGCTGCGTGATTGACCAATCAGTGGCTAGTATGCAAATAATCAGATACACATCTGTTCGTAACAGCTAGCATTGGAAATTGGCTATCCTTGAGGTATCTCTGCTGTCATTATTAACAAGCTCTTGGCAACAAGAGATTTGGATATCACCTTGCTTGGCATGATGCTATTCATGTTTTCCTTTGAAATCTATTTGCTTGAACTAATAATAAAGCTCAAAATCCCTTTATTTACTGGTGTGTATTGTCGGTGGATCCAAAAGAACCAATTGCCTGGCACCTGATCACTGCTCTAACACTTGGCAAAACAGACTAGAGGGGATGTCTTGCAGCTGCACTGGAGTCCCAAGGAATGGAATAAGAGGAAGCCGAGCTAATAGTTTCTGATACTGCTTTGGACTTTATTATGCATGATGATAAACATTTGTTTGTCCCCAAATCAAGGTTTGGGTTTGCTCTTAATTTAAAGCATGCAAAGAGGAGAAAAGGGATGTACCCAGTGTGATTTAACTGTTTCCACCCTCATTTCCTTATCTTGCTATATTATGAAAAAGTAGAGTTCTCAGAAGCTGTTACGCATTGTGCTCCTTACTCATTGATGTGCCTGGAAAAAGTTTCTACATAAAGCCAGCCCTAGCCATTATTTTTCTATTTTTCACTGTATAGTACAATGGTGGTGAACCTTTTTCTCCTCGAGTGCCGAAAGAGGGTGGACGTGCGCTATTGCGCATGCACAAGTACCGCCACCCATAATTCGGAGAGGGGCAGCATACAAATCTAATAAATTGTTATTGTTATTGTTATTGTTATTGTTATTCTGATTCTGATTCTGATTCTGATTCTGATTCTGATTCTGATTCTGATTCTGATTGTTTCAATGCCTGGGGAGGGCAAAAACAGTTTCCTCCGCTCCCTGGAGGCTGGAAATGGCCTGTTTCTCAGCTTCCGGTGGGCCCAGGTTAGCTCTCCCCAGGCTCCAAAGGCATCCCTGGAACTGGGGAAGAGTAAAAAAGCCCTCCTCCATCCCCCGGAGGCTCTCTGGAAACCAAATATGCCCTCCCAGATCCTCTGTGCAAACCAAAAATCAGCTGGCCAGCACACACATGCACGTTGGAGCTGAGCTAGGGCAACAGCTCGCATGCCAGCAGATATGGCTCCGTGTGTCACCTGTGGCACCGCTGCCATAGGTTCGCCAACACTGGTATAGTATATATATTTTTAAGAGTTACATTCTTCAGTTTCCACTTTAGTGGATCACCTGCTGTCTGACCTTCCATCTCTGTTCTGCTGTTATGTACATAAAAGTTAAAACTTCAATAACCAAAAGTTTCTCTTTACGATTATCCATGCTAATTACCCACAGTACTGTTTCTATTCAATAAAGCTACTTGGATAATATAAATTTATTGCCTTTTTCATGTTTTTCCTTTCATTTTTTGCTAACCTTTTGTACTATTTTGCCAGTTAATTGTTGTTGATGGTTTCTGATGTTTAATAAATATCAAACTGCATTCTTTGCTAGGTGAGCTAATTGGTCTGGATGCCTGCTGTGATTTGGACACAGAGATTAACTATGGAACTTTTTAAAAGCTCATTAAGTTTGCAAACTTAAGAGTGGGACAAAACATGCTCAAATTCTATCTGGATAAACCTGCAGTGGGTAATTGTGATACTTCTAATTTTGAGGAGATCTCTAGTACAGTGATTAAAATTTAATTATTAAAAATAAATGGTATCTTTATATTTTTCCTCAATTAAATCTTAAGTTTTATTGTTTGGGGGAAATCATGATACTACAAAGCTTAAGAAACCTTGTGCTTGAACTTGGCTAAAATAGAGAAATCCATTGGAATTTCACCTAATTGCTCTTATAAGCTCCATTCAAGTTTTATAACTTCAAATTTTGAAGTTTCGCAGTTCCTCCTTCCTTCATTATCATGCATATAAAAGCATTCTTGGTCAGATATTCTCAATGCATGAGGAGAAACTGTTCAATGGCATATATTTTAGCTTCCTTTTATTTATTATTTATTTATTGGGCTTTTATGCTGCCCCTCTCCAAGGACGCGGGTGGCTTACAACATATAAAGGAACAATATAACATCCTAAATCCAATTAATCTAAATTAATAGTCTAAAAACCAAAAAACCATAAAAAGACACTCATTCCCATTCAATCAGCTAACTCACAATACATTCGTTGGGAGGCCCCGAGCTTTCTGCTCTCCCACGTGAGCCGAGGGATGCCTGCGGTGAAACAGCAAAGGGCAGGCAACCCGGCTGGAGCTCGGGCAGGCGGCTGTTGCTTGCTGGTCCCAGCTGCCGCTCTAGGCACCACAGTGAGAATTGGCTGCTGCACATGTGCAGTAGCCGAAATCTCATGGTGATGTCCTTGCAGCAGCAAGATTTGGTAAAAATTGCTGTTTCTTTGCTTCTGAGCATGCACAGAAGCAAAAAACTGGTAATTTTTACCAGAATTGCATTGGGTGCACATGCACGCACATGTACGCCTAGCGGAAATGGGGCAGACCTACGCACTCCACTTCTGCTGCCGGAACAGCGTTCCTGCCATTGTGCCCTCTCTAACAATGGATGGATGGATGGATGGATGGATGGATGGATGGATGGATGGATGGATGGATGGATGGATGAATTTTACTTAATTTATAGTGCCATCAGAAGTTTCATCTAAAAAAAACCTATTGGACCACCAGTGTCGCTCTTGAAGACATAAAATTGTACTGCCAGCAATCCAAGTGTTCATATATCACAATCAATTACAGTCATGTTCCCACTATTAACACTAGGAATATGTTGTGTTTTTAAATGCCCAAAGGAATAATAGCAACCTACAAAGAATTGTACTACTCACAAGTAAATTTGAGAGTGTACTCTAATAGCCTTGGAATTCATTACTATTCCACAGCATCTATTCTTTCTTGCAAAAAGCCATAGGAATCTGCTGTTTTTTCAGATGTCCAAAGGAAAGTGTTGAATTACTGAGCAAAGTACCACAAAAGATTGCAGGAGCCCTAATATTGCTTATAGGTTAATGCAATCTTACCAGCAATCCTCCCCAATAATCTTCCTTCATTGAATGAAACCATGGGAATAAATTGCACCTCCAAGGGATAATAGAAATGAATGAGAGTGAAAACAACTGCTCTAGAAAAAAAATTGCACCATTGTGTAGAAAAGGCATAATATTTCTCATATAGATGTACAGGTACATTTACCTATTTTAAGTGCATAGAAATAATGGATAATATATGGATATGATTTATCTGTCCTTGCAAATATCTTTCAGATGCATTGATAGAATAATAAAGCTCCACAAAAGGAGACAGGAAAAAATATGGGGTGGGGGGCAATGTCTATTCAATCAGGACATTGATATCAACATACCTTTGTCAAAAAGCTACAGAAAAAGCTGATCTTTGAACAGAAGTGCATTTTATTTAAGAAAAAAATGTCCAACTAACAAACATTGAAGAACAAAAATGCCCAACTAACAAACAAACAAAAATCTGTTTGGCTTCATACATTCCAGGGTTTTGATATTTTTGCAATGGTGGACATTGGAATAATTTGCCATTTCTATTGGTCATAGGAATGTATTGTTACAAAAAGATGGTTTATAGAAATAGAGGAGCCTTAAAATTGTCCATCGGTGTTTCAGCAGTTTGAACATCTTTATTCCTTCACAACAAGGACCATTCCTTCCGAGTAGCCATAAAATCCATTACTATATGAAAGTCTACAAGAAACAGAAGCTTTTAATATTGTAGTAGCAATGCATTTATCATTCTAAGAATACTGTCGGGTTCAACCATAGCCAGATAATCCCCTCACCCCAATAATAATACGTACTAACTTCTCTTCCAAATGACCGACACCATGCATTGGATAGAAGCCTCGCAATTTGGATTGGAAAGCTATTATTGATCATTATTGAACAAGAGATGTATTTCTGCTATTCTAAACATATTGATAACTTTGTCTCTTTACAGCACTTACTATTGTTTCTGAGGCAATCCACTGTGTTTTGAAATCAGCGTGGCAGTATATTGGATTAAGAACATTAGTCTAAACGAAATGGGAGAAAAGATATTAAAATTCTGTACACAATGGAAAAAATCATTAATAATAATAATAATAATAATAATAATAATAATAATAATAATAATTAGATTTGTATGCCGCCCCTCTCCGGAGACTTGGAGCGGCATACAATTCATATCTCGTTCTTTCGAGAATGTTTTAGGAATTGCTATTGGCTGAAATTTCTTTGGCTTAAATTGGAGTAGATATTATTTTTTAATTGATTGATCAGCTGATTATGCACTCTCCAGTCAGTGTTGAATCTTAGTGACCAGATAGATAGATATTTTCCATGATGTCTAAAATGGTATAGGGCAATGATGGTGAACCTATGGCATGAATGCCACAGGTGGCATGCGGAGCCATATCTGCTGGCACGCAAGCTGTTGCCCTAGCTCAGCTCCAACATGCATTATGTGCTGGCCTGCTGATTTTTGACAGAAGTTCTGGGAGGGCATATTTGGCTTCCAGAGACCCTCCGAGGTGGGTGGGGGAGGCGTTTTTACCCTCCCCCGGTTCCAGGAAAGCCTTGGGAAGGTGAAACACGAGTCTACTGGGCCCACCAGAAGTTGGGAAACGGGCCATTTCTGGCCTCCAGAGGGCCTTCGGGGAGTGGGGGGTAGGGGAAGTGGTTTTTACCTTTCCAGGAATTGAATTATGAGTGTGGGGACTCATGCATGTGAGATAGCATGAGCACACGCTCTTTTGGCACCAGAGGAAAAAAAGGTTTGCTATCACTGGCATAGGGTTTTCTGCCTAAGCAGGGGGTTGGACTAGAAGACTTCCAAGGTCCCTTCCAACTCTGTTATTCTATTCTATTCTACTCTAACCTGGTCCTTCAGGCCTTGCAATGGTGCAGTTACAAGTGCACTGAGGGCCTTCCGTCCCCTGTCCTATTGCTCTCCTATATCTCCTATACCTTTCTTCTATTCCTATATCTCTTCTTCTATTCTTTCATTGATATGTTCTATTACTATATCTTCTCTTCTATTATTTCTTAGATATATTTTACTATGAGTATCTCCTCTATAACCTTCATCATGTATTTTACTATGTGTGTGTGTGTGTGTGTGTGTGTGTGTGTGTGTGTATATATATATATATATATATATATATATATATATATATATATATATGTCACATGTTTAAGCTGAATTTGAAAATTAAGGGAGACTAGGATAGATCTATTTCGGCCTTATTTTGGCCTCATCAGCTAGCCATACCCACTGGGACTTGAACCTGCAACCTTTGCCTTGTAAGGCAGAGAATTATCCTCTAGGCTACAGTATCCAATCCCTTCAGCTCTGTACCAGGGAAGGGTTACATTTTGTGTCGAATCACCCTGGTATATTGAAGGAACATCACAGCTCCTTTTTTGCCTCTCGGCCCAACCCAGGGCCATTTCCAAGGCAGTTAATTTTATTGATAGCCGACAATTCTATTTGTGTGTGTGTGTGTGTGTGTATATATATATATATATATATATATATATATATATATATATATATATATATATATATTTGTTTTCGTAAATTTTCACGGGTATATGTATGTAGATTGTTCTGAGTTCGGGTTTTGCCCTGTGTAATGTTTTGCATGTCTATGCGACGTTTCGGCGAAATCACATTCACCATCATCAGGCTGGAGTTCCAATCTTTGTGTTTTTGCAAATGAATATTAGCAACTGACATTTCTTCTTAGCATGTAGTGTGGGGGTGGAGATTTGCTTTGAATGTATATATATATCCACTAAAACCCTCATTGTGTATTGGACAAAATAAATAAATAAATAAATAAATAAATAAATAAATAAATAAATAAATAAATATTGGCATTATAAGCAAGTCTGTCCACCTTGCTCATTTCTTTCTTTCTACTCTATTGGAATACATATGTCTAATGCTTCTGAAGTGAATATCTCAATTAATCCCTGACAGACATAAAGCCTCAAGTATGATATGACAGTTCAATGATTTGGCATTTTCATATTCTGCGATAAAATGGTCCATTTCTTCCCATTGACATTAGGAAGATGTCAGGATATTTAGGAATGCTGCGCAGGTGATAATGTAATAATATATCATAATAGGGTAGCATCCTTGGCATGCCAAACACACAGTCCTGTAGATGACTGAGGTGAAGAAAACTTAAAAGTATAAAAAATTAAAATAATGTCTTTAGATCATGAAATACTTGGGGAAGACTCCAAGTACTGAATTATACATATGAAGATTTTCTTGCTGCAAGATGTTCTTGGAAAAAATATATGGTAAGGTTGGAAGAAGCTGACAAGATGAGTAAAGCTATTACTTTGCTCTCTCTTTGAATACGGATTACCCTTTATGTAAGTGCCACAGGAAATGATCTAGCAACACTCAAAACTAGTACACAAATATCTAGCAATATCTAAAATCTCCTAAAGTCTCCTGTGGCCATGCCACCACTTTCAGTATCCATTTAATACACCGGTTCAGTCCAGTCGACAGAAATAACAATTTTAAATTCGCGTTTATTTGTGGGGGGGTTTTAAAAAAAAACAACAACAACCAAGCTTTAGATCTATACTTTCCTGGCCTTATTGTTGATTTCCACTCTATCAATTAAGTTTTCTCTGTTGGTAAGGAGTCTCTTGAGAATAAGCCCTCATCATCTTGTGTCTCTGCTCTCTGAAGGATAAAGTTAACAATACTTCCTGGAAACAATCATGCCTGGCAGATTTTGTTTCTCAAGAGATTTTAGAATAATTAAAGATTACCATGCTTCAGGACGCCTAATTTTATTTCCTTCTTCCATAATAGAATTTCAGTTGAAATCGCTACACTCAACCTATTTTAAGTAGCTGCTACTTGGGATCAGTTTATTAGTAGGGGCAATGTTAATTGTATATTAAACTTTGAAGTCTTCTGAATCATTGTATATATTTGAATCAAGAATTTTCTAGGTTTTTTTATATCCACCAAACACAACAAAGTGTTTTTTTCTTACTGGTCTCATTTCACTTGCATCAACTTGAGTTTCCCTTCTGCATTTCTAGTAGTCTTTAAGAGGCTTCTACACAAGTAACGGACATGGATTACAAGTAACAGTGATGGAAGAATGAGGACTTGGATGTGATGATATCAATGCAAAAATCCTGCCCTTATATACTTGGGTCCTAATGTCAAATACAAGTACATAAGTCACTTACAGTATATGGACATGAGGTGTCCATATAAAAATGATTGTATATATGGTCAGTTATATGGTCAGACAGTTATTTTTGGATTTTTGAGACGTACGGTTACTCTTTTAGCACAAGTCTGTGCAGTTCTCATTCTAGTACATTCTTGCCACCACTCAGAACCTAGACAATTATTATGGTATGATAGAAGGTGAGTGTATTGTTGCCAAATATTTATGAATTACGGGACCGCATCTGTCCTCATATCTCGCTGCAGCCAGTAAGGGCCCACAGTCAGCCTTCTCCAGGTCCCATCTGCCAAACAATGTCGGTTGGCAGGACCTCAGGGAAGAACCTTCTCTGTGGTGGCTCCAACCCTGTGGAATCAACTACCCCCAGAGATCCACACTATCTCCTCCCTAACGGTCTTCCAGAAATGCACAGTCAGCCGATTTAACGGCTGGCCAAAAATTGTGCATGGGGCTCAGAAGAACACGTTCTCCATTGCCATAAGAGGCATCAGCAATCTCACAGTATTGTGAGATCGCGCAGCAAGGCTTTGCACTTCTGCACGCAGCATTTGGGTGCTGGGGCATGCCTGTGCGAGCCCTATAAATAGGGCTGCACCGTCAGCATATTTTCCCCTTGCCCCTGGCTCCAGAAGAAGAGGACACCCACCCACCCTCTCTATCTTACAGTGTGCCTTTAAGGGGTCGCCCATGGGAGCCAAATAGGATTTTTTTGCGGTCTCAGCGCTTTCGGGGCAACCATTTTTTCGCTTATTCCATACTGGGGAGTGAGGATGGACTGGTTAGGGGGTGTAGCGCATTTGATAATTGCCTTCCCTTTGGTCACTAGGGTTGGCAGATTAGGGGTGGAAATGGCCAGTGGTAGCAGCTCCGTGTTCTCCTTTTGGGCATCTCTTGAGAGATGATGGGTAGTCTCTTGCCAGGAGCTCAAGGTACTGTGCAGCCGGGGCAATTGGAGAGGGGGTGCCCTTGGTACTCACCTATCCCAATAACCAGAAGGGGATGGGACGGTGAGCCCTCCCACTTGCCAAGGCATGGCCAGGAACCAGGTGAAGGCATTGAACTTTCACCTTGTTCAGCAAGGAGCTACGCACATAGTTGACCAGGAAGGTTATTCATGAATTATTTCCTCCCCAAATTTTTTAGTGGCCTCTGCAGGTCCTGGTTATTGGTAGATAATCAGCTAAAGTTATTTAACTTTAATAAAGTGACCCATTTTAAACCCAACTCTTGGTGTCCGTGTTCTTATTCGGCCTACGGCGCAAAGCTGTGTTTTTGTTTTTTGTTTTAAATAGTTTTTATTGGTTTTATAGGTTTACATAAAACAAACATATAACAGTGCACAGTGCATGTGCCCATCACCTAACAACACACACACCCCGTCACCCCCACCACCCCTACAAGAGGATTCAAAACATTTTACTTATTTATCTATCTATTAATCCTTGGCTCTATCTTGAACAAATATTACTAAAAGAGTGATTGTAATTTATTTTTCATATTTACATCACAGATTCTACTTAACATATAGTCTTTTACCTTGTTCCATTGCACCATCAGCTTCTCCAATTTATTCTCATCAAAATTATTTAATCTTATTTCCATAATTTCAAAATGTATGTGATCCACCATATACCAGTACCAATTTTGTACTGTCCATTTTGTAGAATCTTTCCATCCTAATACCATCACCGCTTGAGCACTTTCCAATGCTGCGGTTTTAATTTCCTTAAATTCTCCTAGTTCCCTATATGTAATTAAAATTGCTATTTCTTTTGTAATAATCCAGTTAATGTTTAACATTTTATTAATTTCATTCTGGACTACATTCCAGAATTTCTGAATTTCTGCACACTCCCAGATCATATGCATAAAAATTCCTTTTTTCTGGCATCCGTGCCAACATTTGCCCTTCTCTTTCCCCTGGAAGTGTGCAATTTGTACAGGTGTATAATACCATTTATGTAAGATTTTTCTTCTCATCTCTCTAACTCTCGTATTTTTAATCTTGTATATATTTTCTATTGTTTCTTTCATTTCTCTTTCATCTATTTGTAAATCATCCTGCCAACATCTTGTTAAACTTTTTGTTACTTCTTCTTCCATCTGCAATAGCATTCTATATATATTACCGGCTTGTGCTTTACTTTCATTTATCTTTTCACTTATTATTTTTTCTAAACTATTTTCTTCCCGTAAGAAGGCTTCTTTATTCTCACTTTTGTTTAAGTATGTACATATTGCATTAATCTGCAACCATTTCTGTTTACCAATCCACCATTCCAATCTAGTTCTACTAACTCTTCCATCTTTCTCATATAATTGTTCAATTCTCATTATCCCTTTACTATTTAATATTTTAATAATTCTACTTAGGTTAACATCATCCCCTATATTCAATACATGTAACGTTGATACGGCGCAAAGCTGTTAAAACCTGGCTTTTCAAACAGGCCTGGAATAAGAGCCAGAGTGATTGTAATGTATGCATGTTTTTTTAATGATATTATCACTTTTGCTGGAGAGACGGAGTAACGACACGGACACAAGAGCTGGATTTAAACTGGGTCATTTTTATTAACATAAATTTGCATAATTTATTCATTAAATTTGCATATATTAAAATAATCAACTATGACCCGGCAATGGACCTGCAGGGTCAAACAAATACTTCCGGGGCGGAAATGACGTTAGGACAAAAAACTTCCTGGGCAACTCATGGGCGTATCTCGATGCAAGTCCAGGTGAGGGACCACTCCATCACCTGTGACCCTGCCATGCTTTGCATGAGGGGGGTCCCACCGGCTAACCCCAATCCGGGAATTAAAGGTGCAGGACCCAAAGACAGGTTCCCCCCAGCTGCTCAGGCAGTCGCTCCCTCCATGAGCTTGCGGAGAACCTGTCAATCATCCCCAAAGATGCCCAAGGGAGAATGCGCGGTTGCTAAACCACCCCCCAGTTTTCCGCCCCTAACCTGCCTACCCAAATGACCAAAGGTAAGCCAATTAACCTAATAAAATGCAAGCACCCCCTAACCGCACATCCATCTCCCCAGTGTGGAATGGGCGAAAAAACAGCCCGGCTAAAAGGCAGAACTGCAAAAAATTCCCATTCGGCCCCCAAAGGGCGACCCCTAAGCACACTGCAAAATAGGGAGGGTGGATGGGTGTCTGCTCGTGGCTGCTGTCCGGGCTGAGCCTTGGGCCTGCTCGCCCTTAAATAGGGCAGGCAGGCCCCGCCCGGACCAATCAGCAGCCGGGCCAATCAGGCCCAAAAAATCCCGAGCGAAGTCTCGTCTCGCGAGACCTCGCTCGGGATGCAAAATGGCGGCCACCATGAGGGTCCGGTGTCTCCTGGTCCCTCCAGCAAAGCCTGCCACCGGGTAAGTCCGGCGCCGTCATTGCTGGAGAGACAGAGTAACGACACGGACACAAGAGCTGGATTTAAACTGGGTCATTTTTATTAACATAAATTTGCATAATTTATTCATTAAATTTGCATATATTAAAATAATCAACTATGACCCGGCAATGGACCTGCAGGGTCAAACAAATACTTCCGGGGCGGAAATGACGTTAGGACAAAAAACTTCCTGGGCAACTCATGGGCGTATCTCGATGCAAGTCCAGGTGAGGGACCACTCCATCACCTGCGACCCTGCCATGCTTTGCATGAGGGGGGTCCCACCGGCAAACCCCAATCCGGGAATTAAAGGTGCAGGACCCAAAGACAGGTTCCCCCCAGCTGCTCAGGCAGTCGCTCCCTCCATGAGCTTGCGGAGAACCTGTCAATCATCCCCAAAGATGCCCAAGGGAGAACGCGCGGTTGCTAAACCACCCCCCAGTTTTCCGCCCCTAACCTGCCATGGAGCGTGGGTCAGATCTCTATCTTGGCCCCCCGACTCCCCCCTCTAGCTGCGCCAGCTCACGCAGAGACCGCTGCAGGTCCTGTAAGAAAATGGTGTTCCCCTGTTCTGACAGGTGAACGCCGTCGGCCCGGTAAAGCCATGGCCGGTCTATGGTGATGAGGGGATGGGCCACTACAACCACACCTAGTTCCCTAACTGTTTTGCCCAGGGCCCTATTCACTCTACGCCTCGCCCTGTGAATGGCCCTAAGGGAAGTGGCGTCCCTCCACACGATCCTAGGTAGGATCTCCGACCACACCACTTGCGTGGTGGGCCACACCTCACGAAGCCTTCGCAGGTCTTCACGTGCCTGGATGATCAGCGCCAGGCCTCCCAGCATACACAGGTCATTGCCACCTAGGTGCAATACCAGCCACCTGGGTGCGGCCACGGGATGCTGCCCACCCAAGCCCACCTGGGCACGACCGCCCAGCAACGCCGGTAGGAGACCCTCCCACCGCATACCTCTCTGGCCCATCCAGGCAACCTTGACCCACCGCCCCAAGGACAACTGGGTCCCGATGGCGCTCCTGGCTGCTGAGCGGCCGGCCCAAAATATCATGCTGTGGCACACAGCAGCGCCGTCGGTTTCACGTTAGCCTGGGGACCTGCAAGAGGACACACACAGAGAGGTTACCTAGCCTAAGCCCTGCCTAGGATCCTCAGCGGGCCTAACATAACCCAAATATGCCACTGACCGCCAGCGGCCAATCTCCCGAATCCGAATCCGGGAAACCAGAAAGTGCCGCGCTAGTGGCGGCGCCGATACGGAACGAATGCGTTCCATAACCGGCGGGATCCATGCCTACCCGGGCCATTGCCCTGGACACTAACACCCAAAATTGGTAGCGGGTCAGAGGGGTACCGTCCCAATGCCTAAGCAGGTACCCTTGCCCTGACCCCCATAAGCTACAATAAAGCTGTAGGGCAGCCACCAGACACACCGACTGGTCGGCGGCCGCACTAAGCTGGATACTAACCCCTCTGTGTAGCTGATCCGTTTTAGACTGCCTTAATACAAGGGACACCCCCCCTTGTCTAAAGGCCAGATCAGCATACTGGAAGGCACGGAGCGACGTGTCAGCCTGAGATGATGCCATGGCCTCACTGACCCTGAGGGCCCCAAAAAACATGACACAAGTCGCTGCCCTAAAAAGACGGGCCTCATACAAGGAGGCACACAGACTGTCAAAAGCCCCATTAATCAAGGACAGCTGCTGAACCGTCAGAGCCCGACGAGCGTCACCAGGGCCCCCCGCATGCTCCCTCATCCAGCCTTCCAGCATCTTCTGGATGCGGAAATCACCAGAAAAATCCGCAAACCCCCCCGCCTTGGACAGAAAGGCGAGGCCGGCTAACCTGGACCAGATAGTCCTAACTGACAGGCCACGCTGCCTAAGCTGGACGCAAAACTCGGCCAGGTGCTCTACAGGGACAGGCCAACTAAGTTGGTAACCTCTGCCCTGCCTGAAATCCCCAAACTCCTTACCTGCACGCTGGTATGCCCGAAGGGTGCCGGGCGCTACAGACAAGGAGATTGCCCTGGATGCCTCATCTCTCCACCACTCTGGATCCCCCCCAGACTCCAGAGGTGGCCGGGGAACGCCTCTGGCAACTCTCGGGCCCACGGGGCCAGGGTCCGAAACCTGGACAACTGACCACGGGACAAGGCATCAGCGACCCCGTTGTCCAACCCGGGGACATGCCTAGCCAAAAACAATGCGTTTAGGGACAAGGACCTGTGCACAAAATGGCGGACAAGCCGCATGACCCTGTCGCTCTTAGAGGACAGGGCATTCACCACATGGACAACCGCTAGGTTGTCACACCAAAAGTGCACGGTCTTGTCCCTAAACTGCTCCCCCCAAAGCTCTAATGCCACTACTAAGGGGAAGAGCTCTAAGAACATAAGGTCCTTAACCAATGAAGAGGCACTCCATGCTGGAGACCATGCCGACCAGCACCACTGGTCACCTAAAACTACCCCAAAACCACAAGTCCCCGCGGCATCAGAACAGAGCTGCAACTCGGCTTCCAAAAGAAGCTCATGCCTCCAAAAAGACAAACCATTAAACCTGACCAAGAAATCCCGCCACACGCCGAGGTCAGCCCTGACCCCAGCGCAGAGGCGGGTACGATGATGGGGCAAACGTAGCCCCTTCATCGCGTCGTACAACCTCCTGGAAAAAGCCCTACCAGGAACAACCACCCGACAGGCAAAATTAAGAATCCCTGCCAATTCCTGAAGCTGCCGTAGGGTAACCTTCCGGCAGCCCAGCACCTCATCGAGCTTTCTTCTGATCTTAAGCAACTTCTCTAAGGGTAATCTGGACGATTGCTCCACTGAGTCCAATTCAATACCCAGAAAGGTAATCCTGGTGGCAGGGCCTTCGGTCTTCTCAGAGGCTAAAGGCACCCCTAATTGAGCACAAAGGGCTTCGAAGTCCCGCATTAGAGCAAAACATTGCTCCGAATGCGCAGGCCCCACCAACAAGAAATCATCAAGGTAGTGAACGACAGTACCCAGACCACTGTGCCTCCTGAGCACCCACTCCAAAAAGGTGCTAAAACTCTCGAAAAGAGAGCACAAGACAGAGCAACCCATAGGCAAGGCTCTGTCCACGTAATAACCACCTTTGAAATGGAAGCCCAACAGCTCAAAGTCGTCTGGGTGTATGGGGAGGAGCCGAAATGCCGACTTAATATCGCATTTACCCATAAGGGCTCCTGTCCCACACTTCCTAACCATAGTCACGGCTGCATCAAAGGATGCATACCGGACTGAACAAAGCTCGTCAGGAATGAAGTCATTCACTGACTCCCCTTTTGGAAAAGACAAATGGTGAATCAACCTAAATTCACCACTCGCCTTTTTGGGGACCACACCTAAGGGAGACACACGAAGATTCGGGAAGGGCAGCTCCGGGAAGGGCCCGAGGACCCTGCCCTCGGCCACCTCCTTCCGAATCTTTTCCCTAACAATGTCTTCATGACCAACAACCGACCTAAGGTTGTCAGACATGAAGGCCCTCCTAACACCCATATAAGGGATCCTAAATCCCTTCGAGAATCCTAGCAAGAGAGCGGCCGCTCTCGAGTGAGGGTGGTAGTCACCCAACCAACCCTCAAGCACTTGTAAATTGATTGGACTGGGCCCCTTTACCCCCAACAGGTGGGGGAGGCTTTGGGGGACCCCCGCTGTTCTTTTCCGCTCCCTTCTTGGGGCGGGGACACACGGCTGAGGAATGGTTCCCCCCACAATTCCCGCATGCGTGCCGAAACCTGCAAAAGGGACGAAAACACGCCCCTTTTGCGGCGAACTCATGGCACTCCGGGGAGGCCCCCTTTCCTGCTCTCCCCGCCGCGACCTTGGCCGGCGCGGGAGTCACGGGCTCCTCTTACATAAAATGACCGCTGTCGGTCCTATCACATCCTTCCTTACCGGACATATGAGTGGCCTGGAACCAAAGGTCCGGGACCACCATATCCCAGGGCAAGTAGGGGTCATGGGCGATACGCATCCTAAACCCCTTATCGTAGTGCCTCCAGATCGTGCCTGCGTACTCAAAGTGGGCTCTCGCTATCAAATCAATGTATTTCAGCAAGGCAGCGGCCCTACCCGGCTGCCTCTGAATCACTACCGAAGCGAAAGTCAAAAAAGCGTACAGCCATGAGCTGAAACACTTGGTGACTTTCGTCTTCTTCACCTTCTCCCCAGGCACCACCTCCTTGTCCTGCTTGGGGACCTCCCTATTTAAAAGGGAGAAAAGGTCCACATATTCCCCCTGCCAAATCGCTTCCTTCACCGATGGGTGGAGATGATAGCCCAATGGTGTAGCGGGCAACCCACAAGGGATGGCCCCAGGCTTGATGCTGGCGAACGGGTCCCACACCGTGGCGGTCCCCGCCCCCAGCACTCCAAGCCCCGGTGGGTACACCAAAGAGGGCGGTGGCATAATGGCCGGCGGAGGAGGGATCCAACCCCCCACCCCTGTCCCAGGTGGGAAAGATACCCCTGACGCCACTACCGGCGGGGCCGGCGGGGACCAAACCTGCCCACATGTGCCCGCAGTGGCCCCCAGAAAGCTATTGCCACTCCCCAATGCAGGCGGGATAAACCCTGGACCCTGCACGGGGAGGAGCGGTGTAGTGCCCGAGTGTGGTGCAACCTCACCTGCCCCTTAAGGGGTGGAAGCCATCCATGGGGGGCCCATCCTAGTTGGGCCCTGGAATGATGACCACTGCCCTGACTGGGCCATCTGCCCGGTCTGGGCCGTCTGCCCGGTATGGGCCGTCTGCCCGGTATGGGCCCTCCACCCGGCAAGGCCTCACCGCCCACCACTGCAACCCCAGGCCTTTTATACCCAAGGCCGCCCTTCCCCAAAGACTCCTGAGTGCCCCCGAGGCCAACGAAGGGAAACACCCCACACCCACACCCCTGGGGCAACGGAGCTCCAAACCAGAGCGGAGCCCAGCCGATGCTGGCTCCGCTGCTTCCACGAGCTCAGAGGAGGCCTTTTCGCCAACAATCTGAGGCCACAAAATGGCGGCACGCACGAGGCCGACACAAAATGGCCGCTGCAAGCAGACTGACAAGTGTCTGCTCGTGGCTGCTGTCCGGGCGAAAAGGCTGAGCCTCGGGCCTGCTCGCCCTTAAATAGGGCAGGCAGGCCCCGCCCGGACCAATCAGCAGCCGGGCCAATCGGGCCCGAAAAATCCCGAGCGAAGTCTCGTCTCGCGAGACCTCGCTCGGGATCCAAAATGGCGGCCGCCATGAGGGTCCGGTGTCTCCCGGTCCCTCCAGCAAAGCCTGCCGCTGGGTAAGTCCGGCGCCGTCATTATCATAGGTTTTTTTTTTTTACTATTGTTGTATTTATAGTTGCTAAATGAGGTCTACCTGTATAAGTAGTTCAAAACCAATGGTAAAGACTTAAACTACACTGAAATTAATATCAGTATTACAGATCATATTATATGCTGCCAATCATTCACTTATGTGATTAAATTGTTGTCCCCCACTTTTATATTAAATGATAGAAAAGCAATTAAGCTTTTGGCACTTGGAAAATTAGGTTCAACAGCTTGTGGGAAACCCTTGTTATATAATTATTATTTTTTTTTAAAAAAACCCACCTCAGTGTAGAATTGTCACACAGAACATGTTCCAAGTAACAGTTTTCCTATGTGAGAGTCACCCATATACACCACGGTATCGCTCATTGTTCACCACAATAAGTTAAAAAGAATATTCGAAGGAAACAAATGTTAAGAAAACTACTGAATCCCTTCAGTCAGGATGCTATTATAGCAAAATATTTTTACTGCTGCAAATTTAATAACCAAAACTGAAACTCATATGCTATACAGAATATGGGAACTATAAGACAGATGCATAGTTTGAAAGTAGCCCAGCTATGAAAAGAAATAGTAGAATGGAAATTGCAATTGACCATCTTAGGGTCATGCAATTAACTGTATGATGGAATAAACAGTTTCCTGTTGTTTAAGTAAAATGATTTGACTGAATAGCAGATAAATATTTAGACTAGGCATTATCTTTTTAAAACACACGATACATTACACTAACAAACTATCCAGGTTAAATCCATTTCTGTTCAACAGGAATGTTTTATCTGTAACAAAATCCATGTAGAAAAGCTTGAAGAGACAAAAGTATTGATTTAAGAAAGATTGCTGCATTTAAGTCTATACAGTATCGGAAGATAATGAAATCTTATTTGCTGGCTTTGGAGCTTCAGCACTACTAGTGATCACTGAGATTACACCTCTACTAGCATGCCTATTTCTCCACTAGTTATTGCCAATTACTATGATTTTTATACTGTTTCTCTATATCTACATTACAGATAGTCCTTGACATAAAAACACAATTAAGTTCAAAAATTCTGTTGTTAAGCAAGACAATTGTTAAGTGAGTTGTGCTTCATTTTATGACCTTTCTTGTCTCAGTTGTTAAGTTAGCAACAAAATTCTTAAGTAAATCTGGCTTCCCCATTGGCTTTGCTTATCAGAAAGTGATCCCATGACCGTGGAACACTGCGATCATTCTAAATATGAGTCAATTGCCAAGCATCTGAATTTTGATCATGTGACCATGAGGGTCCTGCAATCATTGTGTGACAAACAGTCATAAGTCTCTTTTTTCATGTTGTTATAACTTTGAATGGTCATTAAATGAACTATAGAAAGTCAAAGATTACCTGTATTCCTACTGTCATGGGCTCTCTTACAGGGAGTCAAAGAATCCCTTTAAATAGTTGTTCAGAAATTCAATTGTGCCATAAATGGTGGATTTATCACTCTTTTACATGTTTTTGACAAAAATAAGTGGACTTCATGTAGAGTGATTGCAAGGCTTGGTGTCCTGTTACCTTGTTTACAATATGAAACCTATGATGGAACATTTAAAAATTTTGATGCCAGAAAAAAAATTAAAATTGAAAATGATTTTTTATAGAATAACTGCAGTAGAACCTGTAATGTTGTACATTACATATACTATTTATGACAAACATGGCAAGTGTGAATGAAACAAACAAAA
This sequence comes from Erythrolamprus reginae, assembly GCF_031021105.1. Lineage (NCBI taxonomy): Eukaryota > Metazoa > Chordata > Lepidosauria > Squamata > Dipsadidae > Erythrolamprus > Erythrolamprus reginae. The sequence goes on from NC_091954.1 coordinate 47,299,113, forward strand.
TTTTAAAAAGTTATGATATTTATGTAGTTACTTACCAAGCACATCTAATTTATATTAAAATAACCAAAATGTCTTTACAATCCTTGAATACACTTCCAATCCTTGAATACAGTTCATCTGTCTGGAACCCACACCGCATATTGGACATAGATACATTAGAAAGTGTGCAGAGATACTTTACTAAAAGAGCCCTCCACTCCTCTACTCACAACAGAATACCTTACACAACCAGATTTGAAATCCTGGGATTAGAAATCTTAGAACTACGTCGCCTTCGGCACAACCTAAGCATATCTCATAAAATTATCTGCTACAATGTCCTGCCAGTCAAGCTTAAGCTTCAACCACAACAATACACGAGCATACAACAAATGCAAACTCAAAGTGAACAGCCCCAAACTTGACTGTAGAAAATACGAGTTTAGCAACAGCGTGGTTAATGCCTGGAACTCACTACCTGACTCAGTGGTTTTGTCACCAAACCCCCAAAACTTTACCCTTAGACTGTCCACTATTGACCTCACCCGATTCCTAAGAGGTCAGTAAGGGGTGTGCATAAGTGCAGTAGCATGCCTACTGTCCCTGTCCAATTGTTCCCTCTTATCAGTACCCATCTTATGTATATAAATAATGTTATATCTATGTATATTACAAATACATACTTGACAAATACATAAATAAAATAAAATAAATGGCAAAATGGTGGTGGGGGGAATCCCCAAGGCATATTACAACTTTTGGGTACCCCTAATGTTTGGAAATTGAAAGTTGAAACATTTGGTATGTCCTAGAAAAAAATGCCTTCAATTACTTGAAGAATATTGTATCCTGCTGACTCACAATTGTGATCATGAATATTTTCCTTAAATACTATTTACTTGTTTGATAACCTCAAAGTTGTATGAGGAAAAAGTTAAAACTTGTATGTTTTAACCATAAGAGCTAAACATTATTGGGCTCTAATGAGGTGAGTTGTTAAGAATCACATCTGCTTCTAACTGGTGATGTTACTATTTAAACTTTGTAAAACCACCTTGCTGAGTTTTCTTAGTCATACTAGACTAATAATTAGAATATGATGGAAAATAAATAAATGACTACTTTAGTAACACAATCCCTCTGCTAAACAAATAATTCCCTTAACAGTCGAACTATTTACTAAGTCTGCACTACTATTAATCTTCTCATCATTCCTATCACCCATCTCCTCCCACTGATGACTGTATGACTGTAACTTTATTGCTTGTAACCTTATGGTTTATATTGACTGGTTCCTAATATGATTTGATTGCTTATTTGTACTTGTATTATCATTGAGCGTTGTACCTTATGATTCTTGGTGAACCTATCTTTTCTTTTATGTATACCTTATCTCATATATCATACATTTTCTCTCCTTTCCTCCAACCTCTCTTCTTTCTTACTTTCTATCATTATATATATTACTTAATGTCTATTCTCCTTCATATGTATTGTATATTGGACAAAGAATAAATAAAAATAAATAAATAAATATGCACCAAGACAAATACATGTGTGTCCAATCAAACTTGGCCAATAAAGAATTCTATTCTATTCTATTCCTGTGAAGTGTATACTTAAAGGTATATTTAATTGCTTAGGCTTTAACAGTCATACAATTTTATTATTGGGCATCTTAACTTAGTACATTGAAGTCTGCTTTTTATACACATTATTATCTGCTCTTTCCTCCTTGTTCAGTCATGAATTTTGAGATACTATATAAATAAAACAGCAACCGAACCATTTTGGTGGTGAAATATGTTGTCAATCTGTCTTCCTTTTTGACTGGCAACAACCAAACTAGTTACTCTGTGTGTGATGTCTGAGATTTTGTTGTTATGAGCACATAATCCCGAGGCTTCCTTTCACTGAGGCTTATTTCTATTGATAGCCTTTTCTCCCACACTTGTTGCCATGTCAGATTCACTTCAGTAAGCAAACACATCTGAGCACTCTTCATTGTCTTGCCCTTGGGCAAAATGGTCATGCAAAGAATCACTGAGATTGATCTCAAGTCGCATGTGATGATAGCTTGCTTAAGATGACTGCTTGTTATTTCACTGATTCACCCCCAGCCTTGAACTCTTATGTGGAATCAAACCTCTGGTTGCTATCAAAGGATCTTTGGCAGAAATCTTTTGCTGTGGAATAGCAGGGGAGATATTAAAGTGCATTTTAATGGACAGCTTATTCAAACATACTGTACGTGAGCATACAAAACACAGGAAAAGGATAACATTAATTCAGTTGTCTTGAAAGTTGAGGATCTGTGGTTGCACAGGTCATAAAATATAATCACACATATAAATCTGTTGTTTGTTTGTTTGTTTGATAGACATAATTGACATTTATTTTAAAAAATAATAATAATATTTTGGGGGGGAAATTGGATCCATGTTATTGTTCTTGAATTGCTAAATTCAATGTCAGAGCTGGATCTGAAGTAGAATTTGTGCAAGAGAGCTATTTCTTCAGTGAAACATGTCTCTTAATGCTCTTAATACTTTCTTATGTAGCCAAGGTTGTTCGTTAGAGCGTCTTTCAAAAGACAGAACACTTTAATATATAGTTAATCCTTGACCTAGGACCATAATGGAGCCTGCTTATTAAGGTCACAAGTCATGATTGTCATTAAACAAGATGTCCACGTGAGCCCCTTTCTTTAAACACCTCTCGCCCCTGATTTCCTTGATGTGGTTGTTAAGCAGAGCATGGGATGCCTTAGGTGTGGGGGAGGTCCTGAGAGGCCCCACAGGGGCTCACAGTGTGGTACCTCCCCAACTCACAAGTAGCCTGCCCCAGGCCTGCCATCCTCTGAGGCATTCTATGCTCTCTTCTCACTCTTTGGGGTCTCCACAGGCCTTCAGCTTCTTTCCCACCTCACTGACTCCCCACGTGCCTTGGGTCTGCATCCCACCTGATTTGGTCCTGCAGCTTCCTCCTCATTTCTCATTACGGATTGCTCATTTATCATTTACTGTATATCTTCTTCTAGAAATGGACTGCTAGTTACAAGTTGCAAATAGTACTGACTTGCAACTTGTAGTAGTTTTGACTATTTGCAAGGAGTAACAGCTTGTTATGTTTGAAATATTTTGCATGTACATTTAGAATATTTCAGTTGTCATTTTTATCAATAGCTATATGGATTACCAGAGTTTTACCCAACCTGTTCAGGAGAAAAGATAAGCTAAAGGTTTCCCTGTCCAGTCGTGAACTACTATAAGGGATGATGCTCATCTTTGTTTGTTAGTTAAACATCTAGCTTAGTTATCTTTGTTTGTAGTTAGGCAGCATTTATTTATTTATTTATTTACTTATTTATTTACTTACTTACTTACTTACTTACTTACTTACTTACTTACTTACTTACTTAGTCCAATACAAATTGAAAGTTAAGGAGAATAAAAACGTGTAGTAGTAAATATCAGGGAAGGGATAGAAGAAGAGATATGAGAATAGAATACATCAATGAAGAGTAGAGGAAGGATATCTGAATGGGAGAAAAGATATATAAAATATAGGAGAGACAATTGGACAGGGGATGGAAGGCACACTAGTGCACTTATGCTCGCCCCTTACTGACCTCTAAGGAATCTGGAGAAGTCAACCGTGGAAAGTCTAAGGGGAAAATGTTGGGGGTTGACACCACGGAGTCTGGTAATGAGTTCCACGCATTGCCTGAAGACCCTTCTGTGTTCATGCCATCAACATGACTATATGCCAAAGCGCAAGGAAGTGTTTATTTATTAGATTTGTATGCCACCCCTCTCCATAGACTCGGGGCAGCTATCTTCCCACTAGTGTTGAGCAATGTACCACATATACTGTACCTGTGCATTTTGTTTTTCTTGCCTAAATGTAGAACCTTACTTTTTTCACCATTGAATTTCATTTGTTAGATAGCGCCCATTTTTCAAGTTTGTCAAGATCCTTCTGTATTTTGCATGTATCTTCTGGAGTGTTGGCTGTTCCTGTCACTTCTCATTGTTCTTAAAATCAGATTTACTTGTATCTTGTTTTTTCCTTAAGGTAAATGAAGGCTTGATAAGACTGAATCCATAGGAACCATGAAGTATGTTGCCTTACTAGCCCCCTGCCGAAAATTTTCTCAAACTTTTCCAACCAGCAACTCTCCTATATATGTATGAAATCCATGCATGTGTGCCTAGACAATTTGTTGGCCTATGCTAACAGTACTATAGAATGTTCCTAATTTAAACATGTAATCCCCAATTTTCTCATTGGGAATTAAAAGAATTAATGCAGTGCTTGGACAATAAGAGAAGGAAAGATGTCACTTTCCAGCAATAGTCTATTTGAGAGAGAAGAAAGGAACTAAACAATAGTTCCAGCTGAATTCAAATGAGGAAAGTCAAAGGGCAAATGAAGGTGGCCAGGAAACCTCCATCTCACTCTATTTGCAAATAAAACAAACTAACAAATTGTAAGTCATCCCAGAGACCCTTGGCAAATTGGGTGGCTATATAAATCTAGTGTGTTAATTATATATAAACCCCTTCCTTCTGCTTTCCACACATTTGCCCAAAAGAGATTAAAATGAATGAGGAAAAGCAAAAGTTCACTTATGTTAGTCTTTAATTTTTAAGAAAGACAAGTTTATTGAAGGAAAACAGTCAGGAGAGGTAACACAGCAAGATGGAGAAAAACTCAATAAGAGGATAATTTTTGTACCAAGATAGTAGTCAAAGTGGTAAATGGCAATATAGAGGCAAAAAAGTAGAAATTCTGACTGAGAGTAGGCAAGTAGATAAATATAGAAAATAATAGATTGTATATTAGCTGATATTAATTATACTTATTTATTAATTATATTTATAGACCACCCAACTCCTTCCAGACTCTGGGTGGTGTACAAGATATAAAAACAATACAAAATAATCTAAAACCCATTAAAAAAATCATTCATATTCTTAGTGGCCAGATCAAGATGTTATCACATTTATCAATGGCCCCAGGCCTGCCAGCAAAGACAGGTCTTTAAGGCCTTCCTTGGTGGGGGCAATATGGACCCCAGTGGTTCCACAGAGCCAGAGCCGCCATAGAGAAGGCCCTCCCCCACGGCCCTGCCAATTGACACTGTTTAGCTGATAGGACATGGAGAAGGCCAAATCTATGGGCTCTTCTCGGTCGCTGGGAGCTGTGTAGCAGGAGGTGGTCTCAAATCAGGAGCTGGAGATCGCATAAATCTTTTTACTGCTTTCCGCTTAACAATCTATACTAGAAAAGCAAGTAGCAGCCTCTTGGTATAAAATATAATGATACCAAATTCAATAACTAATCATTTGAAATATTTTTGGAGTATCCAAATCATCAGCGAATATTTTAAAGGGATTTACTTTACTTACTATACTGCATGATTTGTTATCACCCCAAGTCTGCAGTGCATTCTTTCTCATTTCCTTTCTTAGCGTTTATTTTCCTTTATTGTACACGGTGAATGTCTTTGTGTTTTTAGCATCTATTTAATTGTTCAACTTTTTCGTACTTTTTCTAAGGATTATGTAGAAACAAATACATCTAGACTTTTAAATACATCTGGATTTTTAAAGACCTCCTCTTGTTTACTTATTTAGGCATTCCTGTTTTTCTATGCAGAGCGTGATTTTAGAAAATATACTTTATGTTAGTTATGCACCTTATATTTTTCTGTAGATGTTGCCCTCGATAGTAATAAAAATGAGTTTCCATAATCGCCTCCATTTTTGTTGCCTATTATTCACCCGGACTCATTCCTGCCCATCGACAGCACAATTTTCCTTGTAATCTATGTTCACATAATGCAAAACAGATAAATGTCTTAATGCTAGTCATTCAAGACAGCGACAATGAACAAGGCTTCTGGGATCAAAACAGAGCAATAATCCCCCAAGTTATGCAGTACTCTGAGCAAAGCATTGCATTCCCAACAATGAAATGTTGCCAAAAATTTTAATAATTTCACTTTAGGTTAGGTTAGGTTAGGTTTATTGGATTTATATGCCGCCCCTCTCCGCAAACTCGGGGCGGCTCACAACAATAATAAAAAACAGTACAGTACACAATACCAAATCCAATGCCCACCCATCCAGTTCCAATTGAAATTAATAATCTCATAAAAAACAGTATATATAAAAAACAGGCACACAGTCAATCAATCAACAAAACAACATGGGCAAGGGGGAGGTGTTTTAGTTCCCCCATGCCTGACGGCAAAGGTGGGTCTTAAGGAGTTTACGAAAGGCAGGGAGGGTGGGGGCGATCTTAATCTCAGGGGGGAGCTGGTTCCAGAGGGTCGGGGCCCCCACAGAGAAGGCTCTTCCCCTGGGTCCCGCCAGACGACATTGTTTAGTCGACGGGACCTGGAGAAGGCCAACTCTGTGGGACCTAACCGGTAGCTGGGATTCGTGCGGCAGGAGGCGGTCCCGAAGATATTCTGGTCCGGTGCCATGAAGGGCTTTATAGGTCATAACCAACACTTTGAATTGTGACCGGAAACTGATCGGCAGCCAATGCAGACTGCGGAGTGTTGGAGTGATATGGGCATACTTGGAGAAGCCCATAATTGCTCTCGCAGCTGCATTCTGCACGATCTGAAGTTTCCGAACACTTTTCAGAGGTAGCCCCATGTAGAGAGCGTTACAGTAGTCGAGCCTCGAGGTGATGAGGGCATGAGTGACTGTGAGCAATGACTCCCGGTCCAAATAGGGCCGCAACTGGCGCACCAGGCGAACCTGGGCAAACGCCCCCCTCGCCACAGCTGAAAGGTGTTTTTCTAATGTGAGCTGTGGATCGAGGAGGACGCCCAAGTTGCGGACCCTCTCTGAGGGGGTCAATAATTCCCCCCCCAGGGTAATGGACGGACAGATAGAATTGTCCTTGGGAGGCAAAACCCACAGCCACTCCGTCTTGTCTGGGTTGAGTTTGAGTTTGTTGACACCCATCCAGGCCCCAACAGCCTCCAGGCACCGGCACATCACTTCCACTGCTTCGTTGACTGGACATGGGGTGGAGATGTACAACTGGGTATCATCGGCATATTGATGATACCTCACCCCATGCCCTTGGATGATCTCACCCAGCGGTTTCATGTAGATATTAAATAGCAGGGGGGAGAGGACCGACCCCTGAGGCACCCCACAAGGGAGAAACCTCGGGGTCGACCTCTGACCCCCCACTAACACCGACTGCGACCGACCGGAGAGGTAGGAGGAGAACCACTGAAGAACAGTGCCTCCCACTCCCAACCCCTCCAGCCGGCGCAGAAGGATACCATGGTCGATGGTATCGAAAGCTGCTGAGAGGTCAAGGAGCACCAGGACAGAGGACAAGCCCCTGTCCCGGGCCCGCCAGAGATCATCCATCAACGCGACCAAAGCAGTTTCCGTGCTGTAGCCGGGCCTGAATCCAGACTGCTGAGGACCTAGATAATCGGCTTCATCCAAGGACCGCTGGAGTTGAAGTGCCACCACCTTCTCGACAACCTTCCCCATGAAGGGAAGGTTGGAGACTGGACGGTAGTTATTAAGCACAGCTGGGTCCAGGGAAGGCTTCTTGAGGAGGGGGCGCACAACCGCCTCCTTATAAAGTGGCGGAAAGGACCCCCTCCCCAAGGAGGCGTTGACAATCTCCTGGACCCAGCTCCGTGTCACCCCTCGACTGGCCGAAACCAGCCAAGAGGGACACGGATCCAGTAAACAGGTGGCGGAACTCACAGCTCCAATGGCCTTGTCCACTTCATCAGGTGTCACCAAGTCAAACTCCTCCCAGACAGATGGACAAAGACGTTTAGCCCCAGTCACCTCGACTGACTCATTGTCAGTCGACTCTGTTTCACAATTGGAGTCGAGGTCTGCTCGGATCCGGGCGATTTTATCAGCGAAAAACGTGTTAAAATCCTCGGCACTACTCTGCAAGGGCTCCCAAACTCCCCTCTGATTAAGAAGGGAGCGGGTTACCCTAAACAGAGCGGCCGGGCGGGATTCCGCTGATGCAATCAAGGCGGCATGATACGCGCATCTTGCCGCCTTGAGCGCCACTTTGTAAGTCTTAATATGAGCTCTTACAAGTGTTCGATCGGATTCGGACTTACTCTTCCTCCATCGCTTCTCCAGACGTCTCTTCTGGCGCTTCAACACCCGAAGCTCCTCGTTGAACCATGGAGCTCTACGGGGTCTAGTGCCGCGGAGAGGTCGCAACGGCGCAATCCGGTCAAGAGCCTCCCCTGCAGCCTTGTTCCAGGCCTCAGCAAGAGACTCTGCCGAACTGTGGACAAGTGTATCTGGAATAACCCCAAGCGCCATCTGGAAGCCTTCTGGATCCATCAGGCGTCTGGGGCGGAACCTCCTAATTGGTTCCGCCTCCCTGCGGGGAAGGATTGGAGCCAGGAAGTTAAGCCGCAGTAGGAAATGATCTGACCACGACAAAGGCAGCACTTCTAAGCCCCTTAATCTCAGATCATTACTCAGTTGCTCAGAGAGGAATATCATATCGGGTGTGTGCCCACCCTCGTGAGTCGGACCCTGAACTACTTGAGTCAGGTCCATGGCTGTCATGGTGGCCATGAACTCCTGTGCCAGTCCAGAGGAACCGCCGAGCGACGGCAGATTGAAGTCCCCCAGGACGATAAGTCCGGGGAACTCCACCGCCAGCCCGGCCACCTCCTCGAGCAGCACAGGCAGGGCTGTTGACACGCAGCTGGGAGGCAGGTACATGAGTAACAAGCCCACCTGAACCCCTAAGTCCAACTTCACCAGGAGGGACTCGCAACCCGCAACCTCTGGAGCAATGAGCCTACGCAGGCCAAGACTCTCCCTGGCTATAATAGCCACTCCTCCCCCCCTTCCCTGGGGTCGAGGTTGGTGCCATACCCGAAACCCAGCTGGGCAAATTTCAGAGAGAGGAACTCCTCCCTCCGGGCCCAGCCAGGTTTCGGTCACACAAGCCAGGTCGGCCTCCTCATTTAGTTTGAAGGCCAATGCCGGAATTATAAGAACGCTACTTAGAAAGATAACAATTCAGATCTATCAAGATCTTCTAGCCTCTAGAAGCCTCACTTAAATAGGACAAGAACTTAGTCACTGCCTGCTTTCCTGCAATTAGAGCTGTCTTCCAGTACTCCAGTATTTGGGATTTTTCCCTATGACTCCTGGGTTCTTCTTGAAAGGTGGGGGGGGCTCCATTCTGAGCCCATTGCTTAGCTTTAAGAGCTGTTAGTCAGATTGGAAACACTCACGCTCAGGGGTGGATTGGAGATTTGCCTTTGTTGAAACAAGGCATGACATAAATATTGTCTTAGGATCATAAAAGTATTTTTCCAACTCATTTTAAAGAAGAATGATGGGAGGAAATGTTTGGTATGTCACAGCCCAAAAATCTAAAGCAGAAGTGAACGATGACCTCATTTAAATCTAAATGGCTGGATGAGTCTCCAGCTCTATCAAAATCCCATGGCACAATGCATGTTGAACTTTGTAAAATATTCATATACAACGAGGAGCACGAAGCTGTTTGCATGTACTGCCAAAATGCCAGATTTCCTGAAAAAGTGTGGGAGGGTGTATGGAAGCTGGATTTCTTAAAGCACTCTTGTTGAATCGGCCTCATAAAGGCAGCGTACAAAGACTTAGAAACAAACATTGTTCTTTGTAAGGATTGTTTCGCAGGCTGCTTGAAAGTCCAGCTGGAAAGGAGAAAAAGCTGGAGAGGAGAGAAAGCAAATTAATCTTGGATGCAAGCATTCATCCCAGAAGAAATCAAGGTTTTTAATGACTGTGCATTGTTGGCTATTAAAATGAATAGTGTGAATGAATGAACACATGTGCATGTACCAAAAAGTTGGAGAAGAAAGAATTAATGCTTTTCCATTTTTCAAAATTATCAGCAGCATCCTACAAAATGAGATCATGGTTCATGGATGAAATAGTGTTGGCAGTGTTTTATACTTAGTTGTTGATTAACATACAGACATATCCATCAACAAATGCTTCATTTTCCAATTTAAATTTAGATCCATATATTTTTCAGATTATAAGGCATCTTTGGTTGAGTGACTATAGTTGTAAAACTATGATTCTATTGCAATGCTCTCTGTAATTAAAGATTTTTTAAAAAAATATTTAAATGTAAAGTTTTTACTTATTTAAAGTTTCATTTATTTGAATAAAAACAATTTCCGTCACTATCAAGCAGAACTTTTTTTTAAAAAACTACAACATTCAGCAAGTGTTTTTAAATCAATTGATATAATTATTTTAGGTGTTCTGTAAGTAAAAAATCCAAACAGAATTTATCTCAAGTTACATAAACTTGTTGATATCTGCAAACTGGAATGAATAGTTTTAAGATGTAGGAAAATTAATGGATATTGAAAGAAATTTCCTAACACCTAGTGCAGAGTGTGACTTCAGGTGATTAACCACTCTAAAAACAAAATTGTGGAATTGTTTATTATTATTATTATTATTATTATTATTATTATTATTATTAATTAAATTTATATGCTGCCCCTCTCCAAAGACTCGGGGTGGCTTACAGAATATTAAAACAGTGTACTTAATTAAAATTAAAATTAAGAATTACAATTAAAAAACTAAAAAGCCCATTAACATACACATATATCCATTCAAACAAACCCACTATACATTCATTGGCCAGGGGGTAGAATCTAATGACCTCAAGCTTGGCAGAATAAATGAGTCTTTAGACTCTTACGGAAGGCAAGGAGGGTGGGATCAACATGAATCTCTGGGGGGGCTGATTCCAGAGGGCCAGAGCTCCCACAGAGAAGGCTCTTTCCCTAGGTTCTGCCAAGTGACATTGTCTAGATGATGGAACCTGTACAAGGCCAACTCTGTGAGACCTAACTGGTCGCTGGGATTCATGCAGCAGGAGGCAGTCCCGTAAGTAATCTTGTCCCATGCCATGTAGGGCTTTATAGGTCATAACCAACACTTTGAATTGAGTCTTGAAACTTATTGGAAGCCAGTGCAGACCACTGAGTGTTGGAGAGATGTGGACATGTCCTGGGTAATTCTATGACTGCTCGCGTGGCTGCATTCTGCACAATTTGTAGTTTCCAAACACTCTTCAAAGGTAGCCCAATGTAGAGAGCATTGCAGTAGTCTATATTACAGGTAGTTCATGACTTACAACCATTCATTTAGTTATTATTCAAAGTTATTCAAAGTTTTCAATGGCATTGAAAAAAAAATACTTATGCCATTTTTCACACTTAGGACTGTTGCAGCATCTCTATGTTCATGTGATCAAAATTCAAATACAGTGGTAGCTCTACTTAAGAATGCCTCTACTTAAGAACTTTTCTAGATAAGAACCAGGTGTTCAAGATTTTTTTGCCTCTTCTTAAGAACCATTTTCTACTTAAGAACCTGAGTCTGGAAAAATTTCCCAGGAAATTTGAGAGCGGCACGAAGTCCTGGCCAGTTTCCTGCCCTTCCCCTTTTAATCCCAACTATCTCGGGCTTTTCTGGGCTGCCAGAGGAGACTTTTGGTGGTGCTTAAGGAGGTTTTGGCAGTCCAGAGCAAACAAAGCATTTTCTTTTCTTTGAGCGCTTGGAAAGGGAATAAACCACTTTGCTGTGGTGACTCCCTCACGCTGCCTCCTATACACCCGGCGCGAGGTTGCCTCCTGGTGCATCTGGGCACATAAAGGCAAATGGGGATGCTTTGCGCCAGCCAGATCAACTCAGCTTCAGCCAAACCAAAGAGTCACCACATTGAGGGAAAAGTGCCGGCTACAAAGCGAGCGAGTGAGTGAGTGAGAGGAGAGGGAAGCCCTTCAGCATGGGAAGGAAGAGGAAACAGGTAGCAGCAGCAGCAGCAGCAGCCACCTTTTGGTCAAGGGAGTGGGAGATTCCCCCCTCTTGCCCGCTTGGGTTTCTCTCTCTGGTGAAATGTATGGAAGGCAGCCTCGGACCGGATGTATGGGAGGTGCATGCTCCTTTTCACCGCCTCCATCCCTTTTTTTTTAAGCCTTAAAGTTTTGGATTTTTTTTTATTCCCCTCACCTCACCTTCTTCCTTTGGCAGCGACTGTCCTCCTCCTCTTCTTCCTCCTCCTCCTCCCACCCAAATTCTGAGCTTTTATTTCTTTCCTAATGGGTTTGCACGCATTATTTACTTTTACATTGATTCCTATGGGAAAAATTGCTTCTACTTACAAACTTTTTTACTTAAGAACCTGGTCACGGAACGAATTAAGTTCTTAAGCAGAGTTACTACTGTACTTGGCTCTGGTTCATGTTTATCACAGTTACAATGTCCTGGGGTCAGGTGATCACCTTTTGTGATGTTCTCATAAGCAAGGTCAAAGGGGAAGCCAGATTCACTTAACAACAGTGTTAGTAACTTAACAACTGCAGAGATTCACTTAACAGTGGTGGCAAGAAAGGTTATAAAATGGGGTAAAGCCAATTTAAAAAGTGTCTCACTTAACAACAGAAATTTTGGTCTCAGTTTAGTGGTAACTCAAAGACTATCTGTATTTAGCCATGCAATTTCATGTTAGGGAGGATTATTGGATCTGGCTAAAGTTTATTCTTTGTGAGCAAATACCAAAGATTGCAGAAAAAAATAATAATATATCCTTTTTCTTTGTCATATCTCATTCAGATCTACAAAATATCCTGTTTAACAGATTAGCAGACTTCAGCATATTCAGTGTAATTTATTGTGGCTTCATGTGCATTTATTTACACGTAGCAAATATGTTTTTATGCAAAGTAAGGCAAATGTTTAAAATGCCTGTATATTCTTTTCATTATATTCACTTGGGTGTGCTTGCTTCATGGAGCACACACTTGAACTCATATTTTAAAAAGTTGCCAAAGGAAACGTGTTATGCAGATTAGAAGGGTTATTGAGCAAAAGCCTTATTTGGAGCCATATAGAAATTATAGCATACAAATACTGTATTTTGAATTCTAAAATATGTTACCTTGAAATACCATTTTTCATGTCATTTTGCCTACTTCCCATTTCCAGTCTCTTCATTCCGCTTGGTTTCTTTTGATGTGCCTAGATTCTGCACTTCACTGAAAACTTAATAGGATGAATTCTTGAACGAATAATATCTGTTAGACCATTTTGCCTGTTACTAACTAAGCCCAATAGCTGATATTACTCTCAGTTTTTGAAAAAAGATGCAATCGTTCTGACTTTCAGAACTCACCCACACAAGATACAACTAGCTTTTGATCTTTCAGGCCTCCCTTTATTTGCCCAGGCCATGGTATAAACATCCCTTTTAATCACTTTTTCCTATACAGTGGTACTTCTACTTATGAACTTAATTCATTCCGTGATCAGGTTCTTAAGTAGAAAAGTTTGTAAGAAGATGCAATTTTCCCCATAGGAATTAATGTAAAAGCAAATAATGCATGTGATTGGGGAAACCACAGGGAGGGTGGAGGCCCTGTTTCCTCCCAGGACACTTCTAGAGAGGCCCCATGGAGGCTTCATCCCACCTTTTCTGGCCCTGTTTCCTGCCAGGAGATTCCTTGAGAGGCTCCACAGAGCCTTCTCCCCACCTTTTCCAGTTACAGTTTCTTCCCAGGAGATTCCTAGAGAGGCTCCACAGAGGCTTCTCCCGGCCTTTACCAGTTACAATTTCGGAGGCTCAGGTGTATAAGTGGAAAATGGTTCTTGAGAAGAGGCAAAAAAATCTTGAACACCCAGTTCTTATCTAGAAAAGTTTGTAAGTAGAGGTGTTCTTAGATAGAGGTACCACTGAAGCATTTAAAGCTGTTCTAAACTGTTCTGGTTTTAAAATACAGTCATACCTCGTCTTACGAACCTAATTGGTTCCAGGGGGAGGTTCGTAAGACGAAAGGTTCATAAGACGAAACATTGTTTCCCATAGGAAACAATGTAAAGTCAATTAATCCATGCAACCAAAAAAACCCCCGCAAAAAAATGGCGTTCGGCAACTGCTGGGAAGCCAGCAGCTTCCCGAAGCCAAACGCCAAACCCGAACTTCCGCGTTTGGCGTTCGGCGACTGCTGGGAAGCCGTGCGGCTGTTTTAAAAGGTGACAGCCGGCCTGGGGGGCTTCCCAGCAACCTCCCGAACCCCGAACCCGGAGGTAAGGCAAAAGTTCGTGGTTCGGGGGGGGTCTGGAACACCCCCCAGCCCGGCTGTCACCTTTTAAAACAGCCGCGCAGCTTCCCAGCTGTCTCCCGAAGCCGAACGCCAAACCCAAACTTCCACGTTCGGCGTTCGGAGACAGCTGGGAAGCCGCGCGGCTGTTTTAAAAGGTCAAAGCCGGGCTGGGGGGCTTCCCAGCAACCTCCCAAACCCCAAACCCGGAAGTTCGGCAAAAGTTCAGGGTTCGGGGGGTGCTGGGAAGCCCCCCAGCCCGGCTGTCACCTTTTAAAACAGCCGCGCGGCTTCCCAGCTGTCTCCCGAAGCCGAACGCCAAACCCAAACTTCCACGTTCGGCGTTCGGAGACAGCTGGGAAGCCGCGCGGCTGTTTTAAAAGGTCACAGCCGGGCTGGGGGGCTTCCCAGCAACTTCCCGAACCGAACCCAGGATTCAGAAAAATTTTGCCTCTTCTTACGAACTTTTTTCGAGTTACGAACCGGCGTTCGGGAGGCTGCTGGGAAGCCCCGCCGCCCGGCTGTCACCTTTTAAAACAGCCGCGCGGCTTCCCAGCAGTCTCCGAATGCTGGTTCGTAACTCGAAAAAAGTTCGTAAGAAGAGGCAAATTTTTTCTGAACCCCGGGTTCGTATCACGAGTTGTTCGTAAGACGAGGGGTTCGTATCTTGAGGTACCACTGTAATGTTTTTCCTCTTCTCTCACGAACTACTTTTGGCCAAGATGTGTCAGGTTTGAGTGACTCTTTGATGACATGGGCAGGAGTTGAGATGAGTCCAGCTTCTATTGGCCACTAGAGACTGTTGCAGGGATACTGTAAAGAGGGTAAAAATGGTGACCTTTATTGAGATAAGCTAGACCACCCATTCCCTGAGCGATCAAACCGGGGGGGGGGGACCTCAACCCTAACAGAAGTATAACAGAGAGAAGGAAGTAAAAAAACAAACAAAAGCAAAATATCAGACCTGCAAGATTCTGTTATAATAGTCCATCTTAATAAAAGCACAGCTCTCTGGAATTTACTACATGGTGGGGCTTACATAGCCCCTCTCTTCTGGTCACTAGGCATCAACTTTCAAGAACCATTTGGCTTGGGCTACTAGTTAAATCAGATAGCTAACCTTTGTAGTATCTGATGCTTTCTGTAATTCTTTTCAGATATTATGCACTATTATGCACTATTTTCTAAACATAGTTTTAGACCCTGCTTGGCATTTCCAGTTTTCTGCTTCTTCTGCTGAAACAGAATTTTATATGGTCCCATTTCCTCTACTATTTTTACTGCTTTTATTAATATCTGAGGATCTATACCTGAGCACAACAAACATCAGGTGTTGTTAATGGTTTTATGTCATTAATCATTCAGTGTTGTTCCCAGGACTACCATTATTTGTCTCTGCAGTGAGGGACACTATTTTTCCTAATCTATTTTATTTTTTGTGACACCGGGGGCCACAGTGATGAGTTTCATTGTATGTCAGTCATAATCGTGCTATGGCCATTCATCAGCTGGTTCCAGGTGGGTCCAGCTATCACGTCACAACTGGACTCAATAGACACTTGCTACCAGGATATTTTCATTTCAATGTAGCTACAAAAGAATTAACTATTGTTTGCAAACCAATAGCTAGCATCATACAACCTACCAGATAACAAACAGACAAATAAGATTGTCGCTTAGAAGGTTGGACAAAGCAAGCCAATCACAATAATGCTTCAAGGTTTGGGGCAGAAAGGATTTTAACCATTCTTGAAAGTGCAAGAGCACGGATATCAAATTGTCAGTGTCATCACATGACATATCCTGACTTTTTCCCCCTTCTCTAAACTGGGCATGGGCAGCACATGATGTATCTGGTCCATGGGCTGTGAGTTTGACAGCCTGTGCTCAGTGGTCGGTTCTAAATTAGATTGCCACTGGTTCATGTGCATACTTGTGCATGTGCAAAAGCATCCTGGGCAGGTGAATAGAGCCTCCCGCTGCCACTACCAGTTCTAAGAACCGGTCCGAACCAGAGGCAACACAGTGCTGCCTGTGCTAGTGAACACACCTTTGACCCTATGCATTTTAGGCATAGGATTTTCCACTGGATTGCAACCCTTTCCACATCCATGCTGTATATCATTCTTGGTAAGGAATTCTAGATGTATTCTTCTCTACAAGCTTTCTATAGGCTGCTCAGTTATGATCTCACTTTGTAGAGTGCCACAGGAACGATCCTGGATCATCTGCATAGATGATTACCAGTGGCGGGTTCCTACTGGTGCAGGCCACACCATAGCTCCAGTAACGAAAATGGAGCTGTTCACGCAGCTCTGGCTAACCAGCATGTGTGCATGTCTGAGTGAGATTTTGCTTCTGCGCATGCATAGGAAGCAAACTCTTGCGAGGGGATGCGCGCATGCATGAGGTTTGGGCGATTTTTTGCTCCTGTGCATACACAGAAGCAAAAAAAAATAACTGAAATCTTTTGTGTGCATCCCCTTGCGATATTTTGCTTCCTGCACATGCGCAGAAGCAAAATCTCTCTTGGATGCACGTGCACGTAGCAATCACCCGGAGCTGCGCGCTGAGCACACCAGTAGCAGCAGTAAGTAGGAACCCCCGACTGATGGTTACAACAATACATACAAAATGCTCTGCCGGGCTCTCTGGTATGAGCCTCTCGAAAATTCAAGGGTACAAATTTCAGACACACACTCGTTTGAAAATTCAAAACAATGTTCTTTATCACAAAATTCAAAATAAACTAAGCACTCTTTTTGAATTGCAAAGAGCACTCATCCCAAAACAACCTGGTAGTCTGTACAATTCCCTTAATTATTCCTTAAGTACTTAGCTTGCAGCTGTGAAGAAACGTCACAGCCCTTCTTCTTCCACGAAGTGAAACACACACACACTTTGCTCTGCTTTGGTTTCAAAGTCGTGAAAAATCAACAAAGTCCGGAAACAGCAAGGCAGTCAGGAAGAACAACGATCAGATAATCTTCCACAACAGCCAAACCCACACGCTGCTATGTATATCAGCAGCACTAATTACTGGAGCCCCACCCAAACACAGGTGGCCTCTCTTATCTCCTGTAATATGTCCTCAATTGGTCTCTTCTACGCATAGCTTTGCACCTGCGTGAGTCCAAGACTTCCACATTTCGAATCGACTGAAGATAATGGAGATTGACTTCCTGGGCTATGTGCCAAGCCCCCCTCTTCCAAGTCACTCCCACCTTCTTCTTCGTCCGAGGAAACTGAACTACCTGACTCTGTCGGCAATAAAACAGGCCTATGACATGTTGAAGTTTGCCCTGCATCCACCTCCACATTCCCTGGGGCAGGAGCTGGGTCAGAGCCAACCACAACACAAAATAGGCTTTAAATCCAGGAAGCAAATACATATTTAGGAAGAATCTCAGACTGGTTCTGTCCTAATCCCCAAGGCCAGAGATCAGCAAACTTAAACTCTCAAAGAGCCATTTGGACCCATTTGCCACAGGAAAAAAAAACATCAGGAGCCACAAAACCTGGGTTGGGATGGCCCTATCCCCCACATACCCACAAAAATTTTGGGAGACACTGGCTGGCTGAAGGATGGGGCCGCTGGCCCGGAAAGCTTCTAGCTGGGTTTCCCTCTTCTCCCTCCCATCCACACAGCCTTTGAGAGACAGTGGCTGGTGTGTTCCAACTTACCTGGATGCTGGTTCGTTTTCTCCCGGGCCACGTGACCAGAGTGCAACCCCCCATAAAAATTCCCAAAAAAAACCATCAAAAAGAAAATAGCAACAGATGCACAGTGCCGGAAACTCGGCTTCTGCAGAAGACCCACACGCAAGGGGCCAAAGAGCCGCATGTGGCTCGCAAGCCACAGTTTGCCAACCTCTGCCCTAGGCCATAGGGTGCGGGAGGGGATGGGTGCAAATCGAGTCATGCCTTCAAGATTCTGTCACTACACTATATCACTAAGTATAAATGGTTCCAAGTTGTGGAAGTTGGTTTCCTGATCTGGCCTATTTTGAAGGACTGGACATTCTCTATGTCTCTCAACAGACCTGTGGTTTCTTATTCCCCTCCCATTTCACTCATGAATTCTTATCTGCCTTCTTTCATTCTCTTAGTTCTGGTTGTTTTCTTTTGCATTTTTCTTCTCTATATTTTGTTAGCCTCCTTGGGCATGTTAATATACACAGGAAACAAAGAAACGAAATGAATCTGTTGAAATTGTGCCCAGGAGCAACAAAAACAGAAAGTGCTATCTTAGAAGAACATTTTGCAGAAATGACCCAGGCCCGGGGCTGGGTGGGGGGAATCAACAAGAATCACCTCAAGCTTTTTAAATAAAAAATAAAAAAAAGAAGCAAAGCTCAATATTTGTGAAAATATAAAATCTTTTTTAGGACACAGGCTAGATGTGTAATTTTCAATCACATCTTCTGCTAATGAATAGAAAGAGGCCAGGCATCTCATCAGTGAAACAACTTCGTTGTGCAGTACTTTGTGCAAATATTTGGATTACTAAAGTGAATTTATGAAGCAATTACTTTTAATGCTGTAAGAGGAAATTAAGTACTCATTGATTCTTGATTTATAATCTGGAGCTAAGAGATCATGAAAAAACAAATATAACTTAATTAAATGTTCTTTGACTTAGCTACTATTGCAGCCTTCACTCATAAAGTAAGTAAAACAGCTCATTCTTGGAACATAAATGTATATTGGTTCTTCTAGTTCAAAAGGCAAATAATTTACTAGCTAAATCTACTCACTAAAGTTAACCCAACTGAAAGATTTTCCCCTTCCTAGTGGCCTCTAGCACTTAAAAGAAAAAAGAGTGATATAATTTTAAGGAATTTGCAGTACAGAGAATGACAAGAGCACTTGCTCTATGAAAGAGTGAAAACAAAGAGTAGCGGTATTTCCTTTTTTGTTTTTCTTTTGAGAGCTAAAAAGAAATCTGAAGTAGAATATACTGTGAAAATAATGAACTTTAGAATTGTATTCATTGCCTACGCATTTGTGATTATTCATTCTTGACACAGAACCCATTAACCTGAGAAAATTAAATTGAATCCTATAGTAACATTGCTATTTTTCCACCTTGAAGAGTAAATAAATTGAAAAGAAAAAAACAACAAGAGTGCTGCTTCTAAAAGCTAACATTTCAACTGATGTATTTGGCCAATTAAGTAGTCAGTGTGACTTCCTCTTTGTTTCTCCTGAAATAAGAGTGGTAGAAACAAAGAATTGATGAACAAAATACTACTGGCTGAATCAGAGAGGTAAAATCCATTGTAAAGTGAAGTTTTAATAAGGTACACCATTTGTAGGCAATACTCAGTCAATCTTACATTAACCTTTGAGTCAATAATTGCATTTTATTTCTGCATGAATAAAGAGCTGCATGCAGAACGGTTTTGAACTCACTTGAACTTGGTGAGTTATCAGAGTTTTCCTTAGAGACAAGGGGTTTGAAGGGTTTGGTTCTCCACGATGATAGCAATAATGTTATGAATCTCAACATTATCTATTAAGCAATTTATGAGAGCACTGGTGGAGGTTAAGAGAATGAGCCTTGAATTGTGAAAGTATATTTCTTTACTAAACTGTTGAAAAGAATATTCAATCTCTCTGTGTAGAATATTTGTCACTAGCTGTATTTCAGTTTCTTTAACCTTTAATTGAGTTTCCTTCCTAGATTATTTATTTATTTGTTTGTTTTTTCAAGTAGGTATTGGCAGCATACAAAGATATAACAATATTTATGTACATGATACTAGTAAAAGAGAAATGTTAGGACAGGGGACGGAAGGCACTCTGGTACACTTATGCACGCCCCTTACTGAAAACATTAACTCTTGCTGGGATCTTGATATAGGTTATTCTGAGAGATCTTCTACTAGCTACATTAAATTAATATCTACTGCTCCTTCAGCTAGCAGAAAAGCCTGTTACTTAGTGATGGGCGAATCCAATGAAATTCGGGTTCGGCGGATTCAGGCGGACTTTATAAAACATTCGGGTGACGTCACCGAATCCCGAACCCAAACCAAACCCCGAACACTCCATGACGTCGAAATTGTGGGATTTCCCAGCTCCTTTTGCTGAAAGGAACCCCCTTTACTAACTTAAAAGAGAGCCCAGAAACGTAGCTAATTCTATAGCGCAATTGTTAGCTCTCTTGACTTTGAATCTGCCGATCGGGGTTCGAATCCAGATGGAACCACCTTTTTTTAAAAAAAATTAAATTTTATTTATTTATTTATTTATTTATTTAGTAGTAGTAGTAGTAGTAGTAGTAGTAGTAGTAGTAGTAGTATCATCATCATCATCATCATGCATCTTTATATAATAAAAGGGGTTTGGGTCCTTTTAATCCCTTCTTAGTGGGAAAAAAAGAAAGCATTTAAAAGACCCTCCAGCTCTTGGGGGGCAAAAGGGAACCTTCCCAATGTGCCCATAGAAATTAATAAATGATGATGATGATGATGATGATGATAATAAATAAATAATTTTTTTTTAATTTAAAAAAAAGGTGGTTCTATTGGAATTTGAACCCAGGTTGGCAGATTCAAAGTCAAGAGAGCTAACAATTGCGCTATAGAATTAACTATGTTTCTGGGCTCTCTTTTAAGCTAGTAAAGGGTGGTGCTTTCAGTCCTTTCCTTAATATTGATAAGCAAAACTTTTTGGGGGACTTTTCTCAGGCAAATGGGTTTGTGGTGGCTATTGTTTGCAAAATTGAAATTGGAGGTACAGAGCTTTCTCTATGATGGGATCATATAACTGCTGCTGCAAAAAAATAATAATAATATACCGTGCAGTAAAATATCCCCTACGAGCCTGGTTAGATTTTTTAAAAAAAATTAAAATATCATTTTTTTATTTCAAATTGAAAGAATAGCCTGAAATAGGAAAGCAGGAGGGCAGATGGGCGGAGGCATTTCGCGTTGTTTGAGGGAACCTTGAACCCAAACCCCGAACTTCAGAAAAAATTCGGGGTCAGGTCCGGCATACCGAACATCGCAAAATTCGGTACAGACCCAAATTGTGCGAGTTCAGTTCGTCCAACCCTACTGTTAATCTAAATTGTGCTGTCCCACTTCTGCAACAGAAAAGGTGGCACTGTCCCTACCTTTTTATTGTGTGCCAAGTTAGAGAAAGGGAATGATGTCTTTTTTGCCTAACTTCATTTCCCCTTTGACCAAGCATCACCTGTTGGGCACAAAAGCCACCATCAATCATTCTCCTTAATCGACTGAAGCATAGAATAAAGGTTTAGTTTCTTGTCAAGTTGTCTGACAATATGGCAGCTACTGAGGTGAAGTATGAGATGAAGTGTGAGTTTTCCTGATGCTCTTTATAGAGACACGACCAGCCCTTCACCAGCCAGACTATTGTGTTTCTGAATATATACATATCATTAGCGCAACCAGAATTAGTAGTACATGGGACCAGAATCCACCACTACAATATTTTCCACTTAAAATCATAATTATTCTGACACTCTGTATAGTCAGTGTCTTTTGAAAGGATGCTAAATTTCTTCATCATTTATCACTTGAAATAGTGATAATCTGTGTTTATGAGGACACTATGTAAGCATTGTGGAAAATACAGGTAGTTCTCGATTTACAACTGTTCATTTAGTGATCAAGGCTGCAGCAGCACTGAAAGAAGTGAGTAATGGCCATTTTTCACACTTAACCACTGCAGCATCCCCAAAGTCACATGATCAAAATTTAGATGCTTGGCAATAGATTTGTATTTATAACAATTGCAGTGTCCTGGGGTCAAGATCACCTTTTGCGATCTTCTGATGAGCAAAGTCAATGCAGAAGACTTATTCACTTAACCACCATGTCACTAACTTTGGTGATTCTCTTAACAACTGTAGCAAGAAAGTTCGTAAAATGACGCAAAATTCATTTAACAGATGTCTCACCTAACAACAGACATTTTGTGTTCAATTGTGATCGTACATTGAGGACTACCTGTACTAGATGGGAAATTACGGTGCAACTTTATTTTTTATTATTACTTTTTTAATTAGAAAAATGTATTATATACAAATATGAATTACACACAAAAATATACACACAACTTTAAAAATAAGAGAGATGACCTTGCTCTCTCTTTCCTTAAATGTTTTAGCTTACACATTTCTAAATTATTTGCAGATTTTCATATCTGTATCATATATGCTTATACAGTTTGACTTTATTTCTTGTAATGGTAATAATAATAAGTTAAATTAATAATAAAGATGTAATTATTAGTAATAGATAAAAGTCATTCTAGCTCAAGTAAATGTAGCTTACCTAATCTTAAAGCATCTAGTATGTAACTTGTTGTGGTTCCGTCTGAGGCCCCTCAGGGAACGGCTGATCTTCTGTCGGTTTCCAGCTCAGAGGGAGAGGCTGAGGAACAGGAGGTGCAGGCAGACGAGGAGGAGGAATCCCAGGCTGAAGAAGAGGGAGGACAGCCAGAGTTCCACCAGAGGGAGCTCTCCCCAGCAAGCAGCCTGGATTCCTTAGAGGAAATGCACAAGCCATAATTGATCTGCGACAGAGAAGAGCTACTCAGAGAAGGAATCAATTGGCTAAGTACTTTCAGCATTAAAGAGGCAACAGCTGGGTTTGGGTGTGGTGCTCTTTGGAAAGGCTAAAAGGCAGACCCACCCTTCCTGGCTTGTGGAGTTTTATCTTTGAGAGTCTTGGGACTTGGCTGTGAACTTTGGCGTCTTGGAATCCTGGTTTGTGCCTTTGACTATTGAAACCTTGGGGGGGGGGGGGGTGCCAGCAAGAAGCTTGCTGTATTGTCTGGACATCAGGACTCTGCTGTAACGTATTATAGCCTGTCTGTTGGGAAGAACAGGTTTTCCTCTGTGTTTATTTTTTCCAGCTATAAAATACTTTTGGCTTTTACCAGAGTGTCTGGCTGTTTTTTCCAGTTGGTGTTGAGGTCTGGGGGAACCCAGACAGAACATAACTTAACCTTTTCTTTCTTACTTTTCTGTTCTTGTTTTCTTTCTTATTCAATATTTTCTTTGGGACATTTTTTCCCTATGGTTCCTATCGTTTTATCTAAAATTTTCAATAAAATTATACTAAAAAAGGGAAGTACAGTGGTACCTCATGATACGAACCCCTCGTCTTACGAACAACCCGAGATATGAACCCAGGGTTCAGAATTTTTTTGCCTCTTCTTACGAACTTTTTTCTTCTTACGAACCCGCCGCCGCCAAGAAGCCCCACTGCCTGGCTGTCGCTTTTTGAAACAGCCCAGGGGCTTCTCAGCGTCCTCCTGAACCCGAACACCAAACCTGAACTTCCGGGTTCGGCGTTTGGGAGGCCTCCGAGAAGTCCCCCGGCTGTAAAAGTTTGGGTTCGGGAGGCCGCTGAGAAGCCCCGCTGCCCGGCTGTCACCTTTTGAAACAGCCGGGGGGCTTCTCAGCATCCTCCTGAACCCGAACGCCGAACCCGGAAGTTCGGGTTTGACGTTTGGGTTCAGGAAGACACTGAGAAGCCCCCCGGCTGTTTTAAAAGGTGACAGCCGGGCGGCGGGGCTTCTCAGCAGCCTCCCAAACCCGAACTTTTGCCGAACTTCCGGGTTCGGGGTTCGGGAGGCCACTGAGAAGCCCCACCGCCCAGCTGTCACCTTTTGAAACAGCCAGGGGGCTTCTCGGCGGCCTCCCGAACGCCGACCCTGGAAGTTCGGGTTTGGCGTTTGGCGTTCGGGAGGCCGCGAAGAAGCCCCCTGGCTGTTTCAAAAGGTGACAGCCAGGCGGTGGCGTTTTTTTGCGGGGGGGGGTTTCGTTGCACAGATTAATTGATTTTACATTGTTTCCTATGGGAAACAATGTTTCGTCTTACAAACTTTTTTCTTACGAACCTCCCCCAGGAACCAATTAGGTTTGTAAGACGAGGTATTACTGTATTAGGCAGGAATTACAGGAGCGCATCTCTATGTGTCATCAAACCAAACCAAAATGTAGTCTGAGGGTGCTTCTCAGCAATCAAAAGATAGGGGCTTGTACAGTATGTGCAGCTTAGTAGGCCCATAGAAACTGGACTATCTCCACCCCCCCTGCAATGGTTAATGAAGCATACAAGGATGCCTCCATAGCAAAGAATTGTATCAACAGAAGCAAGAGTATGGGATTTGACAAAGCGTATTATTTATTGAAATGGAAGGAAATTTATGCTCCTGATGCCAAAGAGTAGATTTGAGATATGTGTTCTTTATTAAATGTTATAATGTCTATACCTTGTAAAAATGAGAAGACAGAGCAATAGATTTCCCCTTGATCTTGATGTAATAATAATCTGCCTACAAGAACATATCCTTTAGAAGAGATCTTAAAGAAGAAATAAAATATTTATTAAAAGAGGGAAATATATGACAACATTTTAAACATGTAAATTCTGGTAGAAAAGTGGTGGGCAATGTTTTGAGGAATAAAGATTTGTTGCAAAAACTTTACTTGATATGCTAGCATACTCGCCTGCATTTTGTTTTACAGAAATGAGACTTGAATATGCCATAACAAATAATATGTCATACGGAAAAAATTAAAGTAAATTGAACACTGAGGTTGGAGTATTTAAGAAGTCTGACTGGAAAAACAAGAGAAAAGATACAGAATAAATGAAAGCTGAACAAATGTGGTTTAAATGCTAAGGTGAGAGATCAGTATTAAAAAGTCTGTTAAAGTTTATTTATAAGCAGAGGCAAAAAAAAGTCAATGAAATTTTACAGTAATTAAAGAGAAGAACTAACAATAATGATAATAATCTAAGTCAGGGATGGCTAAGCTTTTTGTCAAAAGCATGCGGTACATACAATTGCAACCATGTGTCTATAATGCAATACATGCATACAACCTCGTGTGCCCCATCCCCATGCATGCATGGCAGAGACCCAAAAACCAGCTGTCCGGTGGAAAGCATGCACATATGCATAGTGGAGCTCAGTTAGGGTGATGGCCCATGTGCCCATAGAGAGCTCTGTGTGCCATCT
Organism: Erythrolamprus reginae; assembly: GCF_031021105.1. Taxonomy (NCBI): domain Eukaryota; kingdom Metazoa; phylum Chordata; class Lepidosauria; order Squamata; family Dipsadidae; genus Erythrolamprus; species Erythrolamprus reginae. The sequence goes on from NC_091954.1 coordinate 47,324,263, forward strand.
GTGCCATAGGTTCACCATCATGAATCTAAGCATTTGGTGTATAGCAAAAAATAAATAAATCCCTTCTGTAAGTCAAACTGAGCAGAGAGCAGGAATATTGTGAAGGGTTTTAAAGTTCTGCATAGAGATTGCTGGAAGCAAAAACCTTGGACTTAGTTGGTAGTGGAACAAATTCACCAGTTTCTAATGTCTTTTATCACTAAGAATGATGCAACTTTTTAAAATGCTTCAGTGCCTTAATCTTGAGGCATATGATTTGCAATTGCTGATTGTTATAAGTAGGAAAGGTTACTAAGAAGTGATTCCATTAATTTGAGACTGCACCTTGCTGTCTCAGCACATACATTGTGGATTGTGATAAGAAATATTATGATATCTGCAGTATTTGTAGTTACCACTGAATTCAGGACATCAAATTGCACCAGTGTAAATGTCTTTCTATGTAGGTTATTAGGGATACCAGTAAAATATCTAAATATGAGAAAAGGAGCACTCACAAGCAAACAATTTGACCTTTTTCCCCTTAGTAATTTTATTAAAATTACAATAACAAGATAAAAACAAAAACAAAAAGTAAAGTATAATAAAAGAAGTCCATTAAGGGTTACCAAAGATAACATATCAATTTTAATTATATCAAATAAACCAATTTTATATTACCTTTACTTTGAACAATCTTGATTTTAGTTCCTAAACAATCTTTGATTTTAGTTCCTAAAATTTTAATTTTTTTTGTCTTTCTTCATAAAATTCTTCAAAACTTTAAGGTAAAGGTAAGGGTAAAGGTTCCCCCACACATGCGTTTCCGTCTTTAGGGGCGGTGCTCATCTCCGTTTCTAAGCCTAAGTAACACCGTTGTCTGAAGATGTCTCCATGGTCATGTGGCCGGCATGACTAAACACCGTAGGTGAAGGAGTGTTACCTTCCCACCAAAGTGGTCTCTACTTTTCTACTTGCATTTTTTACATGCTTTCAAACTGCTAGGTTGGCAGAAGTTGGGACAAGTAATGGGAGCTCACTCCGTTAAGCAGCATTAGGGATTCGAACCACTGAACTGCCAACCTTCTGATCAACAAGCTCAGTTTCGTAGCCACTGAGCCACCATATCCTTCAGTCCCACAAAGCTTTAACAAGTTTCATTTGTAAATCCAATATAGGAAAATTACTCAAATCATTCTCTTAGCTTTTTACAGTATTTGTATATCATTTACTTATTAAGATGTAAGTTGTTTTGTGTGTTCAGTGTAGCATCATTTCCCATAGTATTGTTGTAGTCCGTCATTTTTAAATCCTTTTTCTGATCAGTGTCAATCTTGTCAATTAAAACTTGTTCCTGTTTCATATCTTTAAAACACAGTCTGTCTGTAGAGGCAGACATTCTTATTTTTTTTTTCCAAAAATATATTTCAATACTGTATATCCAATGTTAAAATATTTTCCTTCATTCTGAATTAGTATATCAACTTAAAATATTCTACTTTAACTGTAATCTTTAGTTCCTTTTGGTTCCCTCTAGTGTCCAAACATCAAAGCCATATACAGTACTATCATATTTTTTAAGAAAATAAAAACAAAAACATTTTCCCATGGGAAAGATTCTTACAATTAATTCCAAAATTTTATTTCAAGTCCATTTGTAACTTTCCAAAATTCAAGTACTAATCACACTTTTGCTGTTTATTCCAAAATAAAAATAAATAAATTTAAACGTAAAACTTGTATTTAAAACTTATTTCCCTAAAGTCGTCCAGCATTGTAAAACTTGTTGATCCAAAAAGTGTAATAGCTGAAAAGCAGTTAACAAGCAATTTTTGAAAGCAATTAGGAATTTGAAGGTACCAACCATAGCTATTCATCATCCTCCAGTGCTTCAAATCTGCTGGTGACCATTGTCTTGTAGTCTTTTTAAGAGAAGCAACTGTATGGAGTACTTGTGGGCAATCTAAATTCCTTTCTTTGTCCTGAATGGAATTACACTAGCTCTTCATTCTGTTATCCTTGTCTAAAAGCTAAAGGCAGAACCAATTTCAGTTCATTTCTTTCTTGGAAAGCTAACTTTTTATCTATCTTTTTGAACATCAACATCGAAGACTTTTCACTTACCTTTGTGAAGCTTTATCTGGGCTAATGATGTATATAGCTGGGGGTAAAAGCCTGCAATAAGACAAAGCCAAATCTATTTGGTTTTCCAGGGATGAGCACTTATGCAACAATGTAAGCTAAACCAACAACTCACCCCAGGATGAGCATTTAAGTCAACAAAGTCTACAAGAGAGATGTAGCTAAGTTCCAATTGAGAGAATATATTTAAGATTGATCAGGAGATATGGAGAATGGCCTTCAGAAAATTGGACAGAATTGTTTCTAGGGTAGAAATGTTCATGTACGCACAAAAATACAAGCTACATAGCAGCAGACCTAAGACATTTGCATTGAACAATTGATTGCTGCAGGCACATAGTTATTACCTTTGTGGCTTTCAAATTTGAAAATCTTGTTAGAGGCTTTTTTGTGATCTTGACAAGAGCTCACTTATTGGTGACTCCAGGAGGTAGATGGCTGGAAATGAATACCTAATATTATAGTCCTTGACTTGCTCAATGGGTTTATCTTTGATTTGCTAATTACAGGTAAGTGTAAACCATTTTAGTGAAGACTGCAAACTTTGTTTTAGCATAATTAATTTTTAAATCCTCTCTAGAACAGAAGGATGCTATTTCTTCTAAGCATACATGGAAGTAACTTGAGAGATGGCTAGAATGGTGGCATTATTTGCCTAGAGCAAAATAGAAATAGGCCAATAGGTGAGAACTAGGTGGGGCTATTCAGGTAAGGAATCAGAAACTAGGACACCTTGGCTTTCCCCACTGACTGAAAAAAAAAGAAAAGTTCATGGTAAGGGTAATACAAGACTCAAACAGGATTGGATTAGTGCTGGAATAATAGAATATCAAACCCTTGATAAAGCAGGAAGTGCTATACCATTTCAGACAATCTCTTCTTAAAAATCTCCACTGTTGAAGCACCCACAACTTCTGGAGGCCAATCATCTCATTGATTAATTATTTCCTGTCAGAAAATTTCTCCTCAGTTCTAGGTTGGTTCTCTCCTTGGTGAGTTTTCATCCATTGTTTCTTGTCCTGCATTCAGGTGCTTCGGAGAATAGATTGATCCCCTCTTAGCTGTAAAGACACCTAAACAAAGGTGTTTCTCAAGAACAGCCTGTTGGAGTCTTTCAGTTCATTAAGAGACATGTCTCCTTTTTTTCTTTCTTTGTGTCTCTCCTTATGAGAGATTTGTATTCCTTTTTAAATCAGCAGCTACAATTTCTTGCAACTGTGGAAGGAGAAACCCGAGTCTTCGGAGAGGGGCAGTATACAAATCTAATAAATTAAATTAAATTAAATTAAACTACCTTAGCCTTCACTGAGACACAATCTTTAGCAAACCCTGAGTCTCCATTACAGTTTGGCTGAACAGGGATAGAACTGGACTTTAAACCTGAACAGAGCTAATAGTTTCTTGGAAGTTATTAAGAAATGCAAAATAAATATATGGTGGGAGAATGAACGGAATGAGAGAAAATTGGATCTGATGGAGTTAACAATTGTTGAATTGACAATATAGTTACGGCACAAGGGGTGGCATGTAAATTAAATAAGTAAGCAAGCAAGCAAGCAAAAAGCTCAAATACACAGCAGTGTAAACAAATATGTAAACATGATGAAAGCAAGGATAGTTTGCAAGTATTGCACAGTATGTAGAGGTATACTAGGTGGTCTTGGGATAACTAAATTTAATTTTATTTCTTTTATTTTTCCTAAGTCATGCCTTTTATTTATTTAGTTATTTTGGTTTATTATTTTTTTCTTTCTGCACTTTCATAATGCTGTTTACCAAGGACAATAATAGTGTGGCGGACAAAAAATCTCTGTCTCCCACTTTTTTACCCAATCCCCACTTTTCCAAATTTTCTTCCTTGTCGGAGAGGTGAAAAACCTATAAAGCAGGGACTGACTATTGGTCAGTAAGCAGTGGGTTCTACAAAGTAGCTATTCCAACTGAGTTGAGCAAAGAAAAGAAAACTGGTCACTGGGGAGTCCCTTTAGGACATAGGTGTGAAACTGGCGGCCTGTGGGGCAGAGATGTCATGTGCAGGCCATACCCAACCCCCTGTTCCACGAAGGGGGAAACGTCATGAAACATCTTGTGATGGCAACATGACACAGCAAGGAGAAATAGAAATGTCAATTGCTTGTTGCTTCACAAAATTTGCTAGCTTCCCTTGGCATTTCTCCATGCAAATAAGAATACAAATAGTCCTCAACTAAAACCTCAGTTTGGCCCAGAATTGTGGCTGTAAATCATACCAGTCATTAAGCATGCAAATCTAATAAATAAAATAAAGCTGCTTATGATTCGTGCCTGATATATGATCTTTATTGCAGCTGTCTTTAAATCAGTGTTTCTCAATTATTTTCTGTTACACCCTCCCCTCCCCAGAAAGAAGTAAACATCTCATGCCCCCGCAACACTCCGCTGGGACAATTGTTTGCAACAGTCAGCATATTTTCACTGAAGAAAACTCTAGTGGCCTATCAGCATGATTGGGGTGTAATTTGTTTAAGTGACGCCTTAATTTATTTGGCTTCATGCTGTCCGCTGCCAACATTTTTAGACATAGTCAACATACCGGTCTTTCCTCGTCTCCCACTGTAGTCACAGCAAAGCCAACGCTACATACACTTTGTCATATTTCCTTGTCTTAGCTTTCAGGAATTTTACATTTGTTGCATGATCTCCGTCTCTCTCCTCCTTTCTTTTCATCCCTGTTAAATATTTTTGCATGATGTCTCTTAAGGGTTTGTTATCTGCACTTCATATCTCCTGCTCAGTGCTGTGTGCTATTGTTCAGTGCAAAAAAACCACATTCTCCGGGGTCACGCGCACCCCTGGCATCGCTCCATGCCCTCCCAGGGGGCCCCGCCCCACTATTTGAGAAGCACTGCTTTCAGAAATCAAAGCAGCTGTAAAGTGAATGCATCAGTTGTCAAGTTGTTGTCATCTGCAGCCTTGCAGTCTTTAAATGAATTTATTGTCTACAATGACTTTTTTTTTACTGGAAACAAGAAGTAAATACTGTCTTTCTGCATAAAACTTTGTAAATGACTGCAGAATGCTGCTATTGTAAATGTGGGCTTGGTTGCCATGCTCTCAAAATGCATTCACATGACTGGGAGGAGGGGGAAGCCATCGGATTTGAATCTGGGTTATAAGGAGTCCTGGGGAGGTCCAGCATAACTCTGAACATTTGGGTCAGTATAGTTCAGGAGTGGAAAAAGTTATGTTAGAAACAACAGTTCCATCAGAAAGAGATCCTCACCCAAGTGAAAAGGAATCATCAAAATTTATTTTTAAGGGTTTGCTATTAAATAAACATTACAGAAACTTTTGACTATCAAGTTTATTTATAGCTAAAGGCATGAAAAGCCACATTAGTATGTTGAATTATATGAGTTCACTGCTGTTAGCTGACAGCATGTCAAATTATTTGCAAATATTTTCTGGAACAGTGACCTTGAAGGATTCCAGCACTATTCAATGTAACCTTATCACAAGATGCAAACAAGGTCTCAGTGTAATGCATGTTTAAGACCAAATGATCTCTGATCTTTAACCTTACCACCACCACTGCCACCCAAAAAGAATACATTAATGCTGCCTTCGGCAATGAATTCCTCCCTTGTAATTGTTGTTGTTGTGAAATAGTCCTGGAAAATAATGTGTGAATGATGTTTAACTGAGAGACTCTGCTCTGGGCAGGCATTTGTGAGTAGATTAGTCACATTTAAGTGGCTTTATCTCCTCCAGCCTGCAGTACCAAGCTTCTGCAGAAATTATGTAATCATTTTAACAAAGTGTTCTGTAATTGACATGAAAAAGGCAAAATAAAATAAAAATGAATTTCTCCAAGGAGTTTATCCATTTAACTAGAGTCCATAAAGTAAAAATGAGCAGGAAGTGGGGGAATATAGATACAAAATCTTCATTGAAATCACCATCTTTGTATGCTTTATGCTATTTGAAAGAGCCCTTATGTGGAATGTTTTCTCAATGGAAGATTTGTTGAAGGATTATTTTCAACTTTTAACAGCCTGCTATAAGTTATCTGCAAAATATTCTGCTCTCTACCATATAAAATAAGGGATGCAATGACTTTTTGTTGTTGTTATATTATAAACAAAGTTCAAGATGTGATTCTTTTTTTACTTTTCTTCAAGCTGTGGCTTTTCCCCATTTTAGTCCATATTGATGCAAGATTTTATTTCTGAGGTTAGAGGCAGGAGGGGAAGCTGAGAACAAAATATGTCACTTTGGCAATGACAATTCATTTCCAACTTCCGTCCTGCATTCCAGATTAAGCCTCAGTAAATTACAGCCATAATTGTTTCCATTCTGCTTGTTATGGGATTCAAAAAATGAGAGCAAGGCAGATATAGTCAAAAATATCCCTACTATTTAACATGAGGATACATACTAGAATCTGTTAGAATCCCAAATTGCAAGAGCTTGCAATAACACCTCCTCCCATCACCCAAAAAAACCCTAGTAAATATTTCCCCTAGGAGGGAGACATAAAACATAAGTTTGCAAGAATTGCAAGGAATGTAAAACAAGATATAAGATCCATGCCCAAACAAATCAATCTCAGGAATATTTTATACTGTAATCAGAACAGTAAAGAAACAGAAATTCTGGGGATCTGGAAAATCCAGCAAGTACCATTCTCCTGGCTACAGTTTGGTTCCTTTTCAATACACCCCAATTAGGCCACATTTGCTTCACTGGGTCTAAAGCAGGGGTGGACAACCATGGCTTCTTTACGATACATGGAGTTCAATTCCCAGAATTCCTGATACATGCTGAGTCAGGAATTCTGGGAGTTGAATTCCACAGGTCTTAAAAGGGCCATAGCTGCCCACCTATGGTCTAAAGGCAGGACTAGTCCTTGTGGTTAAAGGTGTTTCCATGGTTTGATTCTAGTCCAAATCTGCAAAGCTATATTTTGAACTATTAATATTTTCTTTTTCAAAATCAGTTCTTTGTTGCAAGAATATAATCTGGATTTTTTTACTAGAATTTCAAGAACTTGGGTCAAGCATTACATTACATTATCAATCATTACATTACATTATTTCCTACTTTGTTGTTTTGATCTTCTAATTGGGTATGGCTTTAAAACTTTGTGGTTACATTCAGTTATTTAATTATAATGAATTTTAACAGATGTATGCAATTATTATTAGATGTTAGACTGAACTGAACTCTGCAGCGGACTTTCACCAGCTTAATTAAGATTTTTTTCAGTTTGATGTTAATCCTTCATTTACTAGTATGTTGTTATATCAGGCATTCAAAAATATTACATTATTATTAATCTTCCATTAGAATTTGTTTTTATTCTACTGCTCCATTTTGGATCTTATATAGTGTCGGATACCATATACACATTGCATTTAGCTTTATGTATTAGATATTTCACTGATTTTTTTTTTCATTTAAAAATCTGAAGAGTTCAATACTGTTGAGAAAAAATGAATTTCATGAAATGGAAGCATTTGTGAGTACATTTGTAGCATCATAAAATTAAAATTTGTCTGGTGTAAAAGACAAGGAGATCTATTGGAGCTATTTTTGCAAGGCAATAGGCACTACAGCAGTGAAACATATTTAATGACAGCACAAAATGACTTGAATATATAGATAACCTTGACAAACAAGTGTGAAACAGTAGGAGAGCCATAAAAATGTTCACTTTTTATGTCTGCCATTCTGTCTTTTAGATACTATTGCATATGCTATCAATTACACGATATTTTTGGGATTGATGCCAACTGGTTTATAGAGTTTTGCAACTTCATTCCATTGCTAATGGAATCATAGATGCGGTTCTTCTTATCTAAGGAACTCATGTGTAGCCTTAATTTGCCTAGCTATGACTGGAAATGGGACAATCTAGTTTATTATATTATTAATTGATCCACTAACTCTTTTTATACAAAAGAAAAAATAGCATGACAATTTGAACATATTTCCCTTCCTTGTGGACTGCATGTAAGGATTTTATTTCTATTGGAAACTGAAGCATCTTTACTGCTTTCTCAGAGATTTATGCATATTTTCCCTCTCTATGTTTGTTTTTTCTATTTAGTTGGAAGATCACAAACCAGTTTATTCCTATAAAAGCTGCATTGACAGAGCTTTAGATATTTATTTTAAAAAGGTAGGTCTATTATGATATCCTTGATGAGATTATTCTGTATATTACTGAGATTCAGCTTACCATCTTCAGAAAAGTATGAGTAGAACTATAGGATGCTCTCATATAAGAGTGTTAGCTAAAAATCACAGGGCTATCCATATGACATATTGTGAAATGCAGATGTTCCAGATGTCAGCCAGCACACACAGCCCCCAGGAAGGTACAAAAGTTCCATGTATGTAAACATAACAATAGCAAAATTAAAAAGAGGGGCTCATGGCTAAGGATACAGAAAACACCACTGCTATTTAAGGTTGTAAAAATTCTATGTATTGATATTCCAAAGATGCTTTTTCAAAAGACAACTGGACTTTCTAGTTTTTCTTTGAAGACATTTCGCTTCTCATCCAAGAAGCTTCCTCGGGTCTGACTGGATGGCGGGGAATGGAAGGATTGCTGGTCATTTGCATTCTTTTAGCAAGTCATTAAGGCCACCTGAAGGTTTATCTGTATCCTCAGGGTTACCTGAGTGATGTAAATGGGTATGGAGCCTTCTTGGAACCATGGAAAGGACTGTGTTGTTGATTGGAGATAGATGATGTTGTATCCCTCCCCCTCTGTTAAAAGAGGGCTGTTGATTTTTGACATAGATGGCCTCTTTGACACATTTTTCAAACCAGCATCTCTTTGTCCAAATGGTAGACTTTGCCACCTTAAAAGCAGTGACTTCCATCTTTTAAATGCAGATGGACTGCTGAATCTAGTCTTAATGGGTTTGTTCTCCTATCTTGTGCCATGTGTTTATAAAGTAGTTGTTTCCCCAATATTCAGATCTGCACATGGTTCATTGCATTGTACCACATATGCCACATTGCTCAGTTTGTGTCTGGGTGTTTTATCCTTTATCCTATGCATTGATCCCTACTAAGGAGGACCATAAAATGAGAATCAGCTTATGGTATGTAGGTCGCTTTGCTTAGCTTCTATCTAGAAAACTGATTATGTAATGGAAGTTTTGTGAAATTATGGCTGAAAGTTTGTATCACAAGTTGTTAGGGAATAATCTTGAGCTAAGATCAATAACAAAAAATATAACTTTTTAATATTCAGCTTGATGAGTTTGTAGAAGGTTGCAGAGGAATAAATAAAATGGAAATAATGAAGACTGGCACAAGAAATATGGACACCACCCAGTTTCTTAATCAGAGAGCAATTTTATGTATTATAATGTCATTTCTTTGTACCACATTTCTTAAAGAATACAGTATGACTTATAACTATTTTTTCCAGTTGGGAACCACAGGAAGAAATTCTCTCTCTCCCTTCTTTTCCTTCTCAGGTGCGCTCACTGGGGATCATTCTTTTAAATTTCTTATTTACTCACACAACACAGCATGTGACTGATACTGTTAGCTTCATCTTTGTTTAATTGGCACCATTTTGAGTTGACACAGCAACAAAAATGGATTTTTCCCTGTCTGTCTATGTAGCTAATGCTAGTCTGATCTTTTACATGCAAACACTAGGATGTCCCAGAAAGTTAGAGGAATGCTGAGGATAGTATTCAATTAAAGTTGTATGTTTTTCACATATATTTTGGTTACAGTTTTGTTTTCTTTAAATTCCACTGTATTGTAATTGGGTCTGCTGTGATGGGTGCTTTTTTCTAATGCTCACAGAACAGCTTGTTCCACCTTTTAACTTGCTAGCACACTTTGCAAACAAAGGAAGTTTAGGCTTCAAATCAAAATTAAATTTATTTAGATGCCATTGCCAAGGAGTTTTTGTTTTTATTTTCTGTTGTTCCTCAAAATTGTTTAAAATTGCTGATAGCCAAGGGTATTTCAGAAGTCTTATGGATTACAGTACACACATTTCTGACATAAATGCTAGGTCTTTTAAAAATATGGCATCATGATTACATTTGCTGAATAAGTTTTTAAAAAATACTTCAAAATCCAAAATAAGCAAGCTGAGTAATTTTATGGCTGCTAATTGCATTCATTGCTATGCAAGCTTGGATAATGATAAGGGTAATCAAATCTCATGCTTCAGGGTATATGCTCATCACCTGTGCATTTCAGAAAGTCTTCCCTCGCCCCCCAATACAGAAGGAAGTAATTAACTAGATACAGAGCAAATGGTAGTACCATTTTTGGTTTGTCTGTATTTATTGTCTGCAATCCCATTTGCTAAGCAGGAATCTCGGAACAAGGATAATGGATTCCACTGAACAATATGGGTTTTCCTTGATTCTTCTGGAGAACATTATGTGTAGTAGCATAGGTTTAAATTAACCAGAATATATTATGTATTTCAGAAAAGACTGTAGAGAAGCATTCACAACCTAGTCAATAAATCTGGAGGCAGCAAGCTGGGAAAGTCCACTGCCTTCTTTTAAAAATATCTGTAGAGTCCATTTATTACTAAATGGAGTATATTGAAGACTTCCGCAGTCTGGCTAGCCACCTTACCAATTTTGGGAAAGACTAAAGGAAGAACTATACCACTGCTTAGCTTGGAGAATGCTTGGCAGGCTACAGGCATGGTACCAAGTGGCCACTACAGTAGACATTGAGCTACTGGAGTACCACGAATGCACCACAAAGGAAGAGAAGATCTATTTTAGGACATTTTGATTATAGCTTATTTACTAAGCTACCATTGGCTGGATTCACATATTGTGCTAAACAAATCATGGTTTAGTGGTTGAATTAATTCAGCCCCTTCATTTTGTAAATCAGACCTCTATCTCATTTCCATATACCGGTATCTATTATTTAATCAGTTCAACAATACATTTTCTTAAATTTTTATCATTTCACACTTCCACATTTCATCACTGAACTACAGATAATTAACTATTTTCTGTAGAAAAAGATATGAATGGATCCTATTAAGAAACACTATTTGAATTTATTCTTTTAATCTCCAATAGCAGATTTGAACCTGCTAGTCACTACCTATTGATGCCACTGACATGACACGATAAACATGCATGTATGTCATTAGACTTCAAAAACATCTGTCTTTGGAGTGATAGGATTATGTTTGCATAGCCATCACATTATATTAGCATGGAAAGCACTAGCCAAGGAGACAGTTAAAAGCTGGCTTCACTATGCCTAAACAGGAAACAGCTTTTGATAGTACTAGAGAGATGTTAGGGTTTGCCAAGAAAATAAAGAGGGAAGATGAAGGATTGTCATATTTTTATTGCATTTCAAGTATTGTGTCTCTCCAAATCTTAATCAAAGATCAACAACTCTACCTCTAAGAGATCACTGATATTCTAATATGGAACTGTGAAATGCTTGTTATTGTCTTTAATCTGTTATTTTTATTTTCAGAAGCCATTTACCTTTTCCTTCTTTTTCTTTTCTTTCTGTTCCTGCATATCTGCCATCTAATTAATTGATTGACATTTATGTACAGCTAAATAAAATTCTTCTCTTGCATCCTCTATTGAAACTACCTGTTGACACATTCATATTATTTAGTGGGCACCTTTGAATATTCTCTCTCTCTTTCTCTCTCTTTTAGAAGTAAATAGTGAGATAGCAAAGTTTGCTGATGACACTAAATTGTTCCAGGTAGTGAAAAATGAAACTGATTGTCAGGAGCTCCAGAAGGATCTCTCGAAATTGAGTGAGTGGGCAACAAAGTGGCAAATGCATTTTAAGCTAAACAAGTGCAAAGTTATGCATATTGGGGCAAAGAACCCCAATTATACCTACCAACTGATGGAGACCAAGCTTTTTGAGACAACCCAAGAAAGGGATCTTGGGATTTTGGTGGATAGCTCAATGAAGTTGTCAACCCAGTGTGGAGCAGCAGTAAAAAAAGCAAATTCCATGCTTGGCGTGATTAGGAAGGGAATCGAAATAAGTGTTGTATTGCCTCTGTACAAATCGATGGTGAGACCACACTTGGAGTACTGTGTACAGTTCTGGTCACCTTACCTCAAGAAGGATATAATGGAACTGGAAAAGGTGCAAAAAAGGGGCAACAAATATTATCAAAGAAATTGAGCACCTCCCTTATGAAACCAGATTGCAACGCCTTGGTCTCTTTAGCCTTGAAAGACGGCGTTTAAGGGGTGACTTGATTGAAGTGTATAAAATCATGCATGGGATAGAAAAGGTGGATAGACAAAAATTCTTTTCTCTATCACACAATACTAGGACGAGGGGGCACTCCCTAAAGCTCATAGGTAAGAAAGCGAGGACAAATCAAGGGAAATATTTCTTCACCCAGAGGGTCATTGGTTTATGGAATTCACTTCCAGAAGAGGTCATGACAGCTGTCAGCCTTGATAGCTTTAAGGCAGTATTAGACAGATTCATGGATGCCAAGTGTATCGGTGGTTATTGAAACGGATGTCCATGTGCCGCCTCTATGTTGGTTGAGGCAGGCAGGATTCCCTTGATTACCATTTGTTGGGGGTCAAAAGAAAGGGAGGGTTTTGCTCAAGATCCCCATGCACAATTGGTGGGTCACTGTGTGACACAGAATGCTGGACTCGATAGGCTTTGGCCTGATTCAGCATGGCTCTTCTTATGTTCTTATGTTATGTTCTTATGTTCTTTTTCTCTGTGTGTGCGTATATACATTTGTGTGGGTATTGTAAATGTGTATATACATACACAGTGTGTATATGTGTGATTATTTGCCCATACATGCATACTTGATACAGAATATCATACATGCATACTTGATACAGAATAAAGAAAAAAATAGAAAATTTGGACATCTTTATCAATAAGCTACAGAGCTGACAAGCTACCACACAGGGCTAATTCCTCTATTAATCTAAAAAATATAGGATCATTTCCAAAAGCTGAGTAGATATAAGACAGCAGTCTGTGGAGATTTTCAGTCATCAGGTCAGAGTTTATTGATTGATTTGATTTGATTTGATTTGATTTGATTTGATTTGATTTGATTTGATTTGTATGCCACCCCTAGACTAGGGGCGGCTCACAACAACAATAAAACAATTCAAGACAAATCTAATAGTTTAAAAACATTTTTAAAAACCCGTTATTAAATCAGACATACACACAAACATACCATACATGAATTGTATAGGCCCGGGGAGATGTCTCAGTTCCCCCATGCCTGATGGCAGAGGTGGGTTTTAAAGAGTTTACGAAAGGCAAGGAGGGTGGGGGCAGTTCTAATCTCAGGGGGGAGCTGGTTCCAGAGGGTCGGGGCTGCCACAGAGAAGGCTCTCCCCCTGGGACCAGCCAAATGACATTGTTTAGTTGACGGGACCTGGAGAAGGCCAACTCTGTGGGAGTTGTCCCAAAGGTGCTTTTTCAAAAAGGCAGCTGGATTGTTTTTTGAGGAAGACATTTTGTTTATCATCCAAGAAGATGAAGCTTCTTGAATGAGAACTGAAACATATTCCTTGGGGGGGGGGGGGGGGTAATCTAGTCCAGTTGCCTTTTGAAAAAGCACATATAAGACAGCAGGGTTATATATGAGAGGTTCTTGGTGCTCTGCAGGCTTGTTTGTTTTCTGTAGACTCAGTATCCAAAGTAGGTAACATCACCAGTGCTCGTCTGCTTACATATGTCTAAAAAATAATTAGGATGTGCCTTAGTTCTCCCACATATTAGATGCTTCCTGTTAGCTGGACTTTTTTCAGGCTTTCACATAAGACTGATGAAAGTTGGCACCGCTTTAAGATCCACTTTAATGAGTGGAATTCTTAAAGCAGCAATAACATTATCTCAGCTGTCTTGAATTCTAGAACATATTTGGAATTGTTGAATAACAGAAAAAAATAGGTGCTCATGTGTGATCTGAAGCTTGCTTTCTGAAACAAAAAAATTTTTTTGGGAGTGCGCATAGCCTCATAAAACACTGCCACCATGGGGCAATAAAATCTGTAATGTGCAAATGCTAAGAAAAAGGAATTACAATTATATGCAAACCGGGTTCTAAAATAGAATGAGTGATATAACTATTAAATTTATGGCCTTGGACCAAAGCAGTGCACTTTGTCCTATAATCCAATATAGTCACATTTTCAGCAATAGAATAATAAAAGCAGTGAAATAAGCAACAATGACAAACACTAAAAACACTGGTTAAATATCATTACATGTAAAAAAAACCAGTACAAAGAAAAAGAGTAATGCTGTTTAATAGTATTAAATAAAACACTTGGGAAAAGGGAGAATTCTTTTTGACACTGAATGATATTAACCTTAGTTGTATCTGACAATTTTGATCTGAATGAGATATAAAGATTTCTCAATAATTATGTAGTGTTTCACCTTGGAGATCACCATGGGTGTTTCTTCTTAATCACACGTTTTATTTATTATTGGGTTTATTTCATGCAGTATCTCATGCTGATACAATCCAAGAACAAAGTGGAAGCAATGTTGCACTGCAACATTGTGTGTGATGTGCATTGCTCTATTTGCCACAGAAGCTATTTTGACCTTATTGGATCTAATCAATTAATCCAGTATGGTCTGATGACCATTTTCAGGAGAGAAGTACCAGCCATCAGCCTTCATCTTAATTGGTTTTCTATCAAAGGTATGTTTTTCAAAATGTGTTCAGCACCAGTAGAATCCAAACTTACAAAAACATATGTTTTTCTGTAGAATAGAATAGCAATAATAGCAATAAAAATAGCACTTAGATTTATATACCACTTTATTTATTTATTTGTTTGTTTATTTATTTATTTATTTATTCATTCATTGATTCATTCATTGATTCATTGATTCATTGATTCATTGATTCATTGATTCATTCATTGATTCATTAATTCATTTATTTATTTATTTATTGGATTTGTATGCCGCCTTCTCTAAGCAGTTTACTGAGTAAGTATATTGCCTCCATCAATTTGGGTCCTCACTTTATCCACCTTGGAAGGATGAGTCAACCTTGACCCCGGTGAGATTTGAATTGCCAAGTTGTAGGCAGCTGACCGACAGCAGAAGTAGCTTGCGGTAGTGTACTCTAGGCACTGTGCCATTTCAGCTCATAGATTTCAAATAATTTAAAAAGATGTCTTAAACATTTTTATCAGTGGTGAAATTCAAAACTTTTCCCTACTGGTTCTGTGGCTGTGGCTTGATGGGGGTTATGTAACTGAGTGGCCATGGCCAACTCAATATCACTCAGGTTGAGGGGAGCCTGATCCAACCCCTCCTCTCACAGCCACTCTTTGTTGGAAATGGCAGGAAAATGGGGAGGGGAATTTTTCCTGCCTACCATCCTTCCCTCAGTCTGTGCTGAGCTTCAGGAATGGACACAGGCAGGAAAATCCCCTTCCCCATTTTCCTGCCTCTCTTTGCTACATTTAATGTTGAATTCCGTGGCAGAGAGAATCTGAACTTTTCTCTCTCCATTCACAGTAGAGGTAGTGCTCCCTTTATTGTCCCCACTGATCCCCCTCCCAGGGACTACCTTAAAGAGGCAGGGTGCAGCAGCTCCGCTGAGAATGGTGGGTGAAAAATTCAGATTCTCTCTGCTACATTTTTTAAAAAATATTTTTTTATTATTTTTCATTAGACATACAAAGACAAACAACATTCAACATTCAAGGAGCTACCATTGCTCCGCTTATCATAGAAGTCTAACTAATACCAAAAAAAAGTCTAACTATAATCAGATCGATTCAGAAATATAACACTCTCACTCTCTGCTACATTTAATGTTGAATTACAAGTGGTTAGAAGGGCCAAATGAGCAGCCAGAAGAGGTGAGCAGTGACCGCATGGGCATGAGCAGAGCCAACCAGGGGTGATTTTTACCGGTTCGGCGAACTAATTCAAATTTCCCTGGTTGAATTTTGCCCCGATGTTTATGTTTATGTCTATAGTATGTTATATACTTTTTCTAATGGATATGATACTGTTGTCATTATTATATAAAACAATAATAATTAAGCATGATCAGAGAAAGGCTACCAAAATTTTAACTACCACACTGTGGGTGTGGCTTATGCAGGATGCCCTGCATTTTCTTTCAACATCTTTCAGTGCAAATTGGGTGCTCTGGGGTGGAGCTCCATTTTCACTACCCCACTGCATTCCTCCCCATCCGGGCAGTAGTCTACCCCTGAACACGATGGAAATAATGTGATTCAGAATTCTTATGAAAAAGATCCCCCTTATCTTTAATTGCTATTCAAATAAAATGTCTGTCTAATCAACACACTAACTCTATTGGGTTGTAGCTGAGATTGGTGGGGCAGAAATTATTTTTCCATCACTTATAATCTAAAAAGTTAGTCTTCCTAGAGGAGTTATACAACGGGCAGAAATCTAGCAAAAAATTGTATATAAATAAGTTAAGTTTAAGGGTTCTGCTTTTAATAGATGTGTTGAAAGTAGAGTTTGAGCCACTCTGAGAGAAATTGCATCTCAACTTCTGGGATACCACCAACATATATATGATCTCGCACGGTAATGCATCTGATTACTCTGTAAGGAATTTAATAACCTCTAGATATTTCTGAGTCTGTACCTCTTTTGGGATCCAAATGCAAAGAGACATTGGATTATGTACTTCTGCCTGTAACTGGTAGCAGTGATTGTATTAACAGGACAGATGTTTTTATGATAGTATTGCTTGTGTTAACATGTTTAATATTGCTTCCAAATTACATCTGTATTGTCTCCCAGGGGTTTATTTCCTCAGGTAAATGACTCATTTTAGCATATGTTTGAGAGATCAAGGCTATCATCCTTCATGCTTTGTGTTATAGAAAACACCTGACAATATTGATCAAACAAAAGCTCTACAGTATCCACATAGGCAATATAATTCCAGAGTTGGTGTATGAAACATTTCCCTTGTCTCTGTAGCAATTATTAATGAATGGAATAAAGCTGCAGGTGAGCATAAAGGGCTGCTGTTCTTTTCTGGTTTTCTTGCAATATCAGCAGTCTAGATTGTATACTAACACCATGTATCATACCTCGAAATACACCAGTTGTTGATAGATAGGTATTTGTGAAAGGTATATTTAAAAATGAAAAGCCAGCTATTTCTGATTGGGCTGACCTGGGAGTATTACGGTAAATGCAGTATTCTTCTTTATGAGATGAAATCAGGGGCCTATTGGGATTTGATAATTTGAAAAGTTAAGAATTGTGCAGTCTTAATGCTTTTGTGAAGAAGCTGTGCCTGTAACGTGATGTACAATATACAATTCATTTTTGTGTTGTATATTCCCAAGTTAAATTGATTAAAAATCCATATAGTGTCAGGGGTTCAAGTAACACTCCCAACGAAAGAAGACTCTGAGGCTAGACATTCATTCAAGATCATTCAAGGACATGGGGTGAGGTGTCATCAGCAATGTACCCTCTAATTTTTTTTCGGTGTGGGCGGAAAAGTATAGTGTCTGAGCGACAGTCACTTTGGGACTAGGCGGCATAGAATAAATAAATAAATAAATAAATAAATAAGAATAAATCCCTTCTTTTTTATTAAAAGAAATTAATAATTTAAAAAAACCAAAATCCATTACTATTAAAACTAAATCAACCAGCAAAACCAAAAACATAACTATTAATAAAAACAGGTGACTGGGGTTTTTTTTCTCTGTTATTATTTAAGTGCTTTTACCATATGCTTTAAATCAAGAGTCACTTTCTGTTTCTCTCTCTTTCCTGTCATTCTCTGCCTCAATCATTTTCTCATTTCTCTTTTCTCCCCTTTTTTCTATCATTTCTCTCTATCTCTTCCTTCCACTCTTCTCTCTCTCTTGCTTTCTCTGTCTCTCTCTCTCTTGCTTTCTTCCTCTCTCTCACTCTCTTCCTTCCTCTCTCATCTCTCTCTTTCTTTCTTTCTTTCTCTCTCTCTCTTTCTCTCTCTTTTCCTCTTGCTCTCTCTCTTTTTCTCACTTTCTCTCTCTTGTTTTCTTTCTCTCTCTTGCTTTCTCTCTCTCTCTCACTCTTTCTCTCTTGTTTTCTTTCTCACACTCTTTCTCTCTCTTGTTCTCTCTCTCTTGCTATCTCTTTCTCTCTCCCCTTTCTCTCTCTCTCTCTCTTTCTCACTTTCTCTCTATCTTGCTGTCTGTTGCTCTCACTCACTCTCGTTCTCTCTCTGTTCTTCTCAGCAGAGGCTGGCAAAGGTGATATTCAATGTCGGGGGGGGCGTGGGCGGTTGCGCGCGCTCCGTATCTCCATACCAGCCCATTTTGAACATTCAAAATAAGAAAAGCCTTCGCCGATGAAGGTTTTTCTTATTTTGAATGTTCCGAGTGGGCTGGTATGGAGATAGGGAGCGCGCGCAACCCCCCGCGCACCCCCGACATTGAATATCACCTTCACCGGCCTCTGCTGAGAGAATGCCTGCCCCGCCTCTCCTGCAATCCCCTTGCTGAGAGCCTGGGACGAAAGTGCTCTTGGCAAAGGGACTGTGAGACGGGTAGGATGTGCGTTCCAGGTGTGGGAGGAGCCGCGCCCAAAGGCAGGAGGTGGCGGAGGAGCAGAGGCGGTGGATCGGGCGGGCGGGGGGGCAGCGCCGAAAGGCCGAGGGGGCTGGAGGCACCGTGGGGAGGCAGGGGCGGCCGCGGTTCCCTTTCCTTCTGCTGCCAGTGCCTCCCCGCCCCCCCCGCCCCCGCAGGCTGGCAGGGGGATGGGGAGTGCGCAGCCGTGAAAAATGGTACGTGGGGGGGTATTTGGGGGGGCGCACACACGCGCGCGCAGCTTTCAGAGAACAGTGGTCATCAGTACACTGATGACACCCGGTTGTACATCTCCACCCCATGTCCACTCGGCGAAGCAGTGGAAGAGATGTGCCGGTGCCTGAAGGCTGTTAGGGTCTGGATGGGTGTCAACAGGCTCAAACTCAACCCTGACCAGACAGAGTGGCTGTGGGTTTTGCCTCCCAAGGACAATCCCATCTGTCCATCCATTACCCTAGGGGAGAATTATTGACCCCCTCAGAGAGGGTCTGCAACTTGGACAGCCACTCCGAGTCTCCAGAGAGGGGTGGAATACAAATCTAATAATAAATCCTCGATCCACAGCTGACTTTAGAACATCACCTTTCGGCTGTGGCGAGGAGAGCGTTTGCCCAGGTTCGCCTGGTGCACTGTATTTGGTTGCAGCTCTATTTGGACAGGGAGTCCCTGCTCACAGTCACTCATGCCCTTATCACCTCGAGGTTCAACTACTGCAACACTCTCTACATGGGGCTACCTCTGAAAAGTGTTTGGAAACTTCAGATCGTGCAGAATACGGCCACGCAAGCAGTCATGGGTGTTCCCAGATCAGGGCCACCATCAGGAATTTTGGGGCCCCATACAGCCTAAGTGTCTGCCCCCCCCCCCCGGCCATTTTAAAACTACTGCCCCCCCAAATCCCGTGCCATGCCCACCATGGCCACACACCCTGGGCAAGCCCTCCCCCGGCCCTCTGAGGTCAAACACAGCCCTGATGTGGCCCTCAATGAAATTGAGTTTGACACCCTTGGCCTAGAGGCTAAATCCTATGAACAAGGGCTTAGAGAATGAGTATGTTTAGCTCAATAAATAGAAAACTGAGGGGGAATATAATAGTAGTTTCCCAATCCTTAAAGGGCTGCCACAGAGCAGATGGCATCTATTTATTCTCCATGCCACCTGAAGGTAGTACAAGAAGCAATGGGCGGAACCTCACCAAGAAGAAATGCAATCTGGAAATAAGGAAAAACTTGGGACTGGGCGGCATATAAATAAATAAATAAATAAATAAATAAATAAATAAATAAATAAATAAATAAATAAATAAATAAATAAATAAATAAATAAATAAATAAATAAATAAATAAATAAATAAATAAATAAATAAATAAATAAATAAATAAATAATAAAAAATAAAAAATAAAAAATAAATAAATCAATCAATCAATCCCTTCTTTTTTATTAAAAGAAATTAATAGAAACATAGAAACATAGAAGACTGATGGCAGAAAAAGACCTCATGGTCCATCTAGTCTGCCCTTATACTATTTCCTGTATTTTATCTTAGGATGGATATATGTTTATCCCAGGCATGTTTAAATTCAGATACTGTGGATTTACCAACCACGTCTGCTGGAAGTTTGTTCCAAGCATCTACTACTCTTTCAGTGAAATAATGTTTTCTCAGGTTGCTTTTGATCTTTCCCCCAACTAACTTCAGATTGTGTCCCCTTGTCCTTGTGTTCACTTTCCTATTAAAAACACTTCTCTCCTGGACCTTATTTAACCCTTTAACATATTTAAATGTTTCGATCATGTCCCCCCTTTTCCTTCTGTCCTCCAGACTATACAGATTGAGTTCATGAAGTCTTTCCTGATACGTTTTATGCTTAAGACCTTCCACCATTCTTGTAGCCCGTCTTTGGACCCGTTCAATTTTGTCAATAATAATTTAAAAAAACCAAAATCCATTACTATTAAAACTAAAACAACCAGCAAAACTATTAATAAAAACAGGTGAGGGCTGGGTTTTTTTCTCTGTTATTATTTAAGTGCTTTTACCATATGCTTTAAATCAAGAATCACTTCTCTCTCTGTTTCTCTCTCTTTTCTGTCATTCTCTGCCTCAATCATTTTCTCATTTCTCTTTTTTTCTCCCCTTTTTTCTATCATTTCTCTGTCTCTTCCTTCCACTCTTCTCTCTCTCTCTTTCTTCCTCTCTCATCTCTTTCTCTCTTTCTCTTTCTCTCTCTTGCTTTCTTTCTCTTTCTCTCACTCTCTTCCTTCCTCTCTCATCTCTTTCTTTCTTTCTTTCTCTATCTTGCTTTCTTCCTCTCTCTCACTCTCTTCCTTCCTCTCTCATTTCTCTCTCTCTCTCTTTCTTCCCCTCTCTCTCTTTCTCTATCTTGCTTTCTTCCTCTCTCTGATTCTCTTCCTTCCTCTCTCATCTCTCTCTCTTTCTCTCTCTCTCTTTCTCTATCTTGCTTTCTTCCTCTCTCTCTTTCTTTCTCTCTCTTTTTCTCTATCTTGCTTTCTCCCTCTCTCTCCCTTTTCCTTCCTCTCTCATCTCTCTCTCTTTTCTTTCTCTCTCTTTCTCTATCTCTCCCCCTCTTTCTCTCTCTCTCTTTTTCTCACTTTCCCTCTTTTGTTTTCTTTCTCTCTCTCTCTTGCTTTCTCTCTCACACTCTTTCTCTCTCTCTCGTCCTTTCTCTTGCTATCTCTTTCTCTCCCCCTATTTCTCTCTCTCTCTCTCTCTCTCTCACTTTCTCTCTATCTTGTTCTGTCATTGCTCTCACTCTCTCTCGTTCTCCGGAGGCTGGCGAAAGTAATTTTCAATTACTTTCAATTGTAATTTTCAATTACAATCAACCTATCTCTCCTTCCTTCCTTTCCCCCCTCCCTCTTTTCCTTTCCTTCCTTCCCTTCCCTTTTCTCCTTCTTTCCCTTCTTCCTTCATTCCAACCAACCTATCTCTTCTTCCTGTTTCCTTCTCCTCCCTCTTCCCCTTCCCTCCCCTCCGTCTTTCCCTTCCTTCCCTCCCTATTTTTCCTTCCTTCCTTCCCTTCTGTGTCCTCCCGGCCCTCTCTTCCCCTCCCCTCCCTTTCCCCGACGAGGGCAGCCCGTAGAGTCACACCCATCCCAGGCCGAGTTACAAGAGCCGCAACCGGGCGGGGAGCGCCCCACTCGCTTCGTTCCCGCGGCAGGGCTCGGTCGGGAGCCCGCTGGTCAGGGCTCGGTCGCCGCCACCAGGAATCCAGGAAACCAGGGTCAGGGGTCTCTGGGGCGTCGCACCGGGACGGCGCCTGGAATGTCGGGCACGAGGGCTGACGCACGCTCTCCCCATCCCCTGCTGCCAGCCCAACCCGGAAAATTCAAAGTAAGAAAAACCTTCGCTCTTACTTTGAATGCTCCGGGCAGGCTAGCAGGGAGATGGAGAGAGCGCGGTGGCCCCCACTGTGAGAATGCCTGCAGGGAAGTGAGGCGGAGCAGACGGGCGGGCGAGGGCAGCGGCGAGTAGCCACGGGGATGCGAGGGGGCTAGAGGCGCGGGGGGCAGGGGCGGCCGCGGCTTCGTGCGTGCCCTTGGAAAAGGGTGCGCGGGGGCCCTTTTGGGGGATGCTGGCGCACACGTGCGAAGCCTACAACTTGCGCTTGTGTTAAATTTTGTTTCTTTCCTAAGCAGCCTTCTGTGTAAAAAAATCCATTTGGGAACGACTCGTTCCCAAATGGATTTTTTTACACAGAAGGCTGCTTAGGAAAGAAACAAAATTTAACACAAGCGCAAGTTGCAACCGCCACCCCGAAGGAGAGGCATGCTTTACTCTGGGACTGGAGGACTGCGCTGCCAAAGGCTCCGTCGGGGCTTCGAGTCCTGCCTCGCGAGGGCCAGAGGGCCCGCCTTTTTCGTTGGTGAGGCCGCAGGCAGCCGGCAAGAGAGGGCCGGTACTGCGCATGTGCGACGGCGGGCAAAACCGGCCCCCCCTCATGGCTGGGCCCGGTACACCACTCCCAGTAGTACCACCCTATCGGTGGCCCTGTCCCAGATATACCCATGTTTCATCAACACTCCACAGCCTACATTGTTTGGCAATTGGTTTCTGAACACAATTCAAAGTGTTGGTGGTGACCTATAAAGCCCTACATGGCATTGGACAAGATTACTTACGGGACCGCCTTCTGCCACATAAATCCCAGCGGCCGATCAGGTCCCACAGAGTTGGCCTTCTCCAGGTCCTGTCAACCAGACAATGTCATCCCTCCAGAGATTTGAACTGCCCCCACCCTCCTCGCCTTCTGCAAGAGCCTTAAGACCTAACTATGTCACCAGGCATGGGGCAACTAGTACATACCCCCCCTCTGACCATTAAAGGTTATGTGTGCTTATGATTGTGTAATATCGATTGTTTTTAACATAATGGGTTTTAGTCATAGTTTTAATTATTAGATTTGTACCTATGTTGTTTTTATTGTTGTTGTGAGCCATCCCGAGTCTCCGGAGAGGGGCGGCATACAAGTCTAATAAATTATTATTATTCCCCTTCCCAGTCTCCTACAGCACTAAATGTGGCAGGCCTGAAGATCCAATGCCCAAGATGGCTTCCAACCTTCACGTATAATCATGTTTTATAATCATCCAATTTGTTGAGTGTTCGGTTATAAGACGCTTGTAATAGCAATAGCATTTAGACTTATATACCACTTCACAGTGTTTTACCAGACTCTCTAAGGTTTACCAAATGTCAGCATATTACTCCCCACTATCTGAGTCCTCATTTTACCGACTTCAGAAGGCTGAGGCAACCTTGAGCCAGTCAGGATCGAACTACTGGCATCAGCAGAATTAGAATTAGCCTGCAGAAATACTGCATTCTAACCACTGTGCCACTGTGGTTCCTTTGTGGCACAGTGGTTAGAATGCAGTATTGCAGGCTAATTCCCATTTATCTCTCATTTAAATATCAATTATCATTTGGGACTGATATTTTCTAGAAGAACCAGAAATAATTTTCTTTCTTTCTTTCTTCCTTTCCCTAAAAACTACTTCTGCCAACAGCTAGCTTATCTGGATGTTTTGTGAAAGCTTGAAAGAGTACAGTAGTCAAAATATTTTACCTATTCTCTTTTCTAAGAGATCTGTAAGGGGCATGCATAAGCACACCATGTGCCTACCCTCCCTGTCCTACTGTGCTATTATCCTCTTTAATCGTTACTTTTTACTTACATTATGTGTTGTGGTTAGCTCTGGCCCAGCTTCTGCCCCAAGGAATGTGCAGGTGGATGTGGGGGAGACATCCACATGCCGCAGGCCTGTTTTGCTCCCAATGGAATCTGCCGATGAAGCCTCCTCTGACCAAGGAAGCATGAGTGACAGGGAAGAGGGGAGTTTGGCAGACAGCCCAGGAGGAGATCAATCATCTGTATCATCCTTGGATTCTGAACAAGAATTAATGACACATCCACGCATGCATAGAGTGACGTATAGGAGACCACAACTGAAGGATTATTACAAGAGAAAATGAGGCCACCTGTGGTTGGGTGGGGCTCCAGTAATTAGGGCTGCTGCTATAAATAGCAGCGTGTGAGTTTGGCCGTTGTGAAAGATTAGACTTATTAGATTAGATTTATTGGATTTATATGCCGCCCCTCTCCGCAAACTCGGATTGCAGTTCTTCAGGAATCGTGTGTTGCTTTTTTTCTGGACTTTGTTGATTTTTCACGCCTTTGAAACCAAAGCAGAGCAACTTGTGTGTGTGTGTGTGTGTGTGTCTCATTTCCTTGGAAGAAGAAGGGGTGTGAAGTTTCTTCACAGCTGCTAGCTAAGTACTTAATGACTGCTTAAGGGAAATTGTACAGACTACCCAGTTGTTTTGGGACGAGTGCTCTTTGCAATACAAAAAGAGTGCTTAGTGTATTTTGAATTTTGTGATAAAGAACATTGTTTTGAATTTTCAAACGTGTGTGTGTCTGCAATTTGTACCCTTGAATTTTCGGGAGGCTCCTACCAGAGAGCCCGGCAGAACAATTACGTTTATTCAAACTACTACTATCCTATACAAGTTTGACAAATAAAATAAAATAAATAAAAATAAAATAAATAAATCCTCCTTGGCTTTGACTTTCTTTTTTTCATGGACTCAGTTGTGAGCATTTTCAAAAATGCACACTTCAAAGAATCATCACATTCAATATGCTTAAACAAAGTCATCAAAACACCAATCTTCTATATTTGTACAAGTTGTGAAGCTAGTTTTAACTATTGTTGAGGCTTTGGGTGTTCTGGAAATACGGTTACTTTGGTTACTTATGTTGTGCAAACCTAGAAAAAGAGTTAATTCAGTAACCAAGATAAGTACGTTAGCTGTTGCTTGATATATACATAAAATAAATGGTGAAAACTTGGCCAGGGAAAGTATACGGAACCCTGCTATTTCTCCCTTCCCCAAGGCATCCATTTATGCATTAGACACTTTGAAGGAAGTAAAAACAGTGGGCAATTTTGAGTGGAGAAACTACAAATCCAGGAAGAATTCAGCTAGAGTTGTGCATTTCCTCAAGGACAATCTGTTGGGGATTGCATGGCACATGAGTATGAAGCTAGAAATAAATAGGGATACAGTCAAATATCTTTTTCTCCCCCTCTTCCCATTTGATACTTCTCTTTTACTTCCCCCCCCCCCCTTTATAATATTCTTCCCTACTGTCTTCTATAATTTCTTGCTTTAGGCTTGCAAATTTTTCATCCCAGCTTCAAGCATCTACTCCACTGTTTTTATGATTCAGTTACCACCTACCCTGATACCGTTCCTCCTTTGTCAAAAAGTCTTACCTGATTTTCGGTATAACATACCATTATGCCCTGCAAGATGCAACATCTTTACCTACTGGTAAGTTTTCATTAATTGATGCTGTGTCATAAATTTCTAATTGTTCCATTTTCCTACATTTAAACTATATATGCATCATTTTCAGTAGATTTTCTATCTTGTTATAATAATAATAATAATAATAATAATAATAATAATAATAATAACAACAACAACAACAACAACAACAACAACAACAGAGTTGAATGGGACCTTGGAGGTCTTCTAGTCCAACCCCCTGCTTAGGCAGGAAACCCTACAGTACTTCAGACAGATGGTTATCCAACATCTGCTTAAAAACTTCCAGTGTTGGAGCATTCACAACTTCTGGAGGCAGGCTGTTCCACTGAACAACTGTTCTGACTGTAAGGAAATTTCTCCTTACTTCTAAGTTATTTCTCTCGTTGTTTAGTTTCCACCCATTGACTGTTATTCTACCCTCAGGTGCTTTGGAGAATAGGTTGACTCCTTCTTCTTTGTGGCAACCTCTGAGATATTGGAACACTGCTATCATGTCTCCCATGGTCCTTCTTTTCATTAAACTACTTATTTTCCACTTCTATTTTAAATATTCCCAAAGATTTTGCTCCTTTTACCTGATTTAACTGTAGCAAACTGAAGAGGGAGGGAGGAATTGTCAGAAGAAAGCCATGCAAACATCACTGTAACACCAAATTTGCATTTTCTCTTTCAAGAAAGGCTAGAAGTACTTCTCTGTCTTTAAAAAAAACATCACTAGGAGATAATTTTCTCTTCTCTTGCTTGTTTATGCCCTACTATTTGTATTAAACACTGTTTTTACAACACAATTGTAGTTACACATGTCAGGCCCAGAGAGGGCTTAGGTAAAGCATAGAAGAACTGTGCAAATAATTCAGATTAGTGTTTCTGGTGAGTCAAATGATTACTCAACTTTTTTCAATAATCAGCAAAGATTCTTCTTTCATACCATGTTTATTCACCTAAAAACAAACCTGTTATATGTGCAAGAGTGTGGGTGTCACATTGACAAATAGATATATCATTATTATACAGAAATAGATACAAGAATTATATATCTACATATGCTAGATACTTTAATAGCACATTTATTCAAGAGTGGACTTGAACTGTCCATTCCCAAATCCATAAAACGTCGTCACTTCTCAGAAATTTTAATGAGGCTTTCAAATAATTGTAATACATTTTATTATTTTTATATTTATTGATTTGTCAAACAAAAATTACAAATTTGAATGAACAAAATGAAAAAAATATCTGATAGGGATTATAGGCACCTTAGTGCATTTACATACAACTGCTTAGGAACCGCTTAAATATGGGATGAGGGTCCACAGAAGTTGAGTTGGAATTAAAACTGAAATTAGTAAGATATTGGTAAGATATTTGACAAGTCTGTTACAAAAAAAATTGTATAATCAAGTTTAAAGTGGTTTACATTAAAGTAAACCAAAAGCGGACGCATTACAATTAAAGCTAAAAATATAATTTATAGATATGACGTTACTATGTACATTTTTCTGTGCAATACCTAAATCTGACCAAGCATCACAGTTTTAAACTATCCAAACCAAGAATTTCAAGCCAAGTATCATTATGTAGCTCAATTATTTTCTCTTTTCACTAAGTGTGATTGTCCGTTTGTGTCAGTGTAAAATGAAGATTCAAGCCATCATCTGAGTTTGATATCCTTCATTACATTGGAATCTGACACACTGTAGATAAAGATTTCCAACTTTGCAGAATTATGGTATAGTTACAAAAATCTGATCAACCACTAATGACAATGGTAATGAAGTGCTAATAAGTGATTTACAACATTTTCTAGAATCAAGCAATCATTGCTATACCAAGTAAATACTAATGAGGACAAGGTTTTTGTAAATACAGTGGTACCTCTACTTAAGAACTTAATTCGTTCCGTGACCAGGTTCTTAAGTAGAAAAGTTTATAAGTAGAAGCAATTTTTCCCATAGGAGTCAATGTAAAAGCAAATAATGCATGCAAACCCATTAGGAAAGAGATATAAGCTCAGAATTTGGGTGGGAGGAGGAGGAGGAAGAAGAGGAGGAGGATAGTCGCTGCCGAAGGAAGAAGGTAAGGTGAGGGAAATAAAAAAAATCCCAAACTTTATGGCTTAAAAAGAAAAGAGGGATTCAAGGTTGCCTCCCATACACTGCGCCCGAGAGAGAAACCCAGGAGGGATGGAGGGGGGAATCCCCCGCTCCTTTGACCAAAAGGCGGCTGCTACTGCTGCTGCTACCTGCTTCCTCTTCCTTCCCATGATAAAGGGCTCCCCTCTCACTCACTCGCTTTTTAGCCGGTGCCTTTCCTTCACTGTGGTGAAGCCTAGGTTTGGCTGAAATGGAGTTGATCTGGCCGGGGCGAAGCACCCAATGTTCACTCTAATTTTTTTTCGGTGTGGGCGGAAAAGTATAGTGTCTGAGCGACAGTCCCTTTGGGACTGGGCGGCATAGAAGTATAAATAAATAAATAAGTAAGTAAGTAAGTAAGTAAGTAAGTAAGTAAGTAAGTAAATAAGAAAAAAAATCCCTTCTTTTTTTATTAAAAGAAATTAATAATAAAACAAAACCAAAATCTATTACTATTATTACTATCTTCTCCTCTTTTTCCATCCCTGTCTCCTCCCCCTTTGTGTGTGTGTGTGTGCGTGTGTGTGTGTGTGTGTGTGTGAACTCTTGAACCATTTCCAATAATAGGTGAGCTATTGGAAATGGTTCATGAGTTCACACACACACACACACACACAAACGGCTGGGTTTTTTTTTCTCTGTTATTATTTGGGTGCTTTTTACCATATGCTTTAAATCAAGAGTCATTTCTCTCTCTTTCTCTCTCCACCTTTTGCTCTCTCTCTCTTTTTCTCACTTTCTCTCTCCCTCTCTTTCTATCTCTCTCCCTCTTGCTCTCTCTCTCTCTTGCTCTCTCTCATTTTCTTTCTCTCTTTCTATTGCTTTCTTTCTCTCTAACTCTTTCTTTCTATCTCTCTTTCTTTCTGTCTCTTCTCTCTCTTGCTATCTCTCTCCCCCCTTTCACTCTCTCTCTCTTTCTCACTTACTTTCTCTCTCCCTCTCTCTCTCTCTGTCAGCGAGGGGGCTGCGAGAGCGCTTTCTCCAAGCGCTTCAGGAATGCCTGCCCTGCCTCTACTGCAGCCCCCTTGCTGAAAGTCCAGGACAAAAGTGCTCCCAGCGAAGGGGCTGCAAGAGGGGTGGGCGGGCATTCTCGAAGCGCACAGAGAAAGCCCTCTCTTGCAGCCCCCTGGCTGGGAGCACTTTCATCCCAAGGAGAAGCCACAGCTGCCACCGCCGTGGGAGAAGTCGTACCCCAAGGCAGGAGGCAGCGGAGGAGAGAGGGCGGATTCGGGTGGGCGGAGGGCAGGGCCGAGAGGCCAGGGCCGCGAGGGGGGCCTGAGGCACCATGGGGAGGCAGGGGCAGCCGCGGCTCCCTTTCCTCCTACTGCCGGCACCTCCCCCCTTCCCCCCCCCCCATGGGCTGGCAGGGGGATGGGGAGAGCGCGCCCGTGGAAAAGGGTGTGTGGGAGGTATTTTGGGGCGCACGCGTGCGCACATGCGCAGCATATGGGGAACACTGGAAGCACCCCCTTTTGCCTTTCCACACCCAGACACTCTGGGAGGCAACCTCGCGCAGAGTGTATAGGAGGCAGCGCGAGGGAGTCACCACAGCGAAGTGGTTTATTCCCTCTCCAAGCGCCCAGAGAAAGGAAAATGCTCTGTTCACTCTGGGCTGCCAAAGCCTCCTTAAGTGCCACTGAAAGGCTCCTCTGGCAGCCCAGAAAAGAGATGGCCGGGATTAAAGGGGAATGGCAGGAAACTGGCTGGGCCTTTGTGCTGCTCTCAAATTTCCTGGGAATTTTTCCCGTTCTCGGGCTCTTAAATAGAAAATGTTTCTTAAGAAGAGGCAAAAAATCTTGAACAACCGGTTCTTATCTAGAAATGTTCTTAACTAGAGGTGTTCTTAGGTAGAGGTACCACTGTATTCAATACAGCAATAGTGAAAAAACATAGCAGCTCATAGTAGCATAGGTGTAAACTCCACCAAGTTGGAACCTAAAGTAACTTTCTATAATTATTTATCTTCAAGAGGTTTGAAATAATATCTATGCTAAGTTTATATTTTTTATTTTCCCCCCTCTTGAATAAATGACAAGGAGTTACAAATGGCAGATAAGATATATCCTATATAGATATAGCCACAGATAGAGTAGTTACATAATTATAGACACAACACAATCACAAGAATTAAGTCGGAAAAATCTATAAACTGCAGGACAATCCTTCATTTCTACAAAAAGTCTCTCTGCTATAAAGAAGAGTAATATTTGAATTACATATTTTAAAAATATGTGTTTTTTCCTGAAAAAAGATCTTCTGCAGCTAGATAGAGGATTCACAAGTACTGGGTCCTGAGGAATACATAAGAAACTATTTGATATACAAGACATACATTTAATAGATTAATTGGAAAATTAAGACGTTGAAAAAGTCTAAGAAATATGCATTTCTTACAGGTTGGAAAGAACGACTTCCGCTCAGAATACTGTTGAAAGATTATGTTTGAACAGTTCACATTGTTTTGAGATTGCTACGTCATTCATCTTAGAAGAAAGGAATGAGACGTGATATATTTTGAAACAAGGGATTTCCAGGGATTTCAGAATGGGAAAGAGCCAAATTCAACCACACACACACACACCATTTGATCTTGTACCAATCAGCTTAATCTATCATATTATTGATAAGGTGGTGATTAAATGAATTTTTTACTATTAGTTTGAGCCCTATGGAAAGATGAAATATCAATGTAATAAATAAAATTTAATCAAACAAGTTAGGGCTTTTCAAAGCATGGCGTAATCTTCAAAAAATTGGTTAGATAACATAAGTTATTAGATTTTTCCTTGATATTTTAAATATACACTATTATATATGACCAGGGGATAAATAGACACATGCAATTATCATGATCTAACCTAGTATCCTGTTCACCTGTTATTGTACAATGTTGCTGCAATTATACCACAGCAAAACCATGGAGAAATATTGGCCTTATTCCTTGAGTATCATATTGTTTTTTGCATATATTTGAATAAGCACTGCGAAACATCTGTTACAATCATGTTGCATAAATGAAGGCTGTGCAGTGGTTTGGATTCAAAGGCAAAATGGTGCTTCAGAGATTACAGCCTGCAACCAATTAAACCAAATGTGTCCTTTTCTGGAATTGCACAGCGGCTTCCATGGACAGTTGCACAATCCTGCATAAAGTCACAATTGCTTTATGAAGATGCAGACAGATGTGAGAGTTCCATCTTATATGCTATAGAATCATCTTATACTCTCCATCCTTGCCCCATTCTTTTGCCCTTGTTTGATGCGCTCTAGAGGCCTAGTATATCAATTCCTTTTACAAGATAATATCTGATTTAAAGGGTATAGTTCACCAAACTTTATGCCTTGGTAAATGTGCTTGCCATTAAAGTGCCACAATTATTTTTGTTGCTTTCTCATAAACTAATGATGTTTGTGGGCATCCAGGGAGCAATACAAGCGAGAAGATGAAACAGCAGCAACAATACTTAAACTGTTAGTCTTGGAACTGTCCCTTCCCCACCAGAAGGATTAAAAAGATGGAAAATTTTGCAGTCAAACAGCCAGTACCATCTGTAACCTCTGGTGGCCACTGGTATTTAACAGAGAAATATGTGGAATTAAGAAAAAGACTCTGCTGTAAAAATGTTAATTTTTTCAGTTGCTAAAAGCAAACTTCTTTACTGAAGTTGGTATATGATCATATTTCGATTTTTTTTTTTAACCAGTGATTGTCTGTATTATATCAGGATTTTGTACTGCTAATCATTGTGGGAATATAGTTGGGCAGCCACACTGGGAAATGAGAAGGGAATTTCCTGGAGAGTGTCCCAGGGCTAATGGTATGGTAGGAGCTCAATCTGAGTTCCTTTCACATTGCTTGCTTCTAACATAATGTTGTTGAGACTCGGAGGCCACATTATGTAGCAGCTCTCATTATAACATGATTATAACATCGGAAGGTATTCCCTGGTGTCCTAGACAGGGGAGTTTTTAGGAGAAAGCTGCAAAAAGGCAGTAATAGATCCTCACCTAAAGCTACTATTCACTCCTGTTCTTGTCATGGTTGGGAAAGAAATGTTGCTTTTTGTACAAAATATCCTCACACAGCAGCATCTACACCAGAGATGCCCGAATTTAAACATTTCTTTCTCTGTATACCTGATAATGTTTAGATTGCACCGCACATGCAGGAGAAGATTACAAATCATTAGGTAGACTGAAACAACAAAAGATTCTGGGGCGCCTTAAACATGGGGAAATGGAATATAGCTTTAAGCTTTATGATATGTAAGATTCAATCTGAATTTTGAAAAGGCAGCAGAGATACACATTTATTTTCGTCACACTATTCAGATAAACATGTTCTGACAGACAATTCAGCACTTAAAGCAACGTATTTCATATATTAGATAGGCTACACCTGAATCCAGGGATGCAAGTTGCCCACCATTTGGTTTTAGAAGTACCATGACACACTTTTTAGCCCGTTTATGATCAAGTTTAAGAAGCAGGTCACAAACCCTTGTTGTGTGTAGGCATTCCTTGTTTTGAGTTTCAAGTTCATTATGGAAATTGGTCTGTTCTTCTGACACCAGATTAATGAAAAGCTGTTTGAAAGGATCCTTAACCAGAGAAACTCAGGTATTTTTCACATGGTACTGTATTCAACACATTGTAAAGATAAATCCTATATGTTGAAATCTAATTTATTTATATTGTAGAGTTCCTACCTCACAAAGATCACCGTCTACTCCCAAACCCCAAATTTAAACTGATTCTGAAGGATATATCTAGAATATAAATTAAAGCAAACCTCATATACTGTACTGTTGACTAATTCATCCTTTAGAACCAAGTCTGTGACATATATAAGTTATCAAATAAAGGGGGAAATGCATTTCTTCCTTTCTTACGCTAACATTGTTACTGTGGTCCCTTACTGCACTGCCAATCTACGCAAAACGCCATGACAGAAAAATTGTCATGAAAGTTAAACTAGACACGTCCAATTTTGTTACAGGATAATCTGTGCTAAAACATGTGCCAGCTTGAGTAACCTTCTCAGGCTTGTACTTTTGTTTTCTATTAAATGTCAGCTCTGATAGACTAGCTTGCTTATTGGAAAGGGCAGGTTTTTACTTCAATAAAAACAAACCTTGTTAAAAAGACAGCCAGTCCCTCAGTAATAAAACAAAAACAAAAAAATAAAGCCTTTACAATACATGAAATATTCACTCTTAATTGGCATGAGCACACTGTAAAATTTTATTGGTGGTGTAAGGACTAACCAGAGATTATTTGTTTTCAGAAGATTGTCAAGGTTATGAAATATTTTCAAATATCAGAAGATGCATAAATTAAGTCCACTTTCTGCGATAAGATAATATCCTCATGGGTTTGGATTAAATATGCAGAAGCCTTTGGGACAGACATACAGTATCCGTATCTATATCTATCTATATACCTACAAATTTTCACAATATTGTCTATGTATTAAAGGCCTGAATCTCATCTGATATAAATTTGCTTAGTCTCCCTTGACAGTCTTGTAATTGTGTTAATTTACAACTTTTCAAAATGTGTCTTTGCAAGCCCACACTTGCTTAACAGAATATATTATCTTCAGAAGCTAACACACAAAGAATTAGGAATCAATAATTTCTGGCAAATGTACGTTATTCCTCAGAATTTGCACTTGGCTCAAAGAGTAATCAAATGATGATTATTTTGGTTTTCTCTGTTTTAGATTTTAAAGACAGCATTTAAAATAATATTATTGCAATATGTATTATTTATGAAGTATCTAAAATGCTAAGTGCTGAAAAATGAATGAATCAAAACTGCTCTGAGAAAAATACAAGATCATGTTCCTCTTCAGTTTTATTGGAAACATGAAAAATTCAGCATCAAGAATAGTTACATTTTGTAGTTAGGGACCAGATTTAAGAAGACAGCAGTACAGGGGTACAGTGAGTAAGGCAGTGTTGTTTCTTAAGAATAAGAATGTCAAGGTTCACTGGACGATGTTGGAATATTGCACTTCTGTTTTCAGTTTACTCCTGAAATTTTTATAGAATGGCATCGGGGAAAACCCCAAATTGCATGGGGCTTGCAGTAATGCAAGAAAGAGCATGCTAATACCTTTAAATTACTGTCATTGTCCTATACCAGTGATGGTGAACCTTTTTTTCTTCGGGTGCCAAAAGAGCGTGCATGCATGCTATTTTGCATGCGTGAGTGCCCACAC
Organism: Erythrolamprus reginae; assembly: GCF_031021105.1. Taxonomy (NCBI): domain Eukaryota; kingdom Metazoa; phylum Chordata; class Lepidosauria; order Squamata; family Dipsadidae; genus Erythrolamprus; species Erythrolamprus reginae. The sequence goes on from NC_091954.1 coordinate 47,358,200, forward strand.
CCATAATTCAATGCCTGGGGAGGGAGAAAACAGCTTCCCCCACCCCCTGGAGGCCAGAAACAGCCTGTTTCCCAACTTCTGGTCATAGTTCCCTCTAAGCTGAGCAGTGAGCAATCGCTCACTTAAAAATCATCATCAACTCAGAGTTTTCCAAACCTGCCCAGAAGCCGAGAGGGAAAGAGTGAGAGGGAAGGAGAGAGAGAGGAAGAGAGGAAGAGAGAGAAACAGGTAGAAAAAGGAGAGGAAGGAAAAGAGAAAGAAAAAGAATGGGAGTAAGGAAGAGAGAAAGAAAATCAAAATCTAGTTTGAAACTAGCTCAACTATTTAAGTGGCATTTTGATATTGATAGAGTTGCCCTATTATGAGCTCACTGTTACCGTGTTTCCCCGATAGTAAGGCAGTGTCTTACTATCTTTTTACCCCCAAAAGCCCCCCTATGTCTTACTTTCGGGGTATGTCTTACATTTTTTTCTGCAGTTCAATAGTTGGCTATAGAGAGGAGGAGAACCCCAAGTCGCCATTTCTAGTCAGAAGGTGGCTTTGCGCTTATCCTTTGACACCCCTCCAATCAAAGCCAGCGACGGCCCCAGTCAAAAACCTCGAAGGTAGCAGCAGCGCGAAGCCCTCAGCAAGAGGATACTTTTCCTGAGACGGAATTTACTTCTCCCTCACGCCTCCTCCGGGGATTGACGGATGCCGCGGCCAATCCGAGAGGCCGTGGAAGAGTTCTGGCCGTCTCGAGGTAGCGTAAGACGGGACCTGGCCTCGAGGGCAGGAGAATTAACCCTTTCGACCCCCGCGAGGAGGGAAAGAGGTGGGATGCGGCTGCCTCGCCCACGTTTTGCTTTCTGCCCGGCAGTTGCCTTCCGTCTTCCTCCCCCTCTTCGTCGCGCCGCCGCCATGGCCCAACTCCGTGCCTCTTCTTCGCCGGCTGCCTCCTTTGACTACCTGGTGCTGAGAGGCGGCTCGGGGGGGTTGGCCAGCGCCCGACGTGCCGCGCAATTGGGAGCCCGGGCTGCCGTGGTTGAAAAAGGGCGACTTGGGGGCACTTGCGTGAGTCGAAAACGGATTGTGTGTGTGTGTGTGTGTGTAGGGGGGCGGGCGGGCGGAGGAAGAGCAATGAAGGTGGGGAAGCGGCGGAGCAGTTCGCGGCGCTGGTGAGGGAGTTGCGCGCCCAGGAGAGTCTCCCTTACGCAGCGCGCCACCGCCAGCTGGCACCAGGCTGCGTAAGGGAGATTCTCCTGGGCGCGCAACTCCCTCGCCAGTGCCGTGAACTGCTCCGCCGCTTCGGCCAGGGCTGCCGCTTCGCCCGCCTCCTTTCCGGCAGCTCCCCACGTGCCCATCCCCTTCGCCTCGCCGTGGCGAGGCGAAGGGCGCGCGGGGAGCTGCCGGAAAGGAGGCGGGCGAAGGAGGGCGCAGCTCCGGCCGCTCGCCTCGCCTGCCCACCCAGCGTCTCTGAAGCTTACCGGCCGGGACAGGCAACACGGCATCCGCTTGAGACGCCGGCGGGAGCAGCGGGAGCGTAAGGGAGACTCTCCTGGGCGCGCAGCTCCCTCGCCAGCGCTGCAAATTCTTGGCAAAGCGAAGGACGGTGCTGGGGCCGAGGGAACCGCCGCCAGGGCTGCTGCCGCGCTGCCGAGCAGATCAGCTGCTGGGCGGCTGAAGAAACCATCCCTGGGTCTTCCGGAGGTCTTCGGGCTCCCCCCCCCGCAATACCCCCCGTGTTTCCCCGAAAGTAAGACATATGTCTTACTTTCGGGGTATGGCTTATATTAGCCGACCCCCCTGAAACCCCCCATATGTCTTACAATCGGGGGTGTCTTACTATCGGGGAAACACGGTATAGACACACAGTACAGTATTTTATTTTGAAATTCTCTGAGGCAAAACAGGGTGGGTTTTTTATTTGTTTGTTTGTTTGTTTGTTTGTTTATTATTTCTGTGCCGCCCAGTCCCAAAGGGACTGCCGCTCAGACACTATACTTTTCCGCCCACCCACCCCCCCCCAAAAAATTAGAGGGAACACTGCTTCTGGTGGGCCCAGTAGGTTCGTGTTTCGCCCTCCCCAGGGTCCAAGGCTTCCCTGGAGTTGTGGGAGGATAAAAACGCCCTCAGCCATCCCCCTGGAGGCTCACTGGAAGCCAAAAACACCCTTACAGAGCCTCTGTGCGAGGCAAAAATCAGCTAGTCGGTACTGTTATGTCCGAGGTTTATATAAAGAATTGTATCTAGGCAAAGTTCTAAATAGTTGTTGTTAAGCAGAAATCATCAAATGTAATAAGAACTGTTTACCTGTTTTCTATTGGCTGGTGTAGTTTGGCGCCAATATCAGATAGCTGTCAGCCGCCGCTTGTTGCTGGGCTAAATGTTATAAATAGGAGGCTCCTGGTCTTACGCGTCTCTCGGCTGAGCGCGAGCCGGAGTGAAAGTGTTACAGCCGCTCGTTAACCTCCCGCTGTGAATAAAGAAGAAATACTTAGAACTTGTGTATCTCAGTTATTACATTGGCGACGAGGGTCTAGAGGTGATTTTTTTTTCCTCACACACGGAAAAAAAATCATAATGGCGACCCCTTCGATCATTCAACCTCCAGAACTATTTGGACTGCCTATATGGCTAAATTCGAGATATTTCTTGAGGCAGCCGGCATGAAGGATGCTGAGGACGGCAGGAAACGAGCCTTATTTCTTAATTATTGTGGCTCACAAATTTTTGATTTGGCGGGCACCTTGACAGATCCCGAACCCGCCATCTCCGTGCCTTGGGATACTTTGAGGGATAAACTGGCATCCCATTTTAAACCAACAAAACCGGCGAGGGTTTTCAGGCATCAGTTCTCCTGCACAGCCCAGGCTGAGGGGGAATCTATCAACCAATTTGCTACTCATCTTCGGACTATTTTAGCTAAATGCCAATTCGAGAATCCTGAGGCTCGATTAACAGATGCCATCATTTTTGGCATGAGGAATGTGACAATCCGGAACAAGCTGCTGGCGGCGGAAGATTCATCCCTACAAGATGTCATCAAGGCTGCTCAAACAGCTGAAGTGGCCGAAGCCGCTGCAGCTGACCTGAAGTCCAACGACAAGCTGCCAACTGTCTGTAAAATATCTGAAGCTCATCGCACCCCAGGAAATCATCCTCACGACTACCATTCTCAAGACCTCGACACCTATGAAGACTACTGCTGTCAAATTCGAGGGCCACCAGCGAGGCAACCCCATCCGCCATTCCAGCCCTGTGCCAGATGCCGCGGTCAGCACCCGAGATCCAGATGCCCTTTCAAAGACGCCTTCTGCCACCGATGTGATAAATGCGGGCACATTGCCGCTGTCTGCCGGACCACTCTACCTGATGACCTCTCTGGCAATCAAGACCTGCTACCCACGTTTTCTACCCAGCGGTACTACCGACCCTTCAGACAACAGGGCAGAGGGAGCAGACGGCCTTGGAACCCCCGAGGTAACAAAAAACACACCGACTGTGGCACTTATCTCCCACCCCCTAATAAAATTGTTGTCCCACTTCTTCTAAATCACCAACCATGCCACATGGAGCTGGACACTGGCTCCAAATTTACTTTAATGCCATGGCATAAGTTGCGGCTCTATGTGCCAGCTTTGTCTCGAGACTCTTTGCAACCACTGGACATTGCAATTAATGACTTTCAGGGACACCCTATTCGGGTATTGGGGAGAACTAGAATACCTGTTACCTTTAAAAATGTCCACCATGTGTTGCCAATTTTAATTGTGGAAGGGGCAAATCACTCTCTGTTAGGTCTGGATTGAATGGTTCCCTTGGGGCTAGCTGTCACTGGCCTCCACAAAATAACTACTCTGGGGGTGCCTAATTTCATTCAAGAATTTCCAGAAGTATTTCGGGATGGTTTGGGAACTTACAAGGGCCCCCCGATTTCTTTTTCCTTGGATCCAACTATTCCCCCCCTTCGTTTGAAACCACGTAGGGTACCACTGCCCTTGTTAGAAAAGCTGGATGCCCAATTACAAAAATTACAAGCCCAGGGCATCCTAGTCCCTGTTGAACATGCCCCATGGGAAACCCCTATAGTGACCCCCCATGAAGCCGGATGGCTCCCTCAGAGTATGTGTGGATTATAAATCGACTCTTAACAAAGCATTGCAGCACAACTCATACCCCATACCAGTTGTCCAACAGTTGCTGCATACCCTAGGGGCAGGGAGAATCTTTGCAAGGCTGGACCTTGCCCAGGCATACCAACAATTAACCGTTGACGATGCCACAGCAATGGCACAAACTATTGTTACGCACAGAGGTGCCTTTAAGTGTACACGCTTACAATTCGGGGTCAGTGTGGCCCCTGGTATTTTTCAAAGGTTGATGGAAAGACTTTTGAGTGGGCTTAAAGGGGTAGTCCCCTATTTTGATGACATTTTAATTTGTGGGGACACCCCTGGGCAGCTGCATAACAGAATCCGGCAAGTACTCTCCCGTCTAAGGGATAAGGGCTTAAGGCTTAATCCAGAGAAATGTGTGTGGGGGACCCCCTCCGTTGATTTTTTGGGGTTCCGTATAGATGCACAGGGGATCCACCCCACTGAGGAAAAAATTAAAGCAATTAAGGACGCTCCTGCCCTCACATGTAAAACGGAGCTGCAAGCCTTCTTGGGGCTATTAAATTTTTACTCTGTTTTTTTGAAACAGAAAGCCTCCGCAGCTGAGCCGCTTCATCGACTCCTCCACAAGGGAGCATCTTGGGAATTGGGTGAGAAAGAACATCAGGCTTTCGCAGCTGTAAAAAACCTTTTAACATTGCAGAGTGTCATAATTCAATACAGCTCTACCCTGCCACTTAGGCTCACCTGCGATGCTTCACCGTACGGGGTGGGCGGGGTCCTAGCCCATGTATTCCCTAACGGTCAAGAGGCCCCAGTGGCTTATTTTTCTAGAACCTTATCCATGGCCGAACGTAACTATGCCCAGATTGACAGGGAGGCATTGGCATTGGTGGCTGGAGTGAAGAAGTTCCACCACTATTTATTAGGGAGACCCTTCCAATTGGTCACTGACCACAAACCTTTATTAGGTCTGTTAGCCACTGGTCGTCCAACCCCTCCTTTTATGTCCCCCCGCATGTCTAGATGGGCCATTTTCTTAGCAGGGTATGATTATGTTCTCATCCATAAAGGGGGCTCCATGATAAACCATGCTGATGGCCTTAGTCGCTGCCCCTTAGGGCAGAGGGTAGAGGACCCCGCCCCAGCAGCAGATGTTCTCCTCATAGAGTTAAATACTGAACCCTTGGTCACTGCTAAAGAAGTGGCTAGGGAAACACAAAAGGATCCTATTTTAAACAGGGTGCTACAATATATTCTAAAAGGATGGCCACCTAATGGAGAAGACCCCGGGGTGGGGAAATACAAGGCTAAATGACTGGAGCTGTCAGTTATGCATGATTGTATTCTGTGGGGTGACAGAGTGGTCATTCCCACTACTCTAAGGCCACAGGTCATTAAAATGTTACATCTGGGACACCCAGGGGTGGTCAGGATGAAAGCCTTGGCTAGAGGCTATTTGTGGTGGCCTGGTTTGGATAGAACAATTGAGGATTGGGTTGCCACTTGCGCACAATGTCAGGAAACAAGGCCAAATCCACCCAAAACCACCCCTGCACAGTGGGACATGCCTCAAAGCCCGTGGTCAAGGGTGCACATCGACTTGGCGGGCCCGGTGGGTAACAACATGTTTCTAATTATAGTGGATGCATACTCTAAGTGGCTGGAGATTATTCTGCTAGGGTACACTACCTCCTCAGCTGTCATAACTGCTCTAAGGAAATTATTCGCAACGCATGGGTGTCCAGACGTCATAGTGTCGGACAATGGGCCCCAATTCACTTCAAGGCAGTTTGAGGTGTTCTTGGCACATCTAGGGGTCAGACATGCTTTGACATCACCCCACGCAGCCTGGTCTAATGGGATGGCGGAGAGATATGTCCGTGTGGCCAAAGAGGCCATTAAGAGGTCATCCCCAGGGGAGATGCAAGAGAGATTAGATACCTTTCTCCTGACTCAACACATTACACCCAGTTTAACCACCAACAAGAGTCCAGCCGAGCTACTTATGGGGAGGAAATTGAGGTCTCCCCTGGAAGACTGCACCCCTCTTTTGTACAATTCAAAAATGTAAATATGTCTATTCCGGAAAGGGCAATGTCTGTGGGTCAACCGGTATTTGTTAAGAATTTTGACAGGGGCCAGCAATGGGAATATGGCATAGTGACCGAGCAATCTGGCCCAAAGACTTATATGGTCAAATTAAATTATGGACGTCTATGGAAACGACACATAGATCATATACGGGAAAGACAGGAAATAGCTAGTATAAGAACAAATGTGGATAACAATAGTAATGGGGTCTCTACTCCTTCACATACACCCCAGGGAGTTATACCAGACCGGGCAGAAATCAAGAACAAATAGACTGGGACTTACCGGGGGTCAGTGGCCACTCCAGCGCTGCCCCTTCTCTGCCACATGCCAGTCGTGGGGAATCTTCTTCAACAGGACCTGAAGAACCCTCCTCTTCCGTAGACACCCAAGTATCCCATGAACCTCGTCGATCAGAGAGGACACCGAGAAGGCCTGCCCGGTTGGATGACTATATTACTTATTTGTCAGAATAAAGTGTAAATTTAAAAAAACTAACCAGAAGGGGGAGGGGTGTTATGTCCGAGGTTTATATAAAGAATTGTATCTAGGCAAAGTTCTAAATAGTTGTTGTTAAGCAGAAATCATCAAATGTAATAAGAACTGTTTACCTGTTTTCTATTGGCTGGTGTAGTTTGGCGCCAATATCAGATAGCTGTCAGCCGCCGCTTGTTGCTGGGCTAAATATTATAAATAGGAGGCTCCTGGTCTTACACGTCTCTCGGCTGAGCGCGAGCCGGAGTGAAAGTGTTACAGCCGCTCGTTAACCTCCCGCTGTGAATAAAGAAGAAATACTTAGAACTTGTGTATCTCAGTTATTACAGGTACACACATGCATGTTGAAGCTGAGCTAGGGCAATGGCTTGCATGCCAGTAGATATGACTCCGCATGCCACCCGAGGCACCTGTGCCATAGGTTCTCCATCACTGTCCTATACATTCACAAGTTATCTAGAGACTACCTACATGCTTAAAGAAGCCATGGGACATTTCTGCACAGTTGTATGAGGATTATGCAGATATAAAGGCCTGAGATACTTCAGAAAACTCTATTTTCTTGAAAGACTTTGAATAACCTTTGTTAGGCAAAACACCTTTTGGGAAGTGTTGTTTTCTTATCTCCCATGACAATGATTTGAATCTTCTTCCAATTGTTGCTAAAACTTAATTTCAAGGCAAAAGGTGTTGTTGGACAGTGAAATTCAAATTCATTTTCAATTGCATCCAAAACTTTGGGGGTTTGGAGGCTTTCAGTGCTAGCTACTGTATCTGATTTGGATATGAAGCAATTAAAAATTCTGGAAAATAAAGAGTTTCCAGAAATAGGGGATAATTTTTTCTTTATACCATTATCCTGAATATCTGGAGTAAATCTATAGTAATGCAAGAAAGATAATGAAGGTACAGGTAATCTTCAACTAACAATCATATGTTCAATGACCATTCAAAGTTCAGAGGGCACTGAATGAATAGTGGTTATGATTGGTTATCGGAGTTCTGGCCATTTCTCTGAAGTCACACAATCAGAATCTGGATGCTTAGAAACCTGTTCACATTTATAAATAGTTACTAAACATCCTGCGATAACATGAAAGATATTTGCAACCTTCCATGCCAGCATCCCCAGAAAGTCAAAGAGGAATCTGTGATCTACAAAGTGCCTATTGCACACTCCTGCATATCTTTCTTAACACTTCCTAACCTAGGTAGCACTTTTTGCACTAATCTTGCATTCACCTCTTGCTCATTGTCCCCTCTCCACTTCTCTCTCACATCTTCACTCACCCTCTCCCTGGCTCCCCACCCAGACACTTATCTGTTTGATGGTCTGAGACTTGTAACTTCCTGCAAGCTTCCCCATTGACTTTGGTTATGAGAAGCCATCAGAAAGTCAATTCAACTACTATCTGTGAATTCCAGTAACATGGCAACCAGGACTGCAGTTATTGTGCTTTACTACCACACTGCTTAGCAATGGAAATTCCAGTCCATCACAAGTCAAGAACTCTGTGATCATCACTATTCTTTTCACTTACTATTTTCAAAATGGCTGGATTGTGGGAAATGTAGAGAAAATAGACTGTTGGTGCCAAAATTCATAATTTGCAGAGGAAAATGACTTTTTCACTATAACCAGAGGCTGAGATGAGAGGTGTAGATACTTAGAGGTCCAAAAATATTCTATAACTTAATTGCTTAAGGACTCGGGAATAAAGTAATACATTTGTGTTATTGCTCCTGATCTCCAACCACATAACCTTAGCAAGAAAGATTGGCTAGTGCTCTGTCTGTTTACATTATGGAATGCTTACCTGGAGGCTGATTCTTTGCTAAATCAATTCTTAGTCTTGCGCAGTGGATTGGAACTGATGCTTGATCTTCAACTTCACAAACCCACAGGTCACTTGCTGCAGGTGTGGCATAAAAAGTGGAAGTGAATGAAAGGAGAACAAAAGGTGAATATTGGCAGTACACCGAAGATGGGACTGTACTGTGTCTAACTATAGGCACCTCATTTTTAGAAAGATTCGGAGAAACTGGAGCACATGCTGAGAATAGTTATAAGGATGATCAGAGGACTTGGGTATGTTCAGTTCTGAGAAGAGAAAATTGATGACATGTTATTTTGGCATTTAAGTACTGTTAGATATTTGCCTGGGTGACCTACCCAGACTGGGTAAAAGTCAAAAGTTCAGATTTATTTATTGCATGTTGATTGGTTGCCTTCTTTTGGCGCTTAAAATGTATCTTTGTAAAACTGCCTGTTGCTGGGCTAGATTGTATAAATAGGAAAACTGTCATTGTATAGAGCTCTCAATACTCCATTGCTTCTTGACTGAATTGACTTCCTTGTCCTGTTAGTGAAATAAACCTTGCTTGATTCAACCTTGCTTTGAGAGTTATTACATTGGCGACGAGGAGACCGACCCTCTACTCCTTCGGTAGTCCAGCCACCTGAATTCTTCGACCCAGAAAGAATTATCTGGACAGCCTACATGGTGAAGTTTGAAATATTTTTAATTCAACCTTGCTTTGAGAGTTATTACAAGTACCTAATGGGCATTGCACATGAAATTAATTTGTGTTTTCTAGTACAGTGGTTAAGACACTTGACTTATCAACTGGAAGGCAAATAACCCAGGTTCAAGACCCAAGTATCATGCAATGCGATCAGTTCCCATCCTCGCTCTAGCTCCTGCCAATCTAGCAGTAGAAAAGCATGCAAATCTGGGTATATGAATAGATACCACGTTAGTGGCCACATGACTTTGGAAATGTCTTTGGGCAGTGCTGATTCAACAGCCCTTGAAATGGAAATAAACACCGCCCTTTATAATCGGCAACAATTAGCTGAGTAAAATCCACAGGGACAGAGGGAGAAAGAAAAAACTTCCATTAAAAAAATCATAGGAAAAGTTTCAGATTAACATCAAAACAAATGTTAGATGAATGAGTATCTAAAAGCAGGTAAAAAACACAGTGATATATCTACTTAAGAACTTAATTCATTCCGTGACCAGGTTCTTAAGTAGAAACATTCTTAAGTAGAAGCAATTTATCCCATAGGAATCAATGTAAAAGCAAATAATGGGTGCAAACCCATTAGGAAAGAAATAAAAGCTCGGAATTTGGGTGGGAGAAGGAAGATGAAGAAGAGGAGGAGGACAGTCGCTGCCGAAGGAAGAAGGTAAGGCGAGGGGAATCAAAAAAATCCAAAACTTTAAGGCTTTAAAAAAAAGGGACTCTGAGGCGGTGAGAAGGAGCATACACCCGGCACGAGGCTACCTCCCATACACTGCGCCAGAGAGATAAACCCAGGCAGGCGAGAGAGGGGAAACTCCCACTTCTTTGACTGAAAGGCGGCAGCTGCTGCTGCTGCTACCTGCTGCCTCTTCCCATGCTGAAGGGCTCCTCTCGCTCGCTTTGCGCCTTTCCTTCACTGTGGTGACTCCTCGGTTTGCCTGAAGACAAGTTGATCTGGCCGGGGCGAAGCGCCCCTTTTTGCCTTTCCATGCCCAGATGCTTCGGTAGGCAATCTCATGCTGGGTATATGGGAGGCAGTGTGAGAGAATCACCACAGTGAAGAAAAGAAATCTTGAACACCCGGTTCTTACCTAGAAACATTCTTAAGTAGAGGTACCACTATAATGGGAAAACAGTACATAAGAGAATGCTCAGTTTGGAGTGTCCATTTATTTTCTTAGCGAGATATTAACTAACTCAGAAAAATGAAGCAAAATTTAAATCCCAAGCAGCATGAAAAAATAAGAATAGAACAATCAGTGATATTCAAACCTTCAGATAAATTTTTAAAAGAAGAAAATTAAATGTAGCAATTCAGTGCTTAATATGAAACTCGTGGAGCTACTTGGAAGAATAGTGATTGCACATATTTATTATAGTTCATACTGTATGAGATCTAAAGCAATTTGTAGTCTAGATAGAAGACATATCTGTTCTGCGTAATACTCTGATTACAGTAAACTAAATTGTCTTTATTTTAAAATGAGGGGGGAGCAGATTGGCAGACATGATGATCTTATATGATCCATGTGTTTGAGATTATAAGAATGCTGGCAAAGTTGTGTGTGTCTGTGTCTGTGTGTAATAAAAAGGGAGATTCCTGGGTCATGCAGGTAACACAAATTATCTAGTTTTTATCTTCATACTCTTTGGAGCCTTATCTATATAATTCAACTTCTGCCATTTTGAGGGCTAAAATACAAGGATATTTGATGACAATAATGCTGGGTGAAAATTACCAAGAAATAGAACTTGATAGATAATGGTCTGATAAGAAAATGCCTATATCTTTGACTCTCTGACACAATGATCTAGCTTTCTCATTACATCATTATCTACCTGTCATGTTTCAAAAATGCTCCAGCACATAGAGGATGTAGGAGTAGATTAAAAATATATTGTAATTCTCATCTTTCACTTTCCCCTTTTTTGAATTTTTGAAAAATAATGATGGTCCATTACCAGAAGTACCTCTTTGCCTATTTATTACAGATGTCAATTTTGAAACATCCAAATACACATCATTATTTTGATCGGGACAATCTTCTTCCATCAACCCTTCTACAGCATCAAAGATGTGGTTACTCTCTGTGATAATGCATCCTTTGTTGAAAATGGTGAGTGGAGTTATTCCTCATAAGTTGATGACAATTCCCTCTCTAAAGCTGCCTGTCTAGATTTCTGAAAAGAGAACTATTTCGGTGAATAAGCAAAATAAGTGAAAAATGGCCCAATGAGCCAACCGGAAGTTTGGAAATGAACTTCTGTTTGGCCCGTTCAGCTGTTTTTCACCATCCTCAGGCTTCAGGGGGCTTTCCTGAACCCTGGGGATGGCAAAAAACAGCCCAATGTGTCTACCAGAAGTCCGTATGCTTCAATGAGGCCTGTGCATATGTGCGTGGGGGCAGCACAGAAGTTGTGCGCATGCACACAGTGGGAGGGCATTGTATTATTATTATTATTAATAATAATAATAATAATAATAATAATAATAATAATATTTATTAGATTTGTATGACGCCCCTCTCCGCAGACTCGGGCTGGCTCACAGCAACAATAGAAACAATATATTACAAATCCAATAATTAAAAAAATCATTTAAAAAACCCTTATTAAAAAACAAAACATACACACAAACATACCATGCATAACTTGTATAGGCCTGGGGGGAAAGGAATATCTCAATTCCCCCATGCCTGACGACAGAGATGGGTTTTAAGGAGCTTGCGAAAGGCAAGGAGTGTGGGGGCAATTCTAATCTCTGGGGGGAGCTGGTTCCAGAGGGTCGGGGACACCACAGAGAAGGCTCTTCCCCTGGGTCCCTCCAGACGACATTGTTTAGTCAACGGGACCCGGAGAAGGCCAACTCTGTGGGACTTAACCGGTCGCTGGGATTCGTGCGGCAGAAGACGGTCCCGGAGGTATTATGGGTGTGGGCATGCGAATACATCCTATTGCACACACATGCACCCTTTCGGCACCTGAGCCAAAAAAGGTTCGCCATCACTGTGTTAAAGTGTACCCTTTCTGCAGTTGCTTTTCCAACATACATTTGAGACTCCTTTATACAGGAGTCTCTTTTTGTCTTTTTTTATAAGATGATGTATATCTATAATTCAGAGTAAATTTCAGTCCAGTAATCCATATGCTTTCTGTTCCATTTCTGGAAGGGAGGGTCAATGACTGACACGTGCCAGGCTTAAAGGCTAACAGTTCTTTAAGTGGCCAACAGGTTGACAAAACGCAGCAGCTAACACTTGTGTCCTCTCAGCTGATGGCAACAGCTGAGATCCTGTTTAAAAGCACCTTTTATTAAAAAAAACCTGTCAAACAGGTAACCAATGAGAAACTACTACAGTGCCCCACTGTCGATGTCGGACCTGAGTGGAAACTTAAAGACATAACAGTTTTCCAATGAACAATCAATATATTATCACCAAAATTCTTTGGCCGTTGGATCACACAATTATTATTATATTCATTTTGCAAATTTCATTTCAGCAACATGTTCATTTTTAGCACACAATTCAATTTCAAATTCACTTTCTGAATAGTCAAAATCATGACTTTTCTTATCTAAGCTAAAGCTTTTTTAAAATTATAGATATATCAACCAATGACAAGCTTCCAGCTCCAATTCTTCTTTAAACTTCAAATTAGATTCACTTTGAATAAAACATAATACCTCACCAAACATTTACCAGATTAGTCTTGCTATTATTGTTTTTCTAAAAAGAAGAAGCTTCTGGATATGATAATCAAAACAGAGAGTTTTGTTTTACATTTAGTCTAAACTCTTGAGATGGCATGCCGCACAAAATAATTCTTAAAATATGCATTCAGTTTAGCTTTATCATACCATAGATAGGCATGCCACCCAAGTCTCAATTCATGGCCTTCCACAAACCTTCTTCATTCTGATCTGATTGCTAAAATATCTGCCTTTGTTAATTGTAAATATCTGCCACAAACAGTCAAATTCATTATCTAGATCAGGGATTTTCAACCTTTTTTGAACCGCGGCACATTTTTTACATTTACAAAATCCTGGGGCACACCACCAACCAAAAGGACACAAAACGACACTCTCCTCTCTTTTTCCATCCCTGTCTCCTCCCCCTCTTGTGTGTGTGTGCGTGTGTGTGTGCGTGTGTATACATACTCTTGAACCATTTCCAAAAACAGGTGAGGGCTGCGGTTTTTTCTCTCTTACTTTTTGGGTGCTTTTTATCATATGTTTTAAATCAAGAGTCACTTCTCTCTCTCTCTTTTGTTTCTCTCTCTTTCCTCTCATTCTCTGTCTCAATCATTTCCTCATTTCTCTTTCCCCCCCTCTTTGCTCATTTCTCTCTCTCTCTCTCTCTCTCTCCCTTCCTCTCCTTTTTTCTCTCTCTTGCTTTCTTTCTATCTCTCTCTCTTGCTTTCTTTCTCTCTCACTCTTGCTTTCTCTCTCTCTCTCTTGCTTTCTCTCTCTCTCTTTCTCTCTTTCTTGCTTTCTTTCTCTCTTTCTCTCACTCTTTCTTTCTCTCTCTCACTCACTCTTTCTCTCTCTCTCTCAGCAAAAGGTTGTGAGACCAGAGCCTGAGCCTCCTTCTTCGCGGCACACCTGACCGCATCTCGCGGCACACTAGTGTGCCACGGCACACTGGTTGAAAAACACTGATCTAGATAATTAGTAACATTATCCAAGTATTCCCCGTGAAAAATTTCTGGCCCTGGTACAATAAAAATACATATTCAGTCACTTGAAGCTAGCAACACATAAATAATAATTGATGTTCTTTGTTTTTTTAAAAAAATATGACTGGCATTATTTGTTAAATGCAACTAACTGAAAAGAAAAGCTTTCCTGTGCAATCCAATCCTTTTATTTCTCTGCCCATAAAAATCAAGACACAATTCTTTACTTTTACCACCATCACCTGTTGTCATAGAAACTATGGGAACACATAAGTACTGCAAATGACTGCAACTTCATTGAATGGACAGGGATGGAGATGGGTCCTGAAGGGAACACTTTAGTTTAAACAGGTGTGTTGATAATAATAGGGCTGATAAGAGGAATAATTCAAAACCACCCCAGTGTAGCATGAACAGCATCCATTATTATGCTAACAATATACTAAAAGGCTATTTACTGGACCTTTTGTTTATTTCATGGCATTGTTTTCCACAAGATATGCAAATGTGTCTGAAAACAAGGAGCTTGTTGTCATGGCATGAATGAAACACCCTACTCAAATTCTGTACTAATTTAACTAGGATTTCTAGGAAATGAATGGGAAAATGTTGTGTGTTTACCATCCCTTACAAAAACTAAGAGTACCACATGTATATAGTCCTAATACATCTCTCAAAAGCTTTTAAAGAGTATATTTTTATTTATTTATTTATTTTGTCCAATACATAATACACATTGAAGAGAAAGATATGTAATAATATAAGTAAAGAAAAGAATAGAAGGTAAGATATAAAAGTATAGGTGAACATATTTGAAAGGAAGAAAAGATAAATGAGATAATGAGAGACAATTGGACAGGGGACGGAAGGCACACTGGTGCACTTATGCACGCACCTTACTGACCTCTTAGGGACCTGGAGAGGTCAATCGTGGATAGTCTAAGGGAAAAATGTTTGGGGTTAAGGGTTGACACTACTGAGTCAGGTAATGAGTTCCACGCTTCAACAACTCGGTCGCTGAAGTCATATTTTTTACAGTCAAGTTTAGAGCGGTTAATATTAAGTTTGAATCTGTTGCGTGCTCTTGTGTTGTTGCGATTGAAGCTGAAATAGTCATTGACAGGTAGAATGTTGCAGCATATGATCTTGTGGCAATACTTAGATCGTGTTTTAGGCAACGTAGTTCTAAGCTTTCTAGACCTAGGATTGATAGTCTGCTTTCGTAGGGTATTCTGTTTCGAGTGGAGGAGTGAAGGGCTCTTCTGGTGAAGTATCTTTGGACATTTTCAAGGGTGTTGATGTCCGAGATGTGGTATGGGTTCCAGACAGATGAACTGTATTCAAGGAAGGGTCTGGCAAAAGTTTTGTAGGCTCTGGTGAGTAGCGTGAGATTGCCAGAGCAGAAGCTGCGTAGGATAGGTTAACAACTCTAGAAGCCTTTTTGGCGATATTGTTGCAGTGGGCTTTGGCACTTAAATCATTTGATATTAGTATTCCAAGGTCTTTTACTGAGTGGGGGTTGGCTGTGAGATTTTGTTTATTCAATTTATCTATGAGGTTCGGATTCTTTTTGCCGATGTGGAGGGTAGAACATTTGCTGGTTGATGTTTGTAAAATTATGTCATAGCATCTAGAAAAATCAACTGCATTCTTTTGGCTTTATCTACAGCATTATGCTGTTCTTCAGAATGAGAAGGTCACTTACAATGCAAGGTATTATTTTTGTTCTTCACTCAAGATGTAAAATGCCAGAAGAGCTTTGATTTGAAACTTGGAGAAAACAGTTATTCTTGTATCCTCTCTGTGGAATGCAGAAGCCTAAAACAGGTCCTTGGGATGTGTAAATGTCACTGAAATTCTGTTTTGAGAGAAACCATTGACACTCAAGTGACAGCAAGTAGCATTTTGCTTCTGGTTCAATACAAATTACAGACAACTTGACATTTGGGACCTCAGAATACAAAAGCATATGGAAACCCTACATGATCAACTGGCTTTTTCATATTTACAAAACCAGTTTTGATTTAAGACCACTCTTTAGGGACAATTGGGGGGTGGAATTGAAGGAAGGAAAGTGGAGGGGGGGGAGAGAAAGAAACAAAGGATTGCAAGGTTTCTCATTCATATTATTTTCCGTTCTATATTTAAAAACCAACAGTGAGCAGTAATTTTCTCTGCAAGTTATTAAACATAAATGCTATTGGCATATTCTTCAGTTGTTAGCGCACAGATTGTATTCTATAAGCCTCTGTTACATAAAACATAATAGAAAGCTAAACGGTTCAAGTAAGAAGAGATTGTAGCAGTTTTTCTGGTCTCTATTGATGTTGTTTACTACAGATAAATTTCTACATTTGTTGCATGCTTTTACTTAAGGCTTAGTTCTTTTTGTCTGTCTTGCACATGAAACAAAAGCATTTGGAGTGCCTATTTCAAGAGGTCCACGAGCTTGATTCTTCATTTTGAATATTTTTAGTGAAATAAAATAGACAGTGAGCAACAATGTCTTTATCTGATCTGCTTTTCTCCACTCTCTCTCTTCCCTTTCTTTTTTAACATAGCTCTAGGCTAATGGCAAACATAACACCTTCAGTTCAGTTGACAAAATAAACAAGATAGGAAGTTAAAGTAAAGATCTGTCACGCCTGGGGCTGATTGTTAGAAGTGGATATCAAGGGACACAGTTAACTGGGGAGTGTCAATAAATCCAAATGTGACATGTATCCTGCTGCTTCTTGTGGAACTATTTTAAACAATACTGTACCACAAAATGCCTAAGATATAGACTGGATGGAGCTATCTGAGATTTCCATAAACTGATGTGATCTTGCTGAAATGGAGAGTTGCATGATTATCTTGAACACTTTATGAAGCACTGAACAATCAAATTCTGGGCACAGAAAGAATCACTTTGTTGATTTAATTTCTGCTTGCCGTATGACAGCCTTTTCCAAACTAATGCCTTCAAGTATGTGGAGAGTACAGTTCTTAATATTTCCATCACTCATGCTAATGGGGAACTGCAAAGTCCACATGTTTACTGGATACTAGGCTAGGGAAACTGTATGTTCTAATCGAAAGTTATAATATCCTGGAGTAGAAAGTTAAGGAGCTGGAAGCACATGCAGTGTTTTCACCCAACCTTCCTGTTGTTGTAAAAGAATAAGAATGGAAATATAAACTAATGGCCTTCATTACCAGCAAAAGGGGTGTAGGCTGGACTGAGCTACAACACACAAAGATAGCCTAAACTGTATTTGGCAACCTTTATCAGGAAAGCTTTACCCTAAACCATTTTCAAGAGAAAGTGACATGGATTCCAAGGCAAATGTGATGGCATCCCAGTAGCAGGCAGTGGGAAAGCACCTGTCACTGATAGTGCTGGAGATATTCATAAATCATCAGCATCAGGTACCTCTGGAATCAACTCCCCTCAGAGTTTCATACTGCCTCTACCCTCCTGGCCTTTCAAAAGTGTTCTGTCAGGCTCTCTGGTAGAATCCTCCCAAAAATTCACAGGTACAAATTTCAGACACTCACACGTTTGAAAATTCAAAACAATGTTCTTTATAATGAAAATTCATTTAAACTAAGCCCTCTTTTGTTATAGCAAAGAGCACTCGTCTCCAAACAAACTGGTAATTTGTGCAAGTCCCTTATCAGTTCTGTGATACTTAGCTTGCAGCTGTGAGGCAATTCAAAGTCCTTCTTTCACAAAATGAAACACACTTTGCTCTGGTTTAGTTTCAAAGCAGGGAAAAATCAGCACACAAAAAGTCAAAGTCAGTAAAGCAGTCATGAAACACAACAAATGATCAGATAATCCTCCACAATGGCCAAACCCACAGGCTGCTATTTATAGCAGCCTCACTAATTACCACAACCCCACCCAACCACAAATGGCCTCATTTTCTTTGATAATAATTTCTCAGTTGTTGTTGCCTATACATTGCTCTCCGCATGTGTGGCTGTATCATTAACTCTTGTTCTGAATCCAAGGAGGAGCTAGATAATTGATCTCCTTATGAGCTGTCTGCCACACTCTCCTCCTCCCTGTCACTCATGTCTTCTTGGTCAGAGGAGCCTTCATCATCAGATTCCACCGGGGGCAAAACAGGCCTGCAGCATGTGGATGTCTCCCCCACATCCACAGTCCTTGGGGCAGGAGCTGGGCCAGAGCTAACCACAACAAAAAGGCTCTAAAAACATGCCTTTGCCAGCAGGCCTGGGGCCGTTGAGCCCTAACACTCTGCTCTGGCTGATAGTATGTCAGAAGTTTTACATGAATTGGATGAATGATCTTTTAACGTTTGAGGGTTAAAACGAAATGAATTTTGTATTCATTTTATCTTGTATGCCACCCTGAGTCCACTGGAGAAGGGCGGCTTATAAATGAAAACAAACAAACAAATAAAACACATACATACCTACTTTCCCAGTGTCTGCTACAGTTTGCAGAGTCTACACATCAATGCATAAAACAGGAAGAATTAGACATACAAGAAAGTATGATTGACCAGGCTAGGTATCCTGGAAGATAATAGGATACAAATCAGAATATAGAAGTCAAAGATGGATGTGACTTTAAAACAAAATAAACAGGCCACCTTCCTCCCTGCCTTGGGAGAAAGGGTGAAAGAATGCCTTGGCTGTGAAAAGAAACCATATACCTGTGATGATATGTATTTCCCTGAATATAAAATCCTATTGAAATCTTCTGGGAGGAGAGGCAGGAAGAGGAAGTGGTAGTAGTTCTACAACTATAGTAGTTTACTACAGTTACTTATCTATGGGCAAAATGTTGGCCGATGCCTTTTAAATCAACTCACCAAGTTCTCAAGAGGGCAAGCTGTAGTTGTAATGGGAGGCTTCATCTGAAACTATTTGTCTGAAATAGTGTAGGGTTTCCTGCCTGAGCAAGTGTTGTGGCCCACCAGTGGCCAGCAGAGCTGGTAGCAGAATCGGACAGTGAGGAGGTTGGGGAAGGCTCAGGCGAGGGCTCTGTGTTGGTGGCAGAGAGGGGGGCAAGGCCATCTGGCAGTTATCAGCTACTTCCAGAGCTAGACATCAGTGAGGCAGAGGAACAGCTGGAGCCCGGCCCTAGTGTGAGAAAGCACAGAACTGCTAGAAGAAAAGAACAGCTAAGAGATTAGGGTTGACTCGGGAGTAAAGCCACAGGTAGATGATGAATGGCCCCCCTAAAAGGAAATTAAAGAGGAGCAAAAGGGGAGTGGGCTTTTGCAGGAAACAATTCATTTGTTTAGTTCAATTCATGAGGGTGAAAATCTATTCCTGACTTCAAGCCAAATAATTATTGCTAAAGCGTGGCATGTTAAAAATATCAGTCTGACAACTCTCCAAGCCTGATAAAGGTCTGTAGTTGTGAAAGCTCATTAAGGACTAATTGCCGGGATTTTGTTGGACAAGAATTCCCTTTAACCTAAATAAAAGAGGTGTCAGAAGTGCCTCCATTCAAGATCCAGGAAAGAAAGACCCCAACTCCATATTGATAGAGAAGAGTACTTATACTGAATAAGAACTGTTAGTTACAAGATGAAAGCAAGATCTAAGGCCAAAAATCCCTCCCCCAAAAGATGGGGGTACATCTTTAGGTGGCGCTTTCACATCTGGACTCCAGAAACCATTGACCTTGAGACCTTGACCTTGGTGACCAGACTAAAAATGCTAGCCAGATGAATACCTGGTAAGCAGATTCTTTTTCCTATTTTCCTCCCCAAAACTAAGGTGCATCTTATACTATGAAAAATATGGTAAGTCAGAACAACAGGGGGTTGGACTAGAAGACCTCCACGATCCCTTCCAACACTTCTATCATGACATCACCCTGATACTTGCTGGTAAAGTAATTTATCTAACACTACAAGGTCCCCCCAAAATATGTTTTTTTCTTAATGACAATTTAACTTTTCAGATCTTCAGCAAGAAACAATATCAGATTTGATATTCATTAGCTGAAAACCAAAAAGAAATATAGGAAATTTAACTAGAGGCTGACAACTAAGCAGTAAGAGTAAGGAATGAGAAGATAATGCTGAAAAATACAAACCAAAATAATGGAATTTGTGGGTTGTCCAGAATAAAAGAAAACACAAGAAGGCTGTGGTCTATGACATAGAGAAAATGTGCAAATAATAACAGGGTGTACAAGAAGGTTGAACTTCTTAACATCCTCTTTATTTCTGTCCTTTTCTCACTTCCTTAGATGAGAAGGGGGAGGGTGAATCAAATTCAGGATTTATAAAGAAATTCAAAGAAGCTATATTAAATGAATTAAATATCATGGGGCAAATTATATCTTAGAGTGTTGAAAGAGCCCGAGAAGTGATTTCAGAAGCACTAGCTTTAATCTTTCAAAACTCGAAAACTGGTGAAGTATCAAAAGACTAGGGAAAAGCCAAACATATTCATCCACCTCTTCCTGTTCCTCTTCATCGTCCTCCTTCTCCTCTTCCTTCTCCTCCTCCAACATAATTGCAAGGTCCATTTGTATGCATTGCCTTTGCCATTCCACAAATCAGCATTGTCTCTACACTTGAGCTTTGCAAGGCACATGATGTCTTTCAGTCAGCTGGGCCATCTCATTTACATTCATCCTTTTGGCTGGGAAGTTTTCACTCCAGTCAGACAGTAGGAAAAATCTGATTGGTTCAATAATAATAATAATAATAATAATAATAATAATAATAACAACAACAACAACAATAATAATAACAATAATAACAACAACAACAACAACAACAACAACAACAACAACAACAACAAGAGAGTTGGAAGGGACCTTGCAGGTCTTCTAGTCCAACCCCTGCTTAGGCAGCAAATCCTACACTACTTCAGACAGATGGTTACCCAACATCATCTTTAAAACTTTCAGTGTTGGGGCACTCACAACTTCTGGAGGCAAGCTGTTCCACTGACCAACCATTCTGACTGTAAGAAAATTTCTCCTTAGTTCTAAGTTACTTCTCTCCTTGTTTAGTTTCCACCCATTGCTTCTTGTTCTACCCTCAGTTGCTTTGGAGAATAGGTTGACTCCTTCCTCTTTGTGGCAACCTCTGAGATATTAGAACACTGCTATCATGTCTCCCCCGGTCCTTCTTTTCATTAAACTAGCCATGCCCAGTTCCTGCAACCGTTCTTCATATGTTTTAGCCTCCAGTCCCCTAATCATCTTTATTGCTCTTCTCTGCACTTTTTCTAGAGTCTCAATATCATTTTTGCATTGTGGCGACCAAAACTGAATGCTGTATTCCAGGTGTGGCCTTACCAAGGCCTTATAAAGTGGTAATAACACTTCACATGATTTTGATTCTCTCCCTCTGTTAATGCAGCCTAGAACTGGGTTGGCTTTTCTGGCAGCTGCGGCGCACTGCTGGCTCATATTTAAATGGTTGTCCACTAGGACTCCAAGATTCCTCTCACAGTTACTACTGTTGAGCAATGTACCACATATACTGTACCCGTGTATTTTGTTTTTGCCAGAATGGATCTCCATCTCCATTGCCAGTATGGATCTCCATTTAAATCCCTGCCACTTTTATGCTTTTGCTGAAGTTTGCTCAAATAAAATAAATAAAGAGTCACTCCACCAGCCTCCTCTCTCTCAGTATCAGAACTCAACAGGAAACAGGGTTGCAACCGACAAAAACTTAATTGGATGCAATACTTGAATCTACATTAATGTAGATTAATCATTAATCAGAAATCATTATATTTCATAACTTGGTTTCTTTTCTTTCTTTGCTTATATCTCTTTATTTCTTTTTTCTTGAACCCATCTTAAGGTGAAATAAGGGCAGGAAGCAGAATTTTGTCCTCCAAGAGAAACAGTTGTTGCTATTGCTTACCAAATATCCATCATCTATTGCCAGAGGCTGACCTCAGGAGGTACCCAGAGATCTTCTTCTCTTGCAGAATTACATATTTCTTCCTCCCTCAAAAAATGTAATGAATTGAAGTTATCTTATTCAGTTTATGTGTGTGACAGAGTAAATAAATAACTTGCTTACGGAACCCCATAAATAGTGATTCCATGGTTACAGTCTCAAGGAATACAAAGGGGCAAGAAGGTTCACATCGGCTTCTGGTGAACTTAATGATTAAAGTAAAACATTAAATTGGTGCAGGCGATCTTTTCAACTCATTCAGCAGCAAAACTTCAGATTTAAAACAAAGCATTCCTTCTTGTTTACTAACAGCTGCTAGAAGCTCAGTTCCCTAGAAGCCTGTGCTCAGCTTCCTAAACTTAACTGCTGAATTTCACCAGGATGAAATCACTTGAACAGATTCAAAATGTAGAGTGACATAAAAGTCAATCAGGTTTCCTTTTAATTTGATTTTAAAAGGGACTGTGAGGGTACCCCTTAAAAATAGCCAATGGCTGGTGAAGCTGCTGCTGGACAGCAACAATTCCCTTTCCTTTTCCAAAATTATGATTCTTGATTGATTCTTGACATATGTATCTTTTTTCTTTTATGAATACTGAGAGCATATGCACCAAAGACAAATTCCTTGTGTCCAATCACGCTTGGCCAATAAAGAATTCTATTCTATTCTATTCTATTACAACAAAACCAGCATTTTCTATAAAATACTTAAATTCCCAGACACATATATACAAACATATTTATTCATGTGCAGACGAATGTATGGGTGTGTGTGTTCATAGTTATATCCCATTATGGAACATGCAGATCGCAGAGATTTGGTCCTCGAAACATCAAGACTCCCTGACATAAGCTACATTCATGTACTCCCAAGTGTGCAAGAGTCTTATGCACAACACCAATCCCTAGAAAATGAAGAGTTCCAGACTGTGTGCCAAAGAAATGACATCTCTTGGAAAAATGTACATATCTTCTGTGCAAAGCTGAGGCATGAATGTGAACATTAGGTCAGGCTAATGTTAGCAGACAAAATGAAAAATTACTTTACATAGATTAATACATAATAATATACTTTCTCCCTAAACAAGGTCAATTAATCCTCCCAAAATTGTAACAAAGCGTTCCCCTCGAGTGCATGTTTTCTGTTTGAATAATGGTAAGGTTTGTTAAATGCCAACATCTTCTATCCCAGATCATGACCTGCTTTAAGTCATCATGAGATGTTTCAGGAGACAAAAAAAAAATCCTTTGCTTAGTATCTTACTAATGGAAAGAATTGTGTATAGTGCCCAATCAAAAAGAAACAGTTGTAATGATTAATGGCTTCAGCTGTCGTGATATTAAACTACCATGTATACTGAAATGTGCCTTTTCTTTTTCATTTTGTCAGGTGCAGTTTTACTTGAAGAGTCCATGTCCCTGTTTAGTTGTGATCCCGTTTTGAAAATAATTGGTGTGGTTTGATTGATAATGTATATTCCTCCTTAAAGAAAGCACACTATTTTTCATAATCAGAACCTGAATGTGTAATGAGCATTCTGGCATTGCCTTTAGCATCAGGTCTGTCAAACCGCACCGTTATTTCCATATTGATGCAAACAAATATTATACTCCTTCATTACGTTGACATAGCATTTCTTTCAACAGTCAGCTTCCAATCATGCATTCCTTGCAAACAAAATTACCTCCGTCTTCTCTTTTCCTGCGATGAAATGAACTAGTCTTGGAAATGTACCCCTAACAAGCTCATCAACTAATTTTTAGGAAATGTTTGAACCATTTCAGCACTCTCAAGGAAAACAAGATTGAAAAAGTTGTTAACTGAGCGACAAACATAAAGAGAAATGAACAGGCAACTGCTCGACTTAACATTAGCATGCTTTATGCTTTATCAGAGTTACAATAGAATGTATTTTGCAAGCAACAAAAGAAAACATCTTTTTATTTCTGTAAGACAAACAGCCTCATTTAGAATATATATACACACACTCAAATAGGTAACAACAGTGTGGAAAGTGTTTTCAAAAAGGCCTTTTCTCTGCATCCTGCCACTTGTGTTAGGAATCTCTTATATGGGACTAGCCAAACAAATTCTTTAAATCGGGTTTTTAACTGCTACACAGCAGATTCAGACTATGTTCCTGGTCAGGGTCATTCATTCATTCATTCATTCATTCATTCATTCATTCAAGCTGACTGAAAATTGAAATGTTTCAGAATCAACAAAGAACATTCCACTTAAATGCTAAGTCTTTACAATGAAGTGAGGAAGATGTATATAGTGACAAACTGATTTAACACACTAAAGATGGATATAAAAACAAGAGGGACTTTCACAATTGCAAGACCACTTAAAGAAATTAACATGCAGTGGGCTAAGCTTATTTTCCTACAAAGCACACATAGTTGACTAATGGAACTTGCTGCCACCAGAGAGTTGCATCCAATTAACCCCTCTTGCTGATGGAACGGTTTCTGTCAGCAAAATGAAGAACAAGGGCATTTCCTTCCCAAAACAGCCCTCTGCACTCTCAAAAAGAAAGAACAAGGAGGCAAAATACCATGAGCAGCTTCTGATGAAATCTCAGTCCTTCTAGATGTACTCTGATAAAGTATGAGAAAACCTAATATTTAAATAAATAATAAATAAATAAATAAATAAATATTAGGGTCTCTCATACTTTCTCGCTCATCTCCAATGCAGGACTTCTGGTTCTATGCTGCTGGGTAGGAGTGTGATAATAATAATTAATAATAATAATAATAATAATAATAATAATAATAATAATAATTTATTGGATTTGTATGCCGCCCCTCTCCGCAGACTTGGGGTGGCTAACAACAATAATAAACACAACATGTACAATCCAATAATAAAAAAAACAACTAAAAACCCCTATTATAAAACCAAACATACATACAAACATACCATGCATAACTTGTAATGGCCTAGTGGGAAGAGTTATCTCAACTCCCCCAGGCCTGGTGGTATAAATGAATCTTGAGTAGTTTACGAAAGACAGGGAGGGTGGGGGCAGTTCTAATCTCCGGGGGGAGTTGGTTCCAGAGGGCCGGGGCCGCCACAGAGAAGGCTCTTCCCCTGGGGCCCGCCAAACAACATTGATATATGTTTCACTGTCCCTCCCTTCCCTCATAGGTGCAAAACTCCTCCTTTTTATATACACCTTTTAATTTCTCCCTGAAAAGGGTGACCTCAATACACAAGTTCCACTCCATGGTGGAAATCACACCATTAAAGGAGACTCCATCCTTTAGCTTTATGTCATACTGTAGAATAAGGACAGCGTCCCCTTTTTATATCACCCCCATCAAATTAAAACCCACCGCTTCAATGGTTAAAGAAATATTTCTCCAATGCAGTCCCCTAAAACATCTTCTTTTCGGGAGAAACCAGAGCACTCTGTCCAAATTATATGCAGTTGGCCTATTTCATATCCCATCCATATGCTCCTTTTCAAAAGGCTGGATGTGGGTCTGTCCCACAAGTAAGAAGCTAAGTTTACGCATGTGGCGAGAGAGGCCTTAGTTAGGATTCCCTCATTCTCTGCCCCTCTATCATTGATTAGCACCCAGTTTGATTTTTCTACACCCACCTGGCAACTGAGAAATTAATTAGTATTTTAAAACATATCTCAAACTTTATAGGGCATCTATTTTTGTAGAAAGAATCATTGTTATTAATGAATTAACAAACCATTTCTGTATCACCCCCATGACATAAATATCTTTGGAAAGCTAGTATTAAAAACAATTATCATAAAAATAGAACATATGATAATTATAAAATTCAAGTGCAATGTATCATATGTCAAGAAGCAAAGCTCACAGTGGTTCTTAAATTAAAACCAGAAGCTTTTAAATAACATGAAGGGGTTTCTTTCCCCTAAAGATGTAAAGAATTAGAAGTAATATCAGTAAAAAGAGTGCTGGAATTATATCAAACTACAACAACAACAATCAATTTTATTTGATTAGTCAATCGACCATATCAAAGCAAAAATAGTGACCACATCGGTCATCATAAAACTGCGACTGGTTAAAATACAATAAAATTGGATAAAATAAAGGGAATTTGGATAAATAAATTAAAATGCAGTATAATATGCTAAAATTGAGTAGTAAAACATGAGAATATAACTCATGCAAAGGATTATATTAAACAAATGTAAGATATTGATATAAAATATTCTTAAGTGAATTCATCTCTCTGCATTCCACCCCAATATGTTTTATAAAACGTATTCTCATCTGAACAGCCCTGACTATAAACTTAACGGTTCTTAAATCAAACTATATTTTTGTGAAGGTTTTTCCAAAACTGTCCTGTCTTCTTTCTAGAGCTAAAAGGTTTAAATTAATTCACAAATACAGTGAGCAAAATATTTGTTTATATTAATAAAGGCAGATTAAAACTATTATTCATATTATTAAACCACAGATCTTAAATTATGGTTAAGGAACAGGTTGCTTCATTCTCAGGTACTCAAAACATAGAGCATAAATTAGCTATTCAACATATCTCCGTGAATGTATATGGAGATTGTCAATTATCCAGGACAAGGTTGTCCAAAAGGTGTTTCTTTTCCCCCCAAAGGCAACTGGACTAAAGTCTAGTTGCCTTTTGAGAAAAACAACACTTTTGAATGCTTGCAAAAATAATTTCCAACTGAAATTAACCTTTCTCCACTGAGTTCAAATATTCCAAGGATTAAAACATATTAAAATTTTGAATCATCTATTCAGAATTAAAATCATCATCAGATTCATTCTTACTTCACCAATGGTTTATATTCTTAGAGCCCAATATAACCAATAATATCAAATGTCAATGTTTGGTCAACTATATTTTACATCTATGTTCATACCAGTTTGCTTCTGGGCCTGAGTCCAAATCTGCCCCAAGCTTGATACAAGCCCCAAGATCCTTGGAACCAGGAGACCCCATATGGTCAGTATATGATTGCATTTGTCTGAACTCATCCTCAAGAGCACACTGTCCTGAGGCAGAAGAAGCAGCTGGCAGATTTATAGAGGCAATACCTGTCTTGTGCATTTGCGAATTTTGAGAATAAAATGTTGCCAACCATGTACTGAATATAACTTGCCACTTCCAGTACTAAACTTCCAATTAGATGGGCCTCAGTGAAGCTGCTGTACTGTATTTAATTATAGATTTTAGATTTCATAATTATCCTTAGCAAAGTTAAGTGTGGATTCATGCTAGTAAAACTAGACTAAGCTTATATTTCATAAAATTTACCGTACAATCTGACTGATTCACATATGCTATTCACACATATTATTATTCATTCTGGAATTCGGAATGCCATCCTAAGATCATTAAAAGCAAAGCATTAGAGTTTTAAAGTTTCTCCAGCACAGAAACACTCCCAGTTTCTTTCAATGTGCTATTCATCACCTTTAAAGCCCAAATAACACAGGGCCAGGCTATCCTATGGCAGGAGTCTCCAACTTTAAGACTTGTGGACTACAACTCCCAGAGCAAAGTTGGCCAAAGAACTCTGGAAATTGAAGCCTTAAGGTTGCCAAGGTTGGAGACCCGTGGCCTATGGAACTGCCTTTCCCTAAGGACATCTACCCATCCTACCATTAAATAGGATAGGCAAGCGACTAGTTCCTTCCTCTAAATATTACTATGTGATAGGAGCTAGGCAGTGTATCTTTTCTGAAGCAGCTCCTGCCAATGGAGTACTTTGCCCTGTGAAATTCAGCAAGCCTTCGCCCTCCTTGTTGTTAAGTCACTAAGTCATGTCCAATTGTTTGTGACCCCATGGACCATGACAACCATGGCAACCTCTCCTCCACTGTCTGCCAGAGTTTGCACAAATTCAAGATCATTGTGTTGATGACACTATCAAACTAATAGCGGGTTGTAAATTCCGTTGCTACCAGTTCACTCTTGCATACATGCAACACTTCTGCGCATGTGCCAAAGCATCCCGGGCGGATAGGTGTGGCATCCCAGGTGGGTAGACAGAGCCTCCCACCACCGCCGCTACTTGCTATCAGAACTGAGCCAAACTGGGAGCAACCCAATGCTGTATCAAACCACCTCATCCTCTGCTGACCCCTTCTCCTTTTGCCTTCAATCTTTCCCAACATTAGTCTTTTCTAAGGAGTCCTTTCTTATCTTTTGGTAGGAAAAGGATTTGAGCTTCAGATTCAATATCCTTCCTTCCAAAGAACAGCCAGGATTGATTTAGTAAGGATTGACTGATCTGATCTCTTTGCCATCCAATGAACTCTCAAGAATCTTAGTCTCCTAGTCTTCCATAAAATTCTGAAGATCTGGCTTTTCTCCTAAGCTCTAGATAACCTTATGACTGCAAATCAGAAGTTTGACTTGGCACCAGGTTTTCAATGTTTTTAATCTGTTTGTTTTATAATTTTATCATGTTTTTAATGCTGTTTCAACTTTTGACTGAGAATAACCCTGAGTTGGTTATAAAATGGGCCGTTATATAAATGCTTTAAATAAATAAATAAGCTCACCAGCTACATTTACAATCTTTTGCAGCTGTAAAAATGTTACAAAATAGAACCCATTGAGAACTGCTACCATAATAAATAAAGAAGGCGAGTGGAAAATGGTAACTGAAATAACAAAAATGATAGGTAATCTAACAGATATCAAGAATCAGAAATAGTGGAATGAAGAAGAACAAAAACAAGGTGATTAAAATTCAAAGGACGAGAAACAGAGATGAGAGGTTAAGAATGTTAATAGCAACTGAATTGTTGAAAAAATGATAAAATTGCATATAATGATAAGCCACATTATGGAAAATTTAGCTTGACATGCTACATCTGAATCCTGGCTTGTTACATTCAAGTTCTGTTTCTGTCTGACCACTTCTAAGAGTACCAACCTCTGAATTAAAACTGGATGGATGGATGGATGGATGGATGGATGGATGGATGGATGGATGGATGGATTGGACTTTTATGCTGCCCCTCTCCGAGGACTCGGGGTGGCTCACAACATATAATAAAACAATACGTAACATTTTGGGGCCAATTAATTAAATATAAAATCTAAACTTAAAAAACCATAAAAACCAGTCATTCCCATTCAATCAGTTTTTCTCAATCCATTCAACAGACAGGGGGCAAGAATCTAATGGCCCCAAGCCTGGCGACATGAGTGAGTCTTGAGATTCTTGCAGAAGGCAAGGAGGGTGGGGGCAGTACGAATCTCTGGGGGGGAGTTGATTTCGGAGGGCTGGGCCCCCCACAGAGAAGGCTCTTCCCCAGGCCCCACCAACCGGCATTGTCTAGTCGATGGGACCTGGAGAAGGCCAACTCTGTGGGACCTGACCGGTCGCTGAGATTCATACGGCAGGAGGTGGTCCCGTAGGTATGGTCTCAATCCATTCGACAGATAGGGGGCAAGAATCTAATGGCACCAAGCCTGGCGACATAAGTGAGTCTTGAAATTCTTGCAGAAGGCAAGGAGGGTGGGGGCAGTACAAATCTCTCTATAAAGCCCCCCAATAGGCTTTATATGTCATAACCAACACTTTCAATTGAATCTGGAAACCAATTGGCAGCCAATGCAGTCTGTAGAGTGTTGGAGAGATATGTAAATGTCTGGGTCAGCCCATGACTGCTCGCGTGACTGCTTTCTGCACAATTTGCAGTTTCCGAATGCTCTTCAGAGGTAGCCCCATGTAGAGAGCATGAATTACTGATTACCAAATTCATAAAAACACAACTACATATTGTATAATAAGTTACTTGCACATAGACAATCAATTATGGCTTTGCAGAGACAACAAAATTTGTATTGATTCTTTTTTAAAAAAGAAAATTTTAAAAATATAATTGAAGATATAATGTTACATTTCTGTGGCACTATTGCCTTTCAATCTCCAGTAAATATGTAGAAGAATGGGGGAGTGAAAGATAGGAACTGGTAATATCTGCACAATTCAAGTGGATAGGTAACCTACCGTAAATAACATATAGTGTAAACTCTCTAAACTAGGGAAAAGCCCTATTTTGGATCGTTACAAAAAGACTGAATAATTTGAAACTTCCTCCTGAAATGCTAGGTTTTATTCTTCTCTTTTGGGAATAATGGCACTTTCACAATTTTAATAGCTTCTATCACGAAATACACACATGCATATGAACAATCTAA
This sequence comes from Erythrolamprus reginae, assembly GCF_031021105.1. NCBI lineage: Eukaryota > Metazoa > Chordata > Lepidosauria > Squamata > Dipsadidae > Erythrolamprus > Erythrolamprus reginae. The sequence continues at coordinate 47,388,184 of NC_091954.1, forward strand.
ATTCTGACACCAGTCCTATATCAGTGATGGCGAGTCTTTTATTCCTCAAGTGCCAAAAGAGTATGTGCGCATGCTATTGTGCATGTGCAAGTGCCCACACCCATAATTCAATGCCTGAGGAGGGTGAAAACAGCTTTTCCCACCTCAGGTGATCCACTGGAGGGTGGAAATGGCCTGTTTCCCAATTGCTGGTGGTCCCAATAGGCTCGCGTTTCACCCTCCCCAGGCTCCAAAGGATTCCCTAGAACTGAAGGAAGGTAAAACTCCCTCTCGCATCCCTCTGGAGGCTCTTTGGAAGCCAAAAACGCTCTGCATGAGCCTCTGCATGAGCCAAAAATCTGCTGACCAGAACACACATGCACGTTGGAGCAGAGCTAGATCAACGGCTCACGTGCCAGCAGATATGTCTCCGCATGCCACCTATGGCATCCGTGCCATAGGTTCACTATCACTGTCCTATATTGTCTTTCTTGCTTCATTATACTTTCATACAAAACTGAGACATTTATTTTCTCCACCTACATCAAAAATTTAAGTGAGGGAAGGTGATACGTGCAGAATGTAGCTGCGAGAGCAATCATGGGCTTCCCAAGGTATGCCCATGTTACACCAACACTCCACAGTCTGCATTGGTTGCCGATCAATTTCCGGTCACAATTCAAAGTGTTGGTTATGACCTATAAAGCCCTTCATGGCAACGGACCAGAATATCTCCGGGACCGCCTTCTGCCTCACGAATCCCAGGAACCGGTTAGGTCCCACAGAGTGGGCCTTCTCCAGGTCCTGTCGACTAAATAATGTCGTTTGGCGGGACCCAGGAGAAGAGCCTTCTCTGTGGCGGCCCCGACCCTCTGGAACCAGCTCCCCCTGGAGATCAGAACTGCCCCCATCCTCCTTGTCTTTCGTAAAGTTCTTAAGACCCATCTCTGCCATCAGGCATGGGGGAACTGAGACATCTCCCCCGGGCCTATACAGTTTATACATGGTATATTTGTGTGCATGCTTGCTTTTAATAATGGGGTTTTTAGTGTTTTTTAAATTATTAGATTTGTTCTTACATTGTCTTTGTTATTGTTGTGAGCCACCCCGAGTCTATGGAGAAGGGCGGCATACAAATCTAATAAAGATAGATAGATAGATAGATAGATAGATAGATAGATAGATAGATAGATAGATAGATAGATAGACACACAAACAAACAAATAAATAAATGCAAGTGTCAGACTGATTTTTCCTAAGCAGAGATTTTTCTCAAAAGAAGAATGGATATGAATCTGTTAATCTAATCATTGGAGAATGAGAAAGCTTTCGGTGTATCCTTGTTTTGTTGCTTGCACAAGCTTAGTTCCCTGATTTTATGATTTTAAGCCACTTGTCCCATCTTCACTATCAACAGGGGAAGAGTGGGGGTAAACTATCCACACTGATGTACGTACTGCCCACGCTAGCAGTGACCGTATTAACAATTACTCAACACCTGAAAGAGGCTAGAGAAACTAACACGTTTGGTGAAGTTCAAGGATAGGGCAAGCATTTCAGGCAAGAACGCTTATCTATGCAAATAGAATGCCTAACATATTTCAAGTGCTATTATCTTTGGTGTAGGAGGTACTTAGAACATCATTTCTAGTCAGTGCTTAGTATAATATAAACTAGTAAAATGCCCTTTTATAAGAAATCTGGATATAAATCTTAAAGTATCAAATTAAAATAAATAAATATGATTTATTCAAACTGCAAATTCCAGGGAATATGACATCTAAAGGACTTCAGAGACACCCAGTAAATTAAATAATCTCTGGCCATAATTGCATGATTTTATAAACATCGCACAACAAATAATAATAATAATAATAATAATAATAATAATAATAATAATAATTTATTGGATTTGTATGGCGCCCCTCTCTGTAGACAATTAAGACACCGATAGAGCAAATCTATGCAATCTTGCGTTATCAGGTTCCCTTTTTTTGATCAATATCCCAATAACATTTGTGCTAGCTGGAATGAAATGTAAGAAATGGGAGAATCATCATTATTCCTTTAGGATTGATCATAAGAACATAGCCATGCTGGATCTGGCCAACTGCCAGCTTAGTCCAGCCCTTTGTTTCTCACAGTGGCCAATCATGTGCCTGTGGGGATGATCACAGAATTGGTGGCGTGTCCCTCTCCTGCCAGTGTTCTCATGCAATTAACTTGGAAGCATATTATCCCTTCAACTCAGAAATAATTGGTCTTCAAGACCAATAACTGTAGAGACATGTCCCCCGTAAATATATCCAATCCTGTTTTATGCCATCCAGGCTAATAGTCATTACCACATCTTGTCATAATGAATGACAAGGTTAATTCAGAGATCTATATAGATGTACTTTCTTTTCTCCGTTTTTTCAGTAAGATTTATTAGAAAATATCTAGTCCCAATGTTTTGAGAAGAGAAGAAATTTCTCCCAGGGATACTTTCTTAAGGCTTGATATAAACTTTCCCCTCAGTTCTCTTTTCACAAGTTGAAAAGTTCCAAATATTCTAGCTTTTTCTTACAATAAAAGTCTTTGAGCCTTCTGGTCATTTTGATTACCGTAACCTTTGAACTATTTTTTTTATTTCTTTTTAAATGTATCTAAAACAAAACAATATTTATATTCAAAAGATAATATTTATAGAACTTTCTGAACTGTTCCAGTTTTATTGACTCTTCCTCAGAATTGTCAAACATAGTAATTTGAATTATAACTGGTATGCTAGATATACATTGTATAATAACATTATAATGATGGCAGTTTATTTTATTTTATTTTTCTAATTATCTCTAGCAAGCTAATTTCTTTTTCACCGTTGCTCTACACTGAGTCAAAATCTTCATTGGGTTCTCCAGGATGACTCCAAGTTGAATACAAAGAATTATTCCTGGTTAGGTACAGAGATTTCAGATTCCATCAAAGGATTGGGGCAGTTAGACTTGTCATAGCTTATATTTAAATTGAATAATCTTTTCTGTTTGGATAATGAGCTCCTTCCGGAGTTCTTCAAATCATCTTTGGATTTTACTACTCTGAGTAATTTACTATTGCCTGAGAATTTGGCCAGCTCACAGCTTACCCCGCTTATCTCATAGCTAATCTCCAGATCTTTAGAGATTCTATTTTTTAATTTCCTTCCACAGAAAAAGAATTGCATATTTAAGCTTTTTTTGGGAGGGGGGGGTGTTGCTTTTTAACATATTGGTAATCCTTATAAAGACAATTCCTCTAATCTCTGCCTACAAAGTTTAGTCAAGAGCCTTCATAAGAAACCTTGACCAAGAAAAAGGAATATGTAATTTTCTTGGAAAGTTTGGTATATACTAATTTGTGTTATAAAGCCATCATTTAACATTTTTATTCTTTTTTTCAGGCAAAGAGGTAGATAAAATAATCAAGGTGAGCTTCATAAAAGAAATGTTGTATTCTTCTTTGAAAATGTTGATTCAATTTCAAAATTAGAGAGAAATTTAATTTTGAAAGTTGAAGTAACTGGATGACAAATCAAAGTACAGTATATGAGATGTAGATCACCAGAATAATGTCATGTAATGTAGGTCACTTGAATTTATTGTAAACTTCTTTTCAGAGATCCGATTGTTAGGGATCAGATTGTTTAAAAAAAAGTCTAGCTGTAGAATTGTTTTGTTTGTATCTTTTCACAAAGAGATTGTGCAAAATAAAAAGGATCATTAAGCTTTAAATTAGATTTTGAGACAATCAACATATTTAGCTTTGGGTTTACACAGTATCACAGATAATGTTATTACTTTTTTGTTTGTTTGTTTAAGGCAGAGAATGGGTCAGAGACTATTCTATCCTTAATTGTACTGTGGAAATAATGACTTTAGATTCAAAAGTAATACTTCAGGTAGAAGTTGTGCATTTCAATTTGTGTGCTGATGACTGCTGCTAAATAACAAGTAGTAGGAGTTTCCAAAAATGAATGTTTTTTTAAGTTTTAGAATGGATATTTATCTCAAGAATCAGAAGCAAACTATGATCTCAAAATCATTCTAATGTATATCTTCACTGGGTTCTCCAGATTTAAAAGATATACATTAAAATACCAAATGCTTCAAAGGTGGACTATGATAATGAAAGTCTATTTGTTTAAAAAGTATTTAACTCTGTAGAGCAGGGGTATCAAACTCAAGGCCCGTGGGCCGCATCTGGCCCACGAGGTGCTTAAATCTGGTCTGCAAGGGCCACCCTGGAAATAGAAAAGGATCGCCCTGTGATCTCTCTGTCAGCGGAAACAGAGTTCAGGACACATATTTCCTGAGCTCCATTTTCACTGGAAGATGGTTGCAGAAGCCGTTGCAGAGATCAGGAGCAAGTTTTCGCTGGCAGAGCACTTGAGCCACTATAGCCACCCTTGACACAAGTGACATTGATCTGGCCACACCCACCCCAGCCATACCCACCCCAGGTTAAGATCAAATGCAACCCTGATGCAGCCATCAATGAAATAGTATTTGACACCCTTGCTGTAGAATATATGACTTCAGTATATGACTGAAGTATATGACTTCAGTAACCGAGTTGTCGAAGCGTGGAACTCATTACCGGACTCCATAGTATCATCCCCAAACCCCCAACACTTTACCCTTAGATTATCTACGATTGACCTATCCAGATTCCTAAGAGGTCAGTAAGGGACGAGTAAAAGTGCACTAGAGTGCCTTCCGTTCCCTGTCCTATTGCTCTCCTATATCTCCTATTTCTTTCTTCTATTCCTATATCTCTTCTTCTATTCTTTCATTGATATGTTCTATTACTATATCTTCTTTTCTAGTATTTCATAGATATATTTTACTATGAGTATCTCCTCTATAACCTTCATCATGTATTTTACTATGTGTGTGTGTGTGTGTGTGTAGATTGTTCTGAGTTCGGGTTTTGCCCCGTGTAATATTTTGAGTGTATATATATATATATATATATATATATATATATATATGTAGATTGTTCTGAGTTCGGGTTTTGCCCTGTGTAATATTTTGCATGTTTATGCGACGTTTCGGTGAAATCACATCCACCATCATCAGGCTGAAGTTTCCAAGCTTCGTGCTGTTGTAAAATGGAATGTCTGCAACTGTCATTTCTTCCTAGTGTATAGTGTGGGGGTGGAGATTTGGTTTGAATGTAGCAAATAGATTGGGTGATTATGTTTCAGTGATCTGATTGGTTGGTGTAATCATAATTATTAGAAGGATTGACATGGTGATTTTATGAAGTGTGTATATATATATATATATGACGGTCTTGGTATATTCGGGTTTCTTCCCGTGTAGGATTTGGAAATTTCTGGCGACGTTTCGATGAGGTCGCATTCATCATCTTCAGGGTGGCGTTTCTGTCCTTGTTCTAAGGCGAACACTGCGAGACCTAAGCTGCCTTCCTTCTATAAATACTGGTGGCTGGGTGTGGTATTTATACCAGTATTTATAGAAGGAAGGCAGCTTAGGTCTTGCAGTGTTCGCCTTAGAACAAGGACAGAAACACCAGCCTGAAGATGATGAGTGGGACCTCATCGAAATGTCGCCAGAAATTTCCAAATCCTACACGGGAAGAAACCCGAATATACCAAGACCGTCATACCTGTACCCGTGAAAATCTATGAAAACAAATATATATATATATTCAAATTCAGCAAAAAAAAACCAACCATGTGACACATATAGATAGAATTATCGGCTATCAATAAAAAAATTAACTGCCTTGGAAATGGCCCTGGGTTGGGCCGAGAGGCAAATAAGGAGCTGTGATGTTCCTTCAATACACTAGGGTGATTCGACACAAAAATATGTAACCTTTCCCTGGTGCAGAGCTGAAGGATTTGGATACTGTAGCCTAGAGGATAATTCTCTGCCTTACAAGGCAAAGGTTGCAGGTTCAAATCCCAGTGGGTATGGCTAGCTGATTAGGCCAAACTAAGGCCGAAATAGATCTATCCTAGTCTCCCTTAATTTTCAAATTCAGCAAAAAAAAACATCACACACACACACACACACACACACACACACATGCACACACACATATATATATATGTCACATGTTTAAGCTGAATTTGAAAATTAAGGGAGACTAGGATAGATCTATTTTGGCCTTATTTTGGCCTCATCAGCTAGCCATACCCACTGGGACTTGAACCTGCAACCTTTGCCTTGTAAGGCAGAGAATTATCCTCTAGGCTACAGTATCCAATCCCTTCAGCTCTGTACCAGGGAAGGGTTACATTTTGTGTCGAATCACCCTGGTATATTGAAGGAACATCACAGCTCCTTTTTTGCCTCTCGGCCCAACCCAGGGCCATTTCCAAGGCAGTTAATTTTATTGATAGCCGACAATTCTATCTGTATGTGTCACATGTTTAAGCTGAATTTGAAAATTAAGGGAGACTAGGATAGATCTATTTCGGCCTTATTTTGGCCTCATCAGCTAGCCATACCCACTGGGACTTGAACCTGCAACCTTTGCCTTGTAAGGCAGAGAATTATCCTCTAGGCTACAGTATCCAATCCCTTATATATATATATACCCACTAAAACTCTCATTGTGTATTGGACAAAAATAGATAAATAAAATAAAATATATACCAGTGGTGGGCTGTTGCCCAGACAGGGAGGGAACACAGTGGGGTAGCAAAAATGGAGCTCCACCCCAAAGCACCCAATTTGCACTGAAAGATGTTGAAAGAAAATGCAGGATGTCCTGCATAAGTCGCACCCACAGTGTGGTAGTAAACATTTTTGAACCCCGTCACTGGTATATATTTATGTAGAAGAAAGTTTCACTGCACTCAATAGGACTATTCAAAATGTGTAGAATGTAAAGTTGAATTTCACACCAGTTATCTAGGTGTGAGCACTCCTAAATTCAAGGAGATTCACTTCCAAGTACATAGGATGTATAATTGTATTGTAAATATCTATTTAAATTTCATGTTTGCAAGTATCTCAGATTTAAAGAGCTATGATGCAAACATTAAAAGCATAGTGATCTTTATGTGTTCTCTCTAAATAAATAATGAAACTCCTATTTTTCCCCAATGAGAAACTGATCTACTATATCAAGAATATAACCTGGATTTTTTTTTTAAAGAACCACAACTGGAGAATGGTATTACATTTTGAAAAAGAGAATGACATGATAGAATTGGTTATGTAGATATAACACAGGGGATTAGAACAAAATAATTAAGACGAGAAAGTGCTCAGTGGAAAAAAAATAGGATGGTAGCCAATACGGAAATTATCATCATAGCCTATTTTTCTATAAATAGGTAAAGGTTCCACTGCGCATGTGTGCTAGTCATTTCTGGCTCAAGGGGCGGTGCCTATCTCACTCTCTAAGCAGAAGAGCCTACTCTGTCCAAAGAAGTCTCTGTGGTTATGTGGCCAACATGACTAAATACCGAAGGCACACAGAGTGATGTTACCTTGCCATCAAAGTGGTTCCTATTTTTCTACTTGCATTTTTTTAATGTGCTTTCGAACTGCTAGGTTTGAAGAAGCTGTGGAAGTAACGGGAGCTCGCTCCATTACACAGCACTAGGGATTTGAACCACTGAACGGACAATCTTCTGATCGATAAGCTCAGCATCTTAGCCTCTGAGCCACTGTGTCCCCGCTTAGGTCTATAAATATGCCTTCTCAAAACATCTTCAATGTTTTTTTTATTTATTTGATGGCTTGTTCTTAGTTTTATAAAACATGTTTTGCTTCTCTCAGTTTTCTTTTCCTAGGAGTAGCTCTTTGGTGATCCTAGGGGGTTCTGGGGTGAGGGGTTATGATCCTAGACATAGGTCTTTGCTGTATCCTGTACATTTTTTTTCTTTTGGCAATCTGATGTCCTGTTTTGGCCTGCAGTAACTTTTTTGCACTGATGATATCCACGGCTGCCTTTCTGTTTTCTCATATCTCCCTCTACCCTTACTAATATTCCTAACTGCCTTTCAGCTATTTCTGCTTCAATGATTTGTCATAATCGCAAACTCAGTATGCAGAAAGCAGAATTTATTGTATTGTCCCCTAAACCACTTTCACCTCCGTGCTCTCTTTCTCTCTCAGATGTCTTCAGCGTTCTCAGCAAGGCAAAAGCTAAAATGTTATCTTTCTTTCATTATTTTCCTTCCTTCTCTGTCCTAGCCTATTTTAGTATGCTAGTTGAAATCTGTCATTTCTCTGCCTGTTATATTAATTATAATCATTATTATTTAACCACCATCAGAAACAGTAATTCTATATTATTCCATTGAATATAATTACATTTTGCAGACTGATCATCCCATTTATGAGTACGAAAAGGCAATCCTTCTATTTATTGATGAGGGAATGGAAGGATGGAAATTGTTCTAGGTGTCCAAATAGCTGATCTAAACTTCCCTATCAACACTCCTCATCCCAAAGGAAGCATAAAGATCTCAAGTGCCTGTATCCAAATGCACAAAGTCTGGGAAACAAACAGGGTGAATTTCAACTATTAATACACAAAGGTAGATATGACACAGTTAGAATAACAGAAACCCATGACTGGAACATATTGACAGAAGAAGACAAAGTCTTTTAAAAAACTAGACCCCATAAAAGAGGAAGTGGAGTTGCACTGTGTTTAAATTAGAGTTGCATGAAACCAAAGATGAAAATCTCCTAGAATGCATATGGGTCAATATAAAACGAAAAAAGAATGACATGGCTATAGGTGCATACTATAGGCCACCCAATCAACTAATGAACATATGTAGAAACCATACTACAATAGTAAGGGGAAATTTCAATTACCCTGATATCAACTGGAAAACTAATTCCACACCAAGTGAGAAATCAAATAGGTTCCTAACCAACCTAACTGACAACTTTGTTATCCAAAACATAGAGTAAGGAACTAGAGGGAAAGCCATACTGGACAATGCTTACAAACAGAGAAGAAGTGATAGAGGGAGTTGAAACTGCAGGAAACTTGGGTGAGAGCGACCATGTCATACTAGAATTCAACATAATGCAAACACAAACAGTAGAACACAATGATACCAGAGTCTTAGATTTTAAAAGAGCTGATTTTAATAAACTTTAATAAGTTGGGAAAGATTCCTTGGATAAAAATTCTAAAGGCAAAACCAACTCAAGAACCTTGAGAAACTGAAAAATATTATCATAAAAGCCCAGACTAGTACAATACAGATGAGAAAGAAAAATGAGAAATCCAAGAAGAAACCAGCATGACTGCACAAAAATCTCTCTGACAAATTGAAAGACAAAAGGAAAAATACCAAAAAATGGAAGCGGTACACCTAACTAAGGCAGGATATCAGCAGATAGCCAGAATCTGCAAAGACTCAGAAAAGACTTGCAACAAAAGTCACAGATAATTTTTTTAAAAAGTTTCTTCCAACATATAAATAACAAGAAAAAAATCAAGGAAACAGTCGGTCCATTACAGAGAGAAGATGGCAAGCCAAAGAGAGAAAGCAGAGCTGCTTAACTCATTCTTTACATCAGTCTTCACACACAAGAAAACTATAACCCAACCTACCAGAAATGTAAAAAACAGACTGGAAACAAAAGTTAAAATAGGCCCCAAAAAATAATAAGAGAACACCAGTCTGATCTTGATGCATACAAGTCGCCAGGACCTCATGGATTACATTCCAGAGTTCTAAAGGAGCTGGCAAATGTCATCTCAGAACCACTGCACAACATTTTTCAAAAATCCTGGAACACCAGGGAGCTACCAGAGGACTGGAAAAGAGCTGATGTGGTTCCCATCTTTGAAAAAGGGGGCAAAAAACAGACCTAGGAAACTACAGACCAATCAGCCTAACTTCAATAGCCAGAAAGATACTGGAAAAGATAATAATAATTAAAAAAACAGATCTGCCAACACCTAGAAAGAAGCAAGTGCATGTGTGGAAGCAAAAAAGCGCCAAAATCTCATGAGGGGATGCTCATGCACACAATTTTCATGATTTTTTTCCTTCTACACATGCACAAAAGCAAAAAAAAAATCACCTAAATCTTGCGCGTTCGAGTGTCCCCTTGTGAGATTTTGCTTCTGCGCATGTACAGGAAGCAAAAAAAGCCAAACATTTGAAAAAAAAGATGGCGCCACCCAATGGCCCGGCGAAGATGACCCGGGATTGTTTGCGTGCAAATTGCACAATCAGCGGGCCTCTACTGATATGGCGCACCCAAGCGCACTGGTAGAAACCCACCACTGATCAAATGTCCTTTTGTTCTGCTGCTTCATTTTTTCCCTTCATACAAGCAATAGATAAGCTGAAAAGGCCCTTGAAAACAAGCCAGGATTGGATTACAACTTCAAACCAAACTTTAAAACCAACCTACACAAAATTTCAATATTCCCTGAATTGAATAATACTATGCATTGCTGAATCTGAACTTCATTCAATAATTGGCTTTTTCTTTGCTTGTTTCCCCCCACAGAGATCAATCCAGAGAATTTTGTGCACAGAGATAGCCCTTATATTGCCTACTGTGCAAAAGGATATATATACACAATTAAACTACTTCAAGTGTGTGTATATATTTCATTTCCATTTGTGTTTAGTGTATCATGTAACGTCTTGAGTGACTGATTACAAATCACTTCTCTATAACTCACCTGATTTTTTTTTCTATTCTTGGATTTTTCTCTCTCCATTATTACCCATAATTGGATAATCTCTCTCAATTTTCCTTACAGAAGACTGAAGATAGGATTTCTGTTTAACTTTAAATATCTACAATCAGACAGGATATTGCTGCATTTTAAAATAAGACAATGACATTTAATGACTTTCATTTTTTCCTATGCAGGAGATTAATTTATGATCTGAGTCAATATTACTTTTGAAATCTTTCTCTTTCCTCTGTCCTTCTAATGATTAAACCCAAAGATCATTTTATTTTGAATTTTATATCTTTCACAGTGTACATCAAGGTTAGAATTTTCCACTCAATATCTAATTATCTTGTTTACAAATTTGCTTCAAATTAAGCATGCAAACATTATTAGCTTCTTATATAACAAACTTATGCAGCTTTCTAAAAAAATTATATAATGGATCACACTGTGTGTCCCTGAGAATCAGTGAAAAGAAGAACCTGGAACCATGTTGGTGAACCTAAGGCATGTGTGCCACAGGTGGAATGCAGAGCCATATCTGTGGGTAGGTGAGCCGTTGCTCTAGGTCAGCTCCAGCGCATATGTGCATGCCAGCCAGCTGATTTTTGCCTGGCCGTCTCACGCCACACTTCCCCTCCTCTCCCGGGAGTCTCTATGCAGCCTGTTTTGGATGCCAACTAAGTACAGGGCTCATATGGAGGCTTTCTGGGAGGGTGGAAAACAGGCCAACTGGAAGTCCGGAAATGGGCCATTTCCGGCCTCCAGAAGTTTAGGGAGGCCTACTAGGCCCAAAAAGGGGCGCAGAGGTCTCTATGCAGCCCATTTTGGATGCCAACTGTTGTGTTTGGGCCTGGGCCAGCCGTTGCTCCCACAGATGGGAGAGACGTGGCACAAACTGAATGCGAAAGCCTGGCTGACAGCCAGGAAGATGTGGCAGACAGCCAGGAAGACGTGGCAGACAGCCAGGAAGACGTGGCAGACAGCCAGGAGGACGAGGCCACTGGTACGCAGAATTCAGCAGACAGCCCAGGGGATTTGGCATGCAGTCCCTCAGACAGTCTTTCGTCTCTGGATTCTTCTGCAGATCAATATATTGATCTGCGTAGCAGAAGAGCTATGCAGAGAAGGGATCGACTGAAGGAGTATTACAAATCATCATAGTAGCACCTGGGCTGGGTGTGGTTCTTATACTGAGGGCTGGTTCCCTTAATGAGGGCTAAAGGGATAAAAGGGAACAAGGCCAAGGCAAACTGTGGCTGTTTATCTGTGTTATTTTGTGGTTCCTGCTCTGAAGTTTCTGTTCCGTGCCGTTGGAGTTTTCAACCCAGCTTTTCAGACAAGTGGGAGGTGAAAACACTGAGACTGGCTGTTTGCTCCAAAGATTCAAAAGGACTCTTGAAACGTCTTTGCTCATTCCAGGTTGCCTTTGTTTGTTTTTTCCTGTGTTTTTGTATGTGGCTGAAGTAAGCCTTGCACTATCATTGTTTTTGGACACTAAGAACTGTTTTGAGTAACCCTTTTTTGTTTATTTAATACAAGTTTGCTGATTAGCAGAGCACGTGTGTGTTTGATTTCTTTTCCTTGGACAATTACGCATTGCCTGAGCCAGTCAGGCAGAACACCAACTAAGTTCAGGGCTCATGTGGAGGTTTTTTGAGAGGGTGAAAAACGGGCCTACTGGAAGTCCAGAAATGGGCCATTTCCGGCCTCCAGAACTTTAGGGAGGCCTACTAGGCCCAAAATGGGGCACAGGGTATGTGTCATGCATCCGTGCACAGGAGGGTGAGGGGCACAGGGGAGTTGTGTACAAAAGCAGGGGCAGCAGGAGGCGCACACATATGCAGGGCCATTGCATTATGTGTGTGGGCATGCATGTGTGTGCTATTGCACACGCACATATGCTTTTGGCATCTGAAGAAAAAAAATGTCCCGTCACTGGCCTAGAAGGTGTTATTGAGCTATTTCCCGCTAATTACTAATAGTATGATCAATCATCATTCAGGTAATACAAAGCATATCTTTATTATTATTCTGTGACACTGGATAAATCTAGATGAGAATAGAGAAAAAATGAACTTCAATCTATAATCTTAAATATATAGATATAAAAGTCTCATATCACAGCATTCATAATAATAAAATGATAAGTGGGAAATTCACACTGCACAACTTGTAATGCTTCTTCCTTTATTAAAATGTAAAATGTTGGTACTACAAGCCCTACAATTCTCAGTTAGTGTAACTAGAATATTAGTGCATGATGACAACTACCAGTAGTATATTTTCCAATATATTTATTTATCCAGCCACACAGACTCCTTTCTAATTATTAACTTCCAATAAAGTTTAAATCGGCACATTATCATCTTTTGATGTTTCAGATGTCACTTCTTTGGTTAATATTAATATAGAACCAATTTAAAGTTAATTTTTGATAGTACAACCTGCATGGGATAACATTTCTCTGTCATTTTCATAAAGATACTTTCAAAATACGTTATTTAGGAACCTGGGTATTTTCCGTAATAAAGGGATTCTCTGGGCATGAAAATTACACTGTTGTGAGTATTGTTATATAAATTTGCTTTAAAACTTGTGATGCTGTTCCTCACTACTGGTATAAAATATGGAGGGGGGTGCAAGAAGAGGTCTGCGAAATTATTCCTTATCTCTCTGTGATCAGATTGGCAATTGAAGTTTAGACTCTACCATCTATATGGTTGGTTGATTAGAAAGAAGCAGCAACTCTGTTCTAACTGCCTATCAGTTGTGATCAGATCCTTGAAGAGCTGATAGGTCCTGATACCCAATGCTTGGGTTTATCTAGAACAGAGGTCTTCAAAGTTGACAAATTTAAGTTTTGTGGACATAACTACCAGAATTCTCCAGCCAGCTGTTGAATATCATGAGTCTTAAAGTTGCAAAGTTCGGGGACCCTTGACCTAGAATCTGTATCTTTGTTTTGGAAAAACAATACAGGTACTTGATGTACGACCAGGGGTAGGCTACTGCCCGGATTGGGGGGGACGGACGCAGTAACAAAAATGGAGCTTCAGCCCAGAGCACCCTATTTGCACAGAAAGATATTGAAAGAAAATGCAGGGTGTCCTGCATAAGCCACGCCCACAGTGTGGTAGTAAAAAGTTTGGTATCCCTTCACTGTGTACGACCACAATTGAGGCCAACATTTATTTATATATTTATTATTATTGTGAGCCGCTCCGAGTCTCCAGAATGAGGCGGCATACAAATCTAATAAATTATTATTATTATTATTATTATTATTATTATTATTATTATTATATAGTGGCAAATTTGTTAAGTGAGTTTGCTTCCATTATATATTTCTTGCTACAGTTATTAAGTTAATCGAGACAGTTGATAAGTTAGTAACCTGGTTGTTAAGTGAATCTGGTTTCCCCATTGACTTTTATTTATTTATTTATTTATTATTTAGATTTGTATGCCGCCCCTCTCCGCAGACTCCGCAGACTGTCAGAAGGTTGCAAAAAGAGGCTGCAATGATCATAAGCAAGAATCAGTTGGCAAGCATCTGAATTTCGATAGGAGATGCTGCAAAAGTCATAACCGTAAAAAAAATAGTTATGTCACTTTTAGTGCTGTTGTAACTTTGTTGTAACTTTGAATGGTCATTAAATGAATTACAGGACTACCTGCAATTAATCTGGTAAGTTGGTTGGTAGGTAGGTAAACACATATGTGTACAGATAAAAAATATAAGTAAACATTAAAGAGCTGGGAATTTAAAGAAAAGAAAGAGGATTAGTATATCAGAGTTTAGTGTAAATTGGGGGGAAATAGCATTCCTTTTTATTTCTTGCTTATTGTTTATAACCTGTCATGTATATTCTCCAGTGTGACATGTCTATATCAAAATGGCAGCCAAGTATTTAGAGAATGTGAGAGTACAGTGGTACCTCTACTTACGAACTTAATTAGTTCTGTGACCAGGTTCTTAAATAGAAACGTTAGTAAGAAGAAGCAATTTTTCCCTTAGGAATCAATGTAAAAGCAAATAATGTGTGTGATTGGGGAAACCACAGGGAGGGTAGAGGCCCTGTTTCCTCCCAGGAGATTCCTAGAGAGGCCCCACGGAGGCTTCTCCCTGCCTTTTCCGGCCCTGTTTCCTCCCAGGAGATTCCTTGAGAGGCTCCACAAAGGCTTCTCCCTATCTTTTCCGGCCCTGTTTCCTCCCAGGAGATTCCTAGACAGGTCCCACGGAGGCTTCTCCCTGCCTTTTCTGGTTACAGTTTCAGAGGCTCAGGTTTGTAAATGAAAAATGGTTCTTGAGAAGAGGCAAAAAAATCTTGAACACCTGGTTCTTATCTTGAAAAGTTTGTAAGTAGAGGTGTTTGTAGGTAGAGGTACCACTGTACTTGATGCTATATAGTGATTATCATGATAATCTAGAAGATACACGGTGTTTGGGTTTTACTTAGAATTTAATGATGGCAGTTCTTACATATTCAAATCAATAATAACATTCCAAATGTCTTCAATGAGATCAAATATTCATCCAATTAATTTATTCTGTTCCAAAGCTACAGGACATAGTTCTGTCTTTTATGTGTTCATTTGAATCTCTGAAGACAAAAATTGCTCTATGATCATTAATATGAAGCAAGCCATCTGGCGCTGGTATTTTTCTCTTTGTTGGTTAAGGAAACAATCCTAATGTTGCAATTATTATAAGCATGATTTTTATTAGTTAATTTTCTTAAACAATCAAACACAGAGAAGAGAATGAGATGTGGCATGACAGATTGTAGCTGTTGTATCTAGTGGCCCCAAAGGCAGCAATTTATGTCTTAAAAATGCACTAATTATACATGTCTGTTACTGCCTGTAATGGCCCCCAAATGGTTAAGAATGGAGCATACTGACACCAAATATTGCTGCAAAAGTACTAATCATTAAAATGAAATATAGATTGCTTTTTATGTTTGGTGCAGTGTTGTGCCACTTAACCGCACAGAATTATAAGGTGATGTTGATCCCCAGATGTAAGAGAAGTAAGTGTTTGTAGATATTAAATGGAAACTGCCTGTGAAATGTGACAGCACTTCCTAGCAGAACTGTCCCAAAGCTTGCTATGATGTAACATCTCCTTGTCCACTTCTACGGTTTTCCATGCACATGCATTTATAGAAAGTTTTTCTGCAGTTTTATGAGTAATGTTGAAGCCCATTTTATAATTTGGATGCAAGATTTGCATGCCAGATTTATTACTGTCTTAAGGGATAAATTTGCAGATAGGGATGTTGAAATGGGCACTGTTGTGGATCTTCTTATGATTTAGTAAACAAACATCAGCATTGTCTTTAACTCAGCGATGGCCACATGTAACCATTGTTTTCTGTATTAAAGATATTATGAACCATTTCTATTATTGATTGCAGCTGCTGGTGTAATTGTTGAATGGGCAGCCTCTGCCAGGATTGTCCCATGTTCATAGTCATCTGCATGGTTTGTAGACTAGTGGGAAAATTCTACCACTATTTGAACACTGCACTTTGCATAGGCAATCTGGAACATGGTATATGTAAGATAAAAAGTTAATCCATGATGTGTTTTTCCCCCACAAAAATTATGTTCACAAATCTTCAAATATGCTTATGCAAATTGCCCCTATGTGACTTCTAGTCCCCAGAAACTATTAGGAATACAGCTGTTATTGAGAGAATGATTGTGGATGCGCTTACAAAATGGTTGCCTTTGCAGACTTGACTAATCATAAAAGTGATTTCTACCCTCTTAGAAGGGCCCACTTCTCAACAATGGCTGTAAGTGTGCACCATTCTCTTTTCTAATGAAGATTTATGTGGAAATTAAGATTACACTCAAATTGGGGCTTTGCTTTGTACTAGCTTCCTACAGGATTAAGATTCTACAGCAATCGGTAGGATAAAGACCCAGGATGGCATGCAGACAATGCCATTGACCACATTGATGATCACAGGGATCACTTTGGTATGCAAATAATAAAACAATCTCAGACATTTTCAGATACAACAAATGGTGAAACACTAAGGCAAACCCAATTTATTCTTTTTAATAATGGGGTTTTTCCCTACACCAAGGAGATAACAGCTTGAAAATATTGGATAAGGAAAGTATTCTTTTGATAATTTATAATAATACTAATACTAACAACAACAACAACAACAGAGTTGGAAGAGACTTTGGAGGTCTTCTAGTCCAGCCCCCTGCTTGGGCAGGAGTTCCTACACTACTTCAGACAAATGGTTATCCAATATCTTCTTGAAAACTTCCAGTGTTGGGGCATTCACAACTTCTGGAGCAGTGGTTCTCAACCTTTCTAATGCTGCGACCCCTTAATACAGTTCCTCGTGTTGTGGTGACCCCCAATCATAAGTCTAGCGCCAATTCTCCCAACAGAGATTTAAGCTGATTGGCAGGAAGGTCAGAGGGACATCCCCACTGTAAACACCTGATTGGTCAGATTGTAAAAATATGTTCCAAGGCGCCAGAATAGAAGCTTTAGTTCCTAACACCATGGGAAATTTGTCTTTTCCCATGGTCTTAGGCGACCCCTGTGAAATGGCCATTCGACCCCCAAAGGGGTCCCAACCCCCAGGTTGAGAACCACTGTTCTGGAGGCAAGCTGTTCCACTGATCAATTATTCTAACTGTCAGGAATTTTCTCCTTAATTCTAATTGCTTCTCTCCTTTATTAGTTTCTACCCATTGTTTCTTGTCCTACCCTATGGGTATCATGGTGTTATTTCCCTTTGCGGAGCTGGTGTAGGCATTCATTGATTCATTGTTTATCATTATTTTTACTTTTCCTACTTAGGACTTACTTGCCTCAGGCAGACTCCAGGTTTCTTGTATCATCATGGCAACTTCCTAGAAAATATATGATAGGCTTTTTCTTTCTTTTAAAGAGACTTATATAAGCAATCTCTATTTTCCCTCTTGGAAAACTCAAATAGTAAAACTTCCAAGAAATTTAGTTTTTTGCCAGATCTCTTTCTGGTCAGGGATTACTAGACTTGGCGGTGGGGAGGGGGGGAGGATACACAATGATCACAAGATGGCAGCAAAAAATATTAATTTTTGTATTTATACTTCTGCCATCTGGTGCTCATCTGAACATTTGCAACCCTGTTCTGGCAGCCCAATCATTTTCTCTTTTTTTCCTTACAAGTGATTGTTTTCAAGAGAAGCAATTTTTGGAAATTAATGTATGTCAGTTCTATGCATAGCATAGAATACCTGCCTTGACTGGGAAAATGTAGAAGAGCTACAACATTTTGATCTTTCATATTTATTCATTCTGCTCTTTCTGGAAATAAAGAGGCAATATCTGAAGTTAGAGTTTCTCCCAAGATCAGCATTCTCTTTCTAATCCTGAAAGGGAACATCCAAATAATTGTAGAATCTCTAAAATATCCTTCCATAAATTATAGGGTTTCAACCTTAAATATTGAAAATATTAATAAAATTATTTCAGTACTGACTTACTGAAATTCATGTATTTGCTTTCTTATACACTGAGGTACTATAGCTAACTGGTGTACTTCTATTCATTAGCCTCTGACTTAATAAGAATTATGGTAGCTTTAGAGTTACATAATTTTGCCAAATCTACATAGAACTAATCAAGTCAATACATAAATTATAGCCTATATAGTTTGACATTGTCTTGATTTGATTTGAATCATTCTTCTGTTAAAGACACAGGTCCTTCCCTTATACTATAAAGATAATTTTTGGCTAATGAACAAATAAAACATCTTTGTTTATAATACTCCTTGTTAACATTTATATACAATTAATACTTTTGTTATTATTGAAATAACAAATGAGAATATTGCCTTGAAATATGATATCCATACATAGATGTGATGTGTGGGAGGCGTGTGGTTCTTTTTTTAAAAAAAATCCAGCCTTAGAATATTCATTGTAATTTTAATTATATGCTCTTCTCATTTGCTAACTGTGCAACATTCACTATTACTTATATAAAGAAGATAATTGGCTTCCAAAAGATGAATGATAAACAAGGTTTTACAGAAAAGTGTTTTGATTGAGAACAAGATAGCTCATAAAAGAATTTTTTTATTTTAGTAAGTTTTAAGAAAAAAGGAAGTAATAGATGTATTTTCAGAGGCAAAAAAAAAGCCTGTGGCTATTTGGCAAGAAATGACTGCAATTTAAAATTCATGTTCTATTAAGAAGTTCTGATTAAATTGTAAGGACCTTGGGAAAAGAGGAAACAAAGGAATGATAAGCTACAGTAGTTGTGCCTTGACTGCACTGTAGTTTTGTGTTGGCTTGCCTCTTGGGAAGCTAACTTTACATAGGTACCAAAAGCACTTTTGACTTTCCTAGTAGTACTGTATGGTCAAGGTAAACATTAACATGAGCATGCATTAATTTCAAGGTATGAAGCATTGACAATATTTTCTGTGAATAATATTCTTCCTATTTTGACATCAGCTAATGCTCTTCTCTCATGAGTCCGGCTTCTTACGTTAATGGAAATTGTCATGATTACAAATTGGAAAGAGATTGCGCCCACCTTCTAAGGAGTTCAGTAAGAGAGTGAAGTAGGATCTACGAACTCTTTTCTGCCAAGCCAGGTTATAACTCCTGTAGCAAAGGGGTCAGAATCACCCAACAGATTTCAGTCAAAACTGTCCCATAAACCTCAAGGAAGTTTATATTAATGAAAGCACCTCTAATATTTAAAGTGGCTCTTCCCTTAAAAAAAAGAAATATCCCAATGTGTTGAACTTTATCTCCCATCATCCCTGTATTTAACAAAGATTACAAGAATTAAAGTCAAACCCCACAAGGTGTTTACCAGTTTGGGGAAAATCTCCCTTAGAGCAAACTGTTCAAATTTAGAGGATAAAACTTCCACTTAGGCTGGGTCTCTTACAGATTTCTGCAATTTGAATATTGCTAGATCTTCCTGGATTTAACAGTCATGATACTCAGTGAGACTACTTTTCAGAATACATTTATGCAAAGTGCTGCAGATTTTATTCCTTGTTAAGAAGTCAATGCATCTCAAGTGATAACACAGGTTTGCAAAATAACTGATTTTGGAATGAATAGACAGATAATTAAGTGCACAACAAAGTCTAAATAATGTTGATGGAATCTCTCAAAATATAAAAGAAGACAATTTTTTCTTTGTTACTTTATCTAAGACTGAACAATAGAAACAAATGATTTTTTGGAAAAAATAAAACTGTTTTTGTTTTAAACACAAACACACTTTTTTGCATATGTGTGTGTGTGTGTGTGTGTGTGTGTGTGTGTATTCTTAGTGGAATGATAAGGATTATGGCCCAAATAACAATACACATTTTCAGATTGCTTTTGTGTTTACTATTTATTTACTCTATTTTTTATCTGCTTTTTGATGCAAAACAGAGTTTGTTTAGAGGTTGAACTATAACTTTTAACAGCAGCATCCAGCAAGGCCAATTATGTTGAAGCTGTAGCTCAGAAATATCTGGAAAGCTCTTGTTTCTTAAATCCTTTATGGAAAGAGGGAGGGAGATGGGGGGGGAAACCAGGACAGTAAACAGTGCCCTATAGAATTACTACTATATATGTAGTTCATCCTTTAGTAAATGATTCTTAGAATAGGAAATGGCCACGTGCTGTTTTAAATGGTGGATATCATAATCTCTTGCCTGTGACCAGGCTGTATACAAATAGATAATGGAATCCAAAATACTTGGTCACCAAGGTGTCTTTGTGCTTTAAAACATTTAATTTCATATTGATTTTTCTATAACATGTTATGTTATTATTCATTTTTTCTTATCTATCTCTTATTATTCATTTTTTCTTATCTCTCTCTCTCACTCACTCATCTGAGATGGATAACCTAGAGGTTGCATGACAATGGGCATATTGATATTTGTGGGAAACACAATGCTGATCTGTATTTGGGATAGGTAATAAAAATAAAAATATCTTAATTTTCCTATTTGTAAAATGGGTATTATCATGATGTTGACATTCTTTTGACATTTTTCTGAATTCAAGACTACCAAAAAAAAAAAAGTTCAGTGTAAGCCCTCTGTAAGTTAACTGTCTGATTACCTTTAAGTTGAAATGGCTGGTGATATTCAACATGGTTTACAAACAATTACCTTGCTTGTTTCATTATTCCCATTTTTCTTAAGAAAAGCTAGAGCTGATCAATAGTGACATATCTGTCCTATCCCAATGAATTTCCAATTGATCAAGGATTCGGGCCCAGCTCATCAAAGACCAACAGTGCCATCCGCTGGGCCTTGCTGACATTTATTAACATATGAAGTGGTCTAACACAAAGGGCATAAAAAGCTGGAATTTAGTAATAGATGGTTAATTGATTTTAAAAAGAGAGATGGAATTCACTTGTCTGGAAGCACCTCACCCCAACCCAAAATATATTGTCAAAGAAAATTGGAAAATGGAGTAATCACCTTCATCTGTATGTTCTGTTGGAAGGCTATGAAGAGTGGAGGGGCTTGTTATTATATGGAAGGATTTGTTCACAAAGTCATTCTCAAGAGTTCTATAATTAAAAGTACATAATAAAAGTCAGGAATGGAAAATAAAACCTCCATAATTAACAAATAGCTTAACTGAGATCAACCAATATGCTCCAAAAGAATGTGTAAACTTGTGGTTTCTCTAGAACTCTTTATCAGGTGAACTGGTGCTAAAGGCAAGAGAATGAACGAAGCAGATACATTTTAAAACTCTGCCAGTTATTACAATAATTACATCTATGGCTGATGGTTATTTTTTGAATCTGAAGATTAAATGAATTAGTTACTGGTAGATGTTGCAATTATGAAATTATTCTTGGGTCAAGAAGCAAGATTTGAATGGCATGTGTATCTCCGACATGTAAAACTCAGACGAGGGTAGAAGTATAGAAAAATATATCTTTGTATTATCAAAGCAGAAAACTAATTCTAGTTATGTGCTACTTAAAAAACAGCAGAAGCCATGTTGCATGATATTATTTAATAATTGCATCAGATGGAATATATAGACCTCATCAGGTTATAGAAAATCAGGGAAGATTTTATTTTGGGAAATATATACTGTATACAGTATTTTTCTCATTGCTGAATGGCATTTTGTTGGATAGGGGACATTGTTCAAATCTGTCAAGACCCTTCTGTGTTCAAGTATTACCTGTTCCATCATTCTTGATGTTGTCTGCAAATACGATGAGTTCTCCTTCTATCTCATCATCTAAATAGTTTATCAAGGTGTTGAAGAGCACTGGGGCTATGACAGAACCATGGGGTATCTCAATGGGGCTAATATTTTATTTCCTCCAGCATTTGCTTCAAAATGTTTATGGAGAGAAAGTCAAAGAAAGGTATTAAAACTGAAATAAGTGCAGAGGGCTGTTCAGTTAGTTCCCTTGCTCAGCACTGCCAGCGTCAATCTTGTCATATTGAGTTGTAACTCTACAAATAAGTGAGGTTCTATTCATAGTATTATCTCCAATAGTAATCAAAGCTGCTGGTCTCCAATTTACTTTCAAAGTACTCATGACAACTAGAGATAGAATCTATGTCATTCACTAATCCAGAACGGGCAAGGCTGAATATTTTCAGTCCACATTTCTATATTTGGGGAAGAATAAAGAACAAAATGTGGACAAAAATTTAAGTTATAGAATCTATCCCTTTAAAAATTAGTGTCTCCAAAATCTGATATTTTTTTTCATTTGAGGGATTTTTTTTTTCAGAAGGAGTACTGTAAATTGCCCATGTTCTTAGGCACTCATTCTATTATTTTTCATTTATCCCAAAGTGAAATATCAGTCTGAGCATTTCAGTGATCTTACTATCAGCCGCATCCAAGAAAAAATACAAGTTGTCTGTCTACTAGGTCTAGGATGAATGAGACTGCTGAGTTATTCTATGAGTATTTTAGCTGCAGCATAAAAGGAATTGGGGCCATGGACTTTAAGAAACCTAAGACACAAATAATTGGTGACATAATTATTTTGATGTTATAGATTGAATAGTTACTGTATTGCTTATCTTCACACACACACAAACACACACACTGTTATAAACTTACAGAGATAGAGGTTGTTAGGTATCTTAAAACTGCAGCTTTTTAATACTAAAATAGAAACACACCCACTACATAACATTACAATGAAACTTCGGGCAACTTACAAAACATTATGTTTAGGATTCTGAATGTCACATCAACCATTAAAACATGACAAACATTAAGAGTACATCATTGCTTAATACTAAACCACAAGCAGCAATATTTTTTGCAGCTGGGAACTACACTTTTTAACTTTAAATAGTGATGAAAGGCCACGATAGATGAGAACGTAATACCATAATGACACTAGGCTAGGATTTGTAATCCTTCTCTCAACCCTTTGGAGAAAAAAAAATTAACATTTTAAATATCCAGCCAACCATTCATTCTTTAATTTCCCCCTGGAAATAAACACGAAATTGAGCCTTGCTTATTGGCTGATATATCAGTGAATTTGGATGTGATCTAGAAGAAAACTTTGAAAGCCACAAGTAGTATATCAAGTATGCATCCATATATAATTCCTTTGTTGCCATAATAATTCAATGTGTCTATCTTTCATAATATTCAGCATAGTGTAAGCATGAAGCTTTTCTTGTCAGATTATAAGAAATTAGTAGCAGAAAGTAATAGTCAAATGCATGTAGTTCAATGATTCACAGGGAAAATCTTTCATGATGAAATGTTTAATGAGTCTAATAATTCTGTACCCTTCTGCACTGCTTGTCTAACTTTGTGTGACAGAACCAATCTATTATAATTAAATTATTGGTAAAAACCAATATAAATTGGTTAAATAAAAGCAATATCTATATTGTAAAGTCTATAATGCAGCAGATGCATTAAAATTTACTATCTCATAACATTAGACTGGACTACTGTATTCCCAATACATGGTCTAATTGAGTTCTCTGGTATTCAAAGGCAGTGAATATTTAGTTTCCCTAGGCTGCTATAACTATACCAAACAAAAACCTAGGATCCAAATTAAAACATGACTTCCCGTGATATATAACTAAGAGAACAGAAAGGGAACAGAAAACATTAAATTCTTTTGCTTCCTTCCAATTTTTTTTAACAGTCTCTAAGCTAAATATCTATACAACATATAGCGCTAATTCAGAATGGTGGGTCAGCATGATATGAAATATGTATCCCCTCATTCTAGTGATGTGATAACTGAATTATTTACTATAATCTGGTTATTTGGTTTCAGCTTAATGCCCTATGGCAATCTGGTTGTGTTCACACAAAATCTTATATCAGGATGTTTAAACCAAGGTTGTTGGTTGGTTACTTGTTGAAAAAAGTAAGGTTCTACATTTAGGAATTGGGTATGTCTAATTTAATGAAAAGAAGGACTAGGGGAGACATGTTAGCAGTGTTCCAATATCTCAGGGGGTGCCACAAAGAACAGGGAATCAGGCTATTCTCCAGAGCAGTTGAGGGTTGGACAAGAAGCAATGGTGGAAACTAATCAAGGAGAGAAGCAACTTAGAACTAAGGAAAAAATTCCTGACAGTTAGAACAATTGATCAGTGGAACGACTTGCCTCTAGAAGTTGTGTTCATCCTTTTGGCTGGGAAGTTTTCACTTCATTCTGATAGGGAAGTGGAGTAGGAAAATTCTGATTGGTTCAATAATAATAATAATAATAATAATAACAACAACAACAACAACAACAACAACAACAACAACAGAGTTGGAAGGGACCTTGGAGGTCTTCTAGTCCAACCCCTGCTTAGGCAGCAAATCCTACACTACTTCAGACAGATGGTTATCCAACATCATCTTAAAAACTTTCAGTGTTGGGGCACTCACAACTTCTAGAGGCAAGTCGTTCCACTCATCAATTGTTCTAACTGTCAGGAATTCCCTTCTGTTGCTTTTGTTGTTGTTTTCTTATATTGTTATTGTTGTTGTTGCTGTTGTTGTTATTATTATTATTATTATTATTATTATTATTATTATTATTATCTGATCACACAAGTTTTTTTAATAGTTTTTTCTTATGAACAAAGCAGGCCCAAACAATCAAATCTTGAATATTCATTATTGACTTTACTTAACATCTTAGATATATTTACTTATGGCCCTATCCTTGTTTCTATAACCTTAACTTTTCATATCCTAGTCAGTATTTTGGAAGGTGAAGCCCAGCACATCTGGAAAACATTTTGTTTGCTTATTAGATTGATGTCATGTCTTTTCTCCAGAAACTTGTTTGAATTCCTATATCACCATCCTACTGTGGACTGAGAGAGACTAAATGATACCAAGGTAGCCAGGGAGTTCCTAAGGCTGAAGGTGAAGCTAGATCACTCGATTCCTAGTCCATTACCACACCACATTAGTGAAGGTGGCCCTAATCAGAAGATGGTAGAAACTGTTTAACATTCAGCAAGTTTGTTCTCCGTACTATCAGAAATGTAACAATGCCATAGTCCAAACATTTGACAGAAGTTAGTAAATAAAAGAGAAAAGAAAATCAGCCTAATCAAGAGAAAGTCAGATATACTTTTGTTTGTTTGTTATCTCTGGAGAGATTTCCAACTATAACAATGTATAGCTTTGAGCTTCTGACAGATGCTAATGAACTGTTGTTTACATGTTTGATTTACTGCCTAAACAAAGATAAGACATGCTCTTGAAAACACATTGAATGCACAATCCAAACACATCCATTAAATCTGTCACAATAAACATGACAGCTTTCTTCTAACCTAACAACTGGCATGCCTCATTTACATATTAATGAGAAAACTGGGATCAGGAAGCACAAATTGCTTCTATCTTGTGAAGGGGAAGTTACTGATCGACAGACAGCACTGTACTCTCGAGTGTAAATACCACAAGTAAATACCTCTACCATTTTAATAGATCTTACTTTTATTTGTGGAATCAAATCAATTGTTATTGAGTCATTGTTTCTGATACATTACAGAGGTAGATGCCAGAGTTATATTGCCATCCTTATATATTGTATCCCTCTCCATTCACCCAAAGTCTATAAATATTTACACATACAAGATTTACCCAAGATGTCAGCAATTCACATGTACAAGAGTTAAGTATTATGTTATGTCTTTTTAATTAGCTTTTAAATATCTTTGACACTATATAAAAAATAAAGCAAATCTATAAAAACTATTCCTGTTACTAAAAAAAAAGGCTAACAAATTCTTCAGAGAAGAAGAAAGTTGAATTGTTCAGCATTTTGGCCTTTTTAAAGCTATATCTGACTCTACAAATCTTGCTCCCTACGGAAGCGCAGTGGAATTTTCTGAAGAGTAAAGCAATATTTTATGATGGTAACAGAAGCACAAATCTATCTTATCTACTGTACAAATAATGAGCTGACTTTAGCCTAGGGAAAAGATCTTCAGCATAAGTGATGCTTATTGGGAAAATACTGCAAATGTCACAATACAATATGATGAGCACTATAACTAAAATATTGTTCGACAGCCAAATTTACTCTCTGACTTCTATTGGCATAAATGTAAGTTATACATGGGAGCTGTCCAAATGAGTAGTATTTGGAGGGGAAAGGATAAATTAGATTATTAAAATTCTTGGTATCTGAGACTGAATTGTAGGCCCTACTGGGGCTTTTACGAGAGCTTGTTTCTGTAAAGATTTACCCATGAACAATTTCTGTTTTACTCGCTGTGATTTACATACCCATTGGCTACAAATGCACACACCTTGCCTCAAAGATGAGCAATGTGTGGTTTATCAGAAGTTATTAATCCCAACAGGCTTCATGTGGCATGATGGCAGTTATTTCAGCAATATTTGGAGGGGCGTGCAAAACCCACTGTTACTAACAACGTATCCAGGGGAAAATCTTATTGCACTCAATAGTTTATTTCTAAGTAGAATATATAGTCCAACTGAACTCTTCAAAGTTATCAGCATAATCCAATATAGACATCTATTCAAAAGTTCCATTAAATTCAATGAAGCTTTATTCCCAGGAAAGTAGACAGAGAGCTGTGGTTTGCAAGTGCAATTACAGCAAGGTTTTTTGAATCTGAGTCAAATATATTCCACTCAAAACTATTCACGAATAATCTAAGCTCTGTTTTACGGTATCTCTGCCTCTTGGAAGTCTCTGGCTGTTAGTTTTGAGGGGCAATCATTCCATGAGGATCTGAATTTCTATATTTTTCTCATCTGCCTTGTATGATGCAGAATATTTCAGGTGCCCACCGGTTTCTAGTTGCATTTAAAATCACCTTGCATTTTACTAAAATGCATTAATATTTGATTGAGTGAAATGTAACATAATGTTCCATTTAATAACTTGAAGCAATCACTTGAATTTAAAATAATTGTTTTCTTTAATTTTGCTCTTACGCTACTCTATTCAAACCAAATATAAACAAGCCTGCCCTTATTCATAAACTGACTAATTAAATGAGGCTTAATTGGCTCCCATTGATTAATCAATTAAAGATTTAAGTCAATTAATATAGCAATTAAACTAACGGTACATCCCTAACAGTAACATAACAACAATATTTTATATAAATTTTAAAATATTAGATTTAATTGATGAAACCTTGAAAAATCTGGCCAACTTATGTAAATGAAAGAAGTGTTTAACAAGTGCATAATTATACCATTTTTACAATCCAAAAATTGTAGCTGTTATTGTTCCCTTTCCAACAGTTTCTCCTACCATTTCCTACAGACAGGCAGAGGACAGCTTGTCAATTTGGATATCTCAAGACAGAAGCAGTAGAAAAGACATATTCAGTTGAATCCAAACTAATCCCTTTCTTCAGCATCTCATTCTGCTCCTACATTGGAAATCTACTGTGGAAGATTACCAGTTTGGCTACATGGGTCCAGTGGTGGGTTGCTCCGAGTTCAGCACGCTCCTGCAAACCGGTAGGCGCAGCAGGAGGCTCCGCCCACCCACCCAGAATGCTTCTGTGTATGAGAACCAGTAGTAAAGGTTTTTAGAACTCACTACTGATGGGCCTTACCAACCAGAGAGTGGTGTTTGCTCACATTATACTAGTAGCTTGCCTGTAACTGTTGGTTGGGAATATCTTGGTGGTTCTTTAATTAGGCTGTTGTTAACTGCTAGCTTAATTTGTCTGCATTGGTATTTATTTGATTTGGCTTCTTTTTGCTTCCTAATTGTTGGTGTAATGTAAATCTTGATGTTAATCTCTGCTCATTTGGCTATTGATCCTTCTGGTCTTTTTTGTGCCTTTTTTGACTGGCATGTAGATGTTGTTTGTGTCTATGTTCCTGTTGATGGCTGATTTGTCTAAGTGCCAGGCTTCCAGGAATTCTCTAGTGTTTTTTGGATTTGGCTTGTCCTAGGGTGCTCACAACCCTATTGAAACAATGGCCAGCTCTTTTCATGTCTTATGAAATTAAGGAGTTTTCATCCTTAATTAATAATTTGCCAGAGGAACTTGATAGGGGGGGGGGATTGTTGCAAACTAACCACAAGTTAGCTTGCAACAGTTTTCCTTTCCCCAATGAATCAATAAAAGTTAATAGCAGGCCTTACATCCAATAGGACTTAATGGCAATTCTGTACTTATACCCAGAATATTTTCAATGCAAATTCTATGTATGTGAACTTCAAGGTTAGAGTTGGTAATGTTTTGATCAATGGGAATCACATTCCAAAGAGTGAAGGGAAACCGGCAGGGGTACTGTTCTGCTGGCGTGTTTCAACCGCTTGTAATTACAGGGTAATTAGTCCAGGAAGACACACACCACACGATAAAAGGAAAACCCAAAAGTTTTTATAAACAGAAAAACAGAAACAGCTCCCTTTTTAAATGTCAAAGGGATTTTCTGGTACACACAAGACACAGGTTAAATGCAATCCAATTGCTCACCCAATAACTGGGAAATTGAGTCCAATTCTAAAGTCCAGAGAGTCCACACACAATCTTGAACAGCACAAAAACCACAATCTTGATGAAACTATGAATCAGATAAACTGCCATGAGACTAAAACACCAGGTTGCACTTTTATCTGTAGCACTAATTACAGCAGGCCCACCCAACCACGGGTGGCCTCATTTTCTCTTGTAATAATCCTTCAGTTGTTGTCTCCTATGCATCACTCTACGCATGCGTGGATGTGTCATTAATTCTTGTTCAGAATCCAAGGATGATACAGATGATTGATCTCCTCCTGGGCTGTCTGCCAAACTCCCCTCTTCCCTGTCACTCACGCTTCCTTGGTCAGAGGAGGCTTCGTCGGCAGATTCCATCGGGAGCAAAACAGGCCTGCAGCATGTGGATGTTTCCTCCACATCCACCTGCACATTCCTTGGGGCAGGAGCTGGGCCAGAGCTAACCACAACAGGTACCGGTGGCATTACTGAAATGAGCAACAGTGGGATTGAAGGAGGAGCCCTGAAGGGTAATACAGAAGTTTGTTTTCCTTTTGCATCAGGATTGTTTTGGCTTGTTAAGGCACTACTCCTTTCTGAATATTTGGATAATTAAAAAGAACTAGAATATGCTCTCTGCAGATAAAATGACTTACTTCCATTATGCTTTCTGTTCCATGCTGAGAACAACTCAACCATGAAGAGGAAGGAAAGTTATGTATGAAACACTCTTAGAGTTACAGTTAAGGTTAGAGTTAGCTTTCTACTGCTGTGAAAAGCAAATTCAATTGAAAAATAACTGTAAAACAAAACACAAAAGCAGCAACCTCAAAAATAAAACACAGATTTCAAGACTTATGCAAAACTGAGCAAGTTAAGCCTTCAAATTAAATGATACAATTTAACCTTGTTTTGGATTATTGTTTGTTTTCAAGTTGTAGAGCTTTATGATTGTTTTATTCATGGTTTGAATTATATCAAATATGTAGACACCTCATTAGAATTTACAACCAAATTCTGTGAATGAAAATTGCATGGGACAAAAAATACTTAAGACTTGGTTTTTCCATTCCATGTCTGTCCTCTTAAGTTTTTTATTCCTTGTCAATGATATTGTCATACCTTCAATCTTTTAAGTCAGTTGGTAACACTATTTGAGTCCTACCTTGATTTTATTGCTATTCAATGAATGTTCCCAAAAGGTAGTGTCTTCTCTTTCCACCTGTTCTGTTTGGGGATTGTATTCCCTTTCTCTTTGCAAATAAAAAAAGAAAAAGAAAATTAATTTCAGTGCAATGCAGACACTTTTTCCCGAGGAGATGGATTCCAAAATGAGAAAGGATTTGCCTAAGCCATGCCTGTTGGTTCCTTTCCAGATTGATATATTTGTTCTTACAGCGATCATTGTTATTGCTGTAATCCTTATCAACTAAATAATAGTTAGATCGGCTGTGTGGCACATCTATATTGCAACATAATTTGAAATTGTCTTGTTTTAAAATGATGGTTAAAGTATTCAGCAAACTAAAAATGCCATTGTTTATAGTGAAAGCTATAGGCAAAGGTTTGTATTAAAATGCTTCAAAATTATTGAAATTGCTAAACAGTTGATGCCTATCACTAATGCAACTGTAAAAGGTGACTCTTCTGGAGCTATCTGGTGGCCTACATGCTCAAAAGAGTAAACTGGAATGAGACCATAATGCAACTCTTTATGTAATGGTATAGGTGCACTGATGGTGCAGTGGTTATAATGCAGTATTGGCAAATTCTGCTCACTGCCTGAAGTTAGATCCTGACAGGTCTCTGGGATGACTCATCCTTCTATCCTTCCAAAAGGTTGGTAAAACGAGGAGCCAGATCATTGGAGAAACATGCAAATAATGCTGGCATCGTAAACCACCTAGAGAATCATGTAAAACTCTATATGGGGTGATATGCAAGTCTAAATGCTATTGGCATTGCTATGTGGGGATAACCATGAGAGACAGGGATGGAAGTGGATGGGGAAAGAGATACTATCTAGAAATTACTGCCCAAGCTTATCAGGCTATAAAAAGGGACAGTAGAAAATTTATATTTTCAGATTTGCAATTTTCTATAGCTTTACGATAAAGTAGAATCAATTCATTTGGTCATATTTCCTGTCTGCTCTGTCTGGGAAGGTTAACATTCGTTAAATACTTTGGTTCCATGTTTTTTTTTCCCTCCTTGATTGAAATAATGAGGACTGTTCAGTTGAAGATGCATTTGTCTTGTGACTAGTTTTACGAATGTTCTTTAAAACTTTGTGGCCACAAGATAGTACACAATATATTATTATCTGATCAGAAAAAAAAAAACCCAAAACTATTTCTCTGCTCATGTCAGGCCACTGTTAGGTGTTACTTGCACCAGGAGATGCCGACAACCAATATCTGTTCTACAGGTAGACCTACACAATCCTTCAGGCTCTTTATGTTGCTCTAGAATATAATCCTATACCCCAAAACCTTAAAGAGTGGTTGACTCATGTTAAATTAATCTCATTCCCATTGGAGCAGTTTATGAACTGACTACAAAGCTTGGAGATATAGTTCACAAACATCTTATTATAATTATCTACCTTGAAATGCCCACCACCCCTTTTCTTCCAGTTTTAACAACAACAAAAAAGTTCCATATTCTCTCCTTGCTTTGCTAGATATAATTCTTTTTTATAAAAGCAAAAATGTGATGGTGCGAAATCAGACCTTCAATAATATATTTCGTC
The DNA here is from genome assembly GCF_031021105.1 of Erythrolamprus reginae. NCBI lineage: Eukaryota > Metazoa > Chordata > Lepidosauria > Squamata > Dipsadidae > Erythrolamprus > Erythrolamprus reginae. The sequence continues at coordinate 47,419,555 of NC_091954.1, forward strand.
AGGCCATCCCTGGGTCTGTACATGAAAGAGCATAGCTTTTAGGAATGTGTAAATGTGGAAAATTATTTTTATCTCTAGTAAATTGGAAGAAAGAAAAGATATAATCCTGGAAAGGATAAAGGAGAGCCAGATGGGAAGAAAACATCATTTCTGTTTCACTAAATGTGTTAATAAAACGTTACAGTTATTTTCATGAAGGGAAGGGGTTTTTTTATGGCTATGCCAACAATAAGTGCATTTATGTTTCCTTGCCCTACTTCTACATTATCCTTTATTTATGATTTGGAGACTTTATAAGTAGCAATTGTTATCCTTTTACAGCCTTTATGTTGTAGTTGTCTATTTGGAGGGAAGAAATCAAATTAAGAAAAATAAAAGGTTCTTTTCAGCTCTGGAAGCTGTGCTCAATGAATTGTAGCCCGTGTTTTTCTCAAATGCAAACTCACTGCTAAGTATTTTAAAGGCTAAAAATTTAGAATTGTAGAAGTTCAGAGTAGGAGGAACATGTCCCCCCACCCCACAAATGGTACAGTCCAGCAGTGTGTACTGAAGATTAAATTTTGAAATTTTCATTTAAAAACAGAGAAGCTTTTTTCTGTCAGCCGGAGTGAATTCATAGTCGCCTTTCACTTACGCAGCTCTCTACAACTTCATAGTTTTCAAAGTGCCATCTATGCAAAGATATCTTTCTCACAATAGAAGAATATAGGTTTTCTGCTGGATCAGACACCTGGCCAATCTAGTCTAGATTCCTGTTCTCACAGAGGCCAGTCAAATGCAAAGAAGAGAATTTCTTGTATACAAAGAAGCCCACTAGTTTCCCCAGCTAGTCTTCAGAGGTAGTCGCAGTGCCACCAAAGTTAATAGCCATTGAACCTTAAGATCCTCTTATTCAAGGGGTGTCGATCTCAAGAGCCATGGGCCAGATTCAGCCCTTGGAGTGCTTTGATCTGGTCCACAGGGCCACCCTGGAAATAATAAAGGACCAGTCCACGGTGCCTCTGCTAGCAAAAATGGGCTCACAAGTTCCATTTTCGGCTGCGACAGTCTCCTGCAACCCTCTGCCACCTAAAACAGAGCCCTGGAGGGTGGCACACAGCTCTGTTTTTATTTGCAGATGGTTGCAGGTGGCCGTCGCAGCTGAAAATGGAGCATGTGTCATTTTTGCTAGCAGAGTGCTTGGGCCACCACAGGCACTCCCAACACATGGAACTGGCCACACTCACCCAAGCCCTCTGAGGTCAAACACAACCCTGATGTGGCCCTCAATGAAATCGAGTTTGACACCTCTGCCTTATCCATTTGGAGGAAAACAGTTAAAATTAATTTGTCTTGTATCTTTTTTAGATTATAAATAAACATTTCATAGGTGAGCACCACCATCAAAAATGCTTTCTCATAATCTCCATCTAGACAGACTAGGCTTAATGAGGCATTTTCCAGCAGCGTTTCAGCTAGACCACTCTCCAAAAACAGGTCAGGTTGGCCCAACTTCTTCAGAGTTGCAATCAAGAAATATTGTTTTCTGATTGCTAATGGAGTTATTTTCTTGTTTTATTTTGAAGGATGAGTGGGGGTTTTTTGCCTTCATTGTAATGTGACTTAATTCCATTACTGTTTTCAATTGTATATTTTTCTGAGGACGCTGTTGGAAAGAGACGTTGTATATGTATGCATGCATTAATAAATGATAAAGAGCCTATATCTTATTTTATTAAATACATGGAATAAAATAAATATCCCTAAAATATTATCTAATTGGATACAATTTTATAATTAATCAAAAACATTTTATCTAATTAAAAACTAATCTCTACTAACCACTTACACATTCATACATGATTTAGAACACATTCAATTATTCCTTTGAAACGCCTATTTCTATTAAAATCTCTGTTAAGAGACATAAAAAATAGTCACAAAAAAGTACTGCTAGTATATACACCGCTAAAAAAATAAAGGGAACACTTAAACAACACAATATAACTCCAAGTAAATCAAACTTATGTGAAATCAAACTGTCCTCTTAGGAAGCAACACTGATTGACAATTTCACATGCTGTTATACACATTCAACTTTGTACAGAACAAAGTATTAAATGAGAATATTTCATTCATTCAGATCTAGGAAGTGTTGAGTATTCCTTTTATTTTTTTGAGCAGTATATTATATATATATAACATATATATATAATATATATATATATAACATATATATAATATATATATATATATCACATGTTTTTGCTGAATTTTTCAAATTAAATTAATTTTTCAAATTAAATTAAAATTTTTAAAATTATTATATATTGCAGGTTCAAGTCCCAGTGGGTATGGCTAGCTGATGAGGCCAAAATAAGGCCGGAATAGATCTATCCTAGTCTCCCTTAATTTTCAAATTCAGCTTAAACATGTGACATATATATATATATATATATATATATATATATATATATATATATATATATATATATAAATTATATGTATTCAAGTCCCAGTGGGTATGGCTAGCTGATGAGGCCAAAATAAGGCCGAAATAGATCTATCCTAGTCTCCCTTAATTTTCAAATTCAGCAAAAAAACATGTGACACATACAGATAGAATTGTCGGCTATCAATAAAATTAACTGCCTTGGAAATGGCCCTGGGTTGGGGCGAGAGGCAAATAAGGAGCTGTGATGTTCCTTCAATACACCAGGGTGATTTGACACAAAAATATGTAACCCTTCCCTGGTGCAGAGCTGAAGGGATTGGATACTGTAGCCTAGAGGATAATTCTCTGCCTTACAAGGCAAAGGTTGCAGGTTCAAGTCCCAGTGGGTATGGCTAGCTGATGAGGCCAAAATAAGGCCGAAATAGATCTATCCTAGTCTCCCTTAATTTTCAAATTCAGCAAAAAAACATGTGTCACATGTTTTTTGCTGAAATTTTAAAATTAAGGGAGACTAGGATGGCACAATTTCGGCCTATATATACCGTATGTGTGTGTTTGTATGTGTGTATATATAAGTATGTGTGTGTGTGTGTGTATGCAGTCAAGGGCTGCTCTTCTTCCTACCGGAGCTCCCTTGGAGGTCATTGAAAGTGCGTGCGTGCCCATTGGCATGAGATTTGACTTCTGTGCATGCACAGCAAGCCAAATCTTGTGCAAAGATGCATGTGAGAGTGAGATTTCGGTTATTTTTACCAGCTGCTGCCCGCCATTCTCTGTCTCTCTCTCTCTCTGTCTCTCTCTGTCTGTATCTGTGTGTATGTATGTGTGTATATATATATATGTATGTGTATATATATGTGTGTGTGTGTGTGTGTGTGTGTGTGTGTGTGTGTGTGTATATATATATATATATATATATATATATATATATATATATATAACATTTTTTCATATATACAGTATTTGGCTGAGGTATATGTCAGAGGGATGGATACATCATGCTTCTCCAGATACATGTAGAATACATTGCCATCACTTCTTGCATACTACCTGTGGCTGATGGGCATTGTAGTATCACAATATATAGAATATCATATATTTACTATCTCAACTGTCCTGGGATCTTTGTTTCTTTAGGAATTCTAATTATACCCTCAATATCATTCTTGTAGTAATAGTAGATCCTCTTTTGCTACTCCACCCATTATGTAGCATGTTCTTTCCAACATTTTCTGTCAGCTTGTTACAATGGGACATCAGTAATCTGCATTCCTGAAGGTTCTGTGTTTACTGGATGACCAAAAGTGAAATTCTGGCCACTGATGAAATAAGCAGCAAAATATTTATCTTCTGGTATAGTCAACATAAAGGATGACATAGTTCAGACATGCTTCCCAGTACATTCATACTTGTCCAAACCTTGCCATTGAATTTCAATTGTCTCAATTTGTCTTTTATTATTATTTATTTTTTTGTCAAGTACATATACATATATATAACGCTGTACATGAGATGGATACTAATAATAAGGAAACATTAGGACAGGGAATGTAGGCAGCTGGTGCACTTATTCACTCCCCTTACTGACCTCTTAGGAATTGGATGGGGTCAACAGTGGACAGCTAAGGATAAAATTTTGGGTTTTGGTGACAAAACTACAGAGTCAGATAGTGAGTTCCAGGCATTAACCACTCAGTGGCTAAAGTCGTATTACCTACAGTGAGGTTTGGAGCGGTTTACTTTGAGTTTGTATATGTTGTGGGCTCATGTAGTGTTGTGGCTGAAGTTGAAGTAATCGTTGACAGGAAGGACATTGTAGCAGATGATTTTATGAGCTATGCTTAGGTCACGCCAGAGGATATTAAGCCTAGGATTTCAAGCGTGGTTGTGTAAGGCTTACACAACCACGCTTGAAATTAAGGTATTCTGTTGCGAGTAGAGGAGTGGAGGGCTCTTCTCGCAAAGTATCTCTGGACACTTTCTAATATATTTATGTCCAAAATGCAGTGCTGGTTCCAGACAGATGAGCTGTATTCAAGGATTGGTTTGGCAAAAGTTTTGTATGCTCTGGATAGTAGTGTGATATTAACGGAGAAGAAACTACGTAAGATTAGGTTAATAACTCTTGAAGCCTTTTTGGCGATGTTGTTGCAGTGGGCTTTGGCACTTAGATCATTTGATATGGGTATTCCAAGGTCTTTTACAGAGTGAAGGTTGTCTGCAAGTTCTTGTCTATTCAGCTTGTATTTGGTGTTCTGATTCTTTTTGCCAATGTGTAGAACAGAGCATTTGTTGATTGAGATTTGGAGTTGCCAGATGTTTGACCATTCTGACTTCCTGGCTTTCCCATATGAAATGAAACTACACTGGAAATATGTTTGAGATGACAGCATTGCCTTGCTACTTTAATATTTTCTAAAACATGGGAATATATTTCCTGTTTTGTTACAACACTTTCTTATATTACATAACAATTGCTGCTACATGGAAGGATGGTTATAATAGATGACTTTTGAGATGGATTAGACTCCTTGGTGACACATCAGTGATTAATCAGCCTCAACAGGCATTTATTACTTTGTATACTATAGAGCAGGAGAGATTGACTCTTAAAAACACTTGATTCTTTTGGTATTATGCAATTACACTGTGGAGACCCCAAAACACGTGCAATTATTTTGAACTACTTCACCTGCAAGGAGCAATTGTTTGTCAAGAGTCTCTTCTTTGTCTTGTCACACTGATTAACATTTTGGAGATATCCCCCAAAAGGAAAACATTTCCCAAAATAGGCGATAGTTCTGATTTTAATATTTTAACTGAAGGTCCTCTGTGTTTTTAAGGAGCCATTGAAGGGCTTCTTCTTTTTTTCCCACACATATTAACTGCATGCAATCATATTTGCCAGTGAAACAGCTTAGAAAAAAACTGCTCTTAAGTCCTTTTGAATTACATGAATTACATCATGAAATATACTAGTCTGAAGTAACAACCCTGGATGACAGATGCCCCCTTTCTTTCATCTCTCTCTCTCTCACTTCTTGTTCTTGTTCTTCTCTCCCTCCCTCTCCTTCTTTTATGACTATAGGGATACTTTAAACTTACTAAGGTATATTTACATACTTTACAAGAGAATCTTGAAAGTGCTTGTGACCATTCTTTCCAGGAAATTGTGAGATTCGGAAGTCAGTATGAAAATAGAGAGGAGCTAGTGCAAATGAGAGACAAGGCAAGCCATCAGGATAATAATAATAATAATAATAATAATAATAATAATAATAATAATAATAATATATTAGATTTGTATGCCGCCCCTCTCCGAAGACTCGGGGCAGCTATAGTAGAAAAGGCACAATAGACACACCTGAGCATTCTCATTAAGAATGAGAATCATTTAAGGGGCGTGCATAAGCACACCATTGTGCCTACCATCCCTGTCCTATTGTCTTTTTTTGTTACTTCTTTATCATTACTTATCTAATGTTTTATTTGTACAAATTAACACCCTATAATTGTTTGACAAAATAAATAAATGGATGGGTGGGTGGGTGGGTGGGTGGGTGGGTGGGTGGGTGGATGGATGGATGGATGGATGGATGGATGGATAGATAGATAGATAGATAGATAGATAGATAGATAACATTCTCCCAAATTTGAACTACTTTCTACCTTGCTCTCCCACCCATTGAAGTGTGCCAATCAGTCCACAATCTCTTCCCCTGAAATCATATTCTCTATAGTCCAGTAATTTGTTTAAGTAGTTTCAGAAGCAAATATATGTGTGTGGCGAATAATTACACGTCTAGACAAACCAATTTATTCATTTCTTGCTACTAATTTCATTGTGTGGATACACAGGTCGCAGAGTAACCCCATACCTGAGTAGATTGTAGTTCCATCTCCTTTGTCAATAGAGTCCATAGGATGTCAAAATGACGGTGTTGTTTTCTCATGTTTCATTCCTTTCATACCTATGTGCAGGATTACATCACAGGCAGTGTTCCCTCTAATTTTGGGGGTGGGTGGGCGGAAAAGTATAGTATCTGAGCGGCAGTCCCTTCGGGACTGGGCGGCACAGAATAAATAAATAAATAAATAAATACATAAATAAACAAACAAACAAACAAACAAACAAATAAATAAAAAACCCACCCTGTTTTGCCTCAGAGAATTTCAAAATAAAATACTGTACTGTGTGTCTATAACAGTGAGCTCATAATAGGGCAACTCTATCAATATCAAAATGCCACTTAAATAGTTGAGCTAGTTTCAAACTAGATTTTGATTTTCTTTCTCTCTTCCTTACTCCCATTCTTTTTCTTTTCCTTCCTCTATTTTTTCTATCTGTTTCTCTCTCTTCCTCTCTCTCTCCTTCCCTCTCACTCTTTCCCTCTCGGCTTCTGGGCAGGTTTGGAAAACTCTGAGTTGCTGATGATTTTTAAGTGAGTGATTGCTCACTGCTCAGCTTAGAGGGAACTATGTTTCTGGGTAGACATACATTTGGAAAATTGAGGCTAGAAGGGAATGATCATTTGAAGCACTCCTTTCACCTCATGTCAGACTTTCCAATTTATTAATCTGAGCCATTGCTTTGATTCTTTCCCTGTCTTTCGTATGACCTGCTATTTATATGTAAGAGTGTTACATCCTCATTAAAAATTTCTTAAGCATGTTCAATTGGGCTTAACATCCAAGCATACAATTAGGAACACTTTGAGGGGGAAAAAGGAATTGATTAAAATTCATATTGCATCGTAGGAAGAGTATGATAAAATTTGGTATTGCCATTACAAGCATCTAGCAACTTCTTGCAACTTACACAAGACAGCAGAAAGGCAGCCGTTAATGCACATCTTAAACTAGATCTATTAATGTCATATTATTAACTTCAAACACACGCTAAATTCTGTGTGGATGAATTATTGGAATAATAAGGGTTCCATATCATTCATTCGGTAATTAATCTTCTCAGGAAGAAATTTTCATTTAAAGTGCTAGTAAAATATATGTAAAATATTAATCAGGGATGTGGAGGGCGAAGTGCAGATCACTGGAAAAAATCCAAGACAAATAAAAAATGTTAGCACCCAGTCATTACCAGTCCCCCAGAGAAGACTCTAATCAGCCATTTAAACTGTACCTCAGGCAGGCCAGTACAGAGTGTGTCAGATCTACGAAGACAAATCCAATAAGGCCCTTTCAGTAACAACAACAAGAATATTCAGCAGAAAATTGGCAATGGAATGGGAAGAAAAATAAAATGACATTGCCCAAATCTATATGGACTGGAGAAAAAATTATTTAAAAAATGGGTAAGTAAAAGATGGCAGATATTAAAATGGCAAAAACATAAGCCATTTTATGTAAATAATGGTTTGTGTTAGATTAAAAACATAATCCATCTGATACAGTGGAGGTTAAATATAGTTCATATTTATTTATTTATTTATTTATTTATTTATTTATTATTTGGATTTGTATGCCGCCCCTCTCCGAAGACTCGGGGCGGCTCACAACAAGTGGAACAAATCATAAATAATCCGACTAAATTTAAAATATTTGAAGATTTAAAAAACCCCATATACTAACAGACACACACACAAGCATACCATGTATAAATTGAACATGCCCAGGGGGAGATGTTTCAGTTCCCCCTTGCCTGACGGCAAAGGTGGGTTTTAAGGAGTTTACGGAAGGCAGGAAGAGCAGGGGCAGTTCTAATCTCCGGGGGGAGCTAGTTCCAGAGGGCCGGTGCCACCACAGAGAAGGATCTTCCCCTGGGGCCTGCCAACCGACATTGTTTAGTTGACGGGACCCGGAGAAGGCCCACTCTGTGGGACCTAATCGGTCGCTGGGATTCGTGCGGCAGGAGGCGGTCTCTGAGATATTCTGGTCCAATGCCATGAAGGGCTTTAAAGGTCATAACCAACACTTTGAATTGTGACCGGAAACTGATCGGCAGCCAAGGCAGACTGCGGAGTGATGGTGAAATATGGGCATACCTAGGTAAGCCCATGACTGCTCTCGCAGCTGCATTCTGCACGATCTGAAGTTTCCGAACACTTTTCAAAGGTAGCCCCATGTAGAGAGCATTACAGTAGTCGAACCTCGAGGTGATGAGGGCATGAGTGACTGTGAGCAATGAGTCCCGGTCCAGATAGGGCCGCAACTGGTGCACCAGGCGAACCTGGGCAAACGCCCCCCTCGCCACAGCTGAGAGATGGTTTTCTAATGTGAGCTGTGGATCGAGGAGGACGCCCAAGTTGCGGACCCTCTCTGAGGGGGTCAATAATTCCCTCCCCAGGGTAATGGACAGACAGGTGGGATTGTCCTTGGGAGGCAAAACCTACATCCACTCCGTCTTATCCGGGTTGAGTTTGAGTCTGTTGACACCATCCAGACCCCAACAGCCTCCAGGCACTGGCACATCACTTCCACCGCTTCGTTGACTGGACATGGGGTGGAGATGTAAAGCTGGGTATCATCAGCATATTGATGATACCTCACCCCATGTCCTTCGATGATCTCACCCAGAGGTTTCATGTAGATATTAAATAGCAGGGGGGAGAGGACTGACCCCTGAGGCACCACCTAGGAGCCGACCTCTGACCCCCCACTAACACCGACTGCGACCGGCCAGAGAGGTAGGAGGAGAACCACTGGAGGACAGTGCCTCCCACCCCCAACCCCTCCAGCCGGTGCAGAAGGATACCATGGTCCATCGACCCTGTCCCGGGCCCGCCAGAGATCATCCATCAACGCGACCAAAGCGGTTTCCATGCTGTAACCAGGCCTGAAACCCGACTGCTGGGGACCTAGATAATCGGCCTCTTCCAAGGACCGCTGGAGCTGGAGTGCCACCACCTTCTCAACAACCTTCCCCATAAAGGGAAGGTTGGAGACTGGACGATAGTTATTAAGTACCGCCTCCCTGTGGGGAAGGATTGGAGCCAGGAAGTCGAGCCGTAGTAGAAAATGGTCTGACCATGACAAAGGCAATGCTTCTAAGCCCCTCCGTCTCAGACCATTACTCAGTTGCTCGGAAAGGAATACCATGTCAGGTGCGTGCCCTCCCTCGTGAGTCGGACCCTGTACTACTTGAGTCAGGTCCATGGCTGTCATGGTGGCCATGAACTCCTGTGCCAACCCAGAGGTTTCGCCGAGTGATGGCAGGTTGAAGTCCCCCAGGACAATGAGTCCGGGGAACTCCACCGCCAACCCGGCTACCTCCTCGAGTAGCACAGGCAGGGCTTTTGACACGGAGCTGGGAGGCAGGTACGTTAGAAATAAGCCCACCTGAACCCCTAAGTCCAACTTCAGCAAGAGAGACTCGCAACCCGCAATTTCCGGAGCAATGAGTCTACGCAGGCAAAGGCTCTCCCTGGCTATAATAGCCACTCCTCCCCCCCTTCCCTGGGGTCGAGGTTGATGCCATATCTGAAACCCGGCTGGGCAAATTTCAGAGAGAGGAACACCTCCCTCTGGGCCCAGCCAGGTTTCAGTAATACATGCCAGGTCAGCCTCCTCATCCAGGATCAAATCCCGGATGAGGAGAGCTTTATTTACCACCGACCTGGCATTGAGTAGCAGCAACCTGAGCCCAGGGCCAGAGTTACACTCATCACCAGTAGCAGCTATCTTGGTTAAATTGTTTTCCCTTATCTCTTATAATTTCCTGAGAAGTAACTGGATCTTGCTATCATTGGACAATTGACAGCATTTGTTTGGAGTTTTACAAGTAGGTATTATGAATACAGCCATGTGGGCAGCAATGTTTTCTTTCATTTGGTTCAACACGAGGCATTGTAAAGATATTTATTTTCCATAAAAAATAACCTTTGATCTGTAACAACTTGAGAATTATTAGACAAGCCCCAAACCTTGCTTTCCCTTGAACCTTTTTTTAGAGCACTATATGCTAAACATTTGTTTCAGAGATGATTGAATTACGTTAAATAGGATTTTTCCAATGAAATAAAAATATATTTAAATAAATCCCATTAATAAAGATGTTATTGGGACACTGAAAGAGACAAGCTAAGTTGCTGGGATTTAAAAACAAACCTCAAAAGAAGTCAGTGGGGAAACCATTTCCATGGTGCCAGAAATGAATATATCATGAAATCAGCAAGAGACAGACTCAAATGGAAGTAGACTTACTACATGCTTAGAAAAAGTATAACCCAATTACCGGTAAATATTTGGTTGATTGGTTTGGTTGAAACTCTTCATTGTACAAGGAGAAAAATTAAGATGGGAGCAGCAATATAAATTTTAAGGGACAAAACAGAGTTCTAAGGCACCGGAGAAGAAAAGTATATGAAAGGACCAGTGCCAATGAGAAACTGTGGAAAAACTTTCAACGTTACAATGATAGGTAAGAGTGTAGTAAAGAATCTTGTTATAAAAAGCTGATTAAAAGTAAGGTTATCAGACATCTGACAAAAAAAGAGAAAATGTCCTCTTTTTTTGTCTTCATATCCTCCATTTGGTAGGCATTAAAATGAAATATATTGTCCAGCTTTCTGAGTTAGCTTGAGTATTATTTTACTTTGAACTATTTTCATACCAGTAGTCATTCAAATGTTTGTGTATTGTGACTCTGTAAATTGTTGATATCTTTCTTTCCCTGTTTCATCAACGGATTCAACTACCTAGGTTTGTGTTATTTCATTTATTGTCTGATTCTAGTTTTGGATGGCGAGATTGGTCCGAAGAGTAGCATATAAATTTGATAAATAAATGCACAGGTTTTTAACCCAGCCCTTTACATCTACATTCAGTGCGATGGGTAGAGTACACATCTCATATATTTCTATGGTGAAATTTGAAAAACATGTCACTGTCGATTCTATATTATTGTTAGTGTAAATTATGATTGAGAAAAGCAGTCTGATGCTGGAAAAAGTAGTTTCATTTATTTATTTATTATTTATTAATTTTATTATTTAGATTTGTATGTACCTATAAGACACTAAAGTTATATATTTTGTTGGGTTTTGCTAGAATTTTTGTGGTGGATGCCAGGGATATTACTATGCCCTTCATCCCCTGCCCCCATTTGTCCTCCTTTCCAATTGTCTGTGTTTTTCTTTGCTAGTTCAGATATCTGGCAGCCCTAATTAAGACAGAGTGTACAGTATGTTACTAAGAACACTTTCAAAGGAAAGAATGGAACAAGGCAAGCAGACAGTAACACTGCCTGGGCTCTGACATGATAATGCTCAGGGCAGAGAGTCCCCAGCTTTCTGGAAGATCTGTTATACAAGTTTACTTGTAGGGAATCAACTTAACAGGTCTTCCTAGTCACAAGCCAAGCCACTGAAATGAATAATAGTTCTTTTTATTTATTTATTTTGTCCAATACACAATAATACACAATGAAGGTTATAGAGGGTATAGTAGAGAAGAAATATGAGATATAGGAGAGACTATAGGACAGGGGATGGAAGGCACTCTAGAGCGCTTATGTACGCCCCTTACTGACCTCTTAGGAATCTGGAGAGGTCAACCATGGATAGTCTAAGGGTAAAATGTTGGGGGCTGTGGGATGATACTACAGAGTTCCGTAAGGAGTTTCCACACTTCGACAACCCAATTACTAAAGTCATATTTTTTATAGTCAAGTTTGGAGCGGATTAATATTAAGCTTGAATCTGTTGTGTGCTCTTGTGTTGTTGTGGTTGAAACTGAAATAGTCTTTGACAGGCAGGACATTGCAACATATGATCTTGTGGGCAATACTTAGATCATGTTTAAGGCGTCGTAGTTCTAAGCTTTCAAGACCCAGGATTGTAAGTCTAGTTTCGTAAGGTATTCTGTTTTGAGTGGAGGAATGAAGGGCTCTTCTGGTGAAGTATCTTTGAACTTACTAACAGATGAGCTGTATTCGAGGATGGGTCTGGTGAAAGTTTTGTAAGCTCTGGTAAGTAGTGTGAGATTTCCAAAGCAGAAGCTACGTAGGATTAGATTAACAACTCTTGAGGCCTTCTTAGAGATGTTGTTGCAGTGGGCTTTGGCACTTAGATCTTTAGTTATTAGTATATAAATGCAATGGAAATCAGAATATTGTGACTAGTTTGGATCACAACCATATTAACATTGTCTGTATTAGGCTAACAAGAACCAGATAGTTTGCAGACAAATTATCAGAAATTATCAGAAATTGAACATTATTCTTCATTGATGAAGAACTTCAAACTTCCACATAACATTCTACTAAAAATAGACAGTTCCCATAATTACTTTTATAGCCCTGCTCTGAGCCAAAATATCTAGATAAATGCATGCTCAACTGTTTGCAGAGATCTTTTAGAACTGCCTCAGCAAGAATAACTCCCTGAAAAAAAATCTATGGTGAGTGAAAAATGTTCATGGAAGTTGGAACCATTTATTGAACCTGATCTAAGAATCTAACAGCCGTGCTGATTCACAAACTATTTTTTGTAAATTGGCAAGCCTATGAGAAGCCTACAAGTATGCTCTTGGTGAAATAACTCTCTTCCACAGTTAAATCCTAGCAACTAATATTCTGAAACATGTAGCCTTGGTTACTGTTGGTAGTATACAGCTGCAGAATTAGTATACATTCATAGCTTACATTAGCTGGCTACCATTTCAAAAGCCACAGAAGATTATGACTATGGAACAGAAGGGATTCCAGAGTTTAACTGCATAAAGAAATAATTTCTTTGTCTGCCTTGCATATCTCATCGTTCAGCTTTGTTAGATTACTTCAAATTTTAAGAATCTTTTCAAACACAAATAAAACCCTCTTAGAGAATAAGATCAGTCACAAAATTATTGATTGTTGTTTCTATTAGGAATCCAAACCCAATGTGTTATTACTTGCCTGGTTACTATAATGGCAACAGTCCATTTCTCTCCTTTCTTACCTTAAGAAAATAACAATAGTCCCTCATAGTTGCAAAAGAACAAATACTTCCTCACCTATTATTTACTGTAGTTCAAACTTCTCGGTAAAAAATATGCATACTGAATCTATTTTGTCCTCAGAATCTAGCCACTCTTGGGTGATGCTCAGGGTGGGCTACTGCCCAGACGGGAGGGGAATGCATTGGGGTAGCGAAAATGAAGCTCCACCCCAGAACACCCAATTTGCATTGAAAGATGTTGAAAGAAAATTCAGGGCATCCTGCATAAGCAACACCCATGGTGTGGTAGTAAAAATGTTGATAGCCCTTCACTGGCGATGCTTCAAATGCTATCAGAAGTCAGAATAAGCACTGGTGATGTTTATGCAAGAAAACACCCAAGCTCAGAGAGTACCAAGAACTCCAGAGTCAGTCATGTAATACTTTGATGTGATTCTGTGAGAAAGACCAGGCCCATAGACTACATGGAGAAAATTGCAATCTTAGAAGAAAAGGCTGTGGCAAAGCTACTTCTTTCTTTTCACTAAATAAGCTACAAAGTGTACACATGTCCATGTAATCACCAAAAATCAAGTTCAACTACTGTAGAGCAAGTCTTTAGCTTTATCTTAAGGAGACGACCTTGATCAGAAATGGATGGGATATATTTGTAGGAATGAGTGTAGCTGGACATATACTATTCCATACACATGCTGCATGCAATGATCATATATACGAATCCCAGCAGCCGATAAGGTCCCACAGTTGGCCTTCTCCGGGTCCCGTCGACCAAACAATGTTGTTTGGCGGGCCCCAGGGGAAGAGCCTTCTCTGTGGCGGCCCCGGCCCTCTGGAATCAACTCCCCCAAGAGATTAGAACAGCCCCCACCCACCTTGTCTTTCGCAAATTACTCAAGACCCACCTTTATCGCCAGGCATGGGGGAGTTAAGATATTCTTTCCCCCTAGGCCATTACAAGTTATGCATGGTATGTTTGTGTGTATGTTTGGTTTTTATAATAAGGGTTTTTAGTTGTTTTATTAATTGGATTGTTACATGTTGTTTTTATCAATGTTGTTAGCCGCCCCGAGTCTGCAGAGAGGGGCAGCATACAAATCCAATAAATAATAATAATAATAATAATAATAATAATAATAATAATAATAATAATAATATACACATAAATTTAAAGGTTTCTGGATTGTCCCATCAATTAATATATTATTGGGATACTCAATGTTCTGATTGGCTTGAAGAATTGAATCAGGATGAGAGTGAATGAATCTGGCAGTATTCCTCTTGAACATCCTGCCTGTTTTGCCTTCTTAAGACAGTTACTCAGCTAATTTCCCCAAATTTCCCATTTATGTATTTGTAAGCCTCAGTGAGCTGGTGGATTTTCTTCCCATGTAGATATGTAATCCTTTCTGAAATGAAGTTGTCCTATATAGATTGTCATATAATACTATCAACAATGGTAGACAGAGACACAGCATTGTAATTTCAAAATACTATTGATCTGAAGGTAGAATGCACAAATGAGAGAAATTATCCTGGGAATTAACTAGATGCAAGTTGCAACAAGAAGAATTTCACCTGTTGCTTTTTCCCTATTGAATTCCAATCACTACTGCTTCTCAAAATATTCACTGTAGGGGAAAAAGAGCTATATAAATGGAAGAGAAATGACAGCTCCTGATCCTGGTATAACCAAGATACTATTCAGATTAGCAATTAATTACATCTATATCTGACTATAAGGAACTTGTAATTTTGAGTCTGACTAACTTGAAGCCACCTTGCCTGAACTTCATATACAGAGACATGGGAACTTTTATTTCCATCATATTTCCAGGTTTTAAATTTAAAGTTTAAAGCCTTTGTATATGAAACTCACCTTTTTCTTATCTTAGCAACAAGTATTTACTATGAGAAAGGTATTAATAACTACTTGTTTATTATCTTGTCTCACAAACCCTGTTATTAAAAATATATATCAGTTTTATACTGCAGACTCTTGGGAAACAGTAAGCTGTGGTATGAAAGCATACGCTTTTTAAAAAATCCTCCTTAATAGTACCTATTCTATGTTTTTCAGGGAGGAAAAGACCCCTCGACTTCCTTAACAAACTAATCCCAAATCAATTCTTTTAAAAAATGTTCTCTGATAATAAAATTGTAAGACGTTACATTAAAAATAATCCCTGAAAGAGCTGGTATGAGTTCATAGATCTTTATTATTTTCTGAGTATTTGCTCTTGCTGCAAAGGTTCATGTCAGTCAGACTTAAGGGTTAAACTAAAGATACTGGAATGGAATGGATTGGGCTACTTCTGTTGTCTTACCTGTATTGATTTAACCATTGCACAAACAAAATTGGGTAAAAATAATGTCATTCTTATACAGTGGTACCTCTACTTAAGCACTTACTTCATTCCGTGACCAGGTTCTTAAGTAGAAAAGTTTGTAAGTAGAAGCAATTTTTCCCATAGGAATCAATGTAAAAGCAAATAATGGGTGCATTATTTAGGAAAGAAATAAAAGCTCATAATTTGGATGGGAAGAGGAGAAGAAAGAGGAGGAGGACAGTCACTGCCCAGAGCGAAGGGAGTGTTTCTTTTCTCTGGGCACTGGCAGAGGTTTATTCCTTCTCCAAGTGCCCAAAGAAAGGAAAATGCTTTGTTCGCTCTGGACTGCCAAAGCCTCCTTAATTCCACCGAAAGGCTCTTCTGACAGCCCAGAAAAGCCAGAGTTGGCCTGGATTAAAGGGGAAATGGCAGGAAACTGGCCGGGCCTTCGTGCCGCTCTCAAATTTCCTGGGAAATTTTTCTGGGCTTGGGTTCTTAAGTAGAAAATGGTTTCTAAGAAGAGGCAAAAATATATATATTGAACACCCGGTTCTTATCTAGAAAAGTTCTTAAGTAGAGGTGTTCTTAAGTAGAGGTACAACTGTATATTATTAAAGTGGACTGTATGCAGAAGATTCCTTTATGAAATATACACAAGCAGATGAATATTGAAATAGGGCTTGAGATGACGCTCTATCGCTGATTTTTGATCTGTGAGATTATTTCAAACATGCAACATGAAAACTATCTTCATGTGGATTGTGATGTGCATAGCAGAGAAAATAGTATGTACAGTATTTAAAAATTCCAAATGATAGGCAAATGTTGATCTCTTAAGTTTGAAAAATAAGTTTGAAAATACAGTATTTGCTAATCAAATATTAATAAAATATTTAGCTCCTTCATCTCTCTCCCTACACAGCAGTGCTCTGTACAAAGCTTCAAAGTGATGGGTTGTCCACACTTGGTTTTTGGTTTTGCTTTGTGTTATGCAAAGAACTTTTGGCTTTGACAACTTCACTGTCTCACATTTTATTGCACAATTACCAGGTTTTATGTTCTCAGTCACTTGCAGTAAGACTTGAAACATGCTATCACTGTACCAATTGTAGTTATTCTGCTATTATTCAGAGGGACTAGCCTCGCTGCATTTTGTATTTATTGATATTTTGGGATGTTCTTCAAAATCAGCCTTGAATGGACTTATTATTATGTAATTAAGACATGGATAATTATTATAGTATCTGGCTGACTTAGGCAATGTGAATTTTTGTTATTTTCATCAGCTGGTGGGCCAGAGACAACTCAGTCTCAATGAACATCCTAAATTGCCCTTTCTGGAGGAATAAAATCTCTCCCAAACTAACCTTAAAGATTTGCTAGCAAAAGTCCAGAAAGTTTCCTTTAAGCTAAAAGGCATGTACATATTTGAGTCCTAGTTTGTGATTACATATTACCTACAATAGGTTGGGGGAAAATTGATTATTAGGAACAACTGGTTTGTATTTTTGTACATATCTAGAGGAAAGCATACAAAGTAGGCTTGGCATAAACTGCAACAGCATTTTAAAAATTCAGTGGAATGAAACTAGGATTGTCAATTAAGTTATTGAAAAGGATTTTTTCTGTGTCTCTGTGTGTATGTGATTCATATATTTTAATTTTAAAAATTCAGCAAAAACATGTGACTATATATATATATATATATATATATATATATATATATATGAATGATACACACACATATATACATATAAATACACACACACACATGATTATATATTGTATATAATCTCTTCACCAGTCCTCAGGTTTACCATCTGAATGTTAACATCTTTTATTGTCTGACCCTTAATGTCTCTTTTTTTCTTTCTTTGAATTTTTGGGCTAATTAGGTGACTCTATGGTCCCTGCGAGCCTGTCCTTTTGTGCAGAGTTTGTAATTAGAGTGCCTGTGCAGTTCTCTACTAATTGCAAGAATTGTGATTTTTAGATTAATGAGTTAATTGCTAATATCTGCTTACAACATTCCCTTAAGATATATTATATCAAATAATGTGCAGGACACATGACACTCAGAGAAAACTATAATAATTATCTTAAAAGCTGCAAAGTACTTGGATAAATTAACATTATTTGCAAAGAAACAAATTTAAGATTGATATAATCAATCAAGCAGCAGTGACTAAAGGTATTTGGGTTGAAATATCAGGTGTTTCTGTCCATTTTTGACTTTCATTTCACACAATAAGATAAGAAACCCCTGGTGTGACATCCATTCATTGATTAAAAGACACAGTAGAAAATTACACTGTTAGAAATAGCATTTGCTCAACACACCAGCCTTTACTACATATCAGTCCATTATTTACTATTATTATTTACTATTTCTGTATCACTCCATTATCGGTATCCATTCAAAGCTCTTAAGACATTTTTGTTCTCGATTCTGAAATTATCTTCCAGTCCATTTGGACGAGCAGTCATGGGTCTTCCCAGATATACCCATGTTTTGTCAACACTCTGCGGCCTGCATTGGTTGCCAATTGGTTTCTGGACACAATTCAAAGAGTTGGTAATGACCTATAAAGCCCTACATGGCATCGGAAAAGATTACTTGCGGGACCGCATTCTGCCGCATACATCCCAGCAGCCAATCAGGTCCCACAGAGTTGGCCTTGTCCAGGTCCCGTCGACCAGACAATGTCGTCTGGCAGGGCCTGGGGAAGAGCCTTCTCTGTGGCGGCCCCCGCACTCTGGAATCAGCTCCCTCCGGAGATTCGAACTGCCCCCACCATCCTCACCTTTCGCAAGATCCTTAAGACCCATCTGTCGCCATGCATAGGGAAACTAGTACATGCCCCCCCTTCTGACTATTAAATGTTATGTGTGGATATGATTGTGAAATATTGATTGTGTTTTCCAAGATAATGGGATTTTAGTCACGAGTTTTAATTGGTATTAGATTTGTACATATATTGTTTTCTGTTCTTTGTTATGAGTCACCCTGGGTCTCTGGAGAGGGGCGGCATACACGTCTAATTAATAATAATAATAATAATAATAATAATAATAATAATAATAATATAACAACAACAATAACAACAACTATTTAAAAGTTGCTATCTTAAGGGACATTTTTTCCTAGCCTGTAAAAATTGCTTCCTCACATATAATAATTCAATCCAATTTTAAAAAATCAGTATAATATTTTGTTCATCATGCGGCTATGTAAGTAGAATAAGTTCACTGATGACTTGTCATTAGTGCTGGGAGAACCGAACTTGCAAAAATGTTCGGGTTCGTAGTTCAGTGTTCGCTCGAACAATGCAAAGCGCCGCCACCCGGAGGAGAGTGGGGAATCTCACGATGGGATTCCGGGGACAGGGCTTTGACATCACGGAGATTCCTTCCTGGCCAGCCAAAACGGAGAGGAAGGAGTCTCCGTGACATCAAAGCCCCGCCCCCAGAATCCCATCGTGGGATTCCCCACCTCCTTTTGCTTGCAGCGCCGCTGCTGCATCCTTTTCCGTAAAAACAAAAGGAAGCAAAAGGAGGTGGGGAATTCTCCACCTCCTTGTTTATTTTTACGGAAAAGGATGCCAAAGCGGCGCTGCTGCTGTTTGGGTTCAGGTTCGGTGAACTCACCCAAACTTCACAGCAAAGTTTGGCCAAACTTGCCGAACCCGAACTTTGTTGGGTTTGCCCAACGCTACTTGTCATCTATGTATGTATGTATGTATGTATGTATGTATGTACGGTATGTATGTATGTATGTATATGTATATATGTATACACACACACAAACACAAATATTCTCCAGTGAGCCTTACAGCTGAGACAGAATTTGGACTAAGGATTCTCAAACCATACACACTGTACTGGGCTGATTCTTTCTGCTTTTATTTCTTTGTAGCTGGAAGTATAGCAAATCTTGTATAATTAACTGAACAATCTTGATTGCCAAAATTTGCTCTATTTATAGAATATGTGAACTTTGTGGATTTGCACCCAAATTAGACATGGACAGAAAGAGCAGAAAATGTTGCAAAGTCATCAGTTCCATGAACTCTATGTGAATAGCAGGGTGGCAGCTGCTAATCAGCTGATAACTGATAGTATAGAAGTGATCAGAAGTTGAAATGGCTCAGCAATTAGACGTAAGTATAAATTAGGACGTTGCACAAGAAATTTAAATCCATTTTTGAAATCCATAAATAGGCCTAAACAATGGTAGCCATTAAAGACGGTCCTTTTTGAAATTTAGTTCATATTACAACAACATCCCAAAACATAATGCAGTACAGTGGTCAAAGTGGTCAAAGCAATAGAAACTGAGGTTTAATGTTTCCAAATGTAAAATAATGCACTTGGGGGAAAGGAATCCTCAATCTGAGTATTGTATTGGCAGTTCTGTGTTAGCAAAAACTTCAGAAGAGAAGGATTTAGAGGTAGCGATTTCTGAAAGTCTCAAAGTGGGTGAACAGTGCGGTCAGGCAGTAGGGAAAGCAAGTAGAATGCTTGGCTGCATAGCTAGAGGTATAACAAGCAGGAAGAGGGAGATTGTGATCCCGCTGTATAGAGTGCTGGTGAGACCACATTTGGAATACTGTGTTCAGTTCTGGAGACCTCACCTACAAAAAGATATTGATAAAATTGAACGGGTCCAAAGATGGGCTTCAAGAATGGTGGAAGGTCTTAAGCATAAAACTTATCAGGAAAGATGAACTCAATCTGTATAGTCTGGAGGACAGAAGGAAAAGGGGGGACATAATAGAAACATTTAAATACATTAAAGGGTTAAATAAGGTTCAGGAGGGAAGTGTTTTTAATAGGAAAGTTAACACAAGAACAAGGGGGCACAATGTAAGGTTAGTTTGGGAAAAGATCAGAAGTAACGTGAGAAAATATTATTTTACTGAAAGAGTACTAGATGCTTGGAACAAACTTCCAGCAGATGTGGTTGGTAAATCCACAGTAACTGAATTTAAACATGCCTGGAATAAACATATATCCATCCTAAGATAAAATACAGGAAATATAGTAGTATAAGGGCAGACTAGATGGACCATGAGGTCTTTTTCTGCCGTCAATCTTCTATGTTTCTACGTAGAGGAAAACATTTCCAGGAAATTAGTCTTGTTATACAGCGAATATAGCAAATGGGTCATTTTCTGCCTCCGGAGGGCCTCCGGGAGGGAGTGTTGGAGAGGGAAGGCTGTTTTCAACCTCCACAGGCTCCTAGCAAAGCTCTGAAGCCTGATGAGAGTGAAAAACAGGCATGCCATCTTGTGCCTGGAGTGGCAGGGTGTCACACGTAATTGCACGGGATGAAGGCACATGGAATTATGGATGTGAGCATGCATGTGTGCAACCTCACCCCATGCTCCCCCTTTTTGGCATGCGAACCAATAATAATAATAACAACAACAACAACAACAAAACAACAACAATAACAACAAAACAACAATAACAATAATAATAGTAATAATAATAATAATAATAATAATAATAATAATAATAATAATAATAATAATTTATTAGATTTGTATGCCGCCCCTCTCCGAGAACTGGTTCTCCATTACTATCATAGGAGACTGAAATGCTCTGACTCTCTATCTTGTCCTTGTTGAGCCCTGATGTCAAGCTTTTGTTCATTAATTTGTGTGTGAAGCAAAAAGAAACATGAAACTAAAGCCACAAGAAAAAATAGGACAATGATGCCGACATGGAGAACACACTCTGGTACACAACTAGGGGTTTACTTTATCCCTGCATTTTGCAGCAACAGCACCATCCAAGTCCCCTCAAGTAGACACGCAAGAGCTTTCACATGCTACATACTGCCTTCATCTGCCAGCCAAGTTCTCTGGATTCTACATGGGACAGCTTACAGAACAAAGTCTTTATAAAGAAGCATTCATTCAAAGAATGTTAATACTCAAAATATTTCAGACATTGACCAAAGGACTACCTTCTCCCAAATAAGTTACCTGAATTCATAACTGGGTGTTTAATCTGAGTGCACCCATCAAAGTCCAGGTGTTTGAATATTTGACATAATACCTTTTCAATAATAACCAGTTATTTGTCTACTGAGGCTGATCCTATCTTTAATGGCTTTTCAGGGTAGGAACTGTGAAATATGTTTCTGTTTATCTTGTAAGTAAATCATATAGTGTTATTCTGTTCCTTTTAAAACATGTTATTTAAGTTTGAGCTGCTCTAAGTTTTATTACCTTGTTTTATGTTGCATTTGAATGTATAATTTATTGAGTTAATTTACTTAAATGTTTGGAGGGCTGCTTGATGTACGCATATAAATGTCATTAATACTATTAATGACTTACAAATATACAGTCTTCCTAAAGTGTGATTGGAAGGATACTTAAAATCTCCCTTCAGTTTATGCAGAAAAACAGGTTGTGAAAAAGTTTACTAAGCTAAAGATAGCTTAAACCACTCCAGGAGAGAGTAAATATTGACTTTACTTTTAAAAAATAATCTTTTTATTAAAAGTTTTACTTACAACCTGTCTAAAATTTTAAAATTTATTTGATTCTTTTAAATTTTCCTATAGCCAGAACTTTGTCTTTCTTTTGCTGGTTATTTTGAATTCCTAAAGCTCATAAAGATAGTTTCATTTTAAGGATTGAAGGCACTTGGGGGGGGGGGCATGGCCAATGTTGCAGCAGTACTGGTGTCCCCCATACTCCGTGGGGAACCCTGAACCCCAGTTGTTTGGAGACCTGGAACCAATCTTAGTGGTGGAGAAGAGACCAGTCCATAGTCTGGAGGGTGGGGGGTTGTAAATTGTGTCTATTGTTTTACCTTAATCAAGTTGAGTGATCCATATGTTTTTGCAGTGTGAGAGTTGCAGATTACAAGAGCAACTTGTTTTGAAGCCATGGGGAAATTGGAAATCTCTTCTAATCTTAGAATACTTTTGTTATTGAAATCCTAAATATGGTTGTGTTTCAGGCATCTATAATATATTGTATTTATTTCATCATGCGCTTCATTATAGATAATAAACTGGAGACATTAGTTAATTACAGGTAGTCCTCGACTTACAACTGGTCATTCAGTGACTGTTCAAATTTATAATGGCAGTGAAAAAAAATTATGATCATTGTACATACTTACGAACATTCCAACATCCTTATGGTCAAATGATTACAATTCAGATGATTGCAACTGATTCATATTTATGGTAATTGCAATATCTTGGGGTCATGTGATCATCCTTTGTAATTTTCTGACAAGTAAACTGTTGGGAAAGCCAGATTCGCTTAAAAATATGTTACTAAATTAACCACTGCAATGATTCACTTAACAATTGCGGTAAGAAAAGTCATAAAATGGGGCAAAACTCATTTAACAAATGTTTCACTTAGCAACAGAAATTTGGGGCTCAATTGTAGTTGTACTGCTGTTCTAGAATTCTGATTTATTTATAAAATGAAAGATGCACTGACCCATACTGCCGTTAACAGATGTCTCATTCTTGGTATGCTTATTGTGTCATGTGAATTAGGAAAACTGGCGTGGCACCTAAATATGACTTATTTATTCATCCATTACATTTATACAGCAGTCCATCTGATGAATTCTAAAAATTATAGAATGTAATTATTATATTTGATAATTGTGTTTAATGTCTGAAAGTGGAACAATTGGAATAGTGTGCTGTGTGAACATGGCTAAATTTTGATACATATTCCTTAGGTACAAGTCCAGGTGTTTGAATAGATGGTGTTAAATACTGTATACCTCTGTCTTTTCATTATTTGAAAATATCTTCAAGAAAATTATAATTGATTCGTCTATGATTTTTCTCCTAAGCTGAGCTGCTGAAAAGCAGGACTTGGACGAAGTTCAAGTTTTATAGACAGGGAGGGGTAGCAATAAATATATATATTGGTTTAAGAACACCTGGTACACTTATCAAAATTGTACTCCCATCAGACTTTAAACCAAATGGATCAACTCAAGGATTATCTGTGTAATTTATCTGGAAGCTTTAATGGGAAATATTTCAAGGGTGTGTAGTATATGCTTAAATATTAAGTCTGGTGACTTGATACCAAACAGAAAGACTACACCTATTGTATTGCACAAGTTTCATCAGTTATTTGCCGTGTCTGGGCTTGTTCAAAAATAAAAACAAATGGGGGGGGGGGGGAGAACAGAGAGGAATTACATTTTCATTGTGACCAAAGAGCAAGAGTGATCAAAGGATCACTTTTTCAGGTTTTAGCAAGTCCTTTTGCTTGCATTTGCAAATAAAGCAGTATTTCCAAAGCTCAGTGTACAAAGCAGTGCATGTTCCTGCATCTTGTCAATGATTCATTTCAGTAGATTTTCAGTATACATGCCTTTTTCTCCTTTTTCTTGAAAAGATTATGCTTGCCAGCTGAGGAAAAGTTTTCAATTTCATAAACATCATAAATTAATGTGAGTCATGTCTATGATTCCCAATCACCTAGGTCAGGGTTTCCCCAAAGGTGCTTTTTTTAAAAGGCAACTGGAATTTGTTTTTCTTTGAAGGCATTTCCCTTGAAGATCACTTGAATGGCGGACCACCATTTGGTCAGAATTGAAGAAGCTTCTTGGATGAAAAGCAAAATGTGGTTCAAGGAAAAACAAAGAAAGTCCAGTTGCTGGACACATCCAGGACGATAATGTAAGTCATTGAGATATAACCATAATCTAGCTCTAACTCTACTCTTAAGCCTAATATATAGAAAGAGGGCCATAACAGATAGATATACTGTATTTTTCGGTGTGTAAGAAGGACCTTTTTATCTCAAAAATGTGCATCAAAAACTGGATGCATCTTATACACCGAAGTCACCACTTGTGAGCAGTGTTCCCTTTAATTTTTTTTGGCGGGGGGGCGGAAAAGTATAGTGTCTGAGCGGCAGTCCCTTCGGGACTGGGCGGCACAGAAATAATAAATAAATAAACAAACAAACAAACAAACAAACAAACAAACAAACAAAAAACCCACCCTGTTTTGCCTCAGAGAATTTCAAAATAAAATACTGTACTGTGTGTCTATAACAGTGAGCTCATAATAGGGCAACTCTATCAATATCAAAATGCCACTTAAATAGTTGAGCTAGTTTCAAACTAGATTTTGATTTTCTTTCTCTCTTCCTTACTCCCATTCTTTTTCTTTCTCTTTTCCTTCCTCTCTTTTTTCTATCTGTTTCTCCCTCTTCCTCTCTTCCTCTCTCTCTCCTTCCCTCTCTCTCCTTCCCTCTCACTCTTTCCCTCTCGGCTTCTGGGCAGGTTTGGAAAACTCTGAGTTGATGATGATTTTTAAGTGAGCGATTGCTCACTGCTCAGCTTAGAGGGAACTATGCTTGTGAGCAACTCCGGCAGCATCCTGGCGGAGCAGAACAACTCGTCTGTTCACATCCAGCCTCAGCTGACTCCGGCTGCTGCCCCACCCCTGGCTGCTGCTCCCGCATCTCAAGCCCTCGCCTAGCCCATTTGCCTGGACTCCTACAGACTGCAGGAGGTGATCAGTAAGTTGGCACAGAAGGGAGCAGCTTCTATCTCTTGGGTGGGTTGGTGGAGGGGGGGAGGAAAGAGGGATGGCTGACTCAGTGGAAGGGGGGGAGAGAGGAGCAAATGCTTCGTCAGCCGGATTTTACGGGGTTTTTGGTTTTTTCCTGTTACCGTTACTAGCAATCCCTCCCCTCAGCAGCAGTAAAACACATACACTTGATAAATATTTAGATTACTGAGAAGCTTCCGTCTCTGTTGCTGTGCTAATGAGCCATCCCTTCAGCAGTAGTAGAATACATGCACTTGATAAATATTTAGATTACTGAGAAGCTTCTGTCTCTGTTGCTGTACTAATGAGCCATCCCTTCAACAGTAGTAGAATACATGCACTTGATAAATATTTAGATTACTGAGAAGCTGCCGTCTCTGTTGCTGTGCTGATGAGCCATCCCTTCAACAGTAGTAGAATACATGCACTTGATAAATATTTAGATTACTGAGAAGCTGCCGTCTCTGTTGCTGTGTTGATGAGCCATCCCTTCAACAGTAGTAGAATACATGCACTTGATAAATATTTAGATTACTGAGAAGCTGCCGTCTCTGTTGCTGTGCTGATGAGCCATCCCTTCAACAGTAGTAGAATACATGCACTTGATAAATATTTAGATTACTGAGAAGCTTCTGTCTCTGTTGCTGTGCTGATGAGCCATCCCTTCAACAGTAGTGGAATACATGCACTTGATAAATATTTAGATTACTGAGAAGCTGCCGTCTCTGTTGCTGTGCTGATGAGCCATCCCTTCAACAGTAGTGGAATACATGCACTTGATAAATATTTAGATTACTGAGAAGCTGCCGTCTCTGTTGCTGTGTTGATGAGCCATCCCTTCAACAGTAGTGGAATACATGCACTTGATAAATATTTAGATTACTGAGAAGCTGCCGTCTCTGCCCATTTGGCTCACAATACTTTTTTTCTTGTTTTCCTCCTCCAAAATCTAGGTGCATCTTATATTCCGGTGTGTTTTATACATCAAAAAATACGGTAATTCCTAGATTACATTTACAGTCAATGAGATATGATGATGAAATAAATAGTCCAGTAGATAGGTATTTTCATTCTGAAAAAGTATCTTGAATGCACTAGTATATTTGATGTAATTTGTGCAAATCCAGTACTAGCTTTAAATGATTGAGGTTCAAGTAATTGAGGAGAACTTGTTTGCCACTAGCGATAATAGAAAGCAAATTAGATATGATATGATATAATATAATATATTATAATTTCATAATATATTATATCAGTGGTTCTCAACCTTTCTAATGCCACGACCCCTTAATACAGATCCTCATGTTGTGGTGACTCCCAACCATAAGTCTAGCACCAATTCTCCCAACAGAGCTTTAAGCTGACTGACAGGAAGGTCAGAGGCACAGCCCCACTGTAAACGCTTGATTGATCGGATTGTAAAAATACTTTCCAAGGTGCCAGAACAGAAGCTTTAGTTCCTAACACCATGGGATTTAGGCAACCCTCTGAAACGGTCATTCGACCCCCAAAGGGGTCCCAACTCCCAGGTTGAGAACCACTGTATTATATTATATTGTAATATATTATCATTATATTATAATATCAAGCAGTGCACCCATATAAAACTTTTATATATTCCATATCTATACTTATGCCTGGAAATGAGCTTATTTTAAAGAAGACAGCTTGTTCTTCACTACGTTGTGACATTTTAAAAAGCAAACACCTTGAAGAATAATGTGACATACCAATGAGATTGAGAAGGAAAGTTTGAGATTCTTTTAGATCAGAGGTATTGAAGATGGGCCTTCATAACTTGTAGACTTCAACTTCCTGCTGGTACAGGAAATCTGGGAGTTGAAGTCCAGAAACCATAATAGAGGCATTATTCTCCAGCCCCTGTTTTAGATGGAGACTTACATTCAACAAACTGATTCAATATGAGAGTTTGTTCTAAGAACACCGTTAGGTGAATAAGAACAGAGTATTAGCAACTTAAAACTAAGGAGAAATTTCCTGACAGTTATAACAATTAATCAGTGGAACAGCTTGCCTCCAGAAGTTGTGAATGCTCCAACACTAGATGTTTTTAAGATGTTGGATAACCATCTGTCTGAAATAGTGTAGGGCTTCCTGCCTAAGCAGGGGGTTGGACTAGAAGACCTCCAAGGTCCCTTCCAATTCTGTTGTTTGTTTGTTTGCATGTTTTTTAAATTATGGGTTTTTAGTTTTAATTATTAGATTTGTATTGCACATTGTTTTTCTATTACTATTGTGAGCCGCCCCGAGTCTACGGAGAGGGGCGGCATACAAATTTAATAAATAAATAAATAAATAAATAAATAAATGATAAATTTCTGAATTAAGATGCAAAATGGCTGACTAATAATAATGGAATGAACTCTACACAAATTGTTTTTTTCTTTGACAAGTGAAACAGAAATGTTCAATTAAAACAACATGTTTAGAAAACATTTAAAAAGTTCCTGACAAGAACCAGCAAACTCCTAAAATACTGACATTTTCTTAAAAGGTGACATTTGAAGGGGAAAAAAAGGGGGGGGGGACCCTGAAATTATCTTTGAGCAGGAACACATTGTCAGATAGTGAGAATACACTGCAACATTATATTGAGGATCCCGCTGGCATTTTTAACCGAAGTTTATGCTCACTTAATGAAACCAGTGCTTTATCAACTCTAACAATTACAGCCTCAGTCACTACAGATCTTAATCTAAAACTGGATTAGAATGCTAAGTGCCTAGAGTCTGTAAGTGGCCACAGTAGTTTTAAACAAATAAAATAAATACTTCCGACAACATTTTTTAAAAGTCTAAGTGACTTCAGTGCTGGTATTTGTCTGACTTAAAGGGGTATTTTGGAGATTCAACAAATCAAAGCCTCTAAAAGGTCAGAAATTTAAGTAACTTATCAGTATTATGGTTTGCACATTGAGACTAGACTGAGAAAGAAAAAGAAACATTGACTTGCATTACGTTAGTTTTAATTATGCATAAATTCATTACAGCCTTTTAGTCAGCACCCACTTCATAGTCATTTTAATATGCCTTCATATATTCCATTGTTTGTTAACTCAGTGAGAATCCTCTGGAATCTTGTACACAATATTCCTTTTCTTTTCTTTTTTTTCTTTTCTCTTTCTTCCCTTTCCTCCCTCCCCCCTTTTTTTGCAGAATGTGTTCAAAGATTCCTTAATGCAAAGATAAAATGTAGTCTTATTGGCTATATGTTGGGGTCTAAACTAAAAGAAATAGGGGGACCCATGTACTTGCCCAGCGTTGGGTCAAATACATCCTGGAACTCCTGTAGCAGGTCATCACAGCCACCCAAAACTGCCATGCTAACCGTTCACTCATCTTGGGTCACCTTCATTTGTAATATTCTGAACCAATCTTGACCCAGACTAGGAATGTGGACACGGGCAATTGTCAGCAGCAGGCTTGCTTTTTGGTCGTCATATTTTACGATCACCCTTTTGATTACCAACACTGGGATTTGGTTTCCTTGGCAGTCTGAGATCTTCACTGGCTGAGTTTTGAGTTGGCCCAGGGTGAGGTTAGGCATGGCTCGCTTGGCAGTTTCCCAGGACATGATCATTATCAATGAGCCTGCATCTATCTGAATCTCACAGGGGGAACCTTCCAGTGACACAGTAATGCAGATCGGCACACTGTTTTGGCCTCTCACTTGGTTCACCCTGATGTAATTTACCCCTAGTTGTGGAACATAGCTGCTGGCTCATCATCTTTACTTGGTTCAGCCTTGTAGTAGTTTTACCCAGAACCTCTAGACAGGAAATGCTGTGCCTTGCAGACTCTCACTATGTGGCCAAATTTCCCACAGCTGCGGGAAACAATGTTGCGGAACTTGCAATTTGCTCGGGGGTGTTGCCCCCAACTGCAAATGCAAGATACTGGCCCTGGTTTATGCGCCTCCCTTCTGTCGTCCATCTGGTATACTTCTTCCTCGTCTACTTCACGTTCAGTTAGTTCAGCAGCAACATCCTTGCCTTGAATTTCGTAAACTTCAGCATCCCCTTCATTAAAATTTGGAGTGCTCTTTTAGTGCAGCGCTTCAGCAGCCTTATTAAATGTCTCGGCTGCCCTGGATTCCTCTACTTAAATCTCACACCCCACCAATGAGCTGGAAAAGTACAGCTTCATCTAGATTCTGAAATTTGCAGTGGAGTGTGGCTTTTCTCAGTTCAGCCATGTAGTCATTTAAGCTCTCTCGCTCTTGTCGCAGTGTTTGCTGAATTCGTACCGGCTAACAAATTTTGAAGGTGCTGGGTCATAGTGTTTCTTAAGTACTTCTTGTAGCTTAGACCACGTAACTGTTTCTATTATTTTGGGCTCCGTCAAAGCTACAGATCAAAAACTTTGAGGCCACAATGGCTCAGGAACATGTCTCTTTTCCTGTTATCTGAAAAATCCTTCAAATCATTGCCACACAGGAAACAGTGGAATCTTGCCATATAATTGTCCTGGGTTTCATTTTCTCCATCAAATGGGGGTCAGCGGATGGTAGGGCAACATAACAGTGTTCTATTTGTTTGTCCCAGTCTTTGTTCGGTTTGAATTTGGCACCTTGTAGTCCGACATTTCCTTCGGGCCGGGCTGAATTGCCTTTGTTTAAAATCCTCTTCGGTATCCCACCTCCATCGCCAATGTTGAGTTCCAATACTGAAGAGGTAAGAGACTGGTAATGTGACTCCAACTCTTTATTGAGCAAACATCAGTGTCTACCTGCCTCTGGCAGGAGGTTTAAATAGGGAGCCCTTTTGGAAAGGAGCCAATCAGAATTTCCCTGCTCAACTTCCCAGTCGGACTGGAGTGAAAACTTCCCAGTTTCTCATGACATAACATGGAGATACATATATTTTTCTTTCATTGTGTTCTATCAGGCTCTCTGGTACACTCCTCCCAAAAATTCACAGGTACAAATTTCAGACACACACACGTTTGAAAATTCAAAACAATGTTCTTTATAATGAAAATTCACTTAAGCCCTCTTTTGATATAGCAAAGAGCACTCATCTCCAAACAAACTGGTAATTTGTACAAGTCCCTTCTCAGTTTTGTGATACTTAGCTTGCAGCTGTGAGGCAAGTCACAGTCCTTCTTCTTTCACAAAGTGAAACACACTTTGCTCTGGTTTAGTTTCAAAGCGGGGAGAAATCAGCACACAAAAGGTCAAAGTCAGTAAAGCAGTCATGAAACACAATGATCAGGTAATCCTCCACAATGGCCAAACCCACAGGCTGCTATTTATAGCAGCCTCACTAATTACCACAGCCCCACTCAACCACAGGTGGCCTCATTTTCTTTGATAGCAATCACTCAGTTGTTGTTGCCTATGCATCGCTCTCCGCATGTGTGGCTATATCATTAACTCTTGTTCTGAATCGAAGGAGGAGCTAGATAATTGATCTCCTTCTGAGCTGTCTGCCACACTCTCCTCCTCCCTGTCACTCATGTCTTCTTGGTCAGATGAGCCTTCATCAGCAGATTCCACCGGGGGCAAAACAGGCCTGCAGCATGTGGATGTCTCCCCCACATCCACAGTCCTTGGGCAGGAGCTGGACCAGAGCTAACCACAACACATTGAATATTTAGTTTTCTCCTCCCTTTTAAAATATGTCTAAATGGGAGATGAATTTAAGGCAACATCAGTTTCTGCCCTCCAGAAAGTGTTATAGAAGTGGTGCAACTGGACAATGCAATGAAGCACAATCTCTCTTAGTCTATTTTTGTGTACACCTCAATTTTCATGTGTATTTGGTGAGACTGATTGAATGCAAAAACTTCCTTTTGGCAATTTCTTGAGCCCTCTACATTGCATTCCAAACCATGTGATATTATTAGTAATACAATTCTGAGCAAGAAGAACAGTGAGTATACTACAAGTTAAGGGGGTTATTTTCAGCAATTTCCTAGGACACGTTACAATCATGCTCAGCTGTTTTTTTCTTTCTGAAGAGAAAATCACTGCTGCAGTGAACTCCAAACAATTATATTATGAGTTTTACAATACCATTTGGGGCATTTCTTTCAAAGGAAAATTCACTATTGAAGTTCCAGATGCTTATTTTTGAGCCACTAATTATTATTATTTTGCTGTATATAAAAATGTTTCTAAATCCATTGTCTTCCACCAAAAATGTCCACAGTGAAGTGGTTCGTGTATTGTGATAAGCCATTATTTCCTTAATCATGATTTGCTGAATAATCTATAATGGATTGGGATTCCACAAGATACTACATTATAAATTATGACTGA
The DNA here is from genome assembly GCF_031021105.1 of Erythrolamprus reginae. Taxonomy (NCBI): domain Eukaryota; kingdom Metazoa; phylum Chordata; class Lepidosauria; order Squamata; family Dipsadidae; genus Erythrolamprus; species Erythrolamprus reginae. Next base: position 47,451,061 of record NC_091954.1, read on the forward strand.
GGCATTATATAAAGCTAAAACAAGACACGCCAGTTAAATTTAGTGTAATGTATACATATTCTGAGAAATCAGTAAATAAGATCTTTGCTTACAGTTATTTATTTGTGACTTGCTCAATAACCTAAGTGTGCCTGGCAGTGTAACTACTGAAGAAGTATAATGTGGAATCTGTACAACACAGAAACAGTATTTATTATTTTATGAATTTTACAGGTCTAGTAAATAAATAAACGAAAATAATATGGAATAATAGAACCTGGAAATCTAAAGTAGAACAGAAAAAGAATAATAAAAAGATAGATAAAAATCGCAGCATGAAGAATACACTTTCTGGAACACAATAGTCTATTGTATCTGCTAGAAATGGTCACGTGTACTGTACTGAAGTTTCAGAAACCTCCTGTTAAGATATATTATCAGCTTCACATTCATTACATTTTAAATAAACATTTAGATTCTGTTACTTAGTACTATTAGATTTATATTTCCTTCCAAGAGTTCAAGCTAATGTACAGGTAATCCTAAATTTACACCAGCTCATTTAGTGACCGTTCAAAGTTACAACAGCAGTGGGAAAAAAGTGACTTATGACAGTTTTTCAGAGTTATAACCTTTGCAGCATTTAAGTGTGAAAACTGGCCATGTCACTTTTTTCAGTGCTGTTTAACTTCCAATGGTCACTAAAAAATGGTTGTAAGTCAAAGACCCTTTGTATCATCCTTTTCTTCTGTATGAGGTGAAAGCAGCTAATTTAAAGTTACCCAATTAATTTCCATTTCCAAGTATGAGTTTGACATGGATCTTCTTCGAAACAACACTCCAAAGTGTATCAAGAATATATAAAAACACTGATAATAAAAATCTTAAAATAGAACACTCCCTGGTGTGATCTCACACTATGTTTTCTAAACCAATTGAAGTCAAATTAGGAGTCTAAGTTAATTCTAAGTGTTCAATTTTTTAAAATCTGAAAACTACTGGACCTTTTAAAGGGACTCTAATGTGATGGTGGAAGTTAAGTTGTTATATTTTCTTGTTTGAGTGCAGCTCAAGGATCATCTTCCTCCTCCTCCTCCTCCTCCTCCTCCTCCTCCTCCTTCTCTTCCTTCTCCCCCTCTTTTGCCTGTCCTCTTGAAAAATGCAACTTCTCATAGGATTTATCAGCAGCCTCATTGGAATTTTCCAACTGCGGCTGCTAGGTTTTCTTGTTTTCAAGCTTGCTGAACAAAACTAAGGAGAAGCCTTATCTCCGAGAGGCAGGAGGATATATTTGGGAAACTATAATTGCATTAGAATACAGAAAGAGAAAATGAGCAGAATAGTTTTACTATGGCAAAGAGTGAGGGCAACTGACAAGACAGCTGAATTCTAGCAGGAAAATACTGATGGGCTGCTAATAGCTTTATAATCAACCCAACTTTATAAACTGCAGTTTTTGCAATTGTCCACAGGAATAGGTCCTGTCAAACTTCCCTCCTCTCCTCACTAACACACTCCTAATAGAAGGTATGAATTTAGTTTTGTATTCCCTACTGGTGATATCTATCCCTTTAAATAACTCACAACTGTTTCCTCAATGCTTTGAGGAGAGGCACTTTCTACATGGCTGCATACTGTTTTTAAAACGTGTGAAGTGCTAAAGTTCACCTGGCACATGTTAAATTCACAGTCTTTATCATGTGTTAACTGATATGGTTTATAAGCCATCCAAGCACAGACCCACTTGAAGATTTACTGGTTTTTTGTTTTTAAGTGCACAATACCAGTCTCTCTTGGTTTATGACACAAACATGGATCATTATTATAATTAGTTCATTTTCTAGTACCAGACCTTGCACAAACAACCTTTTATAAATGAGCACATATTATATATGAAACATGAATGTAAGATCTCAGCTTAACATTGTTGTGCTGATCTCTTTCCAACCGTCTCCTTCTCACTGCGAATCTTATGCATAAAATCAAATAGAGTGATAACTCGTCTTACGAATGCCTCTTCATACGAACTCTTCGAGATACGAACCCAGTGTTTAAGATTTGTTTGCCTCTTCTTAAGAACCATTTTCACCTTACGAACCCAAGCCCGGGTGTGTGGGTTCTCTTACTGCGTGTGCACTCTCTTACTGCCGCAGGGATTCCCCTGCCTTGTGATTGCCACCGACGGGATTTCCCATTTGCTTGCCGCCCCTGCCAGGATTCCCCGCCTCCTTTTGCTTGCACCTGCAGTCCCGAGGCGAAGAACACCGGAGCTGCCCCATTTCGCTGGCGAAATCCCCCCTAGCCTACCGCTTCCTTTGCCCAATCTCGCTGCCAAAATCACCCCTCCAAAAGCTTCCTACGCCGCCCCAATTAGCTTCCAAAGTCTTCCAAAATCACCTCTCCTTTCAAAACGCCTTGTTTCTCCTTGCTGCCTTTCTTCACTCCATTTGCCTTTGTTAGGACCTCGATTTAGATAGCATAGTAAGTGTTTGCCTCGTTTCTCCTTGCTGCCTTTCTTCACTCCATTTGACTTCGTTAGGACCTCGACTTGGGATGGTATAGGAAGCATTTGAAGGGGTGATTTTGAAGGCGATTTGGGGTGGCATAGGAAGTGGCTGGAGGGGTGATTTTAGGAGCGATTTGGGGCAACGTAGGAAGATTTTGGAGGGGTGATTTTTGGAGTGATTTGGGGTGGTGTAGGAAGCATCTGGAGGGGTGATTTTGGGAGCGATTTGGGGTGGCGTAGGACACATCTGGAGGGGTGATTTTGGGAGCAATTTGGGGCAGCGTTAGCCTTCATTAGGACTTCCATTCCTCGCTTCTCTTTGCTGTCTGTCTCCACTCCGTTAGCCTTCACTTTGTCTGCCCGCCGCTTTTTTTTTAAGCCTTAAAGTTTGGATTTTCCTAATGGGTTTGCACGCATTATTTGCTTTTACATTGATTCCTATGGGAAACATTGTTTCATCTTACAAACTTTTCTACTTCTGAACCTCGTCACGGAACGAATTAAGTTCGTAAGATGAGGTATCACTGTATAATAAAGCCTAATTCATCTGAGCTGGTTAAGAAAAGTTAGATTACAAATCTGTAATTAGTTGCCCATTGAATATATTGTCAAAGTAGAACAAAGGTAGAACTTTGGAGTCTGAGTGTTACATTACTGCCTTTTTCTGGTGTCACATTCTGAGCCAAAGCTTTCCCCTACTTCATTGGCTTAAAAGCAAGTATATGAATGATCTTCTTTACTCCAATTATACTAATCTATCACAATACAGAAAAATGTTAAGAGCATCCATAGGGAGTAGAGTTGCATATACACCCCTTTCAATGTTTCCTTTACCTTACTTTGAGCAGAAGAAAGAGGTAGTTGACAGAAAAATAGGCAAGTTTCAAAAGTCAAAGTGATTATTTACCTTGGGTGTCAAACTCACTGCGTCACATTGCCATCATGTGACATATTACAATTCCCAACCCCTTAACGGAGCTAGAATGGGTGTGGCCTGCGCATGATGCATCCAAGCCACAGGCTGCCAGTTTAACATCCCTGAATTTTTATTTGGATATCAATTGTTGATCAAAGTGTTAATTTCCTAAAATAAATGAAATTCCTAACAAAAGGTAATACGGGTAATCTTCAACTTAGAATCGCTTAGTGACCGTTTGAAATGATGTCACTGAAAAAAGGAGCTTACGACCAGTTATGATAGTTAGGGTCATTTAATCATCATTTGTACCCTTCCCAAATGATAAACACAGCCAATGGGGGAAACCAGATTTGCTTAATGACCACGATTCACTTAACAATTGCAATAATTTGCTTGACTGGCAAAGATTATAAAATGAGGCAGAACTCACTGTTCTATTATTTCACTTAGCAACAGGAAATTTTGGACTCAATTGTGGTCATAAGTTTGAGGACTCCCTATACCAGGTTCTTACACAGAGGTCTGTTTATTTACTTTATTTACTTGTATCCCACTTTTATTATTTTACAAATAAGTCAAGGCAATGAACATATCCAATACATATCCCATTTATTATTTACCTAAATAACAACCTTGTGGGTTGGGTTGTGGTAAGAAAGAATGACCCAGAAATACACTCAGGTGGCTACATGTCTAAGACTCCAAAGTCTTGAACTCATGGTCTCTGGCTTTCTACTGAATAAGCAACAATTGAGTATAGGCTTGAAAGCACATTAAAATCACAAGCCATGATTTTAAATGCATACTAGCTAATATTAAATAGCAAATAGTCACACCAGCACCAAAAATCTTATATTTTTTTCTATCTTTACATTTTAACAATTTAAATGCAGTACAACAATTGTGATTTTTTTTAATGAATGCTACATGTATTCAGTAAGCAAATTAAGAGCTGGGGTGGTGCAGCGGGTAGAGTGCTGTACTGCAGGCCACTGAAGCTGACTGTAGATCTATAGGTCAGTGGTTCAAATCTCATCACCGGCTCAAGGTTGACTCAGCCTTCCATCCTTCCGAGGTGGGTATAATGAGGACCCGGATTGTGGGAGCAATATGCTGGCTCTATTAAAAAGTGCTATTGCTAACATGTTGTAAGCCGCCCTGAGTCTAAGGAGAAGGGCGGCATAAAAATTGAATAAACAAACAAACAAACAAACAAACAAATAAAATAAGAGCGAGAAGATATGTAAATAGTGCCTAACAATTGCCCGTTTTGGAAAATCCTCAGTGGATGTGTAATATAGTTACTGCCTGAAATAACGTAAAATTAACTATAAAATATTCCTATGTTGTGTTTACCAGAGCTTATTTTGTTATGTTTGTCTACTGCCTATCAAAAATGTTTAAACAATAGTTTTCCGTTCCAGTTATGATATACACATTGTCTGCTGCAAACAGGCTGTAGCAGCTTCTATTCTAAAGTGTGTATGTGAAAGAGACCACAATTCAGTTCAATAGATAAGAAAGCCTCAGGGCTGAAGTCCAGACCTCCACAGTCAAGGAAACAAATAACTAAAGAACAGCCAACAGACTAACTGCTCAGCATCAGCAGTTGGGCCTGCAATGGTAAATAAGGCTTCTTACTGCCTTTTTCCTATTGTTGGGATATGTTGGGATTCCCTGGTGAATAAGGCTTCTTGCCGCCTTTTCCTATTGTTAAAATATAAGCAATTGGCCAGAAAGATTTGCATGTGGTTACAAAAATTTATTCTAATCTCTAAAATCCTGTCATCTTTCTCAGGCCAAAAAGAAAAAAAGAAAAGGCAAGACTATTAACTCCAAAGTGTAAAATGAAAATCAGTAATAAGTAACCTCGGCATCATTATAATGCTTCAAAACATTATTTCAGTAATGCTTCTTTGGGTCAAACCAAACAATGCCTCTCTCATTTTATAACTAGGGCACAGGAGAAAAAGCAACTGAAAAGTGATTATTTTCTATCTCTTGGGTAGCTCATGCTGAAAGAAAATTTGAGCCTGGGACTTCCCAATTTACCCTGCTGTAGTTGCTCATCTGTAAGTTTACTCAACAGTAACATCTTATAGGCAGTGTTCCCTCTAATTTTTTTTTGGGGTGGGCGGAAAAGTATAGTGTCTGAGCGGCAGTCCCTTCGGGACTGGGCGGCACAGAAATAATAAATAAATAAGTAAACAAACAAACAAACAAACAAAAAACCCACCCTGTTTTGCCTCAGAGAATTTCAAAATAAAATACTGTACTGTGTGTCTATAACAGTGAGCTCATAATAGGGCAACTATCAATATCAAAATGCCACTTAAATAGTTGAGCTAGTTTCAAACTAGATTTTGATTTTCTCTCTTCCTTACTCCCATTCTTTTTCTTTCTCTTTTCCTTCCTCTCTTTTTTCTATCTGTTTCTCTCTCTTCCTCTCTTCCTCTCTCTCTCCTTCCCTCTCACTCTTTCCCTCTCGGCTTCTGGGCAGGTTTGGAAAACTCTGAGTTGATGATGATTTTTAAGTGAGCGATTGCTCACTGCTCAGCTTAGAGGGAACTATGCTTATAGGGTTAACTAAGAAGTAAATCTACATTTTATATTGTTATAGCTGATTCTAACTCTTACTGTGCAATTCTGCAATGGAGAGAAAGCATTTCAAGAGGTCTTTATATAGTTCTCCTAAGGTCAAGAATTCAGAGATTCTGTAAGTAGTACACTTGCAATATACAATAATGTACCTTCCTCAAACATACAAACACACAGACACACACACACATACATACAAACAAACTTAAGAAATGGAACCAAAATGGAAGCCAGAAGGGTCTCTATTCTTTTTCCTTCTGAGATTTCAATGAAATGGCGCATAATGTCAGCCCTCTTTATCCAGAATTCATCCTGTCCTTGGCATTTCCATAAAACGATCATTTATGATAGTGGAAATCCATCCTTCCCGCTAAGAAATAATAATAGTTGCCTAAGTCAATTAATTAGAACAATAAAAGCAATCTAATTACAGATGTGCACAATGCAATATTATACACATCAAAAATTTACAGGGTAGGACATTTCTTAATTTTTAAAAGAATTTTTAAAAGATAAATAGGCTGATTGTTTCTTTTTAAAAATAAAATGTTGAAATAAAATATCATAATAATGTGCTTAATTTTCTTGTACATTTAATATAAATTGTAGTGGGATATATCAGCTAGCCTAGGATGGCATATTTCATCTATATCTGGAAAGAAATTTGTTTTAAAAAATCTGAGTCAGCATAACCTACAGCTCATTTCAATATTTGATATCTTGACTAGTGATTGCTAAAAACCCATTTTCACAATTACTATACATGACAAAGGAAAATGAAACAAAACCTTTAATAATTTGCATTTAGAAGTTAATATTATCTATGAACTTTTATCTCAGTCTTTTAGTTAACATTTTCTAATTGTTTTGGTGTGATATTTAAAGTGTGTGACATTTCCTTTTCTTTCAACTACTGAGGGGAGAGCCAAACTTGAAGAAAAGCTCTTCTCTTAAACCTTGAGACCCCTCAGAGAAAGCCTTCAAGTTCTTTGGGGAACACATGAATTCAACAAACCACAGCTAAACACACAGCTCCATGGAATGTCTTACTAAAAGTACTGTACTCAATTTGCATCTAGCAACTTCCAGGATCAGGATTAGCGGTTAAAAAGTCTACATATTAAAGAGTATACATGAACTCTTCCGTATTAATACATTTCTCTGGAAATAAAAAGGACTGAAAATGCAGTGGCAGACTAACACAGGCGGATTTATAATAAAAAAAGAAAGATTCCCTGGAACTGAACGCTTTATATTTAAATTAGGTTTTGACTGATCATGAAACTCTTAATATAGTTCTGAAAATGAAATTCAAATGCTGAAAAGTAGTGGGAAATTTATCTAGATTTAAGTTTGCGCAGCCACTCATCTTGTTTCTTTCTTTTTTGACAAAACAGTAAGGAATACAGGCAGCAAAGAAAGCTAGACGATTATATTGCAAAAGAAAAAAGAAAGAAGAAAAAAGAGCAGATCACCACCTGCCCACATCTTTGTGATAAAACTAAGAATGGTGTGGCTAACAGTCATCCTGGAAGCAATACAAGCTCAAACATCAAATGAATATGTGTCTGGCTGTTCTTCCTATCTCACATTTGACATCTGAAAACCGCAGTTCAAATTTAGTGCTTGGTGGGGGTGTGTATGTCAGCTCCACTGTCTTTAAGATGTCATCGGAAGAGGGCTCAGCAGTCTGGTGGCCTTTATGCTGCAGCTCTGCAACATCCATTTCAAATTGCCTGCGCTCTGTATGGGGTGATGATGAATGTGCAATCTAATAATCACACATTAAAATAAACATGGTTCAGAGAAAATGACAGGGTGGTGCTGAAACACTGCAAAGCTGCTGCAGGAAGCCCTCAGTTGGACAAAGCAAAGGCAGGGCTTGATGTGCCAACACGGTTCCTCCCACCCTCCCCCAAATGCTGGCATAGGGAAGCAAAGCGCATAAATGTTCAGACCTCAAGGGACTACTTTGCAATAATTCAACTCAAAAGAAGTCCAAATTTGCTAAATGTCTTGCTTTTAACTGGGTCTGCAAAGCTGGCTTCTGGGGATGAAAAAAGCAAACTGGATATGTCCCAGCTCCCCGATACTTCCTACTGCATCCAGCTGGAACCATGGGGCACTACAGCATGGTCTCAATAACCTGAACTTAATGAAAGCTGCAAAGCCTCATCCTTAAATTTCACCGTGGACAAGGGACACTGGGAATAGTGCTGTGATTCACAAAGGCAAAATCCCCATCATCCTTTAAGAAATAAAAGTGCTATTTTCAAGTGTTCTAAAGGTTTCCAATTTATGCTACTCTTTAGATTTAACAGCCCCTGAAATAAGCAGTCACCCCAGGTTTCATTCTTGCACCCATTTATCTCAAAATGAAATTTTCTCCTAAAAAGTAATTTAGATGTAAAGTAACCAAAACACCACCATCACAAAAAATCCCTAAACTTTAGTGTACTTTCTTTAAAAAAGGGGTGTGAGTAGATGCCATGCATGTCTGTATTGAGTGGGAAATATACACTGCTCAAAAAAGGGGAACACTTAAAAAACAGAATATAACTTCAAGTAAATCAAGCTTCTGTGAAATCAAACTGTCCACTTAGGAAGCAACACTGATTGACAGACAATTTCACATGCTCTTGTGCAAATGGAATAGTTGTGCAAATGAAATATTCAATGAGAATATTTCATTCATTCAAATCTAGGATATGTTATTTGAGTGTTCTTTATTTTTTTGAGCAGTATATATTCTATCTGCATTGAATGGATTATTTATTTATTTTTCTGAATATGTGAGGAGTGTTTCACCTGTTCTGGCCTCAGATCTCTGGAGAATTGAGGTTTTCCTGTGCAGTGGAGGGCACACGTGTTCTTTTTTAATTGTGTCAAGAAATCACCCGAACAGAGGGTAAGATCTTTTTGAGGTAGGCTTCAATAAAACTCTATCTCAAGGACACGGAAAAACTTAAAACACTTCAAGTGCAAGTCATTCTTCTGACTTCGGTAGGACTTGACTTCCCTGCCAAATGTACAATTTCAAACATTGCTGAATCAAGCAAACTCTTCCATGGCCACCGGTCATACTAAACGGAGCTTCTTTTACTTTATTTTTTACAAATTTCAAGCAACCCGGATAAGAGCCAGCTATCCTAGGAGACATCTCGAAGCCGCCCCCGTCGGGTGGTGGTGGTGGGGAAAGAGATCCAGCAATTTCAAGTGTTTCAGACAGGGTGCGTTTAGGGGCAGAGTTGGATCCCCCAACCGCTGAGCCTCTTTGGATCCCCTCCCTACATCGCCCCTCCACTCCCGTCCAAAAGCCGCCGCCTCATCCCGCCCGAGCAGTTTTGGCGGGCTGCACTTTTCGCGCGCCGACTCCCCCCGTTCCCCCCCCCTCCCATCTCCGCTTTCTCCTTCCTATTCCGTTCAAACGTTGTTCTCTCACTCAAGTCCTGCCAACTTGGAGCCGCGAAAGTAGCGGGAGGGAAGAGGTGGAGTGCAAGCGCCAAAGACACGCTCCTCCTCCTCCCTCTTCTCCCCCTCACCACTTTTCCCCTCCCCCACTTTTCCCTTTCTTTCTTGCTGCGCCTGTTTGTACTTTAGCTGATCCACTAATCCCCTGAGAAAGCCTATTTGCAGCGAAGAGTATCTGTAGGGGGCGAGGCCGGTCCATGTGGGTTTGTGTCATTGGTTTGTAAAGAGAGAGACCCCGCCTATTGCCCAAAAAGAAAAGAGGGGGGGGAGAGACCAAGACCCTACCTCTCTCTCTCTCTTTTCTAGCTATTCAACACAGCGGAGAAGGAAGAAGCGGAGGCTAGAGGGGGGGGAAAATCACCTCTCCCTCCTTCCCCTCCCTCCCTTATTTTGGTTATTTGATTTTTGCTGGATCAGCACCAGCCGGAGACTTTTTCTAATCCACCCCCCCCTCAGAAAACGAACGGGGGATTCCAAGTTGCTATTACGTTTCCTACACACACACACCCTCCTCATCCATCCTCACTTGGAGTAGCAGCGGAAGCTTTTCTGGCCAAGGCGGCAAGGATTAAGTTTTTGTGTGGTGCGTGTGCGCGCGCGGGTGTGTGTGTGTTATTTATTTATTTTTTTAAAAAAGAAAGGTGGCTATAGCAAAAGCAGCCGGAGGCCCGCCGCGGCCACCACCGATCGATCAAGAAAAGGGGGAAAAGATGCAACAACGCTGAGAGCCCAGGCGTCGCCTTGAGCTTCAGCCCAGGCCGGGCGGGAGGGCTGCTGCTCCCGGTAGACCTCCACGATCTGACGACGAGGTAAGGAAGCGGGGCGAACGAGCGGGCAAAAGCGAGATTCTTGGCTCGGGCGGCGGGGCTCGATGTCTCTCTTTCCACCCTGCTCTGGAAATGCGCGTGTGCCCGTCCTAGTAGTGTCCATGTGTTTTCGCTTCACTGCGCCATCCAGAAAAGGGAAGTCGGCGGGGGTGGGGGAGGAAAGGACGGCGGAGGGAAGCGGGAAGTGCGAGGACATCTTTGGTTACACATCTCGCCTCCCGTGGTGGGAAGCTCTCGTTCGGTCTGGATAAGACCTTTCCCGGCCCATTCCAAGTCGCCCCCGGGATGTGAACGGAGCGATCGTGTGTGTACCCGTGTGTGTTTTTAATGCCACCCACACCCCTTCCATCTACTTGGCGCCGATCGTGCAGAAAGGTGTGCAGGATTTGCGGAAAAGGCTTTCGGATCCAGCGCGCGCAGTTCAGCTTCTGTGTGTGTGTGTGTGTGTTGTGTGGGTTTGGGTTTGTGTCCCGCCCTCCCACTTTTTCGGATAAGATGCCCACCCACCCCTCCCGATTTATTTTTTGACACGGCTAGCGGGGATGGCGCTGGCCTTTAAAAAAAGGAGCCGGGCGGGCTTTGGCGAAAGGAAGCGACTTGAGAGAGTCGGGGGGGGGGGGCTCCTCGCCCATCCTTCCCAGACAACCCCCACCTCAAAAAGAGTGTTTTTGTCGCTGCTTCGGAGAAACAAGCGGGCGGGGACAGATAATAAGTTGCTGCTCTTCTTTCCCATCCATCCATTAAAACAAAAAAAAAAAACAAACCGCCCAAGCGAGCCCTCGCTTCCCTTCCCCGCTCCGGCCGAGGGAAAGAAGTGAGAGACGTTAAATGAGGTGAAGTGGAAGTCTTTTGTTTTGCTGGGCTCCGCATTGTTTACTTAGGACGGAGTGTGATGGACAACATCTGCCAGCAGATTAGTAGGGTAGGAACCCAGGCTGCCAAAGTCTCGGCCAAGACAACGGAGGAGGGAAGGGGGGGGCGGTATCGAGGGAGGGGAGCCGGCACAGCGACCCTTTCCGCCCAGAGCTTTTAGCTCGGAAAGTGCCTCTTTCCTGAGGCGACGGGGGAAGCGACTTCTTCCCTGGCGCGCTTCTCATCCCCCCCCCCCCCCCAGCCGTTGTAGTTTGCAGGCGAGCCGAAGAAAGTTTTTCTTCCTGCCGCTGGAAGTCGGTCGCCAGGAGGCGAAGGAGCGATGGCAAAGCCAGGCCGGGTGGGTGTGATCGGTCTGAGCCCGGGAGCTTCGCCCGCCCTTTCGGAAACTCCTTTCGGACTTGCAATGGAGCTTGATGGGGGGGGGGGAGCTCGCTGCTCCGGTGGGGGGGGGGGGGGAAGCTGCGCTAAGAGCCGCATCGGAGCAGTTTCCAAGCCCTCTAGCGAAGGTGGGATCCGGTAACGTTGCTAGAGAAATCCGGAGACCCGGGAAAGGAGAACCGGGGCCGGTGGGGGTGGATCCGGGCCCCGCCGCCTGCGATTCCAGCCCTGCCGCCCCCCCCCCTACTCCCGGGAACGCCGTTCTTTAAGAGCCCGGTTTCATTGTGACGTTTGCAAAGTGGGCTTGCAGCTGTTTTGTTTTATTGCCCCGCCTGGAAAAGCAGTGTGCGTTATTTTTATTTTCATTTTGCTGTCCGAGAGAGAGAGAGAGACCCATCTTGGGTTGCTTTTTTAGTTTTGCTCCTAAAGAAACTGATTGATTTTTTTTAGTTTTGCTCCTATATTTTTTTAAACGACCCCCCTCCCCTTTTCGAGCTGGAGAGATGACGACGTTTGGGTGACAATATTCACAATAATTGCTGCGTTACATATTGGGGGGTGGGGTGGGGAAGCGGGTTTGGCGTTGGAACACTTTATATTTGCCGCGATCTCCTCCCCTCCCCACCCCTTTTGGTCTTCTCCCCCGTGTTGGAACCCACCGCGTCGGAGTAAATGGAAAATTGAAGTGCTGCCTTTTCAGGAATGAAATGGCTGATCGTCTTTGAATAGGTGTTGCCATCTACACGGATAAACAAGAGAAACATCGCGGAGTAAATCAGCTCCTTGGCAACTCCGCTGGACCCGGGATTTTTCTATCGCTGTGATATTGATCAGGCGAAGAGTGTTTTCCCACTTTAACTGACTGACCCTTTTTTTTCTTGGAAAGGCCTTAGATTTTGTTACCCTGCACAAAAACACTTTTTGTTACCAAATAATTCAAATAGAACCCCAAGTTGCATCTTTTTTGCAAAAGATACCAGTCTGACTGCTCTTTATACTCTTTTGCAGTTTGCAAGGATTAAAATTCAGCATCTAAATAAAACATTACAAACCATCTCTTTCCAGAAAGTGGCCATATAATTGTGTTAATAAAAAAGGTGATAGTTTCACTGGAAGTGTAGGGTGTTTTTGACCCAGACTGACAGGTGGTCACGAAAGCCTTGCTTTGTTTTCAGGAAAAACAGAATTCAGGATTTAGTTAAGAATTTCAATTTGTCAGGATTGTCTTACAATCTGCATTACATAAGGAAGGAAGACATTTTTTTTGAAAATTGATTATTTTAAAACATCCTTCTGATTGCCTTTAAAGTTGCTGACAAACAATAAATATGCATAGCAGTAATGAAGGCACTCTAATTATGTATTCTGAAAAAAGTATAACATGGAAAAATAAAAGAAAGCAACAGTTAACTGAGTTTGCTGAATAACCTCTTTTTCTGCCTAGAAAGTTTGTGAGATGATGATAGAAAACCTAATAAGATTAAGTGTGAGACATTAAGTGTGGGGTGTGATTTAGCCAATTAACTACACTTATATATTCTTCCATATTTCGTAATTGGCTATAAAACAGTAGGACAAGAGATTAATTGGTATTGCTGTTGAGAAACATTTGGGAAAAATAGAAAGTAAAATGAACATTATTATGTAAGAATCAAGCAAATTTTTTTCATTGATGTTGCTGAGGCAGGAAGTTTAATCAGTTGATTCCAAGCAGTGAAAGATTATTTTAGTAGATCTTGATGGTATCCCTGGTATATTTGTGCCAATAAACAATGGTTCTAAAAAACAGTTTTTACAAATTACACTTATGAATGATTTTATTTAATAAGCCAAGTTATGGTGATATATAAAATGTGCCTTAAGTAGTCTGAAATTGTTTCAGTTGATTGTGGTTCAGGAGTACAGATGTACATTTGTTTTTTTATGTTTTTCAGATGTTGTAATAGGCTAGAGCAGATTTTCCAAAGATCAGTGCCACTTCATTCATCAGGAAAGAATCTAATCTACTTCAACAATTGTGCAAACATACTTTTCAAAAGCAATGCTGCAATGATTTTTGACTTTGTATCAAATTACACATTTTTTTAAAAAAATAGGTTGTAGGAGTTGTGGTCATTCTTGTATTGAGGTAGAATAGTGTTTGCTTAGTATCTTATTAAATAAAACTATTACCAGTAGTTCATGGTGCAGATTAGAATTTGTGGCACAGTAAAAAATAATCTTAAAAAACTTAAAAGTTTCCAGGAACATAACCTGGAAAATGATACGGCTTCTTATCTTTAAAGTTAGGGACTTTTATCCCTAACTTTATCAAAAAGTTCTGTAAATAAGAGCAGTTTGATTGTGCAATCAGTAACACATAGAAAATTGCTTATTTGATATATACCAAAGCTTTGTTCAAAAGGCTACCGATATAGAGTGGGCACAGTTGCTACAATAAATGATTATGTTGAAATTCATATATTTTTGCTACAGATTATTTGTGACTGATAGCATCTGGAGAAGGAAAAACTTTACAGCAGGTTATGTTGTGGAAGATTAGTTCATATGATGGAATTTAAATATTTACAGGATGCTGCACAGTGTTCCTTCGATTTTCGCAGGGGCTGTGTTCCGAGACCTCCCGCGAAAGTCGAATTTCCGCGAAGTAGAGATGTGGAAGTAAATACACTATTTTTGGCTATGAAGAGTATCACAAGCCTTCCCTTAGCAATTTAAACCCCTAAATTGCAATTTCCCATTCCCTTAGCAACCATTTAGATTATTACAGTACTTACCATGTTTATTTACTAAAGTTTATTAAAAGAATATTTATTAAAGGCAGACAAAAGTTTGGCAATGACATATGACATCATCGGGCGGGAAAAACAGTGGTATAGGGGGGAAACCCACGAAGTATTTTTTAATTAATATTTTTGAAAAACCGTGGTACCCATTTGAACCTGCGAAAATCGAGGGAACCCTAGTTTCAAAAATGATTTTTTGATTTTGAAACTAAGGATATAGTACTATATTCATAAAACAATACAACTGAATACAGTATTAGTTAACCTGGATCATAAGTTCCAATTGGGTTAAATGCATCCTATAGTAAGTACTGCAGCTGCTTTGAAAAGATTATTTACATGTCACTTTCCATCACCCTGATTGCTTTTTGAATTCTAAAATCTAGTTAACCTAACTACCATCCTTCGTACAGTGCTGGTGCCTACAACACATGAAGTTTTAGCTAGCAATCAGCCTTAATCATTGCATGAATACTTTGGAGTTTATAGTATTTTTGATGAGTACAAACCTGCTTGAAGTCTGTTAGGGTTATCTGAACTCTGCATATCTTTTTAAAACAAATAAACCAGGAAATAAATAAATAAATAAATAAATAAAAGGAAGAGGAAACCTGCATGGGAACTTTCTCTTGTTAATAAGCAGCTATGTGGATGGTGACCTTGGGGTTAAAGGTTAGAAAGAAAAGGTTTCAGTAACAGCTTAGCTGTCACAGAGGTTCTTTCTAACAAGTTTAAGGGACGCTCTCTGAAATGCTGCTTTCTCCATGCCTCTTCATAAAACTATTAATCATAACAATTTGCTTCACCATACTGTATAGACTGCAACTTTAGAATAGAATAGAATAGAATAGAAAATACATATATCTGCCTGTTTTTTCTTGATCATTTGAAAAGTACAAACTACTGATAGCTGGACAAACTCCGAATGTATGAATATTCTTAAAATAATGGAAATTCAAAACTATTTATGGGTTTGCTTTAAGGGGTGATTGAATCTAGGTGGGATCAGTTAACTAATTCCGATGTCACTTTTGTATTCTTAGTAAATCAGCTTTTAAAAAAATGAAATGAGAATTAGATTCTTATAGAAACTTTGCAATCAACTTTTTGATTTGGACTTTCCCTTTCTGGCATTAGATGTATAGCCTTACAGAACATAAATGGATTTCTTATCAGAGCTGAATTCTTAATGTGTCGAATTCTAAGGAGGTTTACCAATCACTATATGTTACCTGAGCAAGTTTCAATTGAACAACTTTTGCAAAGTGACTTTTTATATAGCTGTAGTGCTGGAGCTACCCTGCACTCTTATGAATTGCTATTGAAAGCCAAGTAATATATTTTATCCTTGCATGTTGCCAAACAGGAGAAAAATAATTAAGAGAACAGTATAAAGATGCCACTAACTTATTTTTAATATTGTCAGTTCACCAGAGAGCTCTTCTTAATATAACATGAATGTCTAGAGTTCCAGTACTAAAACTTCTTCTGTTAAAAACCATCTGCTTAAAAGTACCTTGTTCTGAGCTATGGCTGTAGATGGATAACAGTTCAGATTAAGGTAGGTGAAGATAAATTTCTGTTGGGTGGGGCACTGAAAATATCTTACCAGTAGTTGCCTTTTTAAAAAATGGTTTGAATATATTGACTGATGGCATAAGGCAGGATAATATCATCAAATGTCTGGCACACATGCCATCGGTGATATGTCCAGAAATTATCTTGCAGCCCCAAATCTAAACATATCTGACCTAGTTAGTTAAGAACGTACTTTGATTCATGTTATTTCTGAGGTATTGCTATTGAAAACCATGGAACTTCTGGTAAAAATGCAGTGGGTTCGCTTTATATGCCATTGAAAAGATAAGGTGGCTGAGATTTGGTTCTGACAAATGTAAACTTGATTCCATATTACATAACTTTGGAAAACTTTTAGGATACTACTGATAAGTTTTCTTGAATTAAGAAAAAAATGGGATAGAGTAGAAACATACTGTTCTGACTAATTTTCTTTTAACACACCAAGGCAGAAGTTGACTGAGTGCTCCTTCCTGCTTGCTAGAGAACTAAAAATCTCAGCAACTCAGCAACAACCAGGCTAAAGACACCCCCTTACCGAAAACAACTATTTTTTCAGATGAATTGCTAACATATAGCTTAAATTTGCCTTTTGTCACTATGTATGATATCTTAGTAATTTGTGGCTCCATATAGAAAAGCAGTAATAGTCAATGCTTTTCTTGCTTTATCTTCTAAATAAACTCTTATTTATCATGGATAACTATGCAGTCAGATGCTCACGATTTTGGTTGATTTTTCTAATGATGTCTTTCTGTCATATCAGCTTGCCAGTTTTAGATTCACATTGCCAGTGTTATAGCTCAAACCAAAGTGGACCTGACTTAAAAACTTCTTTCATTCTAGGTATCTATAAAGAGTTGTTTTATGATGAGGAAAATCCATTTTGTGAGTTGACCCTAGGTTGACTATTTATTGGAATTATTTAAATCAAAATCTAAATTCCTACCCTAAGTGGGAGGTTGGGCTTAATGTAAGAAAACTATTCCTTACAACGCCTAACATTCAGTAATATCTAGCCTTGGTTCAGGAGTCATGCTGGGATTTAAAAAGTTAATGGTATTGGTAGATTTTTTAAAAAAAATCTGCCATTTTTCTTAGGAGATGTTGAAATGGGAACTTTTCCTTTTCAAAGACCAAATGCCTCTATTACTTCAAATTCATGTTAGCTTGGCTGCAGCACTGTCTAATAATTGTGGCTCTTTGCTTGCAGTAACATTTATTTATTTATTAATCACATTTATATGGCCGCTGAGAGTTGCTTTTTATGAGATGGACAGCCATATTAGTATGATTAATAAATAAACGAATAAACATCATAGTTTAATAGGCCCCCAAATCCCTCTATGCTAAGCAAATATATGGAAAGGAGACCTATAAAAAATTGTGAATATAATGAGAAATATGATATGTGCAGATTCAACATTGCTGTGAACAATTCATTACTTTGTTACATACAACTCACATTTCTTTAAAAAAAGCTAGTGCAATATTATGTTATAGTGAAATATGTATAGAAAAAAGACATTTATTTTTTAGCTGCTCTTTCAACTCTTCTGCTAAGCATTTTATTGCATTATATAGATCTACACCAGTTCAATGTCTTTTTTGCTACTTAACCAAGGTTGTCCTTATTTTTTCTTGGTAAAAGTAATTAAAACTCTGAAATCTTCCATATTAAAATTATTCAGTTGGGCTTTTCCAAGTTGTTTACTTTTTCTTTCATCCTTCCTCTTCAGTTCTGTTGTCAACCTGTTGCATTGGATCACCACTTTTTGCATCTTCCAGAGCCTTTCTTAATTGTACCATTAAAAGCTACCGAGAATTGCAGTGTTCCCTTGTTTTAAGGCTTATTTTATAAGTGGGTGCCTTATATGATCGCAATTTTTTTTCCTGATATCCTCAAAAGACAAGAATTGTGAGGAAATCCTGGGTCACCCACTTTTGTGACATAGCTTTTGTCGCTTATGAGATGTCCTATTGTACACTGCTATCTTAATGCATTGAAAATTAAGAGAAGTATGATATCGTAGGAGAGCCAGTTTGATATAGCGGTTAAAGAATCGGGCTAGAAACTGAGAGATTGTGAGATATAGTTACGATCGCGTAGTGCATAAGGCAAAACTACATCTTGCAATCTGACCTTAGAGCTACTCACTCTCCTAAGTCCCAGGAAGTAGGCAATGGCAAACCATTTCCAAGCTAAAAAAAAAATTAGGGACTTATCAGGCAACTGCCAGGTCTCTAGATTGACTTAAAACTACCCCCCCACCCAAAGAAAGAAAAGAAAAGTGTCCCAGCCAGCTAAAACTTGTTTGGTTTTATCATCCCTTCATAAACTTCTTGATTCTGGTTGAAAATCCTTTGCTATCTCCCTTGTGGTATTATTGCACAGTTGGATAATGCTACTTTTGTGGAATGTGTCAAAGGTGCTTTGGTAATCAAGTGCAAAATTCTGATACTATGGGTGTACATTAATAGCCCTTTTCACTATTAAAAAAATAGGAGGACAGCTTATGAGCTTCACAAACTTAATGACTCCATGGGATCTTTGGGAGTTCACAATGGAAAACAGCTGGAGATGGGGCATTTTTGGCATTATTTTGACATATGAAAATATATATGCCTCTGATAGAGTTATGTCATTTCTTTCTTTCTAGGATCAAAAAGTAATTTAACAATGATTTTCTCAATTAGGTTAGCTAGATTAA
Organism: Erythrolamprus reginae; assembly: GCF_031021105.1. Classification (NCBI taxonomy): domain Eukaryota; kingdom Metazoa; phylum Chordata; class Lepidosauria; order Squamata; family Dipsadidae; genus Erythrolamprus; species Erythrolamprus reginae. Next base: position 47,469,687 of record NC_091954.1, read on the forward strand.
AACAAAGCAAAACACATTTAGTTGGTTAAACACATGTTGTGAATTAATCACCATTACAGAATAACATGACATTAGAGCTGGCCAGGTTCACTTTTTTGTGTTTGTATTATGCATAGGTACCTCCTTATATAAATTATAACTCTCTTAATATTGATAATGATTCCAACTTTTACTAATATTAATATTAAAATACTAAGTTTAAAATACTGTCACATATTCTCTTTAGGTGTTTATAAAATATAGTTTTTATTGCTTAACTATCTGGATTTTTTTAAAATTTGAAAATTATTTAAACTAATATGTCAAAAATGTGAGATCTTCTGAAATGGCAGTGATTATTGAATTTTAAAATTATTTTACTGGAGTTATGGACAGGAGAAAACACAGGTTGTTCAGACATGCGAACCAGTGTGGCAGTCTTCATAAAACAGTTTTGTGTTAATTTCTGTACATTTCTAGTTGCTCAGATTGTGATTTTTTAAAGCAGCCATCCTTCTCCAAAGGATGAACATCCATCATATTACATTCTGGACACACAGTGACAAAGAAAATAGTAAAGATTGTGCTTTGCATTTTGGATAGTGTCTATATATATTGTCAAGCATTGCTGTTTGGAGTTACTTGAAAAGTGATAGAAAAAGTGTTGAGCAAATTACGGAAATGTGTATTTTCTCAGATGATAGTTCTGTGAATAAATTTTGTGCTGCCTGATTTAAACTTTCAAATAAGCAGCATTTTGATTTGTCATTCAGTTTGGAAACTCTGTAGTGCCAAGGGTAATCTTGTGAAAACACTGCACTTGATTGAAAACACAAGTTTAAAATTGAGGTCACTTAACTGTAATAGAATGGTGTTCTAGCAGAACAAAATTTAAAGCATGTTTGTGCATGAGTCACATTGTACATAGTGCTTTCTTAAGCCAAAAGAAGAGCTTTATCTTTGAAGGTGCTTGGTTTGGATTCTGCAGTTGCAGGAATTCAGTAATATTTTTTGTGAATTGAAACTAGCTTGTTAAGGTTAGCATTCCTGTTACCTCATTTGCTGATGTACTTCTAGCAATAAATTGTTATTCTCTTTGGCTTCTGGTTATTAAAAAACCTGCAGCATAACAATATGAATCAAGATACCTTGTTTCAGGGTTCCTTCAGAATTTGTCTAGAATTCTCTGGATAGCATTATCCATGGTATTTTTTTGTCTTGGTGCTGCTGCCTTATAATATGGGAGAGTTAACAATCTTGTAAAGTACTAGTATTATTATGCTAAAGCTAGATAAGACTTGTGATTTTGAAGAAACTGCTATTATTCTTAAACTGCTGTAGTAAAAAAAGACAACTTAAAAGTATGGTGAAGATTAATGACCTGTCCCTGAGATCTAGCTAACTTAGATGTAAAAAGAATTGAGTAAGGGATTTAAGAAGAGGCGATGATCAGGTCCAGCAAATCTTTGAATTTATTAGAAGAAGAAAAACGTGTTTCCTTTCTGACTAGCAATCCATATTCCAGTTGCCATGACCACATCAGAAGGCACAAATGTCTTCTAGCTACTTCTGATTCCAGCATCTTGCTGCACAACTAGTGAAATACGACACTGTATGTTTGCATATGTTGACATTAAAACCAGCCTAAACTTTTTTTTAGTTTTGGCCCAGGATGATTTTAGAAAACAATTGAATTATATACAGCAAAGTGCAAGTTTTTTTTAAAAAAAATAGAAGCACAGTTTTTAAAAAAACCCATGAATTATGTTATTCCTGTAAGTAGCATTATCACTGATAATGCACTGTAATTATATTTTGGGTATATATCAAATAAGCAAATAGATTTTAAATGAGGATGAGGGGATAATCTCTTCAGAGGATTGAAGAAAAACATTACAGAATGCAAAACCAAATAAACTGTAAGAGATGCCAAAGTGTGCTGTAGATGTTGTTATAACTTGAAAAATTAGTGTTGTGCCAATACAATTGGCAATGTTCCTATTGAATATACTTAGAAGCCTTTCTTGGAGCTTTTCAAGAAAATAATCATTGGTTATAATTTGTCATGTTGACATTAAAATAAATGTTATTTAAATTCATGTAGAAATCCTATAGGGCAGTGATGGCGAACCTTTGTTCCCTTGGGTGCCCAAAGAGCGTAGGCGTGTGCTATTGCACATTCACGAGTGCCCGCACCCATAATTCAATACCTGGGGAGGGTGAAAACAGCTTCCCCGCCCTCTAGAGGCCAGAAACAGCCTGTTTCCCAACTTCTGGTGGGCCCAATAGGCTCATGTTTCACCCTACCCAGTCCAAAAGCTTCCCTGGAGCCAGAGGAAGGTAAAATACCCTTCCCCCATCCTCCCGGAGACTCTTTGGATGCCAAAAACAGCCCCAGACCCTATGTGCAAGTAAAAAAATCAGCTGGCCAGCATACACATGCACGTTGGAGCTGAACTAGGCAATAGCTCATGTGCCAGCAGATATGGCTCCGTGTGGCACCTGTGGCACCTGTGCCATAGGTTCGCCATCACTGCTATAGGGTAATGACAGAGCAATGATAATCTGTACCATTTCTACTCCTAGACTCCTTCTGTTTTTCTTCACCATTTGAAATGTGGGTTATAATACAACCTGGTCTTACCTAGATAAGTGCTGGGAAATTAGATATTTTCAATCAAGTATCCATTTCAAAATTCAGATATTTAATTGTGTGTATTTTTGTACATAGACACAATTGTTTTGAACATGAAATCTGGCCAGGACCTTTATTTTGTCTATTTGATTAAAATCTACATTTAAAATCTTCATCCTATTAAAATAAAGGTTTTTAAACCTTTCTCCTAAGACTGAAAGAAAATATCATGGGTAATGCTATCCAAAGAATTCCAGAGGAATTCTAATAGAATTCTGAAACCCGGATATCTTGACTCATCATTGTTATGCTACAGTTCTTCTTTAATAAGAAATATGAAAACCAGAAGCCAAAGGGAATAACAATCACTTCCTAGAAATACATCAGCAAATGAGGTAAGAGGAATGCCAACTATGAATTAATAAGCAGGCTGTATAGGTCTATTGGCTGTTAGCTGTCTAGATGTGATTGAGTCTTCATCCAGCATGAGGGGAAGCATGGAGGATGTTGAAAATTGTGGCATAACAACCCTGAGACAGAAAACAGTTTCTGAAGAAATTGGGTATTTGGCAAGTCACTGATGACATCTAAAAATTAAAATCTGGCAATGAATAAGAAAAATATTCATTATATACTATTACAGAGTACAGTTATATGTGATATATAGTTGTACCATATGCTTGGAACCTAGCATCTGAATCTTCATCTAAAGGGAAAGGTGTCTACCACAGGGGTCGACAAAGTTGTTCAGAATCTAGGAGCCAGCCAAAAAATTTAGGAGCCAGAATTTTTTTTAAGCAAACTTGTTTTTTTGCCGAGTCTCCACCTGACATCGCTTTCACCCCCTCTGTCTCCTCCTTCCTCTCTCATCTCTTTCCTTCCTCTCCCTCCCTTTCTCTCTTTCCTTTCTCTCCCTTTCTGTCTATCCTTTCTATCTCTCACCCCTTCTCCCTCTTTCATTCCCTTTCTCTCCCTCCCTTTCTCTCTCATTCCTTTCTCTCCCTCTTTCCTTCCTATCTCTCTTTCTTTTTCTCCTTCCTTCATATCTTCTTTCTCTCCCCCTTCCTCCCTCTTTCCTTTCTCCCCCTCCCTTTCTCTTCCTTTTTCTCTATCCTTTCTACTTCTTACTCTTTCTTTCTCTCCCTCCTTCATTCAATTTTCTCTCCCTCCCTTTCTCTCCCTTTCTCTCTCTTTCCTTTCTCTCCCTCCCTTTCTCTTCCTTTTTCTCTATCCTTTCTACTTCTTACTCTTTCTTTCTCTCCCTCCTTCATTCAATTTTCTCTCCCCCCCTTCCTCCCTCTTTCCTTTCTCCCCCTCCCTTTCTCTTCCTTTTTCTCTATCCTTTCTGCTTCTTACTCTTTCTTTCTCTCCCTCCTTCATTCAAATTTCTCTCCCTCCCTTACTCTCTCTTTCCTTTCTCTCCCTCCCTTGTTCTCCCCTGGGGCTGCCTGTGCCTGCCCTGCACCACCCAACACGGACGGACAGCCCCCGGTCGTCGGTTCGTCGCCCCCCACCCCCCCACGGAGGGAGATCAGGCTGGCGAGGGCGGTAGAACTACGTCACCAGCCACTGGAGGGAGATCGGGCTGGCGGGGGCGGCGAATCCACCTCCCCAGCCGCGCGGAGGGAAATCCGGTAGGCGGGCGGGTGGCCGCGGCTCCCTGCGCGCCCCTGGAAAAGCGTACAGGGAACGGTGCCCGGGGCCGCTTTAGCCGCCCCCCCGCTCCCCCCGCCATCTCCCCGCGACTGCCTGTGCCGCTGCAGCCGCGGGCCCCCCCCGCTCCCACCGCCAGTGCCCTCCCGCCGGGCCCCAAAGGACACTTGCCGATGGCGACAGGGAACCTTCAGCTGGGCGGGCGCTGCCGTGCCGGTGCCTCCGACCTCCCGGTTCCTGCTCGATGCCGCGGTTTCTGGCGCTCTCCTGCTGGGCTCCAAAGAAGGAAGGCGGGAAAAAGGCGCGAAGAATGGAGCTCTCCTTCCTGCCTGCCTTCTTTGGGACCCAGCAGGAGAGCGCCAGAAACCCCGGCATCGGGCAGGAGCGGAGAGGTCAGAGGCACCGCAGCGCCCTGCCCAGGCGGCTCTAGGCGCCAGACAACATTTTCTAGGCGCCACTGGCGACCAGGCGCCTGGGTTTGTCGAACCTTGGTCTACCAATACCTAGAACTTGAGGACTTTTCCTGAAAAAGGCAGTCACAAAAATAAAAGAAAAATAGTTTGTTACTGTGGATCTAAGTATTGTTAGATACTAGATTGCTATGAATCTAGCCAATATTTTCAAAATTACCTTGCTTTATTTGGAACACTCTTTCCACTCTATTCAAATCTTTTAATATCTCAGTCGTACTCAAAAACATATATTTGGAATTGTTTTGTGGGCACTCAGGCTTGTTATAACCTTGCAGCTTTCTTTGATCTAGCCTTTAAATTTGTAAATATTGAACTTAATCTTGAATTTTTTCCCCTAGCTTTTTGGGGCATAGCTATACAGTATAGAAAAAATAAATAAAATTTTGTGCCTAAAGGTAGTCCTTGATTAAAAACCATAATTGAACCCAGAATTACAGGCATAGTTGTTGCGGTCAGAAGCTGAGGCATCACATAAATGGAGCAATTTGTCATCATTTTTTGCAGCAATTGTTAAGCAAACACCATGTTGCTAAGTGAATCAGTTTTCCCAGTGAATGTTCTTTGCAAAAACTGAAAGTACTGTAAATGTAGTGTAGGGTAGTGATTTCTGACAGTCTCAAAATGGGTGAGCAGTGTGGTCGGGCAGTAGGAAAGGCAAGTAGGATGCTTGGCTGCATAGCTAGAGGTATAACAAGCAGGAAGAGGGAGATTGTGATCCCCTTATATAGAGCGCTGGTGAGACCACATTTGGAGTACTGTGTTCAGTTCTGGAGACCTCACCTACAAAAAGATATTGACAAAATTGAACGGGTCCAAAGACGGGCTACAAGAATGGTGGAAGGTCTGAAGTATAAAACGTATCAGGAAAGACTTAATGAACTCAATCTGTATAGTCTGGAAGACAGAAGGAAAAGGGGGGACATGATCGAAACATTTAAATATGTTAAAGGGTTAAATAGGGTTCAGGAGGGAAGTGTTTTTAACAGGAAAGTGAACACAAGAACAAGGGGACACAATCTGAAGTTAGTTGGGGGAAAGATCAAAGGCAACCTGAGAAAGTATTATTTTACTGAAAGAGTAGTAGATCCTTGGAACAAACTTCCAGCAGACGTGGTTGGTAAATCCACAGTAACCGAATTTAAACATGCCTGGGATAAACATATATCCATTGTAAGATAAAATACAGGAAATAGTAAAAGGGCAGACTAGATGGACCATGGGGTCTTTTTCTGCCGTCAGTCTTCTATGTTTCTATGTTTCTATGTTTCTATGTTTCTAAATGCCAGAAACATGAAAAATGTTGCTAATCATGGATCTGGAATGTTTATGATAACCATAAAGATCAGTTAGTTGTCAAGTGCTCAAAATGTGATCATGTGACTAGGAGAGGGAGTTGTGTGGCTGTTGTAATTCCAAAAATCATCATCAGTAGGTTGTTTGGGGGGATGTGTAACGTAGAGCATTGTAACGTGGAACTCTCTTGTAACTTGGAGCATTAAATTATTGATTATAACTTGAACACTGTTGTTAAAACACTGGTTAATCTGTCTCCTAGGTTTGAATGTAACTAATCCAGTTTAATAATTTCTGTTAAGACTACAGGTCTGTAGCTTGTTAATTAAACAAACAGTAATCTGATTCTAAAGATCCTTTTGCCTGAGGAAAGCCAGCTAATTTTCACTTATATTGTTCTATTATATTTTCATTGGCCTTATTGCAACAATTGAGACTATAATCACCCAAAATTGTAGTATTACATTTTAGTAGCATCTGATGTAAAGCATCATAAAACAGACAAACACAAAACCTTTTCTTTATACCATAAATTATTAAAGAATGTTGGTTTTTTGTGGGAGGAATCACAGATATTAGCATTTGTATGCCACCCCGAATCTTCAGAGAAGGATGGCATACAAATCTAATAAATAATAATAATAATACTTACCACTTAGACTTATATACCGCTTCACAGTGCTTTACAGCTCTCTCTAAGTGGTTTACAGAGAGTAAGCATATTGCACCCAACAATCTGGGTCTTCATTTTACTCACCTTGGAAAGATGGAAGGCTGAGTCAACCCTGAGCCCCGTGAGATTTGAACTAGTAAACTATAGCTAGCAGAAGCAGCTTGTAGCACTGCACTTTCTAGTCATGTTATTGTGCCCTTTCTTCTTGTGTAAAAGGAAATATCAAACTTTGTCCAGCTATTTGGCATTGGAACTATATTACAGGGTGACCATCTCTTAATGAGCAACTTATGCTACAATGGGTGGTGTAGAAGAACAGTGAGCATAAGATGTTGTGCAATTATATGTATTCACCAGGAATTGTGAGTATTTAGTCTTTTGAAATAAAATTTACCACTCTATTTGGTAGCTATCTGTGACGGGCATCACTCCCAGTCTGTCTTTAATTTCTTCAGTGCTGTCTCTGTACTATTTCCATTTCTGTCCCATTCTCTTCTTTTCTTAACATGTCTTTTTAATATGCTAAAAAGTTGAGAATCCACTGCTTAAGTAATTTCAGAATACAAAAGTTTTTTTGCAAGGTTAGACCATCTGGTAACCCTCTGGTCTATGAATCAGATCTGCTGCAGCCAATAGCAGTGATGCCCTAGGGATTATATAGGACTGAGAGTCCCAGTATCCAGACGGTGCCATATCACTGATGTATGACATCTTTCTTGACCATGTGTAATATAAAGATAGGTTGGAAGGATGATTGATAATATTTATTTTTGTAAATAACACAGATAATATAGGAAGCATTCTGACAGTTGATGCATGTGGTCTGCAAATTCTGTTTTTGCCTTTCCAGTCAGATTTCTTGGCTGCAACAATGTCTTACCCAGTTTTTATCTCCATGTTTCAGAGATCTGTAATCCTTGCATCTAAAGAAATGTTGCAGGGTCTGTGATGCCAAGTGGTTATCTGCAGTGTTGGGGTGCTCTGTTAGATACATGTGGGCACATGACAATGGGGCACCAAGTTCCCTTGGTTCAGGTGAGGGTTAATTTTGTATTTTTCTATTGTGATTCCTTCTCCCCCATGCTGTTCAGTAGCATAGTCAATATGCCTTATGTAAATTGATTACTGCAGGTTTTTCCTCGAGTCCCCGCATGTTTGATTGTTCAGGAAGCTGGCCGTTAAGCCAATTCTCCTGTAAATTATGTTCCTAATTCCTGCTTCATGGTTCTTGCATTGTTGATGTCCATATTCAGACTATTGCTGTTTCTATTTTAAAAGCTAAGAGGTAATGTGGTAGGGATATCAATATCTTTGTTAGGATACATATATTTGTGCTGTTTGCGTTGTTCAATCCAGACTTCTTGCTGAAGGCAATTATTTTTGTTATCCAGTACAGTCCTGAGGTTTTCACCTTTATTTCCCTTTACTATGAAAGAAAGGCAAGATTGCCAGTTGTCTGTATTGCAGTGTCTCTGCACCAGGTCAGAGTTAAGGGGAGTCAAGCAAATGAAGAATATGTGGTAATGAATGCTAGAAAAAAATATTTTTGTATTATTTGTTATTTGTAATAAAGGAAGACAACATATACTGGTATCAGCTATCCTGGTGAGTGTGTGTGTCTGTCAGTGTTTCTTGGCTTCAGATCTAGCTAATGACAAATTCTGTACATTTTTCTAGCAGCGTGTTTGTGAGAATTCATGTGACACACTGACACACATTGAGAATCAAGGATTCAGCAGGATTGATGTGCTATTTTTACAGGCAGATTTCCCCAAACACCCTTGGCTTTACAACAGGATATAAAATTCTGTGTGTGATATTTGGGAATGTTTGGGAAGAGTGTGAATATCTCTGGAATCTGGGCTACAGTTTGTGCAACATTTGATGTCTGAGTGTAAAAAAGCATAGGCCTCAACTTACATTTACAATTGAGCCCAAAATTTCTGTTGAAACATTTGAGAAGTGAGTTTTGCCCTATTTTACAACCTTTCTTACCACACTTGTTAAGTGAATCACTACAGTTGATTAGTTAGTAACCTGAAGTGACACTGGATTCCACATTGACTTTGCTTGTGAAACACTGGTTTCCCTTTTGATGCAAAAGGGAACCACAGGATCTTGGGACATTGCAACAGTCATAAATATGGACCAGTTGCCAAACATCTGAATTTGGATCAGATGATCATGTGGATGCTGCAAAGATTGTAACTGAAAATCGGTCATAAGACATATTTTTCAGTGCTGCTGTAACTTTGTATGATCACTAAACAAACTGTTGTAAATTGAGGACTACCTGTATTAATTCTTTCAAGATCCAATGGAATATATTATATATAAATTATATTGGAGGTTTGGATAGTATTTGTATCTTTTTGTTAAATTTAATTTGGTATGATTTTTTTCAGTGCTGTTGTAACTTTGAATTGTGACTAAAAGAACACCTGTAAGTCGACTTCCTATGTTTGCTGTTTTACTTTGAATTGTATGGAGGAGCGGCATACAAGTCTAATAAATTATTATTATTATTATTATTATTATTATTATTATTATTATTAGTCATAAGTAGCCTTTTTCTGAAAAAAGTTACTTATGACTATTTTTCACACATCCCCATGGTAACGTAATCAAAATTTGATGCTTGGCAGCTGGTTCATACTTATAACAGTTGTAATGTCCCTGGGGTTATGTGACCATCTTTTGCAACCTTCTGACAAGCAAAGGTTTTTTCCCCAAAAGATTTTCATGATTATTTTTCACATTTACATCAACGGCAGCATCCCCATTGTCACCTGATCAAAATTTGGGCACCTGGCAACTGGAATATATTTATGACTGTTGCACTGTCCCGGTGTGATGTCTTCACCATTTAGACCTTTCCAGATGACCTCTGAGAAATAATGGAGGAAGCCAGATTTGCTTAATGACTGCATGATTCATTTAAGAACAGTGATTTGCCTAACAGCTGTGGCAACAATTGTTGTAAAATGGAGACGCGACTTGCTTTAACTGTCTTGCTCAGCAACATTGGGCCTAATTGTAGTTGTAAGTTGCGGACTATATATTATATACTATATTAGATAGATAATGATAATTTATATAATAAGTATCTAACACCTAAATTATTAGGATTATTTTGTACATCTTTGCTATAATAAGTTGTGCATAAGCTTCAGGCACCCTGGTCAGATGATAACAGGAAATTATGAAAGCACTGAAAATAATATTTTTGATTTGCATTTTTGCCTCCTTAGCACTGTCTTCTTACATTAACTTTTTAATATATCTTCATTTCACTTTGTTAGCAATTTTCACTATGGAAACAAATAAACTATACAACACTAGAAGAACATTATCTCAATGGAATAATTTAAAGTATTCTGTTTGAAGTTTTCTGGAATATTAGTACAAATACCCAGATGAAAATGAGTGTGCTGTGTTAGATTATTCTACGCTGCAGAAAGTTTTGTTTATGGTTTTTTTACTTACACAACATGTTTTAAGCAATTCCCACAGTGATTTGTGCTGGAGTGATAATTTATAGTCTTTCAAATAAGGTACAGAAATAAAGAAAGAATTCCAAGGTTTCAGACTTGAATAAAGATGGGGAAATAAGAGAAAAAGCTCTTTTACCTTCTAGTTCATAAACCAATAATAGAGATCTTTAATTTATGTTTTGCTCTGAGAAAAAGATTGTTGTTTTAATGAATACTATGAAAAAAAATCAGCCCACTGAATTCTCATGTTGCTGGAGAACTGTTGTGTTCTGGTAGCTTGATTGAGATGATAAACTGACAGTTATACTTCCATCTGGGCTAAGGGTAGTGGGTGGCTTGCGGCTTAATTTTGTAACTTCCTATTGGTCTGTTTTCTCCTACAAATTCCTTTAAACTGGAGAGGATAAAATCTTTTCAGTAATGGAGTGGTTGGAGAAAAATATAAACAGTATAAGCAGAAGTGCTAGGAAAGTTCTATGTAGAAAAACTAAGGGATCTTTGAGGAAGACATACTTCAGGTTTTTTCTTTTGTGCAATGTTGGAAAATTGTTTTCTCCCCTCCATTAAGAAATTAAAGTGTATGATCATTTCATATTTAATTTCCTCTCCTGGTTTTGAATCCTCTAATCTGTGGAAGAGGTAAAAGCATATCTTAATCAGGCTGTCTGGAAGCAAAACCTCTTGAAGGCATTTGAATAATGGGGAAAAGGAATCACTCCCTTCCCATCATTCAAGGTATCTATCAACAGAGTAAAAAGTTCCCTAGCATGAAAACATGGGGATAAATTACATCAAGTGGTGAAATTGAAAGCACATGGGATTATTCTATGTAGGAAGAACTGGTTGGTGCTCAGAGTTGGTTAATTTTACATTGGTTTCATCATAGCAATTGAAAAATGTGAACACATCTTTTTACAGACCTCCTATAGATCTAGGAATGAATATTGTCATCATTTTTCTTCCCTGCTAAACCAAGTCACTTTTTTGAGCCCTGTAAAAGCAAAACAAATTACTTCTGACAGAAATCAAGATTTGTTTTTGTTTTGTGTTTTGCTTGAACTTGTGCAAGCAACCAACCTGTCAACCCCGAATTTGGACGGTGATCAGTCGTGTGATGCAGTTTCTCAAAGAATAATGCATTGCTATTGTCAGCAACCAAAATAATCAAAACATAAAAGAGAGCGGAAGAGTGAATGAAAAGCTATCAAGTATCTTGCAGAGATTACAAATAACCTTTTCATCTATCTCTCTCCTCAAATATGAGAGATGGTCTTTACCCACCTTCACTGTCTTATGGTCTTCAGACATTTTGAGGAGTATTTTTCCCCATGACACACAGTACCAAGGGGTGGTAGGAGACAGAACAATGCCTGAATGACACATTTCACAGAGGGTGCCAAAGATTCTTAGATATTTTCAATTTTGATTGCTTTAAATTTGATTTGTTGTTACAACTTTTAAATTGGTATAATAGGTATTGTTTGTAAGTAGTAGAAATGCATGCATTTCTGCCAAATCTTTGATGCAGAGAAGGATGCTAATATATTTGAATGAGGATGCCCAACACATTGGGAATAAACCTGACCATGTATATCGGTATTACCTTCACTGCCTGTGCTGGCAAAGAGTTGGTGGAATGAGACTAGGCAGAAACAGAAGGATGATCCACAATATCGGAATTGAATGACGGAGAGTTTAATCAGCTAGTTAAGCTTGAAGAACTGAGAGTCAAGAAGCAGAATAGGAAACCCATACAAGGAACATAGGTAGAAGCAGTTCTTTAGAACTGGTAGCAGGAATTTCCTCTCGCTCGCTGAACGGAGAATGATGGCCAGCTGACCACGCCCCCAGACCAGCTCTCAGCTCATCTTGTTTTTTAGTTTTTGTTCATGTGCAGAAACCAAGTTTTCAGTACTGCACATGCACGTGCATGGCACACAACACGTGCATACCCACGCGGCACGGGAAGAAGTGAACCAGCAGTAAGATAACTTAGAACCCACCCTGGGTAGAAGGCTGGTATGTTTTTCCCAACATAGTCATTGGAAGCTATGTTTAACTAAACACAGATCCAAGGGAAAAGTTGTTCTGTCCCAGTGATGAGCCCTCCAGGAAATAGACCCCCACACACTGATTTTACAAGATTTAAGCATTTAATTCTAATATTTTTATGAGCATTGAAGTTTGTTTTAAAAGTTCAGAAAATCAAGAAATAAGTCTTTTTGGTACCAACTGTTAATTAGCGTTCCCACAACGACCAGCATCCAAGCAGAAACCAATATTAACAGATCATTTCTTTGATCACACGCTCTCATTCAGACTTACTCTGAGTTGGCAGGAAGCCTGGAGATAATTAGTCCAACTTGCCAGTTTGTAATTCATCATTGAAACAATAATATCCAGGAGAGAACTCTGAATGAACAGCTGGAACATAACGAAAGTTGACTTCCACACTGAATCGTGAAATAACTAAGTCTTAAATAGTCTAAGGGCATGGCCAATTGTTCTACAGATCTATACAGGCAGAGACCTCCTCTTGCTTAACAATTCCTGCCTTCTAGCAGCTCTGCTAGAAGTGCCCTAGCATCAAGGCTCCTCCTCTTCTGAGTCACTTATGTGCACCTCGGGAGGTGCAGAAGGTCCTGGTTGACTTTCAGCCTCTGACATCACATCCTCTCTGATCTCTGAGTCCTCCTCGGAATCGGGTGCCAGATGCACAGACTTATGATACCGTGCCAGAACCGTCTCTTGATCCTCGGGATCCATGACCAGCTGCACGAGATGCAGATGGGCCACAACAAAAGTGTTGTTCTGAATTCTTCTAGGGTTGGAAATTTAATCTAATGAATAAAAATTCAGTTAAATAAAAGTAGCATACTTGGTACTATCTGGACTTAATTATTTGCTTACAGACATTTCATTACCCAACTAGGTAACTTCAGCATGATGATCATCTCACACTGATGATGTTATTACCTAATTGGATAATGAAACTTCCAAGCTCAGCAAGCACCACAAACTCCACAGTTCAGCCCTTAGCTACATATATTCTCTTTCATAAATGACAAGTATTGATAAAAAAAGCTGAGTAGGCAGCTTTTGCTTTGCTTTTTGAAGCAGCTGCCTATGTTTCTGCTGATTTAAATTCTGCCTCTTTCTCAAATATTGGATTGCCTTACCAATTCCTGAGGCTGGTGATGTGACGGTGCGGCCAAGAAAAATTACATACCATGGGATACACTTTTGTCTTCCCTAAAAGTGACTGGAAATTTGGGTGTGTCTTATACTCTGAATGTAGCTATTTGGGTGGGGGGGGAAGCTTTCCCCCCAGCCCTAACTGGGCTAACGATCTTCGCAGCTCTTACCTTGCAGGCTCTTTCATTGTTACTCTGCAAAGAATGTTTTCCAAACCTGTCTTTGCAGGGGGTTTTTTTCACTGTTCTATTTGCTCCAAATGTTTCTTTCCAACCCTAACCAGCTCTTACCGCCTTGCAAGCTCTTTCATTGTTACTTACTCCGAATAAGGTTTTTTAAAGCCCCAACCAGGGGATAAAATAATGTGCTGAATTTATTTGGCTAACATCCAGATTAAGGATGTTGATATGAATATCTGGTAAGCAAATTTTCCCCTATTTTCCTCCCCAAAAGGTAAGGTGCATCTTATACTCCAAAAATATGGTAACTAATTAAATATCTTAACTTTTGTTACTTATTATTTAAGGCAAAGCTCATTGCAAAAAGTTCTGAATTGTTGGTGTGAAGTTTAAAAGTATTTTTTGAATATGCACAAAAAATAAGAATTAACTAATAAAAAGGGTTAAACAGATATTTTTGCATTTAAAATACTTTATTATTTTCTTCCTTGTTTGTACTCACCTGCATGATAATAAGTCTATAAACAATGCAATTTACAAATGAAAAATATTGTTTAAATTTAAAATGAAATCGGCATGTAAATGATCAAATAAAATATATGGCCAGATGTAATGGATCTTAAACCGGTATTTTCCCCAAACCCAGCACAACATAATAAATATTGTATAGTTGTATTCAGATTGAGAAATTGATTAGCTGCATTTTCAGTTTTTTTAAAAAAAACCCAATATAATCACTTTTTTTTTCTTGCTAATGCAAGTCCCTACAGCTTGTGTACAGCTTGGTATGGATCTGCTGTAGTCAATTAGTTCTAAGATTGTAATTGTTTTATAAAATAACTTGTTTCAAAGAATGAACATCTAAATAAGGAAAGATCATGATCTGAATGAAAAACAACTACATTATATTGTCAGGTGGGACTTAAAACTTCAAAGAAGAGGTTTGAAAATTTTTCCTATATTTAATTTTCCTTAAAAGTAAAATAAGATGGATTTGCCATACATTCTTAAAGAAAATCTTTGAGGTTAGTAGGAGGTAAATTAAGGTGGTAGTGGGTTGAGAATCTGTTCTGTCTGGGGAAGTTATCATTTAGCCTTGCTTTACTGTGATTTTTGTTTGTTGTTTTTGTTTTAATTGACAAGATAGGAACTTTTGAAGTCATGGCTCTGACCTATAGATAGTTCCCTCTTTCTTCGAGTGTATTAATTGACCGATCTTTTTTAACTTTTACTTCTGGCATGTCCTACTAGTGTTAGATCATAAATACAACAATGAATTGGACTTTCTTATCTTTAACTTACATTGACCTTTTGTTTTAATAGAAAGTAGATGAAATTTGTTCCCACTATTGTCTGGAGTAACCTTTCTCTAGAAACATGACCTTTGTTTGCTGTTTCTTCCCATGACACCTTATTTCTGCATCATATATTCTCAGAGTTGCCAACATTTCAACTTGAAAATAGATCCTCCTTAAATTTCTCCAGTACAGTAGTCAACTTTTAGATTTTTTGCCACCAAAAAGAAACTAGAAAGATGACTACACTGTTTCTACAACACTATTTATCCTGTGTATTAGTTTATTCTGCAGTAGTGCCATCATCCATTAGTTACAGAACCAAATGAGAATATTTTTTAAATTTTGTTTAAAGTTGCATTTAAAGAAACATTTTTTTTCTTATTATTGCAATTATATCAGAATTCTGTATTCATGTATAAACCTAAGCAAGAACTAAGTACTCTGTTGAAATCTCTCTAGATGTCACTATTCTTATTTCCTCTGGTAGTCTGATGCTGTTTGCAATTTTGGGTTCTATTATTTGGTTTTGTTGACTATTTTGCTGTTAGTGTATTTATTCATAGGTGGAATTCTAAGTGAAATAATGTTCTCCCTCATGTTAGATACTGTATAGCAGCCATGTATGGGTTAATCCTCTTTGGTGATTAATTGGACTGAGCCTGCCAAAGCTTCTTGTGATGTCATTGTTGCTATTCCTTTCCCAGTTTTGTTTTCAGTCACTTTGAGTTGAACGCTAGTGCTAAAGCTCTCTATGCATCCAAACTGTTGGTGTTTTGAGAAACAATTTGACTTTGTTTCATTCCAGTTGTGAGTTCGTTCCATCTGGAGAAGTAATCATTTAGCCTTGCTTTACTTTACTACTGCTTTAGTTGCTGAAGCAATCCAACAAGGCATTTGCAGTAGGCATTCAGAAGGCTCAACAGCAGGACAACTGGCTCCAGGAGATCCCCTACCACCAGAGGGAGCATCAACTGCGAGATGATGAAACAGACTTCGTCCAGGTTGGAGGTCTGTCCTTTGGCAATGTAGTGGATAAGTACCAGGAGGAGGAGAAGGAGAGGGACGGCAGCACTACAGGATTGGAACTATTGGAGGATGAGGAGCCTCAACAAGAACAATCTCTTCCCCATCCATTTATTCAGCCATTACTTCGCAAAGCTCAGATGGCAGCAGGCCCAGTCTCTCCATTTGTGGAGCCTGAGAAGACTCAGAATCAAGACAAGATGGATCCCTTATTCCTGGAACAGAAGACGATGCCAGAGGTCATACCATTGCCTAAGATGTTTGTGGATCTCATTACCCTCTAGTGGTCCCCCATAGGCTCGGGTCCCAACCCATCCGCAGCTGAGAAGCGCCTATTCAACATAGCTCTGGACCTATCCAAGATCTTACAGGAACCTATGTTGGATGCTCCCATTGTGGCTCTATATGCTGCCTCCAATGTTTCGGGGGATCCAGTAGAATCTCTTCGCCTGGAGGATCGCCAGATGGATCTCTCTCCAACATGTCCACCAGTCTGCAGAATGGACAGTCCATGACTCGCCAACCACTTCCCTCTGCCAGATCCTCCTTAATCTGGATCCGGCAGTTATAGGAGAAGATGGCATCCACTGAGAGTTGTGCTTGCAGAGATGTCAACAAGCTGATTGTAGCGGACCAGATCACAGCAGATGAGTCCCTGATGGCAGTTCACTTTGCAGCAAGGTCCTTAGGAACGTCAGTGACCGCTTGCAGACTCCTCTGGCTCAAGAACTGGCAGGAGGATGTCCGCCATAAATGGAAGCTGGTTGTGGCATGTAATAAAGGCAAACATCTGTTTGGCACCTGCCTGGAACCACTGCTTAGCGAAATGGAAGGATCACAAGAAGATACTTCCAGTCACCAGATGGGCCGAGCATCATCCCACGCTTTACCCTAGGTGCCAACCTTATTGAAAAGGTGCCCTTTTTTTTAGCGACCAAGTGAATGACCTCTCGGATAATGAGGCCAACCTACCTGAGCAGCCGGCCTTCGCTGGGTTATTTAAGCCAGCTTTGTTCAGGGGCTTCCAGCAACCCAAGCGCTCCTATAGAGAATCCAACCAGAGGAACTTTAGGCATTCCAAGTGACGCTGCCAGCACAACACCCCTAGGAGGCAGACTTCAGTCCTTCAGCGCCTCCTAGGGGGTTACGTCCTCAGACGCATGGGTCTTCTCCACAGTGTCTCAGGGCCTACGTTTGGAACTTTTCCAGCAGCCACCAAACAGGTTTCTCTCCTGCCCTCTGATCCGCAACCATTCCAAGAGGGACCTTCTGAATCGGGAAATATCACACCTCCTAGAAATACATACTATAGAGAGGGTGCCACACTGGATGGAGGGAACCGGATTCTACTCCGTGGTATTCATTGTTCCCAAGCCATCGGGGGGTTGCAGGCTAATACTGAACTTAAAGCAGTTGAACCTTTTTGTACACTACAGGAGGTTCAAAATGCACTCCCTCCGATCCATTCTGGAGTCGGTGCGCACCGAGGACCTCCTTACTTCGGTGGATTTAAAGGAGGCATATCTACATGTTCCAATACACCCAGACCACCGACAGTACCTCCGTTTTTGTGTGGAGGACAGACACTACCATTACCGTGCGATGCCGTTTGGCCTTTCCTCGGCTCCACGCACCTTTACGAAGCTCCTAGATACCCTGACAGCCAATCTTTGTTCTCAGTCTATCCAGGTAAGGCCTATCTAGATGACATTATTGTTCTATCAAGAAATCCAGCGAAAGCTCGGAAAGATCTATGGGCAACCATCCGACTTCTAGAGGAGACATAGCTTCACCCTCAACGTCCCAAAAAGTCACCTGGAACCCACCACCAGCCTATTACACCTGGGATCAATGAAAGACACTGTCACCAGTATGGTGTATCTCTCACCAGACAGACAATTGAACATCCGAAAGCTGATAACCACCCTCTAAGGCCAGCGCAGGTATCTCTAGCCTTTCTGTCCAAACTACTAGGGACCCTGGTTTCGTGTATCGGCATTGTACCCTGGGCATGTTACCACATTCATCCATTACAGTGGCTGCTACTTCCCCTACCAGAAAAGGAGTATCAGCCATTCATACAAGCAAATCACAGTGGAGAAAAGTGTTCATGCTTCTCTCAAATGGTGGGATTCCGCAGCCCTACGCCAGGACTCTTCATTTCACCAACAAGAACCTACCATCCTTACGACGGATGCCAGTCTTACCGGCCCCATGTGGCACAAGGACTATGGTCTCTGAAGGATCTAACACCGACCAACGTTCTGGAGCTCAGGGCAGTACGACTCGCTTACGAGAACTTGCACCGTTAGTAGTGGGCAAGCAATGTAGCGACCAAGGCTCACCTGAACCATCAGGGAGGGACAAGGTCACACAGGTTAATGGAGGAAACAATTGTGTTGTTCAATTGGGCAGAAGAACGCCTTGCTTCGCTGAAGGCAGAACATATTGTCGGTACGACCAACATACAAGCAGATTGGTTGAGCCGGGCAACGTTGGACCCCAGGGAGTGGCGTTTCGACCCAGATATTCTCCGACCTAGTGGGTCTGTCAGTATCACCTGCATGGAGGATTCCAGATTGACAGGTCTCCCTCAGCCAGGGGGTCATAACCCATCCAGACCCTCAATGGTTCCAGTTAACCATCTGGCACTTGAAGGGGACAGATTGAAGAGACACAGATTACCAGACAAGGTCATCTCCACAATCCAAGCAGCCAGGAGGCCCTCCACGATGAGGATCTACCAATCGACCTGGTCAGCGTTCGTCATTTTCTGTTCCAGAAGAGACATACAATGGCGATCTGCATCACTGATTCCGGTTTTGGAATTTCTTCAAAGCGGTTTGGACAAAGGCTATTTCGTTGTGGCTTCTCTCTCTTAAAATGGCATTTTTAGTCGCAATCACCTCTGCTCTCCGTGTATCAGAACTAGCAGTCCTTTCCGTTGGTCCGGATCTCTGCACCTTCAACTCGGATAGGGTCGTCCTGTGTCGACCCAACATTCATCTCTAAGGCGAACACTTGGTTCCATAGATTGCAGGAATTCGTACTTCCAGATTTTTGTACGCACAGTAACCATCCGTCAGAACTGAGGTGGCACAAGGTGGACGTGCGGAGAGCACTTAAAGTTTATGTCAGACGTACCAAATCATTCAGGAAAACAGAGGCCTTATTTGTTTCATTTGGATTAGACTATGGGGCACACTCGTGTCCTCCAGATGGAATTACTGGACATTCTACTCGGAGCGTGGCCACCTCAGCTGCGTGGGCCACACAGGCTGCCATGGAGGACATATACAGGGCAGCCATGTAGTCTGCTCCATTGACATTTGTGAAGCACTACAAACTTGATGTCTTCGCCTCGGCTGAGGCAGCCTTTGAGAGAAGAGTTCTGCAGAAGTTGTGCATGTCTGCTGCGCCCCTAGTCCAGCCTTCTCCCTCCCTTAGAAACTGAACTTGGGCATATCCCAAGTGGATACTCCTTCCAGATGCATTGGAGAAGAACCGTTGAATGATCTTCTCGATGCACTGGAAGGAGAGTCCAAACCCACCCGGCCTTTTGGCCCAGGGGCATCTAATTTCAACAATTGGGGTTTATAGTTAGTTATTAAGTTGATCTAATATTATATTAAATAAAGTTTACATTTCCTTATTACTTTCTTTGTTTTTTAAAACTGAGCCTCTGGGGCAGCTAGGGGGCGGAATGTAATTATCATATAATTAATATGTAAATATAAACTCAGTCCCTACCAATAAGACTCGAGTATAACCCACGTGGACTCTCCTTCCAGTGCATCGAGAAGACCTTTTAGATAGGTTCAATGGTTCTTCCAGGCAGCTGCATGGGGCCTCTGGGTGGCAGGAACAAGGGGGGCATGCTGCCTAAGTTAGCCGGTCCCAGCTGAGATGGTGGTGGTGGCGGCGGCAGCGGTCTCCTGGGGAGTGGACATGACATTACCGGCGCTGATACTCTTCGAAGGGAAGCCGGAGGGACTGGCTAACTCAGTGAGCGCCCATCTTGGCTCTGCCATCCAGAGGCCCCATGCAGCCGCCTGGAATGCAATGCTTTGTTGCTGGGTCCGGACCGGACCCAGGAAGGAGAAAGGCTTGCCATCTTCAAAAGCCCAATCAGTGCAGCCTTTGACAAGGACCCTCTGAGAGGGAAGGGCTGAAGCCATGGGGGGGGGACGTGTTTAAAGGGGTTACCTGGAAAACCGGAAGTAGCGCCTCTGATGGGTGGGGAAAAAAGGGAACGGGGGGACGGGGGATGGACATGGCAACTCGGGAAACTTTGGGGCCCGCTTGCAGTTCTCTTTGCCGGCTCTTGACTGTGCAGCTTCAAAAAACACTGCATTGCCGGTTCCTGACGGCTGCGTGGCTGCGTGACCGTGCAGCTTAGAGGGAACATTGATAGGGACCTTCTTGTCACCATCCAAGTAGCGGAATGCCATGGCTTCCCCATTAATTGGGAGAAGAGCCATTTATGTCCCTCTATCAAAATACTTCATTTAGGGTCCAAAATCAATTCTACAGTTGGTAGGATATACCTTTCAGCAGAGAGACAGGAGAGCATCCAGGACCTGGTAGGGTGAATTCAGAGGGACCGGTCTTTCCATATTATAGACTTAGCTCGCCTTTTAGGAAAAAAGATATCAGCTTTCAATATAGTGCCCTGGGCCAGGGCCCATTCTAGAAAGCTCCATTAGTTTTTATTGCCTTTACAGAAATCAGCCAGGGGGAAATCACTGGTTCGAATTCAATTCTCCCCATTGGTGCTGGCAAGCCTCAACTGGTGGCACTCCCCAGCTCTGATGGAGGGCTCCCTTTTCTGAGAACTTGAGCAAGTGGTGCTGATAACAGATGCCGGTCTGAGGGGATGGGGCCCCACCTGGATTCTTCCATTGCCCAAGGACAGTAGCCACAGCAGAGAGCAAGCTCAGCATCAACATACTAGAGCTGAAGGCGATTGGGCTGGCACTCCACCACTTTGATCATACCCTGACTAGATGTCACATTCTGATCAGAACCGAAACATTATTGCAAAAGCCCATGTGAACCGACAGGGCAGAACAAGGTCCAAGACACTGATGTCAGTAGCATAGGAAATCAATTCTTGGGGAGAACATTTTCTTCTCTCACTCTGAGCAGACCATATCTCTGGCATGGACAATGTCCAAGATGATTGGCTCAGTCGGTCATATCTCAATCAGGTGTAATGGAGGCTTTAATCTGGAGATGTTGGATAAAATAGCACAGACATTTGTCAGACCGATGGGGGACCTATTTGCCAGCTCCCTCAATGCACAAACCAGTCAATATTTCTCAAGGTTTGCCTCCGCAGGGGCATCGGGCAGGGACATCCTTCGGTCACTGTGGCCCAGGGGATTACTGTACGACTTTCCCCCACTCCTCATTCCACAAGTCATTCCAAAAGTCTTGAAGGAGGAGGAGGAGGCAATCCTCATTGCTCTGTTTCGGCCACACAGACCATGGTTCGTAGATCATCACTTCTTCTCAGTGTCACTCCCATTGAGACTGTCCCAGAAACCAGACTCGCTCAGCCAGGCATCACTCTTCCATCTGAATCCCCAGTGGCTCAAACTGACTGCTTGGCACTTGAGCGGGTCGTGCTGAGAAGGGGTTGAATCCCAGAAATGATCATTGTGACCATGTAGACCCATTGGCCCTCTACAGCTAGGATCTACAATGCGACCTCAATTGCGTTTTGCAAGTGCTGTAACAAGACGTGTTACCATCTGAGGCGACAGAGATTGAGGTACTGATCTTTCTTTAGCATGGTCTAGCCAAGGGACTCAGTCCAAATATGCTAAGCTGGCAGGTAGCAGCCTTGGCGACCATCCTTTCAGGGCGGCAGTACAGTTCCTTGTCATAGCACCCTCTCATCAAGCGATTCCTGCAGGCAGCAACCTTGTTTTCTCCACAGATATCCAACCTGGGATCTACCAAAGGTCCTGCGTTCTTTGTCAGAGTCTCTGTAAGAATCACTCTGTGAGTCCTCATTATCTCATCTTATATACATGGTTGGGGTTTTGGTTGTGATCATGTCAGGCAGATGAGTTCCTGAACTGGCAGCCCTATCGGTGCAGGAGGATTTGTGCATCTTTCACGCAGATAAGGTTGTATTGTACTTGGATATCACCTTCCTCCTAAGGTCAACACCGCCTTCCATAGATCTTAGGACATCATTCTGCTGCCCTTTTGCACCCATCCGGTTCATCCCAAAAATATCCTGGTACATACTGGACATTCGACAGGCGTTGCGCATCTACATCAAGAACACAGAATCCTTTCGAAGATCAGAAGTCTTATTTGTCTCCTTTCAACCAGCATCAATGGGTTGCAAGGTATCTCCTTCTACTGTAGGCAGGTGGATTCAATCTACCCTCGCCAGGGTCTATGAGAGTCGCAAGCTAGAAGGGCATCTTTCAACCAGGAGCACGGCCACTATGGCAGCATGGGCTATCCAAGTATCCCTGGAGCAGGTTTGCCAAGCGGCGACCTGGGCTTCACCGTCTCCTTTTGTTAGGCACTATAAAATCAACTCTTATGCCTCTGCAGAGGCATCCTTCGGGCAGAGGATTTTACAGTAGGTCATCTGAGATTGAGATCTCACCAACTGTTCTCTCTCTCCTGTCTTCTTTGTATGGCTTGGGCATGACTGCTATATGTACCATGAAGGAGAAGGGGCGTTGGCCCTACCTGATCATACGATGGTGGATATAGCAGCCAGACATCCCCCCCCCTCCCCGGTTTGGTGTTTTCTTCAGTTGACCTCAGCTGTTCTTTGGTTGATAGTTTCAGTTTGGCTATAGCACTATAGAGTTTGTCACTACGCTTCTTCATCCAAAACTGAGGAAGGAATAGCAACAATGACATCACAAGAAGCTTTGGCAGGCTCAGTCCAATCAACGAGCAGACAAGATTAACCAATACATGGCTGCTATATCCATCATTGTAGAAGAGGTGTATCAGGTAGGACCAAAATCCCTTTTGAACTCCATTATGGATCACTGACTAGCAAAATTCAGATTGAAAAAAAAATCAAGCTTAAAAGTCAAATTTAAATACCGGCATATAAGCAATCCAGGTAAATACTCTTAAAATATTTAACTTAAATATTTATTTTAATTTTAAGATTCCAATACAGGTGTTTTTTTAATCAAACTATTCTCAATAAAGTTTTAAAAAAGGCAATTACCTCTTGGAAATATCCCATAGTTATTAGTAAATCCTCATGGAGGCAACCAAATTTAATGTTGGATTATAATGTTGAATATATTTAAACTTCAGAATGCCTACATACAATTAAGGAAACTGTTTGAATTATGTGTATTTTGTTTATTCATAATTAGCTTTGTATCAGGTTTTTTTATAAAAAATTCTGTAGGAAACAAGTAATGGGAAGTATAAATCCCATACAAAACAGGTTGTATGCTTGCTGTGATCCTCTAATCAGCTTGCCTAAAGTGAATTCATTTTTCTATTTCAGCCAGAAGTGGACAGTCAGTAATCTCTGACAACATTTCAATATAACTTTCAAGAACAGTAGATCAACACTGTTCAGGTTTTAATGAAAGTATGTAGATTAATATAAGACAAGAAAGTGAACTGCGCTAAGGAGTCCCTCTCTGAAATTTCAATGATGTTTTCTAGATATTCCACTTAAGTTTCTCCAAGCAAGCAGTTGAGGTTGGTTGTTATTGTTCTAAGGGAAGATTATTGCATCAAGAGAAGTAACTATTCTACGTATATGTTATACTGCTCTTCTTGACATTCATGCTTAACACACAGGTGAATAGGGCTACAGAATTCATTGTCATTTATCTATAAATTGCACAATATCCCAGATCTCTGGGCAAAGCTTTCTGTGAAGATTCAATAAACATTATAAAATGTGAATGAGATTAGGGCTCTTTTCGTATGTAACCTCTCTGCCAGCTCAGTCTGTTATTAAGCCTTCTATTAGTAATCTTTTGGAGATGATTAACATTTAACAGTATGTAGAACTGATGGTTTATTTCATGATGTCTTTCTATAGGGCGCTATGCAACACCTTTTAATTAGCTGGGAATTAACCCTTTTCACACATCCCAGTGAGTAATTATAGAGTACAAAGAGATTTCTCTTGAAATAATAGTTAACCTCTCACACTTTGTTATAGATTTAATAGCAAACAAAGAGACTTTTAGATTCAGCAACAGACTTTTGGAGTCCTGGTATAATCCTGTATATGAAAATGATCTCTATTAGTAATTTTATAAAAAGCAATTAATGCAAAAAAGGCTTTCTTTAAATTCATCTTGATAGTTGTTACAGGTTGGCAGTGCTTGTAGGTGACGAGGCAAGGAAATACTTCATATTCCCTAGTTTGTTGTAAATCATAACTCACTGCATGCTTAAAAGATTGAACTTAAAGAGAGAATAAATTTTAAAATATAGTTGAGTGAGGTTATCATAGCTGTCTTGGGGGTTGTAAGTTACAATTACTTTTAAAATGTACCATCTCCTTATATTTTATCATCTGAGTATTGCCTTATTAAATCTGGATAGGTAGCCTGGACTCTAGATGCTAATATTATGAACTGCATAGAAATGTTCACTAATAATATTGTGTCTGTTACAAGCAGTAATAGTTTTTTCTTCACAGTTTTATGATTAATATAGTCTTCTATTTAAAGCCATTAAATATAGCTCCATAATTGATTTATATTAAGTGCAGTTAAAATTTTGGCTGTAAATTTCCAAGGATGCTGGGGAAAACTGTAAAGGAACACCCACCTAGTCCTCATAATATAATTTCACATTATCAAGGCAGGATTAGCAGCATGTTCTTTACATGCAGCTGTGTTCATGAAGAAGCTGTGTGTATAGAGCCTAGTTGTAGTTGTACTTGAGAATTATTTTAAGTACAATAAGATATAATGCAAGATGTCACACTTCTTTCGAAATGATTTCTTTCAAAAGCGAGAAAGTTAAAGGGCTAGACTTAATCAATATAAATGTCAGTGGCATATTTTAATAAATTCTTGATTTAGCATGGACTGTTTTCAGTCACACATTTGCAGTGGAATCAGCCATCCCCTTTCGAAGGTATGTGACATTTAAAAGATCTGTAAAGGAGATTGACTTGACAGCTTCAAATTGCATTTGAAAGAGTTTTTCTTTTTAAAACAGAACACGAATACTTCCTATTTTAAATGTCACTGCAGAGGCACAAACACATTTAATCAAGTTTATATTTAATTTATGCAAAGTACATTTTTCCTTTATTCATATGAAAGAGAGAGAGAAGGGGACTGACTTTTTGCCATTTCAAAAGGTTTACAGTGGAGAAGCTCTCTCCTATTCAGTTTTTGTCTAAAAACTTGAAGTCATTTCATTCATCCCAAATTCAGGGGGACTTCCAAAATACCCAGTTAGAAAGCTCAACCTAAATAGTTTAAATGCCATTTATAGCTTTTGTGTCCTGTATCATTTGTGGCATCCTCCGTGTGACAAACAGCTTAGGAAGAGCAATGTGTCAGTGCATATTATACTTTGTGAGTGTGAAATCGCGGGTACAGTTGCATTTTGTTCTCTGATCTGCATCTACCCAAGATATCCATAATTATTCCCTGGTCCCTTTCTAACTGAGCATTGAACTGTTTTCAAAACTTGTGAAAACAAAGAATACTTAGGTTCAGTTCTCTTGTGCATTTCTTAGAGAGTCCAAGCATGGGTTATCTTCTCATTGGCCAGGGACTGAATTGCAAATTCTTTGGCAATACCTCTTCCTCCTGCCGAGCGCCAGTTTTTAAAACTCAATTGGCCTAAAGCAATGACGCTAAACCTTTTTTTGCTCAGGTGCCAAAAGGGTGTGTGCACGTGCGATACAACGCAGCTGTGTACCCATACCCATAATGCAACGCCCTATCCTGTGCAAGCATGCACAATCCCCTCACATTGCCCCCTGCGCATGTGCACAGGTCTCACTGAAACCTCCAGACTCGGTGGATGGTGAAAAATGGATCCAGCGAGCCAACTGAAAGTTTTTAAATAAACTTCTGGTAAGCCGGTTGGGCCATTTTTCATCCTCCCCCCACCCTCCAGAAGGCTAAAAATCAGCTGGAGCTGACATAGGGCAATGCCTCGTGTGCCCTCAAATATGATGTACCATAGGTTCGCCCTCATGGGCCTACCCTAGAGGGGCACAGATTGAGTTGCTCCTGATTAATTCAGCATTTCTTTGTAATTCATTGGATTACGAGTCTTCGGAGAGGGGTGGCATACAAATCTAATAAATTATTATTATTAATAATAATTATAATATTTATTAATTATAATAATAATAATAATAATAATAATAAAGAATTAAGAATCAATAATAATAATTAAGAATTAAGAATCAATAATAATAATTAATAATAATAATAATAATAATAATAATAATAATAATAATAATAATTTGGTTTTAAATGGAAATTTTAAAAAAGAGAGGGAAAATAGAAAATTGGCTGGGAAGTGCCTGGGGCATTTTTTGGAGGTTTGCAGATTCTGTGCCCAGTGTGGCATTCGGATCCCCACCTAGCCGCCATTGCCATCAACACTGGCTTGCAAAGAAACTGCGGAGCTACATTTAGCTTCAAAGCCTCTAGGCTGCCTTGTCAAATCTTTGTGTGGGAGAAAGCTTCTTCAACTCAGATCTCTGCGGGTGGCCATTTTGTAGGCTCAGGGGAAGTGCATGGAGAGTGTTTTAAAGGAACTTGGAGCAGACAGTCTTATCAGAGAGAGGCTTCTTGCAGATCCCAGCCTACTCCACGCAAGTGGCCGTATTGCTGGCTTGAAGTCATGAGGCAAGCAGAGTTTCTGGTTGAAATGACCATATTGCCGGTCTCGTGCCAAAACAACTACTGCTACTTTTGGTTTTGCTGTTTCTGCTAATTCTGCTGCTGCTGCTGTCCTTGCTGTTTGCTATTCTCCAGTTTTGTGAGGCGCAGTGAGTACTACCATGTTTGTTTGTTTTACTTCTTTGCTGCCCAATCCCTTGGGACTCAGGGCGGTTACAACAATATAAAAACATTATAATACAATAGTAGAATAAGTCAATATTATGCTATACACATTAAAATAATAAAAACAATAAAATCCCATTATAAACCCACAACAATCCATTCAACCAAAACATGCAACACAATTTGGCCATGATAGATGGTAATATTCACAGCCCCCAAGCCTGCCAGCAAAGACATGTCTTCGGAGAGGGGCGGCATACAAATCTAATAAATAATAATGATAATAATAATAATAATAATAATAATAATAACAACAACAACAACAACAAGGGACAGTAGGGTAGGAGCAGTACGGACATCAAAGAGGAATTGGTTCTGTAGAGTCGGGGCAGTCACAGAGAAGGCCCACCCCCACGGCCCCGCCAACCTGCATTGCTTAGTTGACAAGACTTGGACAGGGCCAATCCTGTGAGATCTTATTGGTTTCTGAGAGTTATACAGCAGGAGATGATCCCGAAGGTAGTCTGATCCTAAGCCATGAAGGGCTTTATAGGTGATAACCAATACCTTGAATTGTGATGGGAGACCAATCGGTAGCCAGTGCAGCACACAGGGCATTGGTATTATATGGATTGCACGGCTGCATTCTGGACTATTTGCAGTCTCCGAACACTCTTCATGTAGAATGTTTTTCCTGAAAATAAGACAGGGGCCTATATTTTTTTGACCTCCCAAATATGCCCTTGGGCCTATTGGGGGGGGGCTTATTTTTGGGGTGCAGGAGGTGGGATGGGCTGTGAGATGTGCACCCTACCAGACACTTGTACCTCCGTCACATTACTCAGTTTTGTGTCAAACTTCTTGAACTCGTGAGATGTTTTCTTTAGCCTTATCACATTCCTGTTGTTGTGTCCACTGACCTGGCTCTCGAGCCAAGCGGTAGGGGGAAGAAACCCTTGCAAGCTGCCTGAGGAAGAGCTGACAGCCAAACCTCTAGCCAAGCTCAGTGGCAGAAGCAGCCTGGCATGCACTTCCTTGTCCCCCCCCCCCTCTCTCTCGCATCCCCCTCTCTCGGGAGTAAAAAGGAGGTAAGAGTGCACGTAAGACAAAGCATCAAATGGAACCTTTTGGCTGAATGCAAGAAATCTTTCTTCTTTTGCTTCAAGAGTCTCACAAACACATATTTCTGGCAGAGTTTTGAAAAGATAAAGATTTCTTGTGTTCAGCATTGGAATAGACAAAGAAGCGTGGCTCAACCAGGCTAGAAGTTGGCTGTCAGCTTGGCTTTCTTACGCAGCCCAAAGAGTTTCTTCCCCCTCCTCCTGCATTCGAGAGCTGGAGGCAGGGCAGGATCAGTGGACACAGCACCAAGGAATGGGTGGCTGTTCCCGCAGAGCATTTGCATGCATTGCCCTCTCCTGTGTCCCCCTATGAAGGACGCGGGGAGGAAGGTGGTGGAGGATGACAGGACCGAGCCGGCGAGTGAGTGAGGGGCAGCAACAGGAATGCCTGCTTCTCAAGCCCTGCGCTCATCGGGGTTCTGCCTGCGTCAGTTTGAAACGCATTCCTGTTTGCGAGCCCACAAACGCAGAGCTTGAGAAGCAGATGTCCCTGTTGTCACTCCTTTGGCATCGCCTCCCTCACTTTCTCTCTGGCTCAGGCCTGTTACCTTCCACCTCCCTCCACATATCCTACCAGAAGCTAGACAAGCCTTTTAAAATATCCCACTAGCTGCTTGCATGAATTTTTGTGAAATTGTGAAATTTTTTATTCCTTGTGAATATGAGAATACCTAAATTCTTATTTTAGACAATACATCTTAGGACAATGGATTATAAATTTCTGCATGCTAAAGATTTGTTTTATCAATGCCACTGTTTTCTCCATAACTGTTGATAAGGAGTTAGTCTCAACTTGTTGTTTTAAGTGAAACACATTAGTGAACAATAAACAAGCTAGATTGGACTGGACAAAAATATTTAGCAATTTAGGCCTCTTTTCTTTTGGATGCCAGTTCATCATGGAATATTAATAGTGATCGTTAAGATAAAAAAACCCCTGAGTACAGTGGTACCTCTACCTAAGAACGCCTCTTCTCAAGAACCATTTTCCACTTACAAAGCCGAGCCTCCGAAACTGTAACCGGAAAAGGCAGGGAGGAGCCTCCATGGGGCCTCTCTAGGAATCTCCTAGGAGGAAACAGGGCCGGAAAAGGTGGGGAAAAGCCTCCCTGTGGCCTCTCTAGGAATTTCCTGGGAGGAAACAGGGCCTCCACAGGGTTTCCCCAATTGCACACATTATTTGCTTTTACATTGATTCCTATGGGAAAAATTGCTTCTTCTTACAAACCTTTCTACTTAAGAACCTGGTCGTGGAATGAATTAAGTTCGTAAGTAGAGGTACCACTGTATATTTATTCTACTTTTGTGATAGACTTTGATTACCTTGTGTAAGTTAACAGCTGAAAAACAGAGAAGAGGTTCAAGCAGTACTTTGGATCATATAATGTGCCATAATACAAGCCAGCTGTCATATTTTAGAAAGATATCCTTAATCCAAAAGTAATTTGGCAGGAGAGGTTTTCTGTCACTATGATGTTTCATTGTGCTTCCAGTTGGCTTATAGGCAGTTTTATGTAAAAAACAAGAAATTGTATTTCCCCCCCAGAATTGAATAACATAATTGTGTTGGATTCAGGCTTAATCATGCTTGGGACAGGCCGCTCTCAATGAATGGTACTTGCTAAGCATGAGACTAACTTAAGACTCAATGATTTCAGTGGGTATGTTTGGTCTATGTCTGGATTCAATATGTTCTTAATGCATCATGCATACATAATCATAACTGTAGGCTGTCTTTTGGAATGTAATTTGGCCTAATTTAAAACATTTATGACTTGTTCTTAAATTAGATCAAGTATTCTTTTATAATACTGTTTTTCTTAATTATTGCCAATTTAATAATTTTTGCAATTCAAATTTAGGGCTTCTTCACTCTAATATTCTCTGTAAGCTTGCCTTAAAATTTTACCTACATTTTGATCAATAACTTTTTAAGTGAATGGATACTTATTGAAAATTTTGCTGCCATAGAATGTAGATTTATATGTATTGTAGACAGAGGGATTCATTATTTGTACTCATTTTCTGATTCATATTTTTTTCATCACTTTTTGTCAGATTTCCTGTTTTGAATACCAAATATGTATTGGACCATTTTTTTCATATCCTCATGTTCATTAATTCATCAAAAGCAGTGTTGCATCCTTCACTGAGCGGTAACCATATAATATGGCATAATATTTCTCATATTTTTGAAATTCCAGAAATTAATTGGGAGGTAAGTTTGATGTTTTGATGGTCTTGTTTATTGTTCAGACTTTTTATGCTTTGTAAACCATCATGTTTATTGCAGTGCAAAATGAACATCAACAAGAAAAAATATGCATATTCTTTACCTTACTAAAACTATTTACCATTAACTGGGTGAAATAGTACATCATAGGGCAGCCTTTTTTGAACCACAGTTAAAATGGGCTAATTTACAGAATGTGTCCAAAGTCTGAGATCTATGATTCTTGAGGGAATGAAAGTCTCAGAATTTAGCACTGCAACTTATCACACAGGTCCCAGGGTAAACACAAATAGGTAGTTCTTGGTTTATGATAGTAGTTGAGAACAGAAAATATGTGATTGACACAATATAAATGTCACATAGTTGCAGAGACTTATAAATGGAAGTTCCAGTAATTGTTAATGCATCCTTCATGGTTATTGGGCACAATATCACATGAAGGCTATTTGCAACCTCTTGTTGACTTCCATGCTAACTTTGCTTTTTGGAAGTTGGCAGTGAATATCACAAATCACCATCACATCACTCTGAAACACTGACCATCACAATTGCAAATTGGTTGCCAAGTGCCTAAATCATGATCACGTAACTGGTGGGTGTGTGTCTGTGTCTGTGTGTGCTGGGACAGCCTCAACTTTGAGAACCAACCTTAAATCTCTCATTGAATGCCATTGTAACTTTGAACAGTAGCTCAGTGTATAATCATTAAAGAGGGACCACCTGTAGATGGAACTCAAGAAACAAACAGAAATTTACTTGTTTTTTTATAGATGCCCCCTTTAGGACTGATGATAAAGATCTGTGAAGAATTGCAGAAGCCATGGTCTTCAGTGATTTTTTAAATATCTTCTTTTTTGAAAGGGCAAATAATGATAAACATTTTCATAAATTCATCAACAGCGAGTTAATGCCATATGACAGAGTTCCCCAACCTTTGCAGCTTTGAGGACTGGCGTGGAGGAAGAGGGGATAATTCTATACAAATGGGCAAGCACACACATGCGAGCAGCTCCACTGGCATGAGAGGTGGGCACATGCGCCAGCCTCTTATGCAAATAGAGCACGTTCTCCTACTGTTTGTGCAAGTGGGGATGCACATACATGCACTCAGCTGCTGCTTCCGTGGGTCAGTTTTGAACAGCTCACTGCCTGGGAGTTGGAGACCCCTGCCATATGATCATTGTAGAAATTTGATTTAATTTAATTTATTTGATTTATATGCTGCCTAATGCCATGGGACTCAGGGCAATTTAAATGTAAAAACAAAGAAAAATATTCACGGAAAATATTCATGTTCATTGTGTAACTTCTAAGGGAACATTGCATCTGAAAAAGATGACTGTAATTGATAACTGTAATTCTGCAGAAGCAGATTTCCAATAGTATTGTTAGGATTGTTGTCTTGTTATGTCCTTTTGCTCGTTTCCTTTGCCTTTAATTTTCTTTTCTACAGCCCTTCACTGCCAGCTGTTCATGACATTTTGCCTTTCCAGAACTTGATTTCTTAATAAGTTTGTACATCATATGTGTATAGTTACTTTGAGCTTTTTCTGTAAGAGTTTACTACACCACTGGTTCATTGTATAGCATTGAAATAAAGAGGGATAAGTAATTCATTACAAAGTCTTTTAATTAAGTTCTGAAATCTGGGTTTTGCACACACATAGCATGTGTATAGGAGCTTAAAGCTTTAAGCAGAAATGCAATCAATAAATGCTGCCTGAAGCCTTTGGTATATTGGTGGAGTTATTGGCAGAGGAATCCAAACAAGGATAAAACTGTGGATATTAATTGGCAGAATTTTGGCAGATTTAACACTCATCAGTATGTCCAAGTTCTGATGCG
Organism: Erythrolamprus reginae; assembly: GCF_031021105.1. Lineage (NCBI taxonomy): Eukaryota > Metazoa > Chordata > Lepidosauria > Squamata > Dipsadidae > Erythrolamprus > Erythrolamprus reginae. The sequence goes on from NC_091954.1 coordinate 47,501,793, forward strand.
AAAACATATCCAAAATTCTCAATGTATTCTCAACTGTTCCATTGAGGTGAAATTACTTAGACTATATACTAGCCTGATTAAAATCAGAACAATTGGAATTTTTGGAAAGTGCTGCTCAAGTAATCTTTGGAAGTAATAGTAGTACAAAATGTGCTTAAAGTGACCCAACTTTATAAGACTAATGTAATAAAATTCATACCGTGAGAAGGTTCTCAAAGGAAAAGGTGAATTCTAATAGATGTGTGTACTTGTTTGCAGGATAACTCTTGTTTCATGTTCAAAATTAGCATTTTCTTTTCCAAGAATAAAATATCCCAAGGATCTGCAGCTCTGACATCTCCCTTGGGAAAAACCAATCCAAAATATTTTCATATTTAAAAGTAGTGAATGCAGAAAATATTATCGCCTGTTAAAATATCTGTAAATAATTAATGCAAACATATTTTAATTATGATCTAAAATACACTTGCAGGATTGAAACAGCTTTAGGCTTCTGCGTGGGTTTGAAAGAGCAAAAAAGTTTTTGATAGCAAAGTGTTCTCCAGTGTGCTGACTAGAGAATCTAGGAATGAGTTAACTTTATCTCGTAGCTCATTAGACTGAGTCTGTCAAAGTTGTGTGGACACGCCTCCAAGGTCTGCAGTCCCCAGGTTTTGAGTCAGTCTCTCAGTTCATATAGACATGTCAGAATTTGATCCATCTCATAAAGGATTACTATATTCCTGGATTTTCCTACAGTAGCAAGGAGACGTTCTTCATAGACTTGATTCCCAACTGGCTGGCTTCCAGTTTGACCAGTGGAGCCACTGTGACTTTATCCAGCATTAGAATCTTGGCTCAGGCCCGCTGAAGGCCGATGGTTCAGTATGGCTGTCAGAAGGTACTTCATTGATTGGCAGGTTTAGGGTGAAGAACATTGATCAATGCCGCTAATGGCTAGTGGCTTGGTGGATTGTTAGGAGCATTTTTCACTCCTTGTTGGCTGGCTTAGTATGAAGAGCATGGCTCGATTCTGCAAAAGCCAAGGGATTATGTAGCTGTCAGAAGGCAAACTGAGCCTTCACGGAAGGCGTAAAAGGCCTGCCTGGCTCCCAGATCAACCGGTCTAGCAGCCTGAAGCCCTTTTGGTCTCCTGCTGTTGGCAGAAGCGATTTCAGTCCCTGCCTAACCCCTGGGCACACTCCTCAGTGCCAAGGCTTTCACCGTGGTTGCCTCAAGGAAGGCCTTTAAAGCCAAGGAAAAAGACGTGAAAAGGGATCAGAAGGCCCTAGATCGGCAAGCCGCCAAAGGGCAGAGGGAGGCTGAACAGCGGAGCCAGGCAATGTTCCCCAGGGACAAAACTGCCATTTCCTGCCAGTTTTCCTTACAGTCGTTTGGAATTCAAACTGAGGCAAGTCAAGTTAGCAAGCTGTATGCCCAGGCCTGGTCTCCAGATGGCGCTGGAGAGCACTCTTCTCTATAATGCAGTGAGCTCTATTTGCGTTCCCTGACAAACCTGCTTCCAACCTTGAGGAGTTTGAGGCCTAACACAGAGGCAATTTTTACTCCCACAGCAGCGGCGCTCTGCCCAGGGGACACTCCTCTAACGTGAGGTTTCTAATTGCAGAAGCAATTAAGCAAAGAATTGCTGCATGCATGCAGCAAAGCCAGCAAACAGCCTCAGTAGCATCTGGTTCTACCTGCATCCAGGGCAGCATCAGACAACCCAGGTCCAGAGGGGGTTTTTGGCCCTCCAAGGGCCCTATTCCCCTGTTCCCTCCAGGCAGAGCCAAGCATCGCTCTCGGAGGAGGAAGGACAGAAAGACCTGGAGTTTTCTGAGAACAAGGGATTAACATCAAACTACGTAGCCTTCACAGAGCTCTTTTCCTCTTTCCTATTCAAGTCCCTCCTATTCAAAGCCAAAAATATGGCTCACTCGGGAGAAGATTCAGCAGCCCCAAATCCCACTTTGGAATTAGCCGATCCCACTAACTCCCTCTTTTCAGAACCAAGCAAAGAAACTGAGGTGATTCCCTCATCAAAGTTGTTTCTCGATGTGGTCCAACAGGCTTCAACCCGAGAACCACCGACAGGAAGTTCTACAACGTTGCCCCGGAACTTGCTCAGGCGTTCCAGGTGCCAGTGATTGATGGCCCGGTGGTGCCTTGGGATCCTCCTCTGTCATGACTAATAGTAATACAATTTTATAGAGGAACCTTCATTAAGATATGTCAAGAAAAAGTTCCTTATCTAGCAGCTCACTCACTCCATCCATCCATCGAGGCATCCTAACCTATCAATTCATCCACCCACCCACCTATCCATCTTACTTGCTTCTCAAGGCATAGCACATCTGAGTAGCTTTCTATTCTACAGGCACTAACATCCATTCTCCATGAAGGAACAACTGTAGTTCATCAGATCCTGAAAGCATCTAAAACGGTCAAGTTTTTATCACACCAAATTCCAGAAAAGAAAGATGCTGTTTTAGAGGAGGGATATGTGTGTGAAGGCCTAGTCTCACAATTTCTGCAGATTGTATTCCTTAATGCTTAGGATCTGGAAGAGAAAGTGGTATGTAGTTACCCACATCCTGAACTGTGTAGGTCTTTAAAGATGACAATACCAGCATCTTGAATTGCACTTGGAAACAAAATCCATAAGCTATACAGTAGTCCCTCACCTATCGCTGGTGTTACGTTCCAGACCTGGCCGCGATAGGTGAAATCCGCGATGGGGAATTTATCAACTGATAGTACTTATTTAAGTATTTATATTGTAATTGTTTGGTAAGTTTTCATTGTTTTAAGTGTTCCCACACAGTATTTATTTTAGATACAGTATTTAAATACAGTATTTACAATTTTAGATATATATTTTTTTTGAAAAACCTGCCGATCGAGTTCGGCGGACTGTTTAAATCTGCCAATCAACTTCCTTCACTTCACGCGATGAAGTGAAGCCGCAGTAGGTGAAGCACGGTATAGCGAGGGACTACTGTACTCTATTTGGGTAGTGATGTGTTAGAACCCATGCTGAATGGCTAAATGAATTATATGTAAAGATCAAGTGATACATTAAATTTTGGGTCATAAATATAGCAGCCTTCTATTTATTATCTTTTTAAGGATTATCTCACACATTTTGGAGGGGATAATAAATTGAACTATTTCCACAGATTGTGCCAATAATTACATTTTACAAATTCCTGTGGACTAAGTCCATCACATTCTTTTTGATGCCCTGTGGGGCTAGGGTTATTCATGATTAGAAATTATACTGTATGAGTTTTATGTGCCTTGAGGAACATGTGGAACACAGTGTGAGAATCAAGATTGAGCCAAAAAAAGCCCCTAGGAATCAAGTCTTTTATTTGGCAATTGCTGTTTGGTTATCTCTAAAAGTGCTGTTGCTCTTAAGAGAAGCTATTGGAAAGCTCACACATTTCAGATTGTCAACAATAGAAAGGAAAGAATTGTATACCAGATTACAATTAAAGCTGTTCATTCTAATATTTCATTCCTAAAAAGAAAAAGTTTCAAGTTGTAAATCTGTCCTAATACAGTAGTATAATTAAAGCTTTGTTCAAAAGAAAGCTTTACTAGACCAGATCAAGGCTTTCTATATCCTTGAACTTACTGAGTCCTGACTTAAGTTAGATTTACTAGCTTCATACATTAGTAAATACCTATGGTCTGTTTCTAGAACAATGCTTCTTGCTGTAGGTTAGTTACTTTATGGATATAGATTTTAAAATTTGCATTAAGTTGCATACATAAAGATTCTGCTGTGCATTGTTGTGTGCTTTATACAAAATCCAGCTATTCCTCAACTTAAGACCACAATTTAGCCCAAAATTTCTGTTGTTAAGTGAGACAAATAAATGATGTTTGCCCCATTTTGTCACCTTTCTTACCACAATTGTTGAGTGAATCACTATAGTTGTTGAGCTAATAATGTTCTTTTTAAATGAATCTGGCTTCCCCATTGAATATGCTTGTCAGAAGGTCGCAAACGATTATCACATGACCTCGGAACCCTGCAACGGCCGTAAACATAAACCTGTTACTAAGCACCCAAATTTTGATGATGTGACTATGAGGATGCTACAACAATCATAAGGATGAAAAGTGGTCAAAACTCACTTTTTCAGTGCCATTGTAATTTCAAATGGTCAGCAAATGAATGACTACCTCTACCTATCATGGACAGTCATCAGGGCTTATGTTGTTTGAAACCTCAAACATCTGGAGAAGCGAACGGTTGTCTACTCCAGGATGAAAAAATTTAGGAATTACATTTTCTTCAATTTAAGAAATATTTTTGAGAGCGCCAGTTGTGTATTACTTTGGAAGATAGTATTTTCCAGATGGCTTACAAAACAGTTCTGTTGTCATCAGCAGTGGAAAAGCAAGAGAGATGATAGGTGAAATTAGAGTGTCTAAACTCAAGAGTTGTAGGAAAGCCTCACAGAACATAATTGAAAAGGATGAATTATTTAACATCATAACTAGAAAATCCACGAGGATTTGTTCCTTTTATAGCCAAAGCGTCCCTTACTAAGATTTTTAAGAAGCGAAAATCTTGATGTTCAAGCTACCCTCTTGGCAATGATAAGAAATTTACATATTAACAATGCTATTGGATTTAACAATGTTCTTTTTTACCTTTATGCTGCTTTAAATGATAAAAACCTAACAAGAGCCCTGGAGCATCAGGCAGAAGCTTTCAGATTTAGCAGCTTGCATCAGATTTTCAAACTCATGAATAGGATATGAAGTGATTCTTCTGAAGTTGTTCTTCAGCAAATGTTATTTAATGCACATTGCCTTTGTTTTAGGCAATAGTAAAGATCAATCAGGATTAATAACCATTTATAAATGTGTTTTCCATGATGTTAATACAGTAGTCCTTTTAAAATGTCTCTGGATGATCCAAGGATGTGAAAATGTAAATATACCACAGGTGGAGTTGGTATTTTGGAATAGATTGCTTTAATAAAAAAAGAAAGTATTGGCTTTGAAACACACTCTGTGGTTTTGTGGCTTCTATATTTGTGTCAGTGTGATTAGTCAGGCTAAGTAATTTTGCTAGATGAATTGCTTATCATTTTGATTGTTGTTTCATTAGATCATAAGCTTGAGTGTTGCTTATTTGCTTTCTATCATTTAATCTGCCTTTCTTATTTTATATTTATGGTTGTCAAATCCAATAAGGGCTTTGTAGAAATTGATGGTAAAGGATGCCATGTTCTAATGTCAAAGTAAGTGGCTACTGTTCCTTAAAACAATTATAATTATTATAATCTAAATCAATCCACTGTCGAATGAAAGAGTATTTCATTGAAGGTTATAGTTGCTGGTCCAGTGCGTGTTGATAGATAGATATGTCTCAAGTTTCCAGAGTGAACTAAGAGTGAACTTTTGTGCTCAAGGAAAGAGATTATTGTAGTCCAGCACCTTGATCATTACACAAAATGTAAACTGGGGAGGGGGAGGAGTGAGAGAGCGAGCCCTTAAACTGGTTTTGTCTACCATGATTTTGCAAACTTTTCCATATGACCCTGTTTTTATAAAGAGCATGTTCACCTTAATGGTTTTACCTGTGAGCAGATGTCATGTCTAATGATGTCTTCTTTATTTCTGGTTCTGGTTCTTGGAGGCCCATTTGAACATTTTACCATATAACTTTATTGAAATGCTGTTATATATTAATTTTAAAGAAAATTCTTAGTACAAAGGAGATGGATATGGAAAATTTCCCACGATTGTGTAGATCATGATTGTTTCAATTTTTACCTTTATGCATAGGTTTGGAAAGCTTTAAATGTTTATGACTTTTGTAAAACTACAATCTATAAAAAATTTCAAAATTCAAAATAGCATGGAAAAGAAGCTGAGAGTAATAAACCAGTACAATACAGAAGAATATTTTATCCCTGTAGTAGTTAGCAACCTCTGCCCTCCACATTTTTACAATTTCTTGCTGTTGGCTATGCTACTGGAAAGACTGAAAGACGTACAAGTCCAGAACATCTGGAGCTTACCAACAAATATACTGCTGAAATTAATGAAATTGAAAGATGGTGATAGAACTAGGTCATCTATGTAATGCACAATACAAATTCCAGCCTATAATTTGGTTCCTGGAAAGTATCCAATTGTTTAAATACACATGTTAAATATAATATTAAAATAGCCATCTAAAATTGTTTTTAAAAACTTTCTACAGAATGCTTTGTTGCATTTGTTAATGCGTTTTTCTTTAATGAGAGGAGGACCATCTCTTTACATTTAGGATTGGGGCCAGGGCCAGAATCTTTCCACTTCAGCTAATATTTGTGCTTGTCCCTGGCAAGGATTAATACCTTCCGTTAACTTCTTTGTTTACTGGAAGGCAACTACAGAAGCTAACATGGCTCTTCAACTGGGAGACATTAGGTGTGCCACACTTGTTCTGTTAAGCTATTGTCTGAATTGAGTCTTAACACATGCATTTGTCTACTTGCTTGCTTGCTTTGGCTGATTGTTCACTATAATTGCAACCACTTATAAGCAATTGCTAACCCCTTTTATTGTTAAATTGCTTTGAAAGGTCAGAAAAGGAAAAAGTGCTGTTTATTCCATGTATGCAGAAATTTCTAGAACAGTGCCCCCCACCCATATTTTGGGCATCAGGTTTGTATGGGGCTTGCATCTCCTGGATGGGGCTTCGCTTTTTTTGCGAGGCTCCGTTGCTGCCATGCTATGCGCTGATCCATGGACCAGGGGTGGGTAGGGGTTGGGGGACCCTTGTTTCCGAAAAATTGCAGAATCCTGTGCTTTTTGCTTTTACTGTCCCGAACCCACCATCAAAATTTTTCATCTATCCTGAATCCCATATTGTAATGAAGAACATTGACTTATCACAATTTTGTGAATTCTACTTTTATTGGTTTTGCCTCTTTATTTATAAGCATATTTTGTATGTGGATGTTGCTTTTTATTATAGCCAGGTCTAAGATTCTAATAATGCATACTGCTATTTTCATACTGTGGCAAGGGTAATTTTCTGGGTGTTTGCATCTACCCATGAAATGCTTTTCCATTCATGAAAGAAACATAATTTGAGAGGAAAATTATACAAAGTTTCTAAAGATACCTTTCTTCAAATCCTATTCTTTATGGATGAGCAAAAAGGATAAAATGTGAGTTTATTATAGTACTGTATTATCATGTAATCTGAATCATAGGATGCCAGTAACTCTATTTGTATATCAACACTGATTGCTTTGATAGAGTGCAGGATTAAAGAACACAGCAATAGTACTTAGACTTGTATATTGCTTCACAGGGCTTTACAGCCCTCTGTAAGCAGTTTACAAAGTTCACGTATTTCCTCCTCATCTGGGTCCTCATTTTACTGACCTCAGAAGGATGGAAAGCTGAATCAACCTTGATCCAGTCAAAACTGAACTGCTGGCAATCAGCAGAATTAGCCTGCAATACTGCATTCTAACCACTGTGCCGCCATGGGTCTAACATACCCAAAGCTTGATGTTATGTTGAATTGGTGCATCAGTATGTTGCTAAACCAGATGGTGATATTTGAGCCAGAAGGAAAATCTAGTAGGGACATTCACAAATATGAGTTCTGTTGCACTTTGGCTCTGTTTTATATCTTTTTTTGAGTAAGATACAATAACATTAGTAATCTGATCTAGGATAGAGATTTATTTTATCCATTGAGGATAAAATCATATGGCTGAAGTTCTATAACAGAGTTTATTAAAGATTGTACTTTGGGAGATAAACTTGGCAGACACTCATGAATCTGGTCATCACGCATCTGGTAGTATTTGAAAAAGTCACATTTTTTGTGGTGTTAGTGTTTCCATATCACCTGGAGAGTAGTTAACACTGCTGTAATTTGTAGCATACCATTTCAGTCATTAGAAAGAAATCTCCAGTCTTTTGGGATACAGAAACAACTTATTTCCATAAATTAACATACTGCATTATAAAAATAATCTTGATTATTTCAATAGAATATATGCAACATATGTTCTTTCTGGCTTGTACAATATTTTTAATCTATAGTCAAGTAAATTATAGTAGAGCAGCTCAACTCATACCTACTCTTCATCTTAATTTTTCTCAAAACTATTTTCAGAATTCTTAATTAGAAAGCCACCAACTAATTTTATTTTTAAAATATTCATTGGTTTTATTATTTCTATCTCACAAAATAGCTTAGATATTTAATTATGTAAAATATGCATAATATTCTTAGTGTCAAAAAATTCATCGTATCTCAGGAAACACAAAACAGTAGCACTGTTTTCTCCTTTGAAAAAAGTACAACCTTTTGTTTTATGATGTTCTCTGCTGATTTAAAATGGCTTCCCCCCCCAATCATTTTCCTTTTTTTTTTTAGAAGAAAGGGAAATTGCAATACTGAGATTTGAGTTGTGTGTGTATATATGAAGGAAGAGGAGGTAAAATCAGAAGGAAAGAAGGATTGAGTGTAACAGCAACAAGAGTTTAGGTATGATATGAAACTCCTATTATTAAATGTTGATATAAGTAAATGTGCATTTTTTTAGTTAGCGTTTCTTTTTGTTTTATTCAAAAAAGAAAATTGAAATTTACCGTTTCCTCTCTCCAAGAAAACAGGACAGTAACTATTTAAATTAAAAGCAGTCCTCACTTAATGATCTCAGATGGGACGGACAACTTCATTACTAAGTAATGTCGTCAATAAGTAAAACAGCATATGACTGTGCCTGACTTTCAGTGTCAGTTACATTAAATTAATCACCATGTGGTGTGATATAATCATGACTTGAAAGTTACTGCTGCCTTCCCCATTGACTTTACTTGTGAGAACCTGCTTATAAAATAGGTAACAAATTGTGATCACAATAACATTTATCCCAGTAGTACTGACTATCTGTGACTGTCATAAATATGTACTTGTTACAAGGCACCTGAATTGCTAACAGTCATAATTTGAAAATCTGCCATAAACCTTAATTATTTCAGTGCTGTCATAAGTTCAAAATGTTGCTAATCAAGGCATACACTCCTTAGTAAAAGCTACATTTGTTTAGGTTTAATATTGTCTAATGCACTTAGGTGTAAAATGCTTCACCTAGTTTTATCTGAATACTTTGTTTAAAGAATTAATTGGCTGCCTGGTAAGTTGTATATGTTCACTAGTTGCTTAGTAGGGGCAGCTAAGAAACATAAGCTTATTTATTTGGTAACAGTAGGGAAGACAAATGAAAGAAGGGTGTAGATAGCTGGTTTGCTACTTTTATATAGGCCAAAATTTATACAAATGGCTGTTTGTGGTAATGGAAATGAAAAATAGTGACTTGTCAGATTCATGTAGAACTGTGATAAGAAGTGGACTTATCATGATGCATTATCAAATATTGTATTTATTAGAAATATCAGTTTGGCAACTCATGTGGGACTAATTCAAATTGGATATCTCATTTCATGATTCATATTCAAAATGTAATTCTATTGGCATTTATTTTTGGGGGGGGGAGACCTTCCCCATGACCTGTCATTTGTGGGCTGCCACAGGTCCAGCTTTTCCCCCGCAATCCTACGTGTAAGCTGCATGAAGAGTTCAGCTAGTTTAGGATTTGGTATTCTCAATATATTGATGATACTCAATCATACTTTTTAATCCAGGCTAGCCAAATGAAGTTGTTGCTGTTGTGTCCCAATGTTAGAAACAGTATAGGTTTGGATGGGGAGGAAGTATCTTTATTCTCCAATCATTGGAGTAGTCCACAGTCAGTGCGGGTTGACCTCCATCTGTCAACCAATCAGGACTGAGCCCATGTTATAAAAGCTCAGTCCTCAGCAGGACGTGTGTGGTCAACTCACTGACAGTCTGTTACTTCACTTTTATTTCTATCCTCTTCCTTACTTTCCAGGTAAATTCTTAAATGTTAAAAAATAATAATTATAATAATAAACCCTCCCTGAGTTTCCCTCTTCCCCTTTTAGCTGCTGCCTTGGGAAGGCATTCTGAGGGCGACGGAAGGCTTCCCTCCAGTTCGTCAGGCCCAGACTCTTCTGCTGCATTATAACGATTCCTTTACAAGATTAATTGGAGCCTTACTTAACCGGGCGGTGTTGTACATATTCCTGATCAGTTGGAGGATGATGAAGAGCTTGAGAACTCTGATACAGATAGTGTTTATGTATTAGTGGTAGGCCCTGGGTTACAGGTATTAGAACAGGTGGGAGGCCAGCCACAGGATGTTGCTATGAGTCCAGAATCTAGCGAGGAAGAGACAGACATTCGCTGGGTTAATCCTCAATTCAGAAGGGTCCAAAAACGCAAGGAATAGGTGTTTGGAAAAAGATATTAAGAAGAGTGTTGTGATTCAGCCTGAGGTTCCTCAGGGACCGGCTGGAGCACTGCCGGATCCATGCCCAGAGGAGGAGGACAGTGAACAGGAGGGGGAGGACCAGGCAGACGGGGGAGAGGAACGTCAGGGAAGAGGAGGAGCAGCCTGAGACCCCCCGGGGGGGCCTCTCCCCAGCTAGTAGCCTGGATTCATTGGATGAAGACGCACAGGCTATAATAGACATGAGGCAGCGACGTGCAGCTCAAAGACGGGGCCAATTAGAAAGGTATTTCCATCCCTGAATTGGCAACAGCTGGGTTTGGGTGTGGTTCTCCTCAGCAGGGTTGAAAAGGCAGGCCCGCCCTTACAGTCTTGTGGAGAGTTATCAACTGGGAGTCCTGTGACCTTGCTTCGATTCTCCTTGGAGGGAGGAGTCGACAGTCAGGAAGGGTTGTACTCGCTCGTCAGAGGTGTGTCCGAGTCATAGAAGTATAAAAGGCTGGAACCGCCCACAGACCCAGTTTTTTAGACTCGCTTCTAACAGAGACACCTCGTGGCAGCACAACCTATTTTGTCTGTGACTCCTTATAAATAATCTTCATTAGGTTAGTAATTCCAATTTATTCAGTTTAAAATTGGTCCTGAGGAAGCAGTAGGGTGCGGTGGCCTCTTGGTACAACTCTATCTGCTGGTGGGTAGGGCCCTAGGCCCTCCACACACCCCTGGCTCCGTTTGTCTCCTTCAGCCGTTAGGGCTGCCTTGGAGCCACTCGCAGGCAAGACATAAGCCTGGTGAGGGATCCTGGATGGTTACAGTCTGATCCCCTTTGTCCACGTTCCTCCTAGCCAGAACGTGCGAGCCCTCACAGTGGCCTCTTCCCCCATGGGGCTGGTTACAGTTCCGGTGGGTTATTTTCATTTTACCTTGATTTTCTGACTCCGTGCCAGGTTTTCCAGCAGACTTGGGAGAGGGAAAAAAGGCAGACATAGCCTCTGAAGCAGGAGAAATTGCCTGTTTACCAATTCCCCAGGCCTCAGCTATGAGGCGTTAATTGCTCTCCTGTGATTCAGAGAAGCTTTTAAGCTCCTGTAGACCCTTTTTTGGGGCTTTTTGGTTGTTTTTGGATAAGTGAGACCTATTAAAAAGTTTTCCCGCTAAAATATCAGCCGGCCAGATTTTCTCCCAGGTCTTTGGCGCCATCTTCTGGCTTAATCCTATAACGGTCTCTGTCCTTTCCCAATTATCTGGGAAGCTACAGACCAGGCTAAGAAGGAGTAAAATAATAAGAATAAGGAATCCTTTTCCTTTCCAGAATTAGGGGCTAGATTATTTTTAATTATTTAGCTTTTACTTGCAAGAGACATTTTCAACAATTTCTCATATTATTTTTATTCATTCACCTTTATTTTATTTTATTTTTTCCCTCACAGACCCCTGCAAGGGGACTTGTCTTGCTAGATTTTCCTCTGCTTTTTATTCCCCTTTCCCTCTTTCTAGCTGTCTTGCCATGGCAGACCCAGCTAAAGCAGGAGGGAAAAGAACCAAAAAATCTGTCAGGCCTCTACAGGAGGATCCTGATGTCATCTCCCCTATCCCAGAGAACAGGGACCCTACTCCTCAACCTTCGAAAGTAGAAAGGCGTAGGGATCATACTCTACAACGCATCCATGAGAAAGCAGCCAGGGCTCTTTCCCCTACTCCCAGAATTCCTAATCAGGCCCCAGCTACTATTACCCCTTCTGGGTCCGCTGTAACTCTGGCTGCTAGCATTTGGGGTCCAGCTGGCTTGCCAAATCAAAATTTGAACCCAGACACTTCTAGCCCCCCAGTTCCTCTTTCTCCTACGATTCTCATTGTACCTCCAGTTCAACCTGGCCCTTCCTCAGAGGTCTCTCAACAGATACCTCAGGCGACGCCTCCCCCAGAAGTCCACCCTTCCTCTTCAACAACCTTTGATGCAGCAACTATCCAGAGGTGGATTGATTCAGCAATTCAACGCAGCATTGAACTTAAGCTTAGCACCTTACCCACTACCATTCCTTCTAGACCAGTACCTGCGCCACCAGTGGCCCCTTTTTCCCTTGCTGCCTCTACCCTCAGACCTACTCAAGATTCTTGGTCTGATTCCTCGGCTGAGGAGTCGGATTCTTCTGACAAGGAACTTCCAGAGGGGGGTCATGCCGGTCTGTCTGAGGACGAAGCTTCCCCAGCTTTACCTATATCAGCGGCCTTATTCCCAGCAGAGTTTTTTTCTACCATTTTGTTAAAGGCTCGTTCAACTGCTGGGCTCACAGCTCCCCCCACTCAAACCCAACCTTCTGCTTCCCAGGTGGAGACCCTGTGGAATCCTTACACGGAGGAGCAAGACATAATACCGGCTCTGCCCCTCTTCGTAGAGACCATTACTAAACAATGCCTAAACCCGGCGGCAGGTCCAGCTCCTTCTAATCTAGAGAAGAGATTTTTTAATGTAGCTCCGGAGCTCGCCTCTTTCCTAGAACCCCCTGCTATAGACTTCTCAGTTCTTGCCTCAGTTCTTCAGAGAACCTGCCGGGAAAGGAGGAGGATCTTCTAAAGGGAGAAGACCATAAAATTGATCAGCTCCTGCAGAAGAGTCAATCCGCTGCTTGGGCAATCAAAGGAGCTACAACCTCTTCCTTTTTCGCCAGGACCATGCTCATCTACAGTGATCCCCCGTTTATTGCGTCCCCAACCATTGCGAACAGGGTACTTCGCGATTTTTCAACCCGGAAGTCAAAATACCATCTACGCATGCGTGCGTTTTTTCTATGGGCACGCATGCGTAGATGGCAACCGGGAGATCAGCTGCTGGGTGGCTTTCCTGGGTCTTCCCCCTCTTGCTGGCGTCAGCGAGGAGTTTCCCCACCGCCCACGCAAACTCCTCGCTGCCGCCCGCCCTTCGCCCGCCCACGCTGTTCATTCTCGCCGCTTTCGAGCTGAGTCCTGAAGCGAATTCGCTCCCGGACTCAGCTCGAAAGCGCCGAGAGACAGCGCCAAGGAACGGGCCTGTCCACGCTGTCTCTCGGCGCTTTCGAGCCGAGTCCGGGAGCGAGTTCGCTCCCGGACTCGGCTCGAAAGCGCCGAGAGACAGCGCCAAGGAACGGGCCTGTCCACGCTGTCTCTCGGCGCTTTCGAGCCGAGTCCGGGAGCGAGTTCGCTCCCGGACTCGGCTCGAAAGCGCCGAGAGACAGCGCCAAGGAACGGGCCTGTCCACGCTGTCTCTCGGCGCTTTCGAGCCGAGTCCGGGAGCGAGTTCGCTCCCGGACTCGGCTCGAAAGCGCCGAGAGACAGCGCCAAGGAACGGGCCTGTCCACGCTGTCTCTCGGCGCTTTCGAGCCGAGTCCGGGAGCGAATTCGCTCCCGGACTCAGCTCGAAAGCGCCGAGAGACAGCGCCCCCCGGACCCCCAACCCGGGTTTGGGGGGCTGCTAGGAAGCCCCCCATGCCGGCGGCAAACAGCCGCGCCGCCCCCAATCTTCGGCTCCTCGCTAGCGCTGTGGGAGTAAAAACACCATCTGCACATGCGCAGATGGTGTTTTTACTTCCGCATCGCTACTTCGCGAAAACCCGCTCGTTGCGGGGGCTCCTGGAACGGAACCCTCGCAACGAGCGGGGGATCACTGTATATCAGACAGTTGCAGGAACTGATTCTGGCTTCTGACATTTCAGCCCAACAAAGCCTGAACAAGATGTTTGCCACCTGTCAACTACTTGCAGACACTACTCTATATACATCATGGTTTGCAGCCAAAACCATGGCCTCCTCAATAGCGGCCAGGAGGATGACCTGGCTCAAGAAGTGGCAAGTGGATATTAAACACAAGTGGTGTTTTGCTACAGCAGAATACAAGGGTAAGAACCTTTTCGGTGATGTCCTGGAGCCCTTCCTCATTGACTCTAAGGACAAAAAGAAGATCCTACCCTCGAGCCAGAAGAAATCTTCTCAATGTCCATCTCCTTACTATCGTCGACCTCTTCGTCAGGCTGATCAATCCTTCTCCTACTACAGAGTGGGACATGCCTCAACAGAGCTACAAACCTCGCAATGTCCAGGACAAGAACTCTAGAGGCAGAGGAACCAAGCGTCCCTTTCGCGGATCTGCAGGAAGCCGTCAGGGCCGAAGAGGGAGGTGGTGATATCCTCCGCCCCGATCCCCTTTCAGTTCCCATCGGCGGTCGCCTTGCTAAGTTTGCCTCTCATTGGTCTGCTATTTCCTCAGACTCCTGGGTTCTCAATACAGTAGCAAGGGGTTTACATTTGGAGTTTCTTTCCCCTCCCCCCTCCTTCTTTATTGCCTGTACTACTCCCAAAGATCTCTCTAAGAGGGCTCTAATGGACCAGGCCATACAGCACCTGTTAGACATTCAGGCCATTCAGCCCGTCCCCCCTGAATTTCAGGGCCAAGGTTTTTATTCTATCCTCTTCCTTGTCCCCAAATCTTCGGGGGGCTGGAGACCTATTCTGGATTTGAAACGCCTTAACCTGTATATAAAATATCACAAGTTTAAGATGCACTCTCTTAAAACTATCTTAGCCTGCATCAGAAAGGGAGACTTCATGGCCTCCCTGGACCTAACTGAAGCCTACTTACATATCCTCATAGCTAAGGAACACCGTAGGTTCCTTCGTTTCTCCTATGCCGGAAGGCATTTTCAGTACTGGGCCCTTCCTTTTGGCCTATCCTCAGCCCCCCGGGTTTTCACCAAGATTTTATCAGTTTTAGCTGCCCATCTTAGATCTATACCCATTCGACTTCAATTCTATTTGGATGACATCCTGGTACTAGCGAAGTCCTTTAACCTAGCTCAGGACCAATTGAAGACCACTGTCGAGGTCCTTACGGCTCGCGGTTTTTCTATTAATATTCAGAAAAGCCATCTCACCCCTGCTACCTCCATCCTTCATTTGGGTACAGTTATCAACTCCTCAGTGGGCCTAGTAAGTCTCTCCCCTGAACGGATAAGTAGCATTAGGGGGTTGGCATCCCTAATCCAGAGCGACCCCTTCCCCACCCTCTCCTCCCTTTCTTCCTTGTTAGGGAAGATGGTTTCCTGTTTTTCCATTGTTTCCTGGGCTAGACTCCACTCTCGAGATCTCCAGTGGTTTTTACTTCCCTTCCAAAAGCTTGGACAGGCCCACTTGGTAAGACGAACCCATCTTCCTCCACAGGTCCAAAGATCCCTGACGTGGTGGAAGTCCGGAGCCATCGAGGACGGCACCCTGTTCCGATCCTTCCCCACTGTAACCATCACCACGGACGCCAGTCTGTCGGGATGGGGAGCTCATTGCGGCCAGCAGCAGGCCCAGGGCCTTTAGGACGCGAGCCAGTCTTTCTGCCCCATCAACTGGCTGGAGTTACACACAGTTTTCCTGGCCCTCAAGAGCTTCAGCCACCTGATTGCCGGACAGGACGTCCTCATCAGTACCGACAATATGGCCACCAAGGCACATATCAACCGTCAAGGGGGCACCAGGTCCAGGACTCTGATGCTAGAGGCCAAGAAGATCGGCCTCTGGGCAGAGAGAGTAGTCCTCCGCCTTGACCCGTCCTTTGTTCCCAAAATCAATTCGATTTTCCACCGGAGTCAGGACATTATTCTACCAACCTTCTGCTCCCGACCTTCTCACCCTTCGGAACACAGATGGCACACGCTTGACGTGAGGAGAGCTCTTCGTGTTTACTTGAGAAGAATATGGCCCATCAGACAATCTGAGGCCCTGTTTATTTTCTTCTCCCCTCAAAAGATCGGCCTCAAAGCTTCTTCATCTACCATTGGTCGATGGATCCAGGGGGCCATTGCCAAAGCCTATGACGTGGAGGGCGTCCAGAGGCCTCTGGGTATAACCGCACACTCCACTAGGAGTGCGCCCTCCTCGGCGGCCTGGGCCACTCAATGCCCCCTGGAGGATTTATGCAAGGCGGCTACCTGGACCTCTCTCACTCCTTTTATCCGCCACTATAAGATCGATAAGTTTGCCTCAGCACAGGCGGCCTTTGGGCGGAGGGTCCTACAACAAGTAGTGGAAGTTGCCCATCCCTCGGGACAATAACTTTGACATGTCCCATCCTGACTGTCGACTCCTCCCTCCAAGGAGAATGAGCGTTGACTCACCTGATATGCTCTTTCTCTTGGTAGAGGAGTCGACAGTCAGTTCCCTCCACTTATCTACCTTTTTTCTTCTTTCCTTGTTTTTTTTCCCCTCTTCAATGTAGAGCTGAAGAAGTTTTCCTGTATAGAGTTCAGGTTTTTTTTTGAATTGGTTGAATCTAGGAGTCTGAGTTGTGCTGCCACTCTGAGTCAATGTTTTCAGTTATGTCATCAAAACTGGGTCTGTGGGCGGTTCCAGCCTTTTTATACTTCTATGACTGGGACACGCCTCTGATGAGCGAGTACAACCCATCCTGACTGTCGACTCCTCTACCAAGAGAAAGAGCGTATCAGGTGAGTCAACGCTCATTCTTGGCGTCTCTGATCTTGGCTTCTGGCCTAGAAGTCTGGAAGACTTGGGGGAGGCGTGGGTTTTATTATCTCCAGCGTTGTTTTTGCCAGCAAGAATCCTGTTTTATTGCCTGGCCTTCGTGAAATCTCTGTGAAGCTTCATAGTGTTCCTGTCTGTAAGAACAGTTTTTGTTACCTGTGTTTGCTTTCAAGTATATAAACTGCCTTTGCTTTTTACCAGTGGCGTCTGGGGGGACCCAGACAGAACAGGGAGGAATGGCACGTCAGGGGGCCAGTGGGGAAGAAGGGCGGAGTTTCAATGTTTTAATTCTTCAGAACCGGCAACGGGAGTCTCCGAAGTGGGCATCGGCCCGAAAAGCAATTTCAGCATTATTTCCTTGACTGCGATCGCCCGGCTCCCTGTATTTCACCATTCCTTATCAGCGCCTATCAGCTGACCAGCCTCTGCGGCAGCGCGACGCACCATCCCCTCAGTTGTCCGTGATTTAGGACTATTTTGAGACCTGCGTAATTGTGTTTTCTGGAAATCACTGAAGTGGGTTTTCGAAGCGGCTAAGCCAAAATTGCTAATTTAAATTTGTTGACTCAGGGGAGTGAGTGGATATATAGAAATAAAAAAAGATTAAATAAAACGGCACCATTACCTTGTTGCCATCTTGAACTGAGAGCTGCAATATTATTCACTGAGGCCTATCTAACTAAGCACAACCAAAGCCTCCCTCCTTGGTGGCCATTTTGTCTGGGCCTATCTTTACTCAGTCTAGTGATGGCAACCCCTGCCTCGGCAGAGTAAGATACTGGGGTTTCCTTATGTACCGCTGAACGGGATTCTCATGCTCCTGGTCCCAGCAATGTGGGGTTCTCCTTTGCGCACTAAAGAGAGCCTTTAAGGCTAAGGAGACCAGGCCTAAAATAACTAAGGCCTCAAGGAAATCTGAGATCAGGATGCACAAGGCCTTAGACTCTGTGATAAAGCATCCAAGGCAGAAGTGCGCACTGAGGTTGCAGCTCCTCCTACTACCAGGTGCTAGTATAGACTCCCTGGAGTGTAGGGTGTTCCTTTCCCAGGAACGTCAGGCTAGTATTGCGGATCTAAACGCTTCTATTCAGCGCCAGCGCAAGGTATCTCTGCACACGTTGTCCACTCTTTTGGGAAAATTCATCTCGGCCATCCAGATTGTTCTTTGGTCACGCCTACACTCCAGGGATTTGCAATGGTTCCTTCTCCCTTTCCAAAAAGGACGAGGTTCGTCTCCATTAAAAGTTCTTCTCCCCCAAAAGGTCCAGAACTCTCTACTATGGTGGTCTCCAGAGACCTTGAGCCAGGGTTCCTGCTTCATCGAATCAGCCTGTCTGGTGCTGACCATGGATGCCAGCCTCTCGGGACGGGGGGCTCACATCAATTCCTCTGCGGCACAGGGTCTCTGGTCGGAACAGGAGTCCTCTCTGCCCATCAACATCCTGGAATTGCGGGCAGTGTCTCTGGCCCTCCAAGATCTCAGCCAGCTGACGGTGGGGAAGCATATTCTGGTCCTCACCGATAACACCATAGCCAAGGCACATATCAACAGGCAGGGGGGTACCAGGTCCCCTGCGCTTATGGAGGAAGCCAAGATCCTTTGTTCTTGGGCCGAAAACCACCTGCTCTCCATCAAGGCGGACTACATTGCAGGGGAGGACAAGACCCCAGAGTGGCGGCTGCACCCCAGCATCTTCAGGAAGATTTATTTCCGGTTGGGGCGGCCTCAAGTGAACCTTTTCACCACCAGCACGAACACCCAGCTGCCCTGGTTCTTCACCAGATTCCGCTGTAGGGGAGCAGAAGGCACGGATGCTCTCCGTTCTCCATGGCTGGAGGGTCTTCTCTACGCCTTTCTGCCTCTTGCTGTGATCCCCAGAGTGATACGCAAACTGTTGCAGGAGGGAGAGGAGCTGGTCCTGGTGGCCCCATACTGGCCCGCAGGCCCTGGTTTGTAGACCTTGTGACCTTGCCTGTATCCCCTTCTTGGCGTCTTCCTGTGCTAACCCAACACATTGAAGCAAGGGTCAGTATGCCATCCAGACCCCCACTGGATGAAATTGACCACTTGGCACTTGAGTGGCTCACGTTAGTCAACCACCAAGTGCCTACTGGAGCGATGGACCTGATCATTAACAGTAGGCGGGCATCTACCCAGCGGATCTACGGCTCTACTTGGCACACCTTCTGCAGATGGTGCAAAGGATCACGCTGCTCCCCAACAGACTTAATGGTCGGTCAATTGTTGAGTTTCCTGAGTGATGGTTTTGCTAAAGGCCTGGGTCACAACACACTCAAACGCCAGGTATCAGCTCTATCTTCTATTTTGGCCTGTGCAGACTCCTCTCCTTTGTCACAGCACCCGCTGATTGAAAGTCTTCTGAGGTGTGCTTCCATACGCAGCCCTCCAGTCACTCATCATTTTCCCACATGGAAACTGACCAAGGTACTGGACTCTGTGACAAAACCTCCATATGAGCCGCTCCGGGACTCTTCCACTCGTCACCTTACTCAGAAGGTGGCCTTTCTCATGGCCATCACTTCGGCCAGAAGAATTTCAGAATTAGCTGCACTATCCATGCGCAAGGATTTCTGTCTATTTTTGCCTGACAAGATCGTCTTACGCCTTGATCCCTCCTTTCTCCCTAAAATAAACTCATTCTTCCACAGATCCCAGGAACTTTCCCTTCCCTCCTTCTGCTACAGGCCTGTTCACCCTCTGGAACAAAAGTGGCACACCTTAGATATCAGACGC
Source organism: Erythrolamprus reginae (assembly GCF_031021105.1). Classification (NCBI taxonomy): domain Eukaryota; kingdom Metazoa; phylum Chordata; class Lepidosauria; order Squamata; family Dipsadidae; genus Erythrolamprus; species Erythrolamprus reginae. The sequence continues at coordinate 47,521,383 of NC_091954.1, forward strand.
ACTTTACGCATCTATTTGAAGCTCACAGCAGAATGGAGAAAGTCTGAGGCCCTTTTCATCTCGTACCTCCCGGCCTCTATGGGGAGAAAGGTCAACTCCAACACTATAGTTAGATGGATAAGGGCGGTCATAGCTAAGGCCTACGACCAGTCTGCAGCTCCTCGCCCTAGGGGTATTACTGCCCACTCTACCAGGAGCGCCGCTGTCTCAGCCGCCTGGTCTAAACAGGCTTCCCTAGAAGAGGTCTGCAGAGCAGTTACCTGGTCAGCTCCTACCACTTTCATCAGGCGTTACAAGATAGAAACGTTTGCCTCTTCTGACGCTGCCTTTGGTAGAAGGGTCCTTCAGCAAGTGATTCCTGCGTCTACTCCAAATACCTAGTTTTATTCCCTCCTGAGGGACTCAGGCTTTGGCAGGTCCCACTGACTGTGGACTACTCCAATGATTGGAGAATCAACCGTTGAACTTACCTTATCTGAACGGTGATTCTCAATCGATTAAGAGTAGTCCACAGGCCCTCCCTTGTAATCTTCCTAGTAAGGTTCTACAATCTCTGTCTTCTGACCTGATCTTTACACCTAAAGCAAATATATACCTATCCTGGTGTCCTATTTTACATGTCTCAACTATATGTTATTTCTGTCAGTCTTGTATATGTGTTGACCACACTGAGCCAAAGCTTCGAACTTCGAAAAAAAGCGGGAAGACTGACAGAATTTGAGCTTTTATAACATGGGCTCAGTCCTGATTGGTTGACGGACGGAGGTCAACCCGCACTGACTGTGGACTACTCTTAATTGATTGAGAATCACCGTTCAGATAAAAGTTCAACGGTTGAACTCAATCAAATCACCTGGATTTCACCTTGCAGTACTTTTTCTTTAACCTTCTGAACCAGAACTTTAATTTTGCTCTGAGCTTCAGTGCCATGTCAGTTTGAAATAGTTTCACTAATATAGTTAATACTGTACTTTTGCACATAGGCATACACACACATGCAAAACACATATATTTTGTAATATATGGAAGTGCTGGTGAATAATGCTGTAGTCCATATTGAATTTTCAGGAGAGAGTACAGTTTTTATTGAACAACAGGATTGAATTCTTAACTGTGTAATCAATTTTAGTAGCAAGTTAAACTGCCTAGTATTAATGGACAGCTGTATCCATTAATCAGGGTTATAGTAGATTAACAGTTGTCAGCATTTATGCTAATAGGGGTAACCTATCTAGATTTGTGAACTGCACTTAGGTTTCCATAATTTTTCCGAACCATTAAGTAATACTCCTTTTTGTATGTAGAGATTATTCTGACAATTTCTGTATGTCTGTATTTGAATAGGAAAAAAATAAGAAATGTGGTAGATTTCAAGGCATCGTTGACTTCTTTCTTTACAAGGGCAAATTTTCTTATCTGGAGTTAATTGCCAAGCTGCTGTTTGGAAAAAAAATCTCACAAACCATCTGATGAATAAATTCTTCTGTGTTGAATAACAAGTAGCACCTAGTTTTTGGAATAAATACAGTCTTTAAACTTGTAGCTCTGTTCAGTAGTTAAACCATGGAACTAAGAGACCCTTGTAAACTACATGAAGAAAGCAAAATAATAAACCTCAGAACCATCTATTTTTCAAATAACTGCTGAATGTACTGCCAAAGGCATATACAGGGGGATGGACAAACAAATGGAAACACCTTGAAAAATCATCAAAATATCTTTTAATATGGTGTTGGTCCACCTTTTGAGGCAAATACAGCCTCAGTTCTCTAAGAGGTATTGATTCATACAAATTGTGAATTGTTTTCAAAGGAATTTTAGCCCATTTTTCAGTTAAAGCACCCTCCAGTTCTTTTAGAGACGATGTTGGTGGAAATCGACTTCTTACTTGAATATCTAAAATCGACCATAAATGCTCAATAATGTTGAGATCTGGTGATTGTGGAGATGCTAAACTTCATTAGAATGTTCCTCGTGCCATTCTTTAGCAATTCTTGCTCTATGGATTGGTGCATTATTATCTTGAAAGATGCCATCCAGCTCTGGAAACAATTCTTGAACCATAGGATGAATTTTGGTCGGCCAAAATTCCTAAATAGCGATGGGTGTTAATTCTTCCATGAAGGGAAATCTTTGGCCCGGTGGATTTCCAAGAAATAGCACCCCAGATCATCACTGAACCCCCATCATGTTTGATGGTTGGGAGAAGGCAATCTGGATGAAATGATTCTTTTGGCTGTCTCCAAACGTAAACATGGCCGGAGGTTGGAAAAATGTTAAACGATGGTTCGTCAGAGAAAATCACATTTTGCTATTGCTCAAGGGACCATTTCTGGTGGTTTCTACACCACTCTAAACGCTTTGAAACATTTGTCTTTGAGAGCAGAGGTTTTCTAGTTGCAGCTCTTCCGTGGAATCCAAATTTGTGAAGCTCCCTTTGAACAGTTTTTGTGGAAACTGGGTTCTGTACGTGTCTATTGAGCTCTGCAGTGATTTTAGGAGCTGTGGTCTTGCGATCTGCTCTAACAATTCGCTTTAGAGTCTGATGGTCTCTTTCAGACAACTTTGACTTTCGACCAGACCTGTGCTTGGCTGAGGACGTTTTCCCTTCTCTTTCAAAAACAGTCATTACTTTTGAGACATTGCCTCTTGAAACGCCAAACATTCGGGCACTTTCTATTACGCTAGCGCCTGCCATTTGAGCACCAACAATTTGGCCTCTTTGAAAGTCTGAGAGGTCTGCCATTTCTAGAAGGTTATAACCAATTTCCTTAAATTTCTGTAAATAAAAGGTAGTTTAAAAAACCATATAAAATAACATAATTTGAAAAACCATATAAAATAACAGATTTTTTTTTAAAAACATTAAAATATGTCAAGTTTTGATTGATTTGAACATGCTCAAACATGATGCCAAAAAGTCAGGTGTTTCCATTTCTTTGTCCACACCCTGTAAGTTTTAAAAATTGCAGTGGGAAAAGGTGATTAGTTTGATAATTTTCTTCTGGATCTTGTTTTCTGCAGTAATGTGAGGGCAAAAATAGACACAATGCCTGGAAGATTTTTTTAAAACAAACTTGATATTTTTCAGAGGTTTCATAGCTGAATTATAGAATACTTATAATGTACACTTTAGTTAGTGGATTGCTGTAGATTGTTGAAAAGCCCCAGGAAGCTCATCAAGATGTCTAATGGTTAGATTTTTATTGATTGTTCTTCAATTAATCACATTTGAAACCTTCATTTATCAAATAACAAAACATGTAATTAAGTTTGAAGTGAGAGAATTCATTTCAGAATGGTATTTTCAACTGTACTAAAATATTTCAGGATAAATTAAACTAATGGGGAGCACCAGCCAAAATGAAGCTAATGGTATTCTGTCTGTCACAGAATAATAATTTAAAACTAAAGTGTCAAGTACCATTGTGAATCTTAGCAAGGCAAGAAAAAAATAATATACCAAAGTGGAAAGAAAGAAGACAACATAAATTACAATCATTCTTCAACACATGAATTCTGTTATGCTGTATGTAAATTTATGAAGTACTGGAATACTGGAAATTCTTTTAATATTCATGATTGCAAATGAAATGCTACCATGTTTGATTAGTTCATTCACAAATATCAATAAATAAAATAAATGATGCCCAGATTGTCTTTTGCAGTTATCCCTAATAGTGTTTTTTAGAAATTTAGAGAGAAAGGAATAGATATAGTTACTCGCTCTATCAGCCTCAGTTAAGATTGATAATGTGTTGATTTGAGATATTCTTTCTTCTTTAATTGACATGCTGTTAGCTGGTGCTTATTGTGGTGATTATAGCTGTTGATTCCTGCTTATCTGGATGTTGGTTAAGAGATGTGAGGTAAAGGTAGATGTGCTCATGGCTGTTTGACCCTTTTAAATGGCATGTTTGTTTATTTAACAGATTTTCATCTTGCTTTATTACTTTGTAAGTAATTCAAGGCGGTGAACATACTTCGTACTCCTTTTACCTCCTGTTTTCACATAACAAGAAACCATGGGCTGGGCTGAGATAGAGTGACTTGCCCAAAGTCATTCAGCTGGCTTTTAAAATTCAGTAAATGGAGTTTATGTCTATATATGTCAGCTATGCAAAGTAGACCCAAAAATAGTACAACCAGGAGTACTAGCTTACAATTTTGTTGCAAGGTTATCCATCCATCCATCCATCCATCCATCCATCCATCCGACTTCTTTGCCGCCCAATCCCCTGGGACTCAGGGTGGTTACATTAACAGACTGTTGCAATTCAATTCTTCTTTTTTCTACTTTTTTTTTTGTTACAAGACTGACGGTATCCTTCCCCCCCTCCTTTTTCTTCTTCTACCCTCTGGAAGATAAAGGAGAGTCCTTGGTTAAAGTTTTCATGTGTCCTCCCCCTTTTTGATACACGAAACAATTACATATTTCATAGATTATGACAATTGTGCTGTGGCCAATTGTGTGGCTAGATCCTTTTTAATGAAATTGTAGGGATATCTATTGCACTGGAAAATGATATACCAGTGATGGCTGACCTTTTTCTTGTTGTGTGTCGATAGTGTACATGTGCCGGCACCCATAATGCAATAAGCGTGCAACACCACATTTTGTTGATGTGTGAGTGTTGTTGTTATGATTATGATGAAATGGCATCATAATCACAACAGAACTGTATTTCCTATACTTGTGTGGGAGCACCATCTTTAAAATTTCAGGAAAAAAGAGAACAGTAATCAAAAAGCATTTTAAAATGATAATATAATCACCTCCAATAAATAATCTGATTAGTTAAGTTTAAATACCAAAATAGACAAAAATATATAAAACCCCAAACAAATAAATTCCTAACATGCTAAATTGATATAAATCACATAAACATATCACATTTATATTTAATAGCAAATTATCAAATTACACATAATTATTTATGTATTCTGGTAAATTACTATGAAATCTATGCCAAACAGGAACATATTGTGTCATTTTTATTAGTATTAAAAATAGCCTTTTCAGATCTAGATAAGTTATATATTTTTGGAAACTAGTTAATGGTTCTGAATTAATTTTTTATTGGAGTTATTTTACAGTATTTATTCTCTTCTCTTCTCTCACAGTGATAGGGCAGTGATGGTGTAACTTTCCCCCCCCTCAAATGTCGAAAGAGTGTGTGCACGTACTGTTGTATGTACGCGAGTGTCCATACACATAATGCAATCCCCCTCCCACATGTCATGCTCGCTGCATATGTACATGCGGCCCATGTGTGCACCTGCACACAAGACCCCCCTCTGTTTTGGCCTTATATCCCAAAATAGCAGTGGAAGAGGGGAAAAGCCTCCCATCCCCAAACAGAGCTGGGAGTGGGGAAAAGCCTCTTTCTCCAAACAGAACTAGGAGGGAGGGAAAGCCTCTTTCCCCAAATGGAGCTGGGAGGGGGGGGGAGCCTGTTTTCCCAAATAATAACAATAATTCTTCGAGTCTTCGGAGAGGGGCGGCATACAAATCTAATAAATCTAATAAATAAATTAATAATAATTTATTAGATTTGTATGCCGCCCCTCTCAGAGGACTTGGGGCGTCTCACAACAATAATAAAATACAATAAACTGGTACAAATCTAATATTAGTAAAAACTAGAATTAAAACCACTTAATATTAAAAAAAACAATCAATAGCACACAATCATACCATTCTCAAGTGCTATAATCAGCAGGGGGGGGAATCAGTCCCCCCATGCCTGGCAACATAAATGGGTCTTTAACATCTTGCGGAAGATGGGGAGGGTGGGGGCAATTCGAATCTCCAGGGGGAGCTGATTCCAGAGGGCTGGGGCTGCCACAAAGAAGGCTCTTCCCCTGGGTCCCGCCAGACGGCATTGTTGGGGGGGAGCCTATTTCCCCAAATACAGCTGGAATGGGGCTAAAAGCCTCTTTCCACAAATGGAGCGGGGAGGGGGGAGGCCTCCCAACCCCAAACGGAGCTGGGAAAGGGAAAAAACTTGTGTTCCCAAAGAGGGCTGGGGTGGAATCTCTAGAGATCTGGGAAGGCACAGGCCACAGAAAGTGAGGAGAAATCATGACCTTGCCTGACCCAAATATCAGCTGGCTGGGGGGAGGCTCTTGCTCATGCACAGTAGAGCTGAGCTGGTCAGTGGCTTGTGTGCCTGCAGAGAGGGCTCTGCGTGCTATAGGTTTAACATAACGGATATAGGGGATCCTTCTGGATTGCTAAATCTGGATTAATAGTCCATTTGCAGCCCCAACATTGTTGGGCCATGACCAGTTCCAGTATTTATCTCTAAGCATCTTACATCTCTTTGAAAACAAGAGTCTAGCAATACTAAGTCATATCATCCCAATTACTTGGGAAATTACAATATACACACATGCCTAAAAGATTATTGGATTTGCTTTGGATAGCTTTGGACTTGTGTTTTAATTTGTAGCTTATCCAGGCAGCCAAATTAGTTAGTTTAGATATCCAGATGCTTATAACCATGGACTTCAGATAATAGCCAGTTCATTTTGGGAAGTCTTTAAATGTAGAAATAAGAAAGTAGTATAGGACAGGATTTTTCTCGTAATGATACACTTATATTGAAATATTTCAGATTGCTAACTGCTTGCAGTTTATTACCTCTGTTTTAGAGTACAAAAGAAGTTGGAAAAGATCTTTGATAGGGGCTTGATGATGAGAAGGAAATGTTTTTTTTAAAGCAACTCATAAAAGCAGAGCAAGCTGTGTGGTGTTGATTATCGCAATGCTGGGATTATAATTGAGTAATGGACCATCAGGTGGATGCCCTTAACAAAATATTTGAGAATAGTTATTCTGCTATGCATCTCTCAATGTGTAAATCTGTTTGCTTTAAAATAGAAAATGGCATTAAACAATCACAAGTCTTGCATCCATTAAACATGTGTTCAATGCTTTAGCTTTGACAGCCTTAAATGAGTGCTCTCTGGAAGAATGGGTGTACTTTAATTCCACTGAATAGAAATTGATTTGCAGTTTCAGACAACCTAGTAATATTGCTCACAAGACATTGTGCTCAGTTTGCTTCCATTACAGCTCAATTTGTATCAGATTCTGTTCCACTCCATTGTATTTAAACCTGTTCTGCAAGTTTAAATTTAGTGGATGCAGCTTGTACTCGTATAATAATGTTATCCTGTGAATGGATTTTAAAATGGATTATTCTCAGAACAAGAAAAGTTGCAGTATTGCAAACCATTTTCCATGTCTGCCGTCTCACTTTGCTTGTAACATGTGCCATCAGGAAGTAAGTTGGATGAAATTCCAATTATTAGAATTCTTGGAATATACATTTCAATAATTCTAATTCTTGGAATATACATTCTCCCTTAAGTTCTGACAAGATGGTCCAAGAGAGGGCAAAGCTCATCTTAATTGCTCCTTCTGGCCAAGGCACCCTTGGGTTTGTCAATTTAAAGACTCTTTCAATGGCAGATCCTTGGAAACTCCCCATCTCGCTGAACCTTCTATTTCAGGGGTCACCCAGATCAACAGTGGTGCCAGTTGACCACATCGCTATTGACCAGGACATTTCAAGCGACCAAGACTATGACCAGGATGTTATAGTGTTTATCGAGGTATCTCGTCACACTTCCACACAGCGAATTTATTCTGTGCCTGTTGTGCCTACTAAGGACTGTCTCCTGCCCATGGTGCTAAGTTTTCTGAAACATGGGCTCGACAAGGGGCTCTCACCAAATACCCTCTTTTGACAGATGGTAGCACTATCATCTGATTATCCTGTGGACATTGGGACTCCCCTTCTTATATTCCCATGGTCTATAGGTTCCTCAAATGGGTCACCAACTCACCCCCCCCCCCCCAGTGGTTCATCGCTTTCCCACCTGGGCCCTCCTTATTCAAATCTCTTACGGGGCTACTGTATGAACCACTGAGGAAGGCATCCCTAAGGCATCTTACCTTCAAAGTGGCCTTTCTACTGGCCATCACATGAGCATGCAGGATCTCAGAGCTGTTGGCCCTGTTTGTGCACGAGGATTATGCCTGTTTCATCATGACCAGGTGGTCCTGTGACTGGCCCTTCCTTTCTCCTGAAAGTCAACTCGTTGCACCATCGGGCACAGGAACTATTGCTCCCCTCCTTCTGTCCCTGCCCCTCCCATCTCTCTGAGAATGTTTGGCATACCTTGGATGTGCAATGAGCCCTATGCATATACATCAAGCAAACGCATACATTCAAAAAGGCAGAATCACTTCTGGTAAGATTCCTCCCATGATGTTTGGGCCTCAAAGCCACTCCCACAACTATAAGTCATTGGATCAGAGGCACCATCTCTAAAGTCTATGACCTGGCTTCGCTCCCACACCCCAATGACATCACAGCACACTCAACCCGCTACCTTGGCCACTTAGCCAACTCAATGTCTACTGGAAGACTTGACCTGGGCTGCTACTTGGGCTTCTCTGACCTCATTCATCAGACATTGTAAGACTGACAAGTACGTGTCTGCAAACACAGCCTTTGGCCGACGTATGCTGCAGAGAGTGGTGGAGGAGAGTCATTAGAACCCACCCATTGGGACCATAACTTTGGTATGTCCTGTCCTGACTGCTGGCTTCTCCCATGATGGAGAAGGGGCATTGACCTACCTGATATGCTTCTCATTTGGAGGAACCAGCAGTCAATACCCTCCCTGGTTTGTAAGTTCTGGGCATGTTCTGCTGATTATGCCACATCATTCTTTCATCAGCAGGGTTATTGCACCTTTCAGCGAGTCAATGTGACGTACCTCATTCATATACCAATTTGACCTTTTCTGGACTGTAACTGAGCTTTTTCTGGACCATGGCACTTCTCTAAGAACCAGGTTAAGTTCAGTTGGGATGAGATTTTGTTGTTGGCGTTTTTAGTGTTCACCACATTGAGTCTTTGCATCAGACTCATCAGAACTGGGAGTCCAGTGAGCAGATCCTGGTTTTTTAAAACAAGAGACTTGGTCCTTGTAGTTGACAGGCGATAACATCCATCCTGATTGCTGGCTCCTCCCGATGAGAAGAAGCGTATCAGGTAAGCCAATGCCTCTAACTTCAAAATAAAATTGTATATCTCCACCCCCCCACCCCCCCCACCCCAAAATGGCTTTACAGTAGGTATATAAACCAAGTTCAGATAAGGATCAACAAGATTAAAGAGTGTTAATTCCTCATTTCTGTTGTATACCTAATCTAAATTAGGATAATTCATATTTGCCATTTATATTGACAGATGCATTTCTCTGTATGTGTATGTATTCTGGCCCTTAAGGGCCAGATAATTCGTGAGTTTTTGTAGCTATTTTGAAAAACTATGATTTAGCATCAGTCAAAAGTCAAGAAATTACAAAGGTGCTTTTTCAGGAGGCAACTGGACTTTCTTGTTTTTTCTTCAGACATTTTTCTTCCCATCCAAGAAGCTTCTTCAGCTCTGACTGGATGGTGGCAAATGGAAGGATTTATATTCCTTGCAGATGGCTGGTGATTTGCATTGTCGTTGAGGTCGTTGGAGATTTATCTGTGTCCTCAGGGTCTTCAAAGAAAAAGTAATAAAGTCCAGTTGCCTCCTTGTTGGGACAACCATGACCTGGATGACTAAGAATCTCCACAGAAGTCAAGAAATTATATTCTTCATTTTTAAAATTACTATCTTTTTCTGCAGTACAGTGGTACCTCTACCTACAAATGCCACTACTTATGAACTTTTCTAGATAAGAACTGGGTATTCAAGATTTTTTTGCCTCTTCTCAAGAACCATTTTCCACTTACAAACCTGAGCCTCTGAAACTGTAACTGGAAAAGGCAAGGAGAAGCCTCCGTGGGACCTCTCTAGGAATCTCCTGGGAGGAGACAGGGCCAGAAAAGGTGGGGAGAAGCCTCCGTGGGACCTCTACAAATCTCCTGGGAGGAAGCAGGGCTTCCACCTTCCCTGTGGTTTCCCTAATCGCACACATTATTTGCTTTTACATTGATTCCTATGGGAAAAATTGCTTCTTCTTACAAACTTTTCTACTTAAGAACCTGGTCACAGAATGAATTAAGTTCATAAGTAGAGGTACCACTGTATTTGTTTGTATTAAGTAGAATTCCATGTCTGTGTATTGCAAGTAAGTTAGAATTGGATGTGTGGCATCTTTGTGAAATATATTATATTTCATGTCCTCGTTTTGTCTCTGTGTGTGTGTTAAAGTATGTTCTTACTTTGCGCTAATTCTCAAGCAGCCAAAGAAATGACATTTATGCATATTTTATAATGTGATTTCTGTTGGCATATGGAGAAAACAAATCAATTTCTCAGCAGCACACTGTTTAAAAGAAACAGCAACAACCTGTGGGATAAGTTGCAGAAGCTGTTAAAATTAATTATAAATGGCAGAAGATATAATGTTAGGCAGAGGAAAATGTGCCTAATGTGTAAAGAATATTAAACCTTGGTGCATAAAAGAATTGTCTGATTAGTTAAAAATTTATGATTTTATAAATGTCATAATATATTGAAACAATGTACTGTAAAGAGAACTTATTTTTGTTTGGATACTCATTAACAGTTTCATACCTTACATCAAATATTTGCAGACATTTCCTTCGTGGAGGTTTTTTAAAAAAATGTGTGTACATATGCTAATTTTCCAAAGTGAGCAGCAAATACCTCCAGTGAGTAGCAATATTGGCCAGTTCTGTCATTTGAACTATTTGAAGTAGGGATCTATGAGGTGAAAGTGCTGTTATGACCTCATCATTTTTTCACATGCTACTTTCTTGAACCAGGTAGATTAATTTATAAGAGAAAGGGTTTACATGATGCAGGATTACATGGCTGCACAGGCTACAAAAACAGCCAAATCAGTGAACATTTCTGTGATCATCATTTGCTAAACAAGGGAACAATACTCTGATAGATTCTAGTGTCATAATAAACCACCCTTTCCCAATCTGGTACCTTCCAGCTATCTTGATTATTGCATTTCAACATGGGTGCATTCTTCCCATTTAAAAAGATTGAGATTAAACTACACACGGGCAGCACTCTTTGGTACCCTCTTCCCTTATTAACCACAAATAATAGTTCTATCCATGATTTATTTAGTGTTAGGCAGAAACAGATAATTCTGGCTTTCTGCTTTTTTTCTGTCAAAGTCATGAGCTGTGGTTTGTTCATGATATATAACTAATTCCTTAACTACCATATTTTTCAGAGTATAAAATGCACTGGAGTAGCACCTTAATTTTGGGAGAGGAAAATAGGGAAAATAATCTGCTTATCAAGTATTCATCTGGCTAGTGTCCTTAGTCTGGTCAGCTTCAGCACATTATTTTATCCCCTGGTTAAGGGCTTAAAAAAACCTTTATTCTGAGAGAGTAACAATGAAAGAGCTTGCAAGCCAGTAAGAGCTGGGAACATCATTAGCACCTGGAAAGAAAAAGTCGGAGCAAATAGAGCAATGGAAAAAACCCTACAAAGACTTAGGGCTTGGAAAACATTCTTCGCAAAGGGTAACAATGAAAGAGCTTGGGAACATTAATAGTACCTGGTTAGGGCTGGAAAGAAATATCTGGGACAAGTAAAGCAATGAAAAAAAAAACCCTATAAAGACAGGGTTTGGAGAACATTCTTGGCAGAGAGTAACAACGAAAGAGCTTGCAAGCTGGTTAAAGCTGGGAACTTTGTTAGCACTTTATTAGGGCTAGAAAGAAACTTACTTGGAGCAAGTTAGAGGAGTGAAAAAAACCCTGCAAAGACTTAGGGCTTGGAAAAAAATTCTTCACAGAGAGAAACAATGAAAGAGCCTCAAGGTAAGAGCTGGGAAGATTGTTAGCAGCTAGTTAGGGCTGGGGTGGGGGAGCTACATTCAGAGTATAAGATTCACCCTAATTATCAATCTCTCTTTTTTTTCCCAATTTTTTTAATTAATTTTCATAAAATAGACAGACACACATACAAACACTAAACATAAAGTGGGGGTGTATTTCCCCTGCTTCTTTTGAAAGTATACATTCAAATACAGAAAAAGAATACATAATTGAATATATGTTGAATGTTAAAAGGTATAGTAAATTTGAGTTAAGGTTTTACAAATCTTGAATACAGTGTAAATATTAGGTAAAGTTAGTATAACATAGTCATCAAAAAATACCTTTAATATAATCTTAATTACTATAGTAAAATGCCATATTCATCAAACAAAACATTTAAACTAAATTCAACTATTATACATCAAAATTCTTAATATGTTACTTATACTTATACATAAACTACTATGTCGTAATCATCAAAAAATGCATTAAAACTAGTATTAATATTGTTATCACCTAGGTAAAAACAAATACAGAAAATTAACTAGAAATAAATGTGTATATCTTATTTTTTCTTATCTAACCATTTATAAACATTGTTCCATGTTTCATAAAATTTAGTGTCTTCTTGATCATTTAATCTTCTTGTCATCATGTCCATTTCAGCGCAATCTAGTATTTTAGCTATAACTTCTTCCTTGGGGATTTCCTCCCCTTTCCAGTTTTGCGCATATATTATTCTAGCCGCGGTTAATATGTGTATAATTAAATAAAGAATTTCTTTCTTGTAAGTCTGATTGGTAAGTCCTAATAAATAAAATTCCGGGGTATTATCTATATCTTGCTTTATTATTTCTTTCAATATTTTCTCGATCATCTTCCAATATATTTTAGCTTTACCACATGTCCACCATTGATGGTAATAGGTTCCTATATCCTTCTTACATTTCCAACATAATGGGGATGTTTTGGGAAACATTTTTGCTATCCTATTTGGCGGGAGATGCCATCTGTAGAACATTTTAATTTGATTTTCTTTTAATGAGACTGATTTGGTCATTTTCCAATTATTAATCCAAACTTTCTCCCATGTATCTATGTCTATTTCCTTGCCAATATTTCTACACCATCTTATCATAGTATCCTTTAAAGTCAACTCTATATTTTTATGAGCAATGAGAAATTTATATATTTTCCCTATCATTTTTATTGGATTGGTAGTAATTAGATTACTTAAAAGGTTCTTACTTTTATTAAAAATATAAAGAGTTTTATCTAGATCGAATCTGAGCATAATGCCACCAGTCTATTATTATCCCTTCTTCTTGTAATTTAATCCTAGATTTTAACTTCATCTGGTCATTTAGTAATTCTTTATATCTATAAGTTATTTTCTTGTCTTTTATGGACTTTGGATGTGTTATTGCTTCTAGGGGAGCTAGCCATTCTGGGATATTTAAAAAGTGATTTTTCTTTATGTCTTTCCAGACTTCTAGTAGATACTTCCTTAATGTATGCCTTTTAAAATATGAATGATTTTTTTCCCTTATCATACCATACAAATGCGTGCCATCCGAGCATGAGATCATGTCCTTCTAAGTTTAGTATTCTTTTGTTCTCTAGAGTTATCCATTCTCTAAGCCATGTTAATGCGGCAGCCTGATAGTATAATTTCCAATTTGGAAGGCCAAATCCTCCTCTTTCTTTGATATCTTCTAAGCAATTCATTTTTATCCTTGCTTTTTTCCCTTGCCATATAAATTTTTTAACTAAGTTTGTTAAAGTTTTAAAAAAGATTCCCCCTGGGTTTATTGGAATTACCTGGAAGAAAAATAAAACCTTGGGTAAGATATTCATCTTAATTGTTGCAATTCTTCCTAAAAATGATATTTTCAGATTATTCCACATTGCTAAATCTTTTTTAATTTCTGTTAGTAATTTTATATAATTATCATTTTTTAATGTTATTGTTTTCGCTGTTAAATTTATTCCTAGGTATTTTACTTTTTTTACAGTCTTTATTCCAGAGATGCTTTCTAATTTAGTTTCTTGTGTTTTGTTCATATTTTTAGTCAAAAAATGTGTTTTGCTTTTATTTATCTTTAAACCTGCTACCTTTCCATATTGTTCAATAGCTTGCAGTAAAGTAGGAACTGTTGTTATCGGTTCTTCAATTATGAACGTTAAGTCATCTGCAAAGGCTTGGACTTTATAAGTTTCCTCTCCTACGGTTAAACCTTTTATTTTAGGATCCGCTCTTATTTTAATTAATAGAGTTTCAAGAATCATAATAAATAACAATGGTGATATAGGACAGCCTTGACGAACTCCCTTATTTATATCAAGTGTTGGTAATTGATTGTTGTTCAATATTATGTTAGTTGTTTGTTTCGAATATATAGTATCTATTAAGTTAACAAATTTTGGGCCAAATCTCATTTTATTTAATTGCATTTTTATAAATATCCAATTGACGTTATCAAAGGCCTTTTGAGCATCTAAAAACATTAAAGATGCTGTCTTACCTGGATATTGTTCATAATACTCTAATGTGTTTATTACTGTTCTGAGATTATTTTTAATTTGTCTCCCTGGTAGAAATCCATTTTGATCTTGGTGTATTATTCCATTTATAACTCTTTTGAGTCTGTCTGCATAAATGGCGATAAATATCTTATAATCTACATTTAATAATGATATGGGCCTATAGTTTTTAATTTTTTCTGGATCTGTGCCATGTTTGTGTATTAAAGTTGTCAGTGATTCTGACCAAGATTTAGGAATTTTACCCTCAAGTCTACATAGATTGAAGATTTCTAACATGTGGTTTCTTATTATTTCATTTTCTATCTTGTACCATTCTGCCGGTATGGCGTCTGGGCCTGTGGCCTTGTTGCTTTTCTGTTTTTTAATTGTTGTTAGGAGTTCTTCCATTGTTATCGGTCCTTCCATGGTGGCCTGTTGGTCTTCTGTTATTTGTGGTAATTTTGAAGCTTGTAAATAATTAAAGATTTCATCTTCACTAACATTATCTTTGGCATATAGATCTTTATAAAAATTATACACAATATCAGCCTTTCCTTCTGTATCATATTTCATTGTACCATCTTTGTCTTCTAGTTTTTTAATTAATTTTGATTGGCGCTGTTTTCTAAGTTTATATGCTAACCATCTACCTGGTTTATTTGCATGTTCAAAGTAGTGTTGCTTTGCTCTTTTAATTTTTTCAGTTATTTGGTTTTGTTCCATAATTCTGATTTTATGTTTAGTTACGTTTATTTCTGTTTTTAAGTCTCTGTTCTTAATGTGTTGCTGCGATAGAAATTCTAATTGTTTCAATTCATTTATTAATTGTGCATATTTTAATTTATTTTCCTTGTTATGTTTTGCAATGTAAGATATTGTTAATCCTCTTATATAAGCTTTAGCTGTATCCCATAAATTCTGTGGCGTAGTTTCTGAGGTTTTGTTGATTTCAAAAAATATTTTAAATTCCTTTTCGATCCAATCCTTATATTTCTTGTCATTCAATATATTTCTATTCATCCGCCAATTATTCTGTTTATTGTTCATTCTCATAGAAACCACTATTGGATTGTGATCGGCCCATGTATTAATGTCTATCTCAACTTCTCTTATTTGTTCTGCAATCGTTTTAGGTGCCCATACCATGTCTATTCTTGTCCATATTTTATGGGGGTTAGAGTAAAAAGTACAGTGATACCTTGTCTTACAAACGCCTCGTCATACAAACTTTTCGAGATACAAACCTGGGGTTTAAGATTTTTTTGCTTCTTCTTACAAACTATTTTCACCTTACAAACCCACCGCTGCTGCTGGGATACCCCGCCTCCAGTCCTTCCGTTGCCAGCGAAGCACCCATTTTTGTGCTGCTGGGATTCCCCTGAGGCTCCCCTTCATGGGAAACCCCACCTCTGGACTTCCGTGTTTTTGTGATGCTGCAGGGGAATCCCAGCAGCGCAAAAATGGGTGCTCCGCTGGCAACGGAAGTCCGGAGGTGGGGTTTCCCAGCGAGGAGAGCCTCAGTGAAATTGCAGCATCACAAAAACACAGAGGTCTGGAGGTGGGGTTTTGAGGACTTCGGTGTTTTTGTGATGCTGCGATTTCACTGATGCTCCCTTCGCTGGGAAACCCCACCTCCGGATTTCTGTTGCCAGCGAAGCGCTCATTTTTGCGATGCTGAGATTCCCCTACTGGGATTTCCCTGCAGCATTGCAAAAACACAGAAGTCCGGAGGTGGGGTTTCCCATGGAGGGGAGCCTCATGGGAATCCCAGCAGCGCAAAAACGGGTGCTTCGGCTGGCAAAAGGGGTGAATTTTGGGCTTGCACGCATTAATCACTTTTCCATTGATTCCTATGGAAAACATTGTTTCGTCTTACAAACTTTTCATCTTAAGAACCTCATCCTGGAACCAATTAAGTTTGTAAGACAAGGTATCACTGTATATTGTCTCTTATGGGGGTATCTTTCCCTCCAAATATCATTTAACAATAATTCCACTTTCATTTTTTGAAAGGTACTAGGTAGCAAATTCCTTCTTCTTTTTTTGCTTCTTTTCCTTTTATTGTTGCCTCCCCCCTCTGAATGGTCTAATTGTCTGTTCGCAATAGCATTAAAATCACCTATTATTAGTACATTTTCAATAGCTAGGTCTATTATTGTTTGATGTAAATTTTTATAAAATGTCATTTGATCTTCATTAGGAGCATAAATAGAAACAACAGCTAAAGGTCTAGGTTCAATATCAACTTGTACAATCAATATTCTACCCTCATTATCTTTAAATATTTGTTTGGAATTTATAGAATTCTTGACATACATCACTACACCTCTTTTTTTTTTAATCTGCTAATGCAGCATACATTTTTCCAATTTTTGGATTCAACAGTAATTTTTGGTTATTTTTTTTAATATGCACTTCTTGTAGTATTGTGATTTGTGCATTTTGATTTCTAATTTTAGAAAAAATTTGTTTCCTTTTCCTTGGTTCATTAAGTCCATTAACGTTTACAGAAAAGATTTTTAAATCTTTACTTATTGTCATTTGATAGGTTTTTTGGTTTCTCGCTGAGGTTGAACTCTTCTAGCGCCTTGGTCCTGCTCTATTACCTGAGCAGTAGCCCCCAAATCTTCTTCTTGCTGGGTTGTTAATTTTTCCCCTGGTTGTTGTTGGACTGGTTGTTGTTCAACCACTTGCTGCTTATTTGCATAGTCCAGGCGGTTGATGCCACTGTTTTTGAAAAAGTACATAGCTTGTTCTACATTTTCCAATTTGTATCTTGTAGAGCGCCATGTCAGAGAAAGGCCCTGTGGAATAAGCCAACGGTAGGTTATATTTTCTTTGATCAAAATTCTGGTTAGAAAGTGGTAATCTCTTCTGCTTTCTCTGACACTTCTTGGAACTTGTTTTAATATTTTTATTTCAGCTCCTTGATGTTGGAGTTTGGCATTTCTTGACCAATGAAGTATGTCATCTCGCAGAGCTTTTCTTGTAAATTTGATGTGTATCTCTCTTGGGAGGTTGTGACGACGGATGTAGCTATTCGAGATTCTGTAAACTTCATCGATTTCTTTCAGTAGTGCTGTGGGATCCTCTTGGAGTATTCCTCCAATAGTTTCAGCCATAGTCATTTTTAAGTCTTCATCTTTTTCTTCTTTTATATTCTGAAATCGAAGTCCATAGGAAGCTCGTTGCATCTCCAACTGAGTGATTGATTCATCATATCTTCTGTATCTTGCATCAGCTCTCCCTTCAAGGTAGTCCATTCTTTTTTCATTTTTGTCAGATTTATCTTCAAATTTTTTAAGTCGGTCATCACTTTCTTGTAGTGTTTGTTGAATCTCCTTTATCTGGTCTTTCATCTCACCCATATCAACTTTCAGTTGAGCCATCTCCTTTTTAAATTCTGCCAAGTCTGCTTTTATAGCTTCTCTTTGTTGTGTTGCATCCTCTTTTATGTCCTCTCTTTGTTGGGTGGCTTCTTCTTGAGATTTAAACATAAAGTCCTTCAAAGTGTTTAAAGTTTCTTGTAGTGTTGCAAAATTAGACTGCATTGTTTTATCTTTGTCTTTGTTCTTGGTAGACATGGTTAACACCTGGTGCGACGGAGAAGGATGCGGTGACCCTTGTGGGGAGGGAATTGTTGCTGTAGTTTGTTTTTTGACCGTTTTAACAAAGGTTGAAGTATTTGACATTGTCGAATTTGAATCCACTCTTTAAAATTTAAATTGATTTAAATTAATTTCAATTTGTATGTAGTAAAAGGAAGAGAATTCCTATAAATTCCAAATCTGTCAATCTATTTTGTTAACAATTACCCTTAAAATATAACTATATATACCAATTCAATTACCAACAATTACCAACAAAATTATTATTCTTGTTTTAAAACTTTAAATATGCAGTACCAGAAGGAACAAGTATAAAATAAGTGAAAAGTAAGAGTTAAAAATAAGTAGTCTGGTGGGAGGGCAAGGTAAATAATAATAAAAAAAGAAAGATATTAACTATTCATAAAAAAAATGAAGGAGAGCATGGAAAAGAAAAATTATAGAAAAAGAAAAGGAGAGGGAGAGAAAAAAGAAGAGAAAATTAATAAAAGGAGTGGATAAAGTTGTTTTAGGGGAAAGAAAAAATAAAAAGGAGGTAATATTTTAGTTCAGCTAATTAAAATAGAGCAGGGGACCAAGGTTTGTTAACAATGCATATGTTTCAAATCAGGTTTCTTTTAAAACTAGCAATGCACAAAAAAAGGAGAAAGAAAAGAATCAAAGAGAGATCAGGAAAAAAAAAAGGAATAATTATTCAAAAGAGACAATTTCAATATCAATATTGTATACTTATGTTCTTCTTATAGGTCCAGTAGTTGTGCTGGAGAATAAGGGATGTAAATCCAAGTCTCAAAGGATAAAGTTATGTTTAGTTCCAATTTCAAGTTCAAAGGAAAAGTCAAATTAGTAGTTTTCTTGTGTTTAAAATGAAGTCAGTTTGTTTTCCAAGTTCAGGATAAACGCAGAGAAACAGATCCCAAGATGGAGTCAGGTTAAGATTTGTACAGCAAGGCAGATGTTAAAAAGTTCTCAGCAAATAATCCAAAGGCAGTCAGCAAGTAATCCAAAAACGCTCAGCAAGTAATCCAAATAGGTTAATCCAGGAGTAAATAATCCAAAGGAAAGGTTTTAATTCCTTCTATTTTCCATTTGTTTTGTAATTATTGAGTTATTTCATTGTTGTGAAAAAAGACAACAAGATGAGAAAAAAAAGGCAGCAAGACTGTGTTCCTCCGCTGTCAGAATTTAAGCCCGGAACACTATATTTTTAACAGTCTGTCAAAAACGAATTCTAATCATCATTACAGATTTCTTTAGTAATTTAAATTTTCTAAATAGTCATATCAAGTTGGAATTATTTTGTTAATCCATAAGGTAGAAAAAAATATTTTTTAAGTTCCAAAGTTCAAGCTCAAGATGGAAAAAATGAAAGTGAAAAAATTAGATCCGGCTGTTATTTGCGGATGAATCCAAAAAAAGAAAAAACTTTCACCTTCGCCTTATTGAAAAGGAAAAAAAAACTTTCACTTAGAACTTTCACGATCAAGCTGCTTTTAAACACGAAACAAGAAGAGGGTTTTTTTACCTTAGGTCCTTTCTCTGTTGTATTCTCTTTCAATCAAGTTGGTTCGATACTTTCACTTGTCAAGCTTTTTCTTGCTTCCCACTGGGTGAGGGGAGAAAGCGCTGGCCGATCCTCCTATGCAAGGAGGATCGGTTCTCCCGTCTCCGAAGCTGCGGGACGAACCGCTGCCTCTGGAATCTCAGCGACGGCTCCTCGGGCAGAGGGGAGCCCCCTGTTCTGGGATCGGGCCATCCGAGCCCGATCCGATCGCTATTGCGACCTTCGGAGGGGGTAGAAAGGATCCCAAGGCAGAGCGCTGCCGAAGAGATCCCGATGCGGTCTCCTCCAGACCGGAAGTCCCCAATTATCAATCTCTTTTAAGGAGGAAAAAGGTGTGTCTTATATACAGAAAAATATGGTAACTTAAAGAGACCAATCCAGAATTGCACAAATTACAAACACAGACAATCTTTCCTGGTTTATTTAACTGTTCATCTAAGCTGCAGACTTCTGTGACATATAAACACATTTGTTGTCAGTGTACTTAATTGGTATATTAACATACAGCATATTTCAGTAAAATACTGTACTGTTCAGTGTTTAATTTGTGTCTGGGTTATACTAGCTCAACCTGCAAATGGAAGCACATTGGATTTTTTTTCTCTCTTCCCAGCCCCGTCTGTCTGTCTGTCTGTCTGTCTGTCTGTCTGTCTGTCTATCCTCTCTCTCTCTCTCTCTCTCTCTCTCTCTCTCTCTCTCTCTCTCTCTCTCTCTCTCTCTCTCTCTCTCTCTCTCTCTCTCTCTCTCAACGTCTATGACGCCTAATCCCAAATGACTCAGAATGGCTTACAATAACATAGGTTATTGTATAACATATCCAGTTCTTACTGGGTGGAAAATTATATACCATAGGTGAGTTTTAATCTACTTGCTTTCAGGACATTTATTTTATTTATTTATTTATTATTTAGATTTGTATGTCGCCCCTCTCCGCAGACTTGGGGCGGCTCATAGCAAAACAAAACAATTCATGAAAAATCTAAATTATAATTTAAAATATTTTTAAAAAACCATTTACTACACAAATATACCTACAAACATACCATGTATAAATTGTATATGCCCGGGGGAGATGTCTCAGTTCCCCCATGCCTGACGACAAAGGTGGGTTTTAAGGAGCTTACGAAAGGCAAGGAGAGTAGGGGCAGTCCTAATCTCTGGGGGGAGCTGGTTCCAGAGAGTCGGGGCCGCCACAGAGAAGGCTCTTCTCCTGGGGCCCGCCAACCAACATTGTTTAGTTGACGGGACCCGGAGAAGGCCCACTCTGTGGGACCTAATCGGTCGCTGGGATTCGTGTGGCAGAAGGCGGTCTCGGAGATATTCTGGTCCAATGCCATGAAGGGCTTTAAAGGTCATAACCAACACTTTGAATTGTGACTGGAAACTGATCGGTAGCCAATGCAGACTGCGGAGTGTTGGTGAAACATGGGCATACCTAGGTAAGCCCATGACTGCTCTCATAGCTGCATTCTGCACGATCTGAAGTTTCCGAACACTTTTCAAAGGTAGCCCCATGTAGAGAGCATTACAGTAGTCGAACCTCGAGGTGATGAGGGCATGAGTGACTGTGAGCAGTGAGTCCCGGTCCAGATAGGGCCGCAACTGGTGCATGTCATTTTGTGGGTTCGATAAATTCAAGAGATGTATAGAGGAGCTTTGCTCAGGTGAAATGGCCCCCATTTATACATTTGTGCAAACTAGGGCTTTCTGCATGTTGTGTATCTAGGCATAATTTATGATAAGTAATCTTTCTTTTTAAAATGTACAAAAGGAACCAGGAAGAGGATTGTCTTTTACCTTGTAAGTTGTATTGTATTAAAATTAGTGCCCATTTTGAATCAATCTCATTTTTTAGTTCACGGACAAGTTTTGTTTTTGTTTTGCAACACTATGGAAGGATTTACCCTTGGCTTTTCCTGGACCTTTCTATTTGTCACAATCAAAGGAAATAGTGAAAAGAAAATATATAAAGGGGCTCATGTATGGCCATCTCTCTGTCTCTCAGCAACGTTGCTCTTTCAGAACAGAACAAGACCAGATTTGGTGCAGTGGAAAAAGCCAGCTCGAAAATGATCAAATTAAAAAATGAGATGAATTGGATTGTGGAGAAAAAAAAAATACTCCAAGATATACCTATGGTAAATGGGCAGCCCCTCAGAATGTTATTGATTTTCTCTTTTTTGACCTGCCCCTATTTTGATTATATGATTCAGAATGGAACAAGGACTTGGAAAGTATTCTAGTGAGAGAAGTTCTCTGAGGATAGGCTCCAGCTAAAAGCTTGGAAGACTAAAACTCTGGTCCCGGTGACCAATCTAAATTGGATTCTGCAACTTTTAGAAGCCACGATTTTCCTACTTTGATTTTGCAATCCCAGTCAATCCTACAGCCTTTTATCATGGATTTAATTAGGTCTAAGATCACTTAGATTTTTTTTAGGATTAGCCAAGGCTAACTAGTTTTCTATCTAAATTAAAATGAAAACCATTTTTACTAATAAAATAACATGGCTAAGATGGAAAATCAGTGCTATTTTCCCTATTAGTGCAAATAGTGCAAGAGAGACTAAATTTAGATAGATTGTTCATTTTTATGAAATTCTTGGCTTGCATTATTAACAATAAAATCTTTATTTAACTCATTTTTATTCAGTACAGTTGTGACCGTCTACTTTCAATTGCAGCTCCTCCATATGTGATTTCCTGTGGAGAAAGTGGCATTTCTATCTCCTGGAATTAAAAAGTTACCAATTTGTGATGACTGGGTTTGTGTGTGTGAGGATGCTAGTATATTGCCTTATTTGCGATATAGCATCTTTTTATCTAAACAACTATTTCCCCATTTTTATGTTGCCCACTCAATGGATTTTTTTATGTCTCCACTGAAGGAGGCCTGGAATTAATATGGATTCATGAAAATTATTATCTCTAACTCCAATTGGGCAAAGCTAGAAGTATAACAAGTAGGAAGAGGGAGATTGTGATCCCGCTATATAGAGCGCTGGTGAGACCACATTTGGAATACTGTGTTCAGTTCTGGAGACCTCACCTACAAAAAGATATTGACAAAATTGAACGGGTCCAAAGACGGGCTACAAGAATGGTGGAAGGTCTTAAGCATAAAACGTATCAGGAAAGACTTAATGAACTCAATCTGTATAGTCTGGAGGACAGAAGGAAAAGGTGGGACATGATTGAAACATTTAAATATGTCAAAGGGTTAAATAAGGTTCAGGAGGGAAATGTTTTTAATAGGAAAGTGAACACAAGAACAAGGGGACACAATCTGTAGTTAGTTGGGGGAAAGATCAAAAGCAACATAAGAAAATATTATTTTACTGAAAGAGTAGTAGATCCTTGGAACAAACTTCCAGCAGATGTGTTTGGTAAATTCACAGTAACTGAATTTAAACATGCCTGAGATAAACATAGATCCATCCTAAGATAAAATACAAAAAATAGTATAAGGGCAGATTAGATGGATCATGAGGTCTTTTTCTGCCGTCGGTCTTCTATGTTTCTAAAAAGGGGACATCTGGGATATATTTCCCATGTTGCAATCCTATATCATATTGTATACGGCTGTTGTATAAGAAACTGTTGCATAATAGTAGTATATATTACTGTTCAAGTTGCAGACAAGAGTAGATTTTAACAGGAAACCTTTTAAGTTTAACTCTCTTTCAATAAAGGCATTCTTTGTGGGAATCAGAGATGTGATTGGTGTATTTCAGGAACAGAAAATATCTGATAGCAAAGGTATCAGAGTATAAACATTCTTAAAATGAGTTGTAAGTATATTATAAAATTGGAAGTGAGAGTGGGGAGGAAGAATTGCCATGAAGTTTGTATTGAAAATTACATGTTATGTGTAAATCTCTTGAAACGTTGCATGGATTTTTACTATCAGGCAATATGGTTGCTACTTCACTTCCCCCAACCTATACTTTGCAACCATGGTTTAAACAAGCATCTTTTGGAATCACACCTCCATCTTCTTCCTGCTGCACTTGGCAGTATGTGAGATCTAATTATGCGCCTTGTGATGGCATTCATCATTCTCAGGGGATTTTATATTTCCTGTTTAGACACATAGATTTATGAATATAATTGTTTAGTAGGAACATCATCAAAGTATTAAGGACTGCAACATTTGAAGAAATCTTCGATCATAATATTTCAATAATTGTAACATTAGAAGAAGTCTTGAAATATAAGAAGCCATGGAGATTGACAGATTTGTTACAACAACATATGCAAAAAGATGCTTTGAGCTCAGGGAACTATTAAAAAGAGAGTCAGACTGGCTTCTCCCTGACTGTCTTGGGCATAAGAGGAAGGAAAGGAGAAAAAACAATCAGAATAGAGCTGGAGGAGACCAGGGAGGCATTCTATTCCAGCCCCCTGCTCAAGCAGGAGACCCTATATCATTTCACACAGGTGGCTATCCTGTCTTGTCTTAAAATGTCCAGTGATGAAGCATCTACAATTTTTGAAGGCAAGATGTTCCACTATATTGTCATTAGTAAGTTTCTCCTCAATTCCAGAAAATCTTTGCTGTAGTTCTTCAGTTCACATTAATAATGATTAGGGCTTAGTATCTATAAGAAGTATGTTTGTGTTTCAGTGCCTTTCTTAGCTCTCACACACAAAAAATACAGTGTTCCCTCGCTTTTCGCGGGGGATGCGTTCCGAGATCGCCCGCGAAAGTTGAATTTCCGCAAAGTAGAGATGCAGAAGTAAATACACTATTTTTGGCTATGAACAGTATCACAAGCCTTCCCTTAACACTTTAAACCCCTAAATTGCAATTTCCCATTCCCTTAGCAACCATTCAGATTATTACTCACCATGTTTATTTATTAAAGTTTATTAAAAAAATATTTATTAAAGGCAGACAAAAGTTTGACGATGACATATGACGTCATCGGGTGGGAAAAACCGTGGTATAGGGAAAAACCCCACAAAGTATTTTTTAATTAATATTTTTGAAAAACCATGGTGTAGACTTTCCGCGAAGCTTGAACCCGCGAAAATCGAGGGAACACTGTACTGTTCTAGTCTCCAGTCTAGTTTATTTTTTTTATTTATTAGATTTGCATGCCGCCCCTCTCTGCAGATAGTTGCATGATAGTCCAGGAATGAGTTATTATTGTCTGATCTGCCCAGAGACTGAATCATAATTTCTTCAGCCACACCTCCCTGCCTCTCAATCTGAATCTGACACTTTTGGAGGCAGCTGTCATTCAGAAAACAAACAATTCCTCAGATTCAGGTTCCTTTCTTCAGAATTACTAGTCCTAGGTAACAAGCATGATCACGCTGGCTAATCTATCTTTGCTGGCATGGCCACTGGCGTTTCAAGCTCCCATGACTCAGCGGGGTTCTTTAGGTTGCCTTAATAACTCCTCAGTAGATGTTTTGTGTATTTGAACACCCATAGTATTGCGCCTCTTTTGAAGCCCCTGGACATATTCCTTTGGGATGGGGCTATTTTGGCTCTTTCTGTTCTTCCCTGGGATCACTCAGGGCATGAAGGAGGCATGGAAGGCTGGCTACCCCTGGTTAGCCCAGGAATGCTCAATATTTAGGAGCGGGGCTATTTTGACACTTACCTGCCCTTCCCTGAGATCGCCCAAGTCTCATAAGAGGTGTGGAGGTGCTGGCTACCCCTAGGTTAGCCCCAGGAATGCTGCCCATAGGAACAGCAGGCTGTAAGACGGCTTGCGTGTGTACTGGCTACTCTGGTGAATTCTGTCACAGCCGCCATCGCATTTTCGCCCCGATCATCTGGGGCTGATTTCGGAGGCATAGGGTCAATCCCAAAGCCTTGCTGGGCACCACCATCTCTGTGAATAGAACAGGACTGAGCTTAATAGCATTCACAACTGTGTGGCCTAATCATCCAATTTTTAAAAAATTCAAAATGGCTGATTCATCTATTGTGAGGGAGGAGCAACATTTTACAGCTCTCAAACTGAGCGCTGAAGCCTTGGTGTGTAGGAAGACAACCTGCAAGACTTCAAGGGGCAGCAGGAGCAAGCAAGCCTCTAAAACCCAACTTTTCTGGTCTGAATTAAAAGACCAGAAGATGACAAAAGGCTCTGGAGAGACATGTTTCTAGAGCTGAGAGACAACAGGTAGAGCTAGAGAAACTGCCAAACTCTCATCTCGTTATCTGGACTACTCCTTCGCCTTTCATTAGGCATTACAAGTTGGTGTGTTCATTTTGGCGGAGGCACCCTTTGGCAGGTGAGTCTTACAACAGGTGCATTTGGCCTTGGGAGCTCCAGACCTAGTGGTCATCCGCCCTTTGGAGAGCCTGACTTTGGTATGTCTCATTCCTGGACTATCCCACAACTACACTGGAGAAGGGGCATTGAGTGCCTTTTTTTAGTGGGTTGCAGGATAGTCCAGTCTCACTTGGTGACCATAGGCTCTGGAGTCAGGAGTAACTAATATCTTCTTGGATGACATCATCAAAAACTTGGGGTCTGAGAGAGAGGCAGGGAGAACATTGCTGACTCAGTCTCTGGGCAGATCAGACAGTAACATCTCGTTCCTGGACTGTCCTGCAACCCACTGAGAAAAGGCATCCAGGTAAGAACAATGTCCCTTTTGTCCACCCCATTTCTTTTTTCTTCTCTTTTTAGCTAGTTACTGGAAGCAAATTTTTGACTGGTAAGAATTATGGAGAATTTTAAAATATAAATGATTAAAAGCCTCTTTTGTTCCTTATATCTATTCAGTCTTAAATAATTTGTAAAATTTTAGAGGTATTGTTATATTTTTATCACATGCATATTCTTTTTAACATTCAAATTTACTAAAATAATAGTACCCCCGTTTCCTCTTACAAACAAAAGTAATTTGGGTAATTTTGAATGAGTTGTAAATTAAGCATATGTTATGCTTTGCACTACTTATTAAAGTTGTATGATAAATATGATCATAATGTGTAGCGAAAATTTGGGCTTACATTCATACTGTTATGATTTGATACATATGAAAATGCCTGAAGAAATAGTAGTGTTCATTTTTGAAGACAGTTATTTTCTATGATATAACAATTAAGTCTGGATTGTCATTTATATATATTGAAGTCCATGGTGTTCTTTATTTTCATGTATTTGCATTCTAGTCTGTGGTTAAGGTTTTTCTTTTGAGAAAATAAATTTGGCTCAAATCATCTTAGTTTTTTTTTAAATATTTCACAGTCAACCAAGAGGCTTATAAAATATTAAAGGCCAGCAATCTTTTTTAATTCATGAAAAGGTCACTTAAGTGGGTAAATATGAATGCTCCTACATATCTATTGCACGCACACACACACACACATTAATTTTCTGTTCTGCACTGGTTGGAGAAGATTTTCATGTCTGTCAGGCTTGGAATTCAACTTCTCACCCTTCACCATTTGAGATACTAAAAACAACTTTATTTTGTTTGCATTATTTAGCACTCTAGACATGTTAACATTTGATTGGTCAGCTTTTAAACTATAGATGTTTGGATTATTTCTGGTGTGAGTGTGGGTGTACTTAAAAAAATACATTGTCTCTTATGTTGATTTGCACTGGAATTGAGTGAACTGCATGTACAAATCAACACAGTTTCTATGCCAGCACATTCACATTCTTTCCCATCTTGATTCAGTGGCAAATAATAAGTAACCTGACCAGAGACAAATGGAATATAGAAGAGTCCAACTGTGGTAATTAATTTGTTGAGAATAACCCTTCTTATTACAGCTATATCCTCAATTCAGGTACTATGAAATAAGGTTTATATCTTGGAAATTTAGCAGAGACAGTTGTCTTTTTATGCTAACATGATTAATTGCCTCACAAATTCAAGAACGTCTATGTCTTATAAACCATTTTCAAGAAGACAATTGTGCTATATATTTTTTATTTCATTTTTCTCTGCCTTTACTATGTCCTCCCAACCAAATTCACAGTACTTTATGGCATAATAAATTTATTTATTTTTCAAAGTTCTAAAAGGTTCTCTTCTGTATTTCTTCATATTTATAGCAGATGATAAATTTAGCAAATGATAAATTATTCTCCGTGCTAAAGGAGCGGGTCCAGCAGTCACGTGGGTTGTTGCTCATGTCCAATCCGGTGGAACTGAGCCTTGTATTAAAAAAGCCTGCTGGATCCGCCCCTTCCCAGAATTCGCTCAGTTCTGCATCCAGCAGTATCGTGAAAGGCTCGTTCAACTATTAACACCTTCCCTTCCACTTCTTTCTCCGTGCTAAAGGAGCGGGTCCAGCAGTCACGTGGGTTGTTGCTCATGTCCAATCCGGTGGAACTGAGCCTTGTATTAAAAAAGCCTGCTGGATCCGCCCCTTCCCAGAATTCGCTCAGTTCTGCATCCAGCAGTATCGTGAAAGGCTCGTTCAACTATTAACACCTTCCCTTCCACTTCTTCTCTACTAGAACAGTAAGAAAATTATTTCTTTCATTTAGCTTGCTTATAGTTTAGCCAGCCGTAGCCGGCTAGGCTTCCCTCAGGGGAGAAGCCTGCAGCTCGGCCCCCTGCGTTTTTTTCCCTCGCCGCTAGCTTGCAGCTGCTGCTGGACTGGATTTCTTGTTTGCAATCCTCTCGGCCTGGAGGTCTGTTAAGCAAGCTTTTGTTATTATCTAAAGGGCTATTACCTCCTGCGGTGTGAGACGCCTTTCAAGTTCTCTTGTCAGTCTCCTGGACTTAGTTGATCGCTCCTATTAGTTTTAACAGAGCGGTTTATTTGGCGCGAAGGCCTTCGCACCCCTTAATTGCGCACTTTCGGTTTTGGCCTCCAGCCAGTCGTTTAGTGCTTTTCAGTCCACCGCTGGGATCCTGGAGTGGGCTTTGAGTCTCTCAGGCTAAATTCTCCACCGGCTACGCCTCCAACCAGTGTGCCTTGGTTACTTATTTAAGTTTAGGGAGGCCAGCCACGCTGCATTTGAGGACACGAACTCTGGTCTCGCCCAGATTGCCCTTAAGTCGCAGCAGCTCCTAGGCCTAGGAGCAGGATCCCATTCCTCTTGGGAAAGCTTTTTAAAAGAACTTCTCCCCCCAAAGAACTTTGGCTCAAGTCTGGTTTTCTGTTAATTTTCAGACTATGGCTTCTTTTCCCAAGAGAGGCACAACAAAAGGTCCCAGAGAGGCTAGGCCTACAGGCGATGAGATTACTAGTGTCCCCCAGGCATCTGCCTCCTCTTCTTCTAGAGACCACCCTTTGGCCAAGTCCACCAGGGCTGAAAAGAGAAGGGACCTAGCCCTCCAGAAAATACACGATAAATCAGCAAAACGTTTGAAAGTGCAGGCCCAAGTGCACATTACCCCTGACCCCCCAGAGGCTCCTAACCTGCCTCTTTCTGGTGTCACTGTGTTATCTCTGGATGAGCCAAACCTAAACAGACCCCAACCTAACCTATGGGGCTTAGGTCCAGAGGAACCAGATATAATGGAAGATTCCCCTCAGCCAGAAACCTCTCAGGCCTTCAGGGACTCTTCTGCCATTCCTGCTGATATCTCTACTCTACCACCAGAGTTTCAATCTATTTTTTCTGTCTTATCTAAGGCCATTGATGCTAAACTCTCGGCTATCAATGTACCCTCTTTGTCTCACCCACCTCTACGTTCCTCCCGTCCCTTGAGCTCTCCTTCAACCTTTAGAGCTCCAATCAATGAGGACTCAGATTCTTCCCAGGAAGAGCATGAGGATGAATATCTAGCGGAGGATGACGATCCCTTTCAAGGTCTCTCAGAGGACGAGGAATCTCAAATTAAGATCCCAACCCCAGCTACTATTTTCCCTTCTCAACTTTTCAAATCTCTTCTTCTCAAAGCAAGAGTGTCCACAGGTCTAGCTGGCCAGGAAAAGCAGGCTACTCCCTCCACTGATCCCCCGGAGGAGAACTTACCCTACTTCACAGAAGAACAGGAAGATAACGAGGTAATTCCTATGCCGAAACTGTTTAAGGATGCCTTGCTTAAGCAGTGGGAACATCCAGCCTCTGGCCTTAACCCCACTACCAAAGACAAGAAATTATACAAGCTCTCTCCTTCATACGAAGGGCTCCTATCCTGTCCTAAACCCGATGAACCGATCAAAACCCTCCACTCTGCTGCAGCCATGCCTGGTGAAGCAGAGGAGGTGCTTCGCCCAGAAGATAAGCGACTTGAGCAAATGCTCAAGAGAGGGTTCACCGCTGACTCCTGGGCTATTAAAAGTGCCGCATCCGCATCCTTCTTCTCCAGAGCTATGCTCCTGTGGCTTCGTCAACTCCAGCAGCATCTTCCCCCCGATGACCTAAGGGGTCAACAGGACTTCAACAAGATCTTTGCTGCCGCCCAATATGTGGCAGATGCTACACTACAATCTCCAGATTTGCAGCCAGGTCAATAGCAGCCTCCACGACGGCCAGAAGACTTCTATGGCTTCGTCCTTGGCAGGCAGGAGTACGACAAAAGTGGCAATTAGCCATGGGTCCATTGAAACGCGATCTCCTCTTCGGAGACCTACTGGACCCCCTTCTCTCTGAAACCACAGACAAGAAAAAAGTTTTGGGCCCAACCATCAAGAAGGCCACCAAAACGCAGTCCTTTCGTCGCCCAGGGCGTCAGCAGGAGCAAGGGGCTACCTTTCAAAGGAATCCAGGTCAGTATTCCCCGCGCTTTCGTTCCCAAGCTAGGAACTCCAGGGGTAGAGGCTTCCGTTACCAAGAGGAGCCTCTTCTAACAGGGCTTCAAAAAAGCCTAGATGGTAACTCACCTTCTTTTCCCATAGGCGGTCGCCTTGCCCGTTTCTCCTCCTCATGGCGCCGTTCTTCCAAGGATCCCTGGGTCATTGACACTGTTGAAAAGGGTCTCCGTTTAGAGTTTATTTCTCCCCCCCCAAACGTTTTATTTCCTGTCCCTCCCCCAGGTCTTCCTCATCTCGTATCCGGATGGAGGAGGCTATCTCTCACTTATTATCCATCAAAGCCATTCAATCAGTCCCTTCCGGCCAGAGAGGCCGGGGTTTTTACTCCATCCTTTTTATGGTCCCTAAGACCTCTGGAGGTTGGAGAGCCATTCTGGACCTCAAAAATCTGAACCTCTTCATCAGATATAGAAAATTCAAGATGCATTCCTTGACATCCATTTTAGCCGCCCTTCATCCAGGGGATTTCATGGTCTCCTTGGATCTCACAGAAGCCTACCTCCATATTCCTATTGCCAAAGGCCATAGAAAATTCTTACGTTTTGCCTTCCAGGGCAGACATTTTCAGTATAGGACTATGCCTTTTGGGCTTTCCTCGGCCCCAAGAGTCTTTACCAAGCTCTTGGGATCCCTGGCGGCTCATATCCGGGCCACGCCCATTCATATTTTATGTTATTTAGATGACATTTTAATTCATGGGAATTCTAGAGATGGAGTGGCTGCAGACCTTTCTGTCACCATGTCAGTTCTACAGAACCATGGTTTTTCCATAAATTTTGGTAAGAGTCATCTTCGGCCATCCACTTCCATTCTACATCTGGGATCCATCATTAATTCAGAGATATCCCAGGTATTTCTCTCTCCTGAGAGAAAACAGAGCATAGGGGACCTGATTTCACGTATTCTACCCGACCAATCGGTCTCCATAGTCACCCTCTCTTCTCTTCTGGGTAAGATGGTGTCATGCATTGGCATTATCCCCTGGGCCCGTCTCCATGCCAGGGAACTACAGTGGCTTCTGTTACCTTTCCAGAGATCGGGGCACAGCAACTCGACACGTCGCATCCCCATTCCGCCGGCAGTTCGCAGATCCCTCAAATGGTGGATATCTCCAGCCATGGACAAAGGCTCTCCCTTCAGGTGCCCAGACCAGTTTGTTGTCACCACAGATGCCAGTCTACTGGGATGGGGAGCCCACGCCCAAGGGCTGATAGCCCAGGGCACTTGGTCACCGGAGGAAGCCTCCAGGCCCATCAATTGGCTAGAATTGAGAGCCGTGTCCCTAGCTCTAAAACAATTCATTCCTCACATCTCCAACCAACATGTTCTGATTCTGACCGACAACATAGCCACCAAAAGCCACATTTGCAGACAGGGAGGCACAAGATCCAAGGCTCTCATGAGGGAGGCCCTAAGTTAGGCCTTTGGGCGGAGAAACATCTCCAGTCGCTTCTAGCCGATCACATCTCGGGGAGCCTCAACGTCCAAGCGGACTGGCTCTCGCGAGCGACCATAGATCCAGGAGAGTGGAATCTCCATCAGGCACTGTTCCACCAAATCTGCCTCAGGTTTGGCCATCCAGTGCTGGATCTGTTTGCGACCGAAGCCAATGCCCAGCTCCCTCGCTTCATCTCCAGGTTTCCAGCTCCGGGAGCAGAGGCAATCAATGCTCTCAGGAGTCCCTGGCCTCCGGGTCTACTTTATGCCTTCCCTCCAATTCCAATTCTCCCGGACGTGATCCACAAGATCATCCTAGAGAGGGCTCGAGTAATCCTGATCGCCCCCCACTGGCCTCGCCGACCCTGGTTCGCGGACCTCCAACAGCGGTCCGTTCAGGACTCCTGGCGACTCCCCGTTTCGGAGGATATGTTGCGGCAGGGGGCCTCCTTCCATCCAGACCCAGAGTGGTTCCACCTCACCGCCTGGCTATTATCCGGAGAGACCTAGACCTGCGAGGGTACGATCCGGATACAGTGGAGATCATCCTGAAAGCCAGAAGAGGATCTACCAATCGGATATACGACCATACATGGTCCAAGTTTCATCAGTGGTGTTTGCAGGAGGGTTTATCTCCCCTGTGTCTTCCCATTCACAGGATAATTTCCTTCCTCATGAAAGGATTCCATCAAGGCCTATCTACCAGCACTGTCCGTCGGCACTTGGCAGCCATTTCTACTGTCTTGGCAGGGCCTCGCAGACAGCCTCTCCGTTCCTTTCCGGAAATCCAAGAATTTCTCAGAGGTATGGCCAACCTCAGGCCTTCTAAGGTCCACAGATATCCTTCCTGGGATTTGCCACGGGTTCTCCACTCCCTTACTCAGGCACCCTATGAACCCCTGAAATCAGCGTCTCTCAGGTACCTATCTTTCAAGGTAGCATTCCTTGTGGCGATTACATCCGCCCGACGCATCTCTGAGTTGGCTGCTCTCTCAATCAGACAGGACCTCTGCCAGTTCCATCGGGACAAAGTGGTTCTACGTCTGGACCCCACCTTCCTACCCAAGGTCAGTTCCATGTTCCACAGATCCCAGGACATTGTCTTACCTTCCTTCTGTCTCCAACGGGACCATCCCCTGGCAATTAGATGGCACACTCTGGACCTTACTAGAGCGCTGAAAATTTATATTCAACGCACAGGACACATTCGGCGATCTGAAGCACTCTTCGTGGCCTATCATCCCAGATCCATGGGTTCCAGAGTGTCTTCAACAGTAATAGGCCGTTGGATCAGAGGGACCATCTCTAAGGCCTATGAGTCAGCCTCCCTCTCCATTCCAAAGAATATTACAGCGCACTCCACCAGAAGTGCTGCCACTTCTGCTGCTTGGGCGACTCAAGCCCCGTTGGAAGAAATATGCAAAGCAGCCACTTGGGCCTCGCCAAATTCCTTCATCAGACACTACAAGATCGATACATACGCCTCAGCGGATGCTGCCTTCGGTAGAAGGGTTCTCCAATCCGTTATTTATCACGATGGCAGTCTTAACCCACCCTAGGGACCTATCTATTGGGTATGTCCCACGTGACTGCTGGACCCGCTCCTTTAGCACGGAGAATAGGCGTTGATTGCTTACCTGAACGCCTCTTCTCGTGCGGTGAGCGGGTACAGCAGTCACTTCCCTCCCTTTATGTGTCTTTTTTCATATCTCCTATAACCTAACTTTCTTCTAACTCACGAGAGTTGAACATACTTGAGCCTTCACATCTGAGCCTAAGTCTACGGATTCGCGAATTCTGGGAAGGGGCGGATCCAGCAGGCTTTTTTAATACAAGGCTCAGTTCCACCGGATTGGACATGAGCAACAACCCACGTGACTGCTGTACCCGCTCACCGCACGAGAAGAGGCGTTCAGGTAAGCAATCAACGCCTATTTTCATCAAACTATTATTGCAGTGTTAATGTTAGGTGTAGAAGAGAAACTATATATTAAAAATACATATGTCACTCTACTAACAATACTTTTTAATTGTGTATTCTCCTGAGTTACTTATGTTTGTTCACTAAGGAACCATTCAGAAGCATTATTTTCATGTTTAAATCATTGCTAAATAAATGTTCAGGATTTTAATCTTAGGTTATATGCAATTTAGTTGTGAATTTTTGAAATTATATGGCAATTTCCCAATTAATTAGAAATGTAGAGAATCAGATAATATTGGGAGATATTATCGCATTATTGTAGTTTGATTTTTAATAACTCTTCTCATTTCCCTGTAATATTTGCAACAAAACTTTTCCCTATTTCAAACATGTCTTATTTTAGCATAGTTTTTTATTATTTCAAGGCTTTTTCCATGTGACAAAATATTTAAAATGCCTTTAGCCCTAGCCAGATATTCAATTAAATAAGGTGCAGTTTTGTGAATTCAGTGATTGATAACCATATCTTAGGAAAGGGGAGAGGATAAATTTAAATATTTAAAATTACATCCATTTTGTCTAGGCAAGCCTGTTAGCTTCTGCTGATAGACAGCTAAAACTATGCTACTTCAATGTTGGTCTCTACTGCCCAACTCTTTTAAAAAACAGCTGGGAAGTCCAGATAGTATCTAAA
This sequence comes from Erythrolamprus reginae, assembly GCF_031021105.1. Lineage (NCBI taxonomy): Eukaryota > Metazoa > Chordata > Lepidosauria > Squamata > Dipsadidae > Erythrolamprus > Erythrolamprus reginae. The sequence continues at coordinate 47,555,664 of NC_091954.1, forward strand.
ACTGGGATAGTTTGGTCAAGCCTGGATGTGTACTAAGTCTATCCAGATATTTTATTTTATGGGTGTGCCTGAGATTATCTGGAGTAACATTTAAAGTGGTGTGGATTGTATGTCGATTTAACCACTATATTGCACTTGATTTATCCATAGGATTTAAGACAGTTCTGTGAAGTTGGCTTAAAGTCCAATTTTCATTGATATTTTAAATCAGAATTTGATTATAAAACCTAGGTTTCAACTTAATAATTATCTTCTTATATTCTAATCTGGAATATACATCTATGCACATGTGACAGGAGATCTTTATTGCAATATGGATTGCTTGTAACTACAACATGTATGGATATAACATTTTTGCTAATACAGTGAACCCTCGATCATCGCGAGGGTTCCGTTCCAGGACCCCACGCGATGATCGATTTTTAGCGAAGTAGCGGTGCGGAAGTAAAAACACCATCTGCGCTTGCGCAGATGGTGTTTTTGCTTCCACTGCCGCCCGCCCTTCGCCCGCCCACCCCGTTGCTCGCGCCCGCCCACCCCATTGCTCACGCTGTTGCTGGGGCCGCTTCCCAGCTGGGGAGCCGAGCTAGGGAGTCCCGACCGCCCGCGCGTTGCTGGGGAAAGCGCGCGCGCTTGGGGAATCCCTAGCTCCGCTCCCCAGCTGGGGAGCCGAGCTAGGGAGTCCGGACCGCGCGCGCGTTGCTGGGGAAAGCGCGCGCGCTTGGGGAATCCCTAGCTCGGCTCCCCAGCTGGGGAGCGGAGCTAGGGATTCCCCAAGCGCGCGCGCTTTCCCCAGCAACGCGCGCGCGGTCCGGACTCCCTAGCTCGGCTCCCCAGCTGGGAAGCGGCCCCAGCAACAGCGTGGGCGGGCGGGCGGTGCCCGCGCGCTTGGGGACATCGCAGCTCGCTCCCCAGCTGGGGAGCCGAGCTAGGGAGTCCGGACCGCGCGCGCGTTGCTGGGGAAAGCGCGCGCGCTTGGGGAATCCCTAGCTCCGCTCCCCAAGCGCGCGCGCTTTCCCCAGCAACGCGCGCGTGGTCCGGACTCCCTAGCTCGGCTCCCCAGCTGGGGAGCGAGCTGCGATGTCCCCAAGCGCGCGGGCACCGCCCGCCCGCCCACGCTGTTGCTGGGGCCGCTTCCCAGCTGGGGAGCCGAGCTAGGGAGTCCGGACCGCGCGCGCGTTGCTGGGGAAAGCGCGCGCGCTTGGGGAATCCCTAGCTCCGCTCCCCAGCTGGGGAGCCGAGCTAGGGATTCCCCAAGCGCGCGCGCTTTCCCCAGCAACGCGCGCGCGGTCCGGACTCCCTAGCTCGGCTCCCCAGCTGGGGAGCGAGCTGCGATGTCCCCAAGCGCGCGGGCACCGCCCGCCCGCCCACGCTGTTGCTGGGGCCGCTTCCCAGCTGGGGAGCCGAGCTAGGGAGTCCGGACCGCGCGCGCGTTGCTGGGGAAAGCGCGCGCGCTTGGGGAATCCCTAGCTCCGCTCCCCAGCTGGGGAGCCGAGCTAGTGATTCCCCAAGCGCGCGCGCTTTCCCCAGCAACGCGCGCGCGGTCCGGACTCCCTAGCTCGGCTCCCCAGCTGGGGAGCGAGCTGCGATGTCCCCAAGCGCGCGGGCACCGCCCGCCCGCCCACGCTGTTGCTGGGGCCGCTTCCCAGCTGGGGAGCCGAGCTGGGGTGTCCTCGGGCGTGCCGCCCGCCCGCCCACGCCGTTGCTCGCTGGGGTCTTACGGGGGCAAGAGGGGGAAGACCCAGGGAAGCCTCTGCCCGGCGGGGAAACTCCACCATCTACGCATGCGTGGAAGGGCACGCATGCGTAGATGGTGGAGTTTACTTCCGGGTTGAAAACTCGCGAAATAGCCCTTTCGCGATCCTTGAGGACGCGAAACTCGAGGGTTCACTGTATATTGGTTCTGTTTAGGCAGGATTTTAATAAGGCAATTTTAATAAGGTATAATAAGGTTAAAAGTTCTGCTTCATCCCTATAGGAGGGATACAACAATAGTTAAAACAGACAATAAAAACAGATTAAAAATGAAGAAAAAACAGTGATAAAAGTAAAGTGGTACCTCGTCTTACGAATTTAATTCGTTCCATGGCCAGATTCGTAAGACGAAAAGTTTGTAAGACAAAACAATGTTTCCCATAGGAATCAATGTAAGAGCAAATAATATATGCAATCCCAAAACTCACCCCTTTTGCCTCATTACTGCCGGTATTCGGATCCTTGTTTGGGGGCAGGTGGCGGAGGGGGGGAAGACTGCGCAGGCTGCCTGGAGGGAGCCTCATGGGTGGACCCTCCCCTCAGAAACCCCGAAGCCGGGACGCATGCGCCGTTCCCGGCTGCTGGCTCTCTGAAGGAAAGACAAGCCAGCCAGGTGGGGAGGGATGGGAGCTGAGAGAGAGGGAGGCCACCGCCGACGGAGTGCTTGGGGGGATGTCCATCTGGGGGTCCTGAGTTGCCCCTCCTCGGCACCCACAAGCCCAGGAGGATGGCTCCCTGCTTCTCTGACCTTCCCCTCAAAAACCCCGGCTCTCAGAATGAAAGACAAGCTGAGAACGAAAGACAAGCAAGGGTGGGAAGGGGGGCTGAGAGAGAGGGAAGCCAACGCTGACGAAGCCCTTGGGGGGATGTCCAGCTGGGGGTCCGGAGTCGCTCCTCCTCGGCACCCCCAAGCCCAGGAGGGCGGCTCCCCAGCTGGACATCCCCCCAAGCGCTTCGTTGGCAAATGGGAAATCCTGGCGGTGACAGTCACAAGGCAGGGGTATCCCTGCGGCAGTAAACGAGCACACGTGCAGTTAGAGAGCCCACACACCCGGGCTCGGGTTTGTAAGACAAAAATGGTTCTTAAGACAAGGTAAACAAATCTTAAACCCCGGGTTCGTATCACAAAAAAATTGTATGAAGAGGTGTTCGTAAGATGAGGTATAACTATATTAAAAATAAATATATCAACTTTGGTTGAAGGGATGTGTGTGTAAAAAGGCCCCTCTCAACAATGGAGCGATCTGAACTATCTTCAGTTTCCTGGGAACTAGCAGCATATGAAAATCCGAAGGGGTGGAGCCTGTCTAATTTCAAAGGGAAGTATGTTCTGGAACATCAAAGAAGATGCTTATCCTGGGACGCACCAGATGTAGGTCCATCACTAGTGGTATCCACAACATGTCTTTTTGTGAAATCTAAGGGGCAGGTTGATGTAATTGGGAAGAGACAGTCCCTCAGATAGTCCAGTACAATGCAATGTTTAATATTATGCCTGAGCCTAGATCTCTTAATAGACAGAAGTTGAAGTTATGAACTTAGTTTGGTGATAAAGTCTAGCCCACAAGCTCTTTTCTTGCTGCACTTACTCTTTTTTTTTTTACTTCAGAAAGCAAACTTCTAAATGGTTAATTGCCAAAACAAATAAATTATGCAGTTTCCTTAAAACTTAAGACAATGTTCGATAGTTTTCCAAATACCATTCTAAAACGTAGATGTTAGATACCTTTCCTTCCAAGCCTATAGTTTTGCATAATTCTTAAATACATCTTACTGGATTATGACATGCTGATTGACTATCATTGTATTCTAAAAATGCAGCCATGATGTCAGTGATGCACAAATTGCTCCCTTTTGTTATTTGGTCTAGTCAGTAGCTGACAGTACATGTGGCATCTTTATTTGGTCTGTAAAAGGTATAAAGGTTAGAAGAACCCATCTGATCAGGACATTTCAAATGAAAGCCTATTAGGTTCAGGTCACTGAGTTAGTCATTGCACATTATGACAAATCTAAAAATGCAGATTTGTTACAACATATGCTAATGAAATCCAACTGCTTGAATTTCTCACTGAATAATGGCTGGAATTATGAGCCAGTGTGATTTACAAAACCTATATAAATGCAATCTTTTTTAAAAGATTGGTTTGTTACAGAATGCTGAAATATCACTCTATTTTTATTAATGAATGTTCCTTCCTATAAATAATCTGTAGTCCGCATTTTGACTATAAAATTGGGTGATAGAATGACAACTTGAAAAGTCCAGTATATTTTTAAAATCCTTGATTAGATTTTAAATCTAATTTTGTATAGAAGATGGAAAATGATATCTCTTTAGCCTGAGGGTACCCCCTTTTTATACATCAAAACATTCAATTTAAATGCAGATTTTTGATTTGCTTATTGGCATAGTGAGTAAGGCAAATGATGAGCAATTCAAGAAATCTCTCTTTTTAATATAAAATGTACTTCATATGTCCTATCGAGGCCAGATGTTGCAATATCTAAATATTATTAATCTAGTAATCTGATCTGGATCTGATGATCCCAGAAGAGAAATTGGGAGAATTAAAAGTTCCTTTCAAATGTTAAAAATTACAAAAGAATACAAAGAAAAGAAAACAGTAATAGAAATATTTGTTGTCCTATATTGATGAGAGCTACAATCAATAAAAACTGCTTCAAGACTGGACTGTGGGATTACAAATGCTGTTATAACTGAAATCCAAGATTTACATAGTCATACTTTGTGATAAAGCATATAATGAAATTTTACATTGTACAAATTCCTTTTAAAGAAAACATTGAAGGGGCAAATAGCAGGGATTGATTTTCTTAGGGAACTGAAATGTCCACCCATTGGTGACAATTCATGCCCGTAATCCATTTCTTTCTGTCTGTGAATTCCTATGAAGTTGCAATCACAGTTAAATTGAGGTCTCCCAAATTCTGATTAGATAAACTGTTTGAATTTGACACTCAAGGGAACAAAACCAATACCTGTAAAATTTTATCATGTTTTTGCAATTGGTGTTTTTATAGAAACAAAATGTTTATCATAGAAGAAGGAAAAATTCAAGTGCTCTCTACATGGAACTACCTTTAAAGAAGGTTCAGAGACTTGCAGCGAGTCCGAAATGCAGCTATGCGAGCTGTCATGAGCCTTCTCAGTGTCATCAACACTGTGAGCTGCGTTGGCTTCCGATTAGTCTCCAAATGCAATTTAAAGTGTTGGTTGTTACCTATAAAATCCTACATGGGTTAGGACCAGATTACCTATGGGGCCATCTCTTGCCTCATGTATCTCAGCGGCGGGTTAGGGCTCACAGTGTTGCCCTTCTTCAAGTCCCGTCAGCCAAGCAGTGCTGGCTGGCTGACCCTAGGGGAAGAGCCTGCTCTGGTCGCTCTGTGGTCGCTCTGTGGTTATTGACTTACCTCCTTGCAACCAAAAACAAACAGCCTTTGCCTTGCAGCAATTCGCCTCCCTGCAGCTTTAGTTTCACTTTCATTTTAGCACTACTTGCAAGCAACTTCAGTCAGTCAGCTGAGTATTGGGAGGCAGATAATCAGTGGCTTGTGCTAACCAGACTCTGTTCCTGTTTGCTGCAAGGAGTTAAATTGAGACCAATGCGTTGGGGGGGGGGGGGCGGACATTCAGTGTATAAGACGCAGCCAAATTTTCACCCTCTTTTTGGGGGGGGAGTTTAAAAAGGTGCATTTTATACTCTGAAAAATACAATAGTTACAAATTTTCTAAGTCTTTAATCAAGTTTGAAAATATTTCTTAAAAAGCTATTTTAAAATATAAGTGGTTGATAAGGCTTCGCTTCCCCCTCCCCTAGCTTTATTTTTCTATTAATATTCAAGTTATAAAACTTGCACGATGCTGAGCACATTCTGATTTTCATTTAATTTTGTTTAAATAAATTATTATATTAGTAATTCCCAGGTGGTCCATGGATTGCATTGTGAATGCCAGTGGATTAGATACAGATTACTGATTAACAAGGTACATATCCTTTCACTATAGCTAGTGAAATTTTTGGAAACGTTGTATTACAGCTTCCAGTGTGACAGGAATAGTACTCGTTTCATTTTTAGTGACCTCCTTATCTTAAAATAAATGAACAGAATGTATTAATCAAGATTTCTGAAACAGCTTCCTGATGTTATTGTTTCTTACTCTGACTGAATTATTGAGGAGATGTTTTGATTCAGATGATTGATTTGTTTGAATGGCACTTGCAGTAGTAGGCTGAATAATTTAAAGTTCTGTTGGTGTGCCATTTCGACGTGCAGTATAATATATTTTTTTCTGTTGAGGATTGCTCTGTAGTCTTCCGCTCCAATGTGGTATCCAGGGCTATAATAGATTTTTCCCTTGGTGATTACAAGACCTACTGTTGCACTTGCGTTTCCAATTTATTGTTTTAAAAAATCATCTAGCATCATCTTTATTTTCATGAATGCCCTTGGGCTGCCAGTAAGCTTCTGTGTTCCTCTATCTGCATTATATCTATAAGTTCAAGGATGCTATCAAATGTCTTGGTTCCTTTCTGAAATTTGAAAACTGAGGATAATAAGAACAGCACTTGAAAGGTATTATGAACATCAAAATTAACCTTTTCATAAATATTCCCTAGATACTGTTTGTTATAAGGAAACATTTATGTAAACATTTATACTTTTTATTTATTTTATATTGTCATGAAATCACCCATCATTCGATTTCCTTTCCAAAGTAATCTCTTTTTAAATCTGCAGAAACCCTGCACTTTAATAAATAAACCGATTTCTCTATGTTGTATACTCTGAAATAAAGTTGTTAAAATATGTCTTTCTTCTTAAGTCTTGAATATATTTTGACATTCTTAATCAATTTGAATGTTCTAGGCATTCTGTGACTAAAACGTGCTTAAAAGGTGAATAAAACATTACTGAAAAATCTCTCTCAGGAATTACACTTGAAGTGTGAGAATCTTAATCTTCTAAGTGCTTAATAAGGAGTTACTGTTGTAATTTTACTCTATTTACCTCTTTTTTTAAAAGGAGTAAATGTTGAAATAGGTTTACCTACTTCCTTAACTACTTTCACAATAGTGCGAAGCTCCCATTAAGCATGTTATCAGATGATTTTACTATGCCAACATTAATTCTGGAGTACACATATAATCTGGAGTCAGCAGGTTCCTACTCTACTATCTCATTAAATTTTCAGGCAAAAGCCGCAAAAATTAATTGGAGGCGGGTAATAGTTTAGAATGTGAGTGGGCTTATGGTAATATAAATTACATGAAGAGAAGACAGTTTTATATACTGAGAAAGGGAAAACTGGTTTACTTTAATGAGAAGAGATAGAAATGTGAAGCTATTTTTTCATTACAGATGCACTCTAAACTGTTTGGACTTCCTTGATGAATAGAGTTAATTCTCTGCTACAGTTCCAATAATTCATGTTACACAGTTTAATGACTTTTAGATAAAAACAGGATTGAAATGTTAATTTCTATGAAGAAATTGCAGTACTCTCATATATCAGCCTTTTTTTCTTATTAAACTACTAGTTAATTTCACTAAACTGGTCTCAAGATATTTCATGCTACATCAAGCTTTGTATTTCCTTCTTTTGATTAAAACTTAGTTTGCTTTTGCATATAGGCTACCAAAGTTGTTGCTTACTACTCATTCATTCATTCATTCATTCATTTTTTAAACAGTCAATCTCCCTCAGACAGGGATTTAAGGTTTTCTGTCATTAATGTAATATAATAGAAGAGAAGAGTTTGCTCAAGTTAAAATCTAAACCTTGGACTAAGATTAGATTTGAAACACAGATTCAGATTTGGAATGCATCCAGGTATACCACTGTCCCAAACATTTAAAACCAGTGGCATACAACTTTCGAGGCACCAGATATTGGTTCCTTGGAGGATGGTTTTTCGATGGACTGGAGGCATATGGCTTTATGTCCTACCTGGATCCTGTTTCGGCATAGATATGGCGTCACTTTATTGCATGGCCTGGTACTTGGTGGGTTGCAGACCAGTGCCAGTACGCAGCCTAGGGGTTGGACACCCCTCCCTTAAATAATTTGTATGTTTTCCTGCAGTACTATATTAGTTTACAGATGGCAGCTTTTCCTCCCTAGGAAGTATAAGTTTTGTTAACGTGTTCCTTATGGTCGTGATTCCAAATGACATTTTCCACTTTGAGTATCTGTCATTGAGTAGTATAAATTGTATCCTGAGAGCTATTCTATCTAAGCATTTGTTTTGGGCTACACTACTCAACTTCTGAGTGCAATACATAGAAATATTAAAATATAAAATAAACAATACAATGCAATGTTGTTTTACAGCTAGTCCTCAACCTATGTCTACTATTAAGCCCAAAATTTCTGATGCTAAGCAAGACAGTTGTTAAGAGAGCTTTGCCCTATTTTACAATATTTCTTGCCCCAATTGTTAAGTAAATCATTGCTGTTTTAAAGTTAGCAACACAGTTGTTAAGTGAATCTGGTTTTCCCAATGAATTTGTTGTCAGAAAGTCTCAAAAGGTGATCATATGTCCCAGGACACCACAACTTGTTGAATGAATGGTGATGAATGGTTTTTTAAAAATTATATTAGAATTCTAAAGTCTTTTAAAGCTATATTAATTGGATTTTTAGATATAGTATATTATTATATTGTTTGATATGTTGTGAGCCGCCCCGTGTCCTCGGAGAGGGGTGGCATACAAATCCAATAAACAAACAAGCAAACAAACTGTCATAAATGTGAGCCAGTTGTTAAGGATCAGAATTTTTATCATATGACCGTGTGGATGCTACAATGGTCATAAGTGTGAAAAATTGCCATTTTTTCAGTGTTATCAGGCAAATCACACTGGGTGAATAACACCAGATTAGATGTCACTAAATTACTGAGAAGGTCCACTCCTTTCTTTGTTAGCTCCCTGATCTACTTTATTAGAAAAGTTTGGAGAATAATCTGAAGGTCCAGATTGAAATATACATCTATCTAGTGATATCTATCATTAGATAGATATCTAAAATTCAGATTATGAATGAGTAAGAAATATTTAGTCAAAGAAATAACAGCAGTAGGCTCATTGTGGGAGGGTGACACTACTCTAGTTCTTATAAGGGACACTAAAGTTACGTTGTAAACACATATTTTAAAAAACTCAGAACAATTGTAAGAAAGATTCCATGGCAAAGGAAACTAACAATTGCTAATTTACTGCTCATTCCAGGAAAAACGAGGTTGGTAAAATAGGGCCCAGATTGTTGGGGGCAATATGTGGACGTGATGAACCACTTAAAGATATCTGTAAAACACTGTGAAGCATTATATAAGTCTTAGTGCTATTGCTAAATTGTTGATAATAAAGAAATGCCATTTGACTTCTTTACTCATTCAGCCTTCCCCAATAAGATGAATCTTTTATCAAGTAACTAAAGAGATGAAATGAAGGAGCAGAGTGATAGAATTATGAAAATAACTGTTTGTGTGAACTTAAAACTTTCAAGACCGGATGAATATGTCAGACTTTGACAATTCAGTTTGGTGTGGTGATTAAAGACAATTTATTTTTTAGTGATTGTGAGTCGTACTCTCTGGCATGAAGCCAACTGGGCTGGTCATCCTCTCTCCGCTCTAAAATGTTAAGTTGGAGAAATGGAGTTAGAATAACAGAAATAAATTTAAGAGAAAGAAGTTCAAAAGATTTTCACTGGAGAAAAATAGTGTAACTTTCCCCCCACCCCTCTAAAGGGGATCTTGAAAACAGATGTCCTCCTCATTTCAGTAGGGGATTTTGTTAAAAAATACTTTACTCTTTGGCCTTGGATGTGGTGTTCAAACAATGTATCAGATATTGTTTGAATTGTGGGTGGAGGCTGAGCACTGTGTTGTTGACTACAGACAGGCCAGAATAGAAATCTTGTTTTGTCTACTCTCTGGGAAAAAGCAAATCTTGATACGGCTGCTGGATATATATAGTTTTCCTGTTGTTTCCTTTTTGAAATTGGTGTACTACTAGGTTGTGCTTTTGGCTTTAAGGAATAAGAAGTTGTGAAAATGAAAGCAAAGAAATATTGTTTCATTGAACCAATTTCTGGCATATATCACAATTGCTGAGAGCTCTTCATTAAGTGGTATTAAGAAGTGTAGCTGACATCTAGAAGTATTTGGTGAGCTAACAATTCATTTTCCCTAAGTGCTTTGTTCATCTTACTCAGAGAGAGAGAGAGACCATGAGAGAGAAAGAATCCTTGATTAACAATCATTAAAATGTGAGCGTTCTTATCACATTGACTATGCTCGCAAGCCGTTACTTGTAACAAGTTGATGGATTCATCAGTGTGAAATTTGCTTTTTCTTTTTCTAGATAAAGAATTTTCAGTTGCAGGGTGTAGGTGTGCTTGCATACACGCATATGTCCGTGTGTGCGTGTCTGTGCATGTCTTGATGTTAGTTCCAGTATTTCTTTAACATTGGGCTTAAAAGGTAAAATATAACCTCCAATTGGGATTGAATAAAATCTGTTCTGGAGTCTGTTTTTCTTGGGACGTTCCAACATGGATGTTCTGATAATGGTGATGATTGAAAATCAGTTGCCCAAACTATACATAGTTTAAAATATTGTAATGTTATTTTCTGAATGAAGCAGGGCTGTTTCTCAGATGGACTATCTCTGAAGCAGCACAAGTTGCTTCTCAAAGGATTACTTTCTTATAGTGTTTCCCAAATGACTAGATTTGTCAGCAAAAAATAAATAAAACCTTTTGGAGTCCTCTGAATGTTCTACTTATATCAAGTTTTTCCTCCCAACTTTAAATCTTTCACATAGATAGAAAAATGTGAAAAGGCAAAAGGACATTTAAAAGCTAAAATGGAAAAAAAAGAAGAGGTAAATGTACCAATTGAAGCGAAGAGATTGTCTATTCAGTCATTTAAATTGTTAAGCTGTGATAGCTCAATGGGATGTATAAAATTAGAGACTGCATATCCATTTGAAAAAGCTGATAAATAATAGAAGAGTTCTATTGATGATTTTCAGTTTAAAAATAGAAGGTATGCCACAGGCTGCCTAGCCCTGAAATAGAAGGTCCTAATATATCCAGATATAAACAGATAGATTGCATCAGATAGTGGATTGATAAAGTAAAAGGCCACTTCTGACATTTCTAAAATTGTCTAATTGGGCATAGCAGAAATACAATGCTAGATTAGATAATCATTTTTCTACTCTAGCTCAGACGTTAATGCTCTACTGATCTAACCTCTATATTTTTATATAAGTTTAAACAGCGTCATAAGATTTTAACAAACAGGAGGAAAAAAGATGTAGTACATATGGGCAGAGGAACAAGTGCCTCTTACAATAACAAGCCTGACCTCAGCAGAACTATTTAGCTCAGTTAAAATGCCATGTCAAAGGCACTCACAGCTCACTCCGGGGAAAGAAAGGATGCAGTTTTAGAGACACAAAGGATAATCACAAAGGAACAGAAATAAAACAGGAGAACTAAATCTAATCCATGCTTATGTGCGACCATCACTGGCATTAAATCTCTCTAAAAGAAAGTAAGCAAGGGATCTAAAATTGATCACTCCCCCCCCCCCCACCCATCACATCCTCCAGCTTGTCTGTGAGCAGCATATTTTGCTTCCACGTTTTGCCTCTATTCTTGCAAAATGAAGTTGACAAATTGGTTGTGAATACAGGTGTCTACCCATTTCTCTTTCTGAATTAGTTTCTCTGTGTTGTTGGGTAACACATAAATGACAAAGCTGTAATGATGTAATGCAACAAAGTGCTGCCTTAGATTGGGAGAAAACTCCAGATTGTCCTGTCGAAACAGTAAATATTTTTAAGTGTGGAGTGGCAGTTCAGCTATACTTTGTGCTTGAACAGACAAATCAAAGCAGATAAAACGCTGCAGAGAATGGGATTAACAGGAGAGGGAGGATTTTTATGTTATTTGTTGGTTGTGCTTATTTGAAAAGCCATTTGTTATGTACGGTCGTTAATGGTCAGAGTGAGCTTTGTAAATATATTACCATAGATACCCAGTTGTGTTCATCTTTTCCATAAAGAGCCCAGGTCGTGTTCATACTTAATACTTGACAGATTTCTCCTGGATACCCAGAAACATTTGCCTAACTTTCACACCCTCACTTTCAATTTTGTGCCATGTCCTTTTAGCTAATGGTTTGTATTAACTGTTCTCCAAGTCCAGATTGGAAATGGCAGGTGCCAGAGCCTTTGACAGTTTTGCCCCAAAGCAAAGAAATTCTCTGCCCAGTGACATTTGATCAGGAAATTCCACATCAGGCAAAAAGCATTTCTGGTTTTTTTTTAGTCTTCCAGTTGGCAAGAAAGCGCTTCTACGTGTGCATGGCTGATGGGGAGAGACTGATGTACGTTGAAGCCCTTGGATGTTTGTCAAGAAAGTCACTTTCTTTGTAGATACTTTCTTAAATTGCATGGTTTTATTATCTGATTTCAGGCTTAAACCGAGGGTTTCATGTATGACGTGCAGGAGGCAATTATTTTAACCCGTGTTGCTTCTTAGTGTGGAAAATCTGCTTAAAATGGACCTTGCTAAAATCATTGTAGCATATACAAAGAGGTTATTAAAATGCATTCTAGAAATAGAAAATAGTATTAAAGGAGACATTTTTGGCTTTGTGGCTTTCTTCAGACTCCTGGCTGAGACGTCTCATTTAATCTCATTTCCAACTTTCAGCCTTGAATTTTATTAACCCCTTTGCTCCCACCCTTTTCTGGATCCCATATGATGAATGAGTTAGAACCCCCAGGTAGGGAAAAAGCCACTGCCTTCATAAGTTATACCGTTAAATTGTTTTTAAATTAAGTTGTCCCTATTGTATCATGGAGGCAAATTAACACCTATATCTTTTGTCTGGTTGCTTTTTGTTTGTTTGTTTGTTTTTGTGATGCAGTGTCACAGAAATTGTCAGTGGAACACCAGCCCCATAATTGATTAGTGAAACCAGAACAAATCAGAAAGTTGCCAAGATTTAATATACTTCCCTTTTGCTCATGTTGAAATTGACTAGCCTCCAGTAGGCTGTCTGTAAATAATTTATACATATAATGCCAACAATTGTTTCCTAATCCTTGCCTCATGCATATTCAAAGAAAGAAATGTGCCCCCATCCTGATTTACTTTGTCAGTAAGCAAGATGTTTCAAATCTACAATAAATGAAGCATGAGTGAAATACATACAAAGGCAGTGAAACTCGCACAGTCCAGTAGGCTGTCAATCATACAATTTGCTTTATTCTAGAATGCTTATTTGGTTATCAAGTGAGCCAGTGTTCCAGGTTTTGAATGTTAAACATCAGTTTTTCAAATTGGTGACAAAGGATGATTTTTAGGAGAATTCTTGCTTATTCTGAGTTTTCTGGGAGATTAAATCTTTCCTAAATTTCTTTTATGCAATCCACTGGGCTCATTTATTAAAACATTTTAGGGTTGCCAATTTTTATCTTGAATTCATTTATTTTCTGCAGTGCTCCAATTGCAGGTGAATGTTCTGGTTGTTTTGAGATAGTAGTATCACTCAAGCTGAACTAATTACTTAATAAGTGAGGCACTTTTTATTTGTTTCATTTTTAAAATAATAACTCATGTTTATTGGATCTTTTGCCTGTTTGATTGATGGTTCCATGAATACAGGCTACATTTCCTCGTATTAAATTACATATGAACATCTAAATTGCAAAATTCTTGAGAATTACACCATGACTTCAGCTGCCAACAAAGTCAAGTTGTGATGTTATTTTAAACAAACTTAAGTTTCTTTTTTATTTACTAAAATGCAAGAGAATTCCTTATTTTTAAATTGCATACACTTTACAAAATTTAGATTTTTTTTAAAAAATATCTTCTTTGACTTATGTTTGTAACTTCTAGGTGGATTACAATAAAAATCAATATATTTAGTAAAAAGGCAGTTTTATTATAACTCAAGTCATATTAGTTTGATACAGTGGATTACAAAAATGATGTATTACTCAGAAAGTAAATTGAATTTAAAATAGGTAGGCATAGATTTTTAATTGTATTATCCCTCTAGCATCTTGATTATTTAAGTCTACTTTGTCAAGTAAGGATGATCAGGTTTCAAACTAAAGAGGGATATTATGACATGAGCACAGACTTTCATATATGCCTAGATTACCTCTTTACTTAAGTAAATTTATCATGTTCAGCAGCAATGCCTGAAAGACGATGTCATTGTGTTCATATGATAACAAATGCTTTCAGATTGTGTGGTGCAGTGTTAGAAACTCCAAAATTGAGAAAGTTGGTGCATCTCATGGTGAGTTCCTAGACAAGTTCATGCATTTTCTTTGCAAAATTTCAGAAATGGTTTGCCACTTTTTTCTGGGATCAGACCACCCAGACAGATGGGGCTGAGAGACGATTCATTAGGGTCTCTCTCTGGAATTTCTATCCCTTCCCCTTTTTATCCAATGCTCTGTATCTAAAGTGACCTCAAATAAAGCACTTATATACTCAGCAGTCCAACACCTGCTGAACATTCAAGCCATCCAGCAGGTCCCACAGGACCAACATGGGCAGAGGTTTTACTCTATCCTTTTTGTAGTCCCCAAAGCCTCTGGGGGATGGAGGGTGATTTTGGACCGTAAGTATCTGAACTGATACATAATATATAGGCAGTTTGACTGGTAGGTGGATTCACATTACAATATCAAAAGTGTAGGATCTTTCTTTGCTGCAGCGACCAGAGGGCATCATGGTGCATTCCACAGTGCGGTGACCTCCGCAGTCTAGGTGACCCAGGCATCCATTGAAGAGGTCTGCCGGGCAGCTACCTGGGCGTCTCCTTCCCAATTTATCCACCACTACAAAATTGACTTTTTTTTTGCTTCGGCAGACATAGCCTTTGGTCGCAGAGTTATCCAGAGGGTTCATGAGGTGTCCCATTAGACCAGACCTCGGCAACGGGTGGCCCATGGGCTGCATCCGGGCTGCTGCTGTCGGTGACCGGCCTGCGGAGGCCAGTCTAACCTGCACACATGCGCATGCGCGCAGGCAAAAAACAAACGCCTCGCGGTAGAGTCAGATGGCCTCGCCACCTGCACGCAGAAGCAGCGCCCTGGGGAAAAAGCGGCAGTTGTGTCGTGCCTGTTGCTCTGCTGATGGCGCTGCCTACACCGGAGCTCTCGCCTCGCACTCTCCACCTTTCCCGTAAGTTGACTTGTTGCAACTTTCTTTCCGCATTTGCGGCAGAGCCTCTCACACTCCCACCGAGACACATGACAGGGTGCAGAGGTTTTTGTGAGAGAGAGGGAAAAGAGAGAGAAAAAGAAAGAAAAAAAAGGGAAAGAGAGGGAGGGAAAGAGAAGCTAAGAGAAAGGAAAGGAAGAAAGAAGTAGAAATGGAGGGAGGGAGGAAGGAAGGAGAAATGGAGGGAGGGAGGGAGGAGGGAGGCAGGGAGGCAGGAGAAATGAAGGAAGGAAGGAAGGAAGGAGAAATAGAGGGAGGAAAGAAGGAAGGAGAAATTCTCTTTTCATGCCCTTTTGCAAAAGTCCAATAAATGCTCAAATACCAGGGGTGGGCAATTAATTTATAATTATAATGTAATTATAATCTATAATATAATATAATATATAATTATACATATGGTATATAATATAAAATATATGATATATATAATTTATAATTATAATTTATAATTATATAATTAACTTAGTTCTACCGACTACTGTATATAGTATATACAGTATTGGGTAGAACTGAGTTAATTATATTAGTCTGGCCCTCTAAAACCATCCCAAATTCTCATGCGGCCCCATGGCAAAATTAATTGCCCACTCCTGCATTAGACAGACCAGGACCATTCCTACCCAAGGTATGTTTGGCTTTGGTATTTCCCATCCTGAATCCTAGCTCCAAACACAATGGAGAAGGGGCATTGCTCCTGGCAGATATGTGTCTTCTTGTTGGGTAGAGCTAGCATTCAGCCCTGCCTAAGGTCAGTCCGTCTGTGAACTGTGCTCCATGGGTTGTTGGTGGGCTGATGTTTACTGGAAGTGACTTTGTCGGTGACCAGAGTATGGTGTCTGATTTCGGGGAGCTGCCACATAAAGTCTGTTTCTTCCGATTCATCAAAGCTTGGAGTGTACTGGAAAGGCGAAAGCTCTGAAAAATGACAGACTCGGTCCTCATTCTGAGTGGGTGGGACGTCCACCTTACGAACAGTGGCATATCAGGTAAGACCAACGCCCAATTTCTACCTTGCTTGGTGTAAGCAAGTTACTCATGAGCCATAATGAGTGGCAATGATGGCTTTATGATAAAATCGTACACAGTAAATCCTTAAAAAGGAGAGAGAAGAGCAAAGTGGAATTATCATATTAAAGTATTGGCACCCATGAAGCATGTCTAGTATAGAGCTTTCATAAATTGTCATGTAGTGATATTTAATAGTCATTTCATACAAGAGGACAAAAGAATGGGAGTTTCTATTGCAAGAGATCCTTTTGGTGCTTTAAGTGTGTTTTGACAGTTGACAAAGTCCTCCTCCCTCACCAGCAGTAAATAACCTACTATTAATGCTACTTCGCAGCTCTTTTTTTAAAGAGGTTACTTGATGTTTCTTTGGCATATATATATAAGAGGAGAATTAAGTTAACCAGTGAATGCATAATAAATGCATGATTATTTAAAAATTACAGCAATAAGCATTTTCTCCTGGTGAAATAGATCAAGTTCTATTTCTTACAGTTTCACCTGACTCAGTTGAAAAAATATTCATGAAGGAAACGGAGACATTAACCTGCAGAGTAACCAGTAAAATGGATTATTGTAGTTTATTGAAGTTCTATAAAGAGTTAGCCTATTCTGATGACAGGTGATAGACATATCAGGAGTAGAGTTCTCTATGTGTGACTATGAGAAACAGGGAATCCTTGGTAATTGTCCCAAAACCTATTTCTATGACCTTGAACAAAGTACAAAACAAGAACAGGTTTTTCTCTGATGTTTGTGATGTTTCGAAGGAATTAAGCGTAACCTTGAAAGGAGAAATAGACAAATGGAACAAGCCTTTTCTCCACCCGGTTGTCTTGGCAGTATTGTCAATATTCAGTATCATTCCTTAACTGCTAAAGAAGTGGTGCATCCTAAGACACCAGCATTCACTAGCGATCCTTCTCTTATATCAATTGTAATCTGTTTCAGGAAAAAGATTCAGAAAAGAACAGAAAAGATTCTGTTTAGAAAGTGTCTTTGCTACTGATGTTTCAAGAAAACACTCACCGCTGAGCTGATGGAAGTTACTGAAACTATTTATATACTTCTATTTATTATTGTGTTGAACTTGCATCCTGCTTTTCCTGCGGGAGCTCAGGGCAAACCATTTTAAAATTCTTCTCTGATTTGCTTGTTTGCTTGCTTGCTTCCTCCCTCCCTCCCTCCCATATTTTTACAAATAAATCAAATCTGGGACCATACTCAATACACCTTGCTCATTCTATTTTCACCATCACCACTCTGTGGGATAAGTTGGGCTAAGAGCGACTGGTCCAAAATCATGTATGCTCTGTGACTGAGGATGAACTGGTCTGACTTAGTCCAACACTTGAAATACCACCCCCAAATGTGTTTGACTCATAGAAGTAGTCCAGTTTTCAATATCAGTGCTTTTGTTGCATTAGCTTTTCAGTCCTATCGACTAGTGTAGGTAATTAATACTACAAAAGTCACTCATTTTTAATGAAAATTATTTTTGAAAGCCTGACTAAATGCTTTCTTTAAATGGTAAATCTACACCTCTGGGTAATGAAAAATACATAGGTTACACGAACTACAAGAATGCATTTTTAGTGGAAGTAAAAATTATATTAAACTAAATATTCCTGATTAGTAATTTCAATTGATTTGGTTTCAATCAAACTCATCCTGCTTTAATGTATCTCAGATATTGTTTCAATATTGATGCAGGTGTATTAATTGATACAATGAATGGATTTTAATTTAAATTTTATAGGTAATACACAGATTAAAAATTATTCCCTGAAATTTTGTCCTGTGATGACTATAGAAATGACTTGCTGGTGTTGTTTATACCCTTCATTTTTTCTGGTAATGTAGCAATTGTATTGAAGTATTCCCCAATCTGATGCCCATCCATATTTCTCATGACTCTCATCAGCCAAGAGAATACCAACAAGTAATTGACAAAATTACTGCAGTTCTTCTGATGCACCTTTATATTGTTTTATTGAAAGAAATGGGAGGCTATACATTTCATGCTATAACTTCTTATATCTATTTGGAATTCTCTTGCTTTAAACTAGAAATCGGGTTCTGTTCTATTGTTATATATTGCTTTAGGAATTGCAATTTGCCAAGTACAAAGTTGCCCTATGTTTAGATATGGCATTTCTGTTTTTATTCGCTTTTTGTTTCCCATTTGATCAGGACATTGTCCTTTCATTTTTACACTGATGATCATGATGATGGTCCTAGAGAGGGTGATATCCTTCATTACAGAAAATACATTGATCTGGTTTGAGCAAAGTGCTTAACTCAATTAGCGCTACCAGTTTTGCTGCCAACTAATTATCTATCAAATTATGCTTAAACAGGATTGCTAAAATGCTCTCTACTTAGAGCTTTCATGGAAGGATCTTTGGAAACAAAACACTGTATTAAATGCAGCATAAGAATTGCTGGTAGGCACTTTGTTTCTGAGCATTGTCTAAAATGTGAGCAATTATTTAAAAGCCACAAAGAGCTAAATTTGAGGTTTCTATCCTTATTATCCTGTTTCTGTTTTAAGAATCTAGAGGAGAATCTATATACTATATATGACAATTGTACTTGACAAGAACAAGAGAAAGGGCCTTCTCAGTGGTTTCACCTAAGTAGCTCTAAGTAGCTAAGATGGTGCTCTTTTTAATAGTCTTATGTTATTTAGCATAAAGACGGCCTTGAGACCCAATTGAATGCAATAGTTAAGGCAGGGGTGTCAAACTCAAGGTCCACGGGCTGGATCTGGCCCACAGGGACCAGATATGTGGCCTGTGGGACTGCCTTGGAATAGTGAAGGACTGGCCCGTGGTGCCTCTTAACAGCATGTGGCCCCCACAAGCTCTGTTTTCACTGGCAGAGGATTGCAGGAGCCTATCTCAGCCAGAAAGCGAGCTGAAGAACTCATTTTCGCTGGGAGGGTGCTTGGGCCATCACAGGTGTCCCCGACACAAGTGATGTTTAGCTGGCCATGCCCACCTTGATCACGCCTATCTTGGCCCTCCAGGTCAAACACAACCCTGATGTGGCCCTCAATGAAATTGAGTTTGATACTTCTGAGTTAAGGTAATCCAGATAGAAATCAGGAGAGGTCTACTCCTTCCTCAAGCCTAAGGCTAGCTGGGTGAGCTTAGGCCAGTTTCTCTTTCACTCAGCCATAGGAAGCACATAGTGGAAAACCACTTCTGAAATCTTGCTCAGAAAACTGCAGGGACTTGTCTAGGCAGTCACCAGGAGTCAACATCGACTTCAAAGCATAAAAAATTCTCCCTCCATAATGAGGAAGGTGTTTGTGAAGAATTGTCAATATTATTTGATGACCTATTTTAGCTGCTCTAGCTGCATGCTTTTAGCGGGGATTTTTTTTCTTTAAGGGGAAAAATAGTTTTAATTCTTGTTGATTGCCCTTGTAAGAACCAGGAAGCAGGGTACAGAGTTTTATTTATCTCCATTGAAGAAAGAGGTTGGGCAAAGCTCTTAAGAACCCAAATCTTATTTTGGAAAGAAGCCAAGATATTTGCAAGAATGCCAGCTTTCACAAAGTAGGTTCAAGCGAAGGCATAGGACCAAAGCTAGCAGATTAGTCTCACTTAAGAACAACCAGGGTTGTGTTTTTTTAAAAAAAAGATTCAGTAGGCAACCCTGTGCCCTGTAGATACAAGTCAAAGACATCCTTACTGTCTTTTTATTTAAGTTAGTCCATTTGATGTATCTTGCTTCAGAAGGTTTTGCCCTATCGTGCATAACCCAATTATGAGTTACAGGAGAGAGAGAGAGAGAGAGAGAGAGAGATAAAGTAATTTTGCACAGTGATACAACATTTGATCAGAATTAGATGTTATGTAGGATGCTATTTCATTTCCTCATAAAGGCTAGTATATAATATCATAGCAGTGTTCCAATATCTCAGGGGTTGTCACAAAGAAGAGTGAGTCAAGCTATTCTCCAAAGCACCTGACGGTAGGACAAGAAGAAATGGGTGGAAATTAATCAAGGAGAGAAATAACTTAGAACAAAGGAGAAGAGGTCTGACAGTTAGAACAATTGATCAGTGAAACAACTTGCCTCCAGAAATTGTGAATGCTCCAACACTGGAAGTTTTAAGAAGGTGTTGGATAACCATTTGTCTGCAGGGTTTCCCACCTAAGCAGGGATTGGACTAGGAGACTCCCAAGGTCCCTTCAAACTCCTATTCCAGACCGTCTCTTCATTCCCAAGGTCCTAAACAGGCTGAAGAACGTTAGGAAAGTACAGTGGAACCCCGACATAAGAGCTGCTCTACTTAAGAGCAACTCGAGATAAGAGCTGGGAGGGGAGAGATATTTTTGTTCTACTTACAAGCCCAAATTCGAGATACAAGCGCCAAGGAGCTGTCTCCTGAAGCCAAACGCTAACTTCCGCGTTCGGCTTCAGGAGACAGCTGCGAAGCGGCGCACGTGTTTTAAAAGGTTGCAGCCGGCCTGGGGGGCTCGGGGGGGGTGCTTGCAGCTTTCTTTCTTGCTCTTTTTCTTTCTCTCTTTTACCTTCCCTTCCTCTATTTCTTCTTTTCTTTCTCCTTCCCACCTTCTTCCCTCCCTCCCTCCCTTCACTCATTCCTCTCTTACTCTCCCCTTTCATAAGTTTCCTTGCTTCCTTCCTCTGTTCCTGTCCCTTCCCCCTTTCTTTCTTTCTTTCTTTCTTTCTTTCTTTCTTTCTTTCTTGCTCTTTTTCTTTCTCTCTTTTACCTTCCCTTCCTCTATTTCTTCTTTTCTTTCTCCTTCCCACCTTCTTCCCTCCCTCCCTCCCTTCACTCATTCCTCTCTTACTCTCCCCTTTCATAAGTTTCCTTGCTTCCTTCCTCTGTTCCTGTCCCTTCCCTCTTTCCTTCCTTCCTTCCCACCCTCCGTCCATTCATTCACCCATTCCTCTCTTGATCGCTTAAAGCCGGTCCCTGGTGCAAAAAGGGTTGGGGACCTCTGTCCTACAGGATTGGGTGGCAGAGAAGTTGAACATATGTAAATTTAAAAGTTTAAGGAAGTTTACAAGTTAAGTGAAAGAAACTTCATTATTCATTTATATGTACATGTACATTTCTTCATTAAAAACATGTCTTTCTGCATAATTTAGACTAACTTTGTGAGTTTTTTGAGGGCTGGAACCAATTAAAATTATTTACATTAATTCCTATGGGGAAAAGTCGTTCGAGATAAGAGCTGCTCGACTTAAGAGCCCAGGTCCGGAACGAATTAAACTCGTATCTCGAGGTACCACTGTAGATTGATTGCCAAGAATTGAGAAGCCATGCAATTAAGGTTTCTACTTAACAAAAAGCAAAAATCCTTCCTCTTTAGATAATTAATCCCAAGATTTGAATTCTGATTTCTTCTATCCATCTTCACAAGTCAACAGTTGCTTGGCTACCTGTATCTTGACACTGAAGATTTCTGCCACTCGGTTTTTATTTATAAAATAAGTTTCTCTAAGATGAAAAGCGAATTCTGGCTTGGCAATTTCAGCCTTTACAATCTACAAACGTTTTATGTCATAATAAAGAAGACATAGCAGCAGTACCTATAGTTACACTATAATGCTTCAAGAATGGAAACATACAGATAAAAAATGTTTTCCTTGAATGATTCAGAATAATCAAATTCCAAATAAGTTGCTATGTGTTGCATTTTTCTAAAGATTAAATAGAATGTTATTATGCAGTTCTAGCAGCAACATTTCATTATCACTTTTTAGAGTTTAACAGATCACTAATTGCGCAGAGATGTTCTTTTTGTGGGCTGATGACCTTGATTTCTTTTTTTCTATATAATTTGTGGATGCCCTCAACAGAGATTTATCTGGTTACGTGGCAGCATTTACTTGTTGGTACTGTTTGCAGCACATACCGTGTTTCCCTGAAAGTAAGACAGTGTCTTACTTTCTTTTTATCCCCAAAAGCCCCACTACATCTTACTTTCGGGGTATGTATTATATTGGAAAAAAATTGAAAGGGTCGCGTTCCCGAAGGCGGCATCTCCCCAGAGTCCAGAAGGGCAGCCGCGGGACAGGAGCCTCGTGAGCCCTTTTCCAAGTTCAACCTCAGGGCTCCAGGGCAGCCTCCTCAAGGGCGACAGCCGCCCTCGTTCTTCTCCTCTTCCTCCTCCTCTATCACCGCCGCCACGCCGCGCTGCTCACCCAGAGCGAGGAGAGGAGGATCTGAAGAGAGCGTCCCCAGCTTCTCCCCAGGGCATCCTTGGAGCGGGTGGGAGAGCGAGCGAGCGAGACGTGCAATCGGGAGAAGGCTGGTCTCTCGCTTGCTCGCTTCCCAGCCAAGCTTCCCAGCCACCAGGAGCTTCTCCCCGTGGTGTCCTCCCCCCAATGCCCCTGGACACACACACACACCCTTGTGTTCACACGCTCGGCCCAACACAGACACAGACACACACAAACTTCTTCCCTCGGGTAGGAAGCGCCTCTTCCCATTTTTTTTGTACAAAGCAGAGCCCATCCGCCGAGCAGACCTGAGTGACTCCGGAGTAAGGGGAAGGCTTGGAAGTTTGCGATGTCCCTGCGGCTCTTCCAGTTCTCCCGGCGCTTTGCCAGCCTCCCGCCGGCCATCCGCTCCCCCAGCTCGCCACTCCAGTTAGCTTTCCAGCTGGCTTGAGTCAGGGAAGCGGACGGTCGCGGGGAGGCAGGCAAAGTGCCGGGAAAAGCAGGAGCAGGAGGCGACGACGCCTCGACGCTGCCTCTTTCCTCCCTGTGGCTAACTCGGCTCCGCCGGCAAGTCAGGGAAGCGAACGGTCGCGGGGAGGCAGGCAAAGCGCCGGGAAAAGCAGGAGCAGGAGGCGCCGCCGCCTCGCCGCCGCCTCTTTCCTCCCTGCGGCTAACTCGGCTCCGCCGGCAAGTTTCACTGGCTCTCGAGGAGGCGAAAGCGAAGGCAGGAGCAGGTCGCGGAAGAAGGCAGCGAAAGCGCGCCCTTCTTCCCGCTTAAAAAAGGAAGGCAGCTAGATGAGAGGGAGGCGGCAATACCCCCGTGTTTCCCCGAAAGTAAGACATATGTTTTACTTTCGGGGTACGGCTTATATTAGCCAACCCCCCTGAAACCCCCGATACGTCTTACAATCGGGGGTGTCTTACTATCGGGGAAACACGGTAGCAATAGAATCTCTGTTGCATTTTAGCGGTGGGTTTAATAAGTGCATCACATTGATAAGGTTGGAGTAATCTCTCTAGAAAGTATACCAAATGAGGTTAAGATGAAATGCAGAAAAAGTCTTTCCCTTAAATTTTGCCATTTTACCGAACAGAAGGAACCGTTCTCATGGAAGCCCCTGTCCTATGAAAACACCCTTCTCCTTGAAATCTGACACAGGACCCTGTCATTTAACCTTCTAGAAAACAGTGAATCGGGATAGGGTGAAGCTGGGATTAGAAGAGAATATTGTGATTTACATCTAGGGAGTTTTGTTAGGGCACCAAGCTCTTCCACTTCTGTTTTCATTAAGATGGGATGTGTATAAGTGTTTCAATAAATAAATGTATGTGGTGTGCCATCTTTTTAAATGCGCCAAATTGCTGTGTTCAGGAAAGACCAATATTGGTTCTTGCCTTTTCAAGGCTTCACTAATGGTTTTGAATTTCCACTTTACTGGTTTTTCAAATACGTTGTAGCTGTTACAAAATTCATTTCTGAATTACCCAAATGACAGTACCTGCATTTGAACTTGTTCTACAAGAATAGTGGCAACCTTTGGAGATGTTCTTGATTAAAAAAAAGTTCTTCAACATTTATTTATGTCTCTGCCCACAGTGAGTCCTTCTCATTTTAGCTGTCAAAAGACATCCACTTCTTTGATACTACATCAGAAAACTTAAGAGAATTGATAAAATTATCATGCATAGTATGGACAGAGGGGCTTATGTCCAAATCTCTTAAGTTCTGAAAATGTCTCTGCGTTCATCAAATTTATTTATAAAATTACTATTGAAGAAGCACAATTATGGAAAATAACCTGTTCTTCTCCGTACTGAAGGAGCGGGTCCAGCAGTCACATGGGTTGCTCCTGTCCAATCCGATGGGACTGAGCCTAGTATTAAAAAAGCTTGCTGGATCCGCCCCTTCCCCAGAATTCGCTCAGTCCCCGCATCCAGCGGGTCTCGTGAACGCTCGTTCTCTCTCAAAAACACCTTCCCTTCGACTCTTTCTCTTCAACAAAGTAAGATTTTGTCACCTTTTCAGCTTGCCGGCATTGCAAACAACTCAGCCGTACCGGGCTTCGAGTTTGGGGGAGAAGTGGGCAGCGCAGCCATTTGCGGCTTTTTTTCCCTCCCGTGCTGCTGCTACGGCCGGCTTGGAATTTACATATTTCCTCTCGGTCTGGAGGTTCTGCCGGGCAAGCCATTGTTATTATAAATTAAGGGCTATTTACCTCCTGCGGTGTGGGACTTGTTTGTCTCCCGGACTTAGTTCCCTCCGTTCATAAAAATAAAAAAATGGAGCGTTTTTTTGGCGCGAAGGCCCTCGCGCCCAGTAACTTCGCACTTTCGGTTTGCCCTTCTTGGTCATCCATCAGTGCTGCCAGTCC
The DNA here is from genome assembly GCF_031021105.1 of Erythrolamprus reginae. NCBI lineage: Eukaryota > Metazoa > Chordata > Lepidosauria > Squamata > Dipsadidae > Erythrolamprus > Erythrolamprus reginae. The sequence continues at coordinate 47,580,300 of NC_091954.1, forward strand.
GCCGCCTGACCCTGGAGTAGCTGTGAGTTTCCTCAGGTCCATTCTCCACGGACGTGGCCTCCAACCAGTGTGCCTTGGTTTACTTAAGTTAAGTTTAGTGAGGCCTGCCACGCTGCATTTAGGGACACGAACTCTTGGTACCGTCCGGATTGCCCCTAAGTCGCAGTAGCTCCTGGGCCTAGGAGCAGGGTCACTTCTCCTCTTGGGAAAGCTCATTAAAATTCTTCCCCCCCCAAATTTCTTTTGGCTCAAGCCTTGTCTTCTGTAATTTTATTCAGACTATGGCTTCTTTTCCCAAAAAGGCACTACCAAAGGTCCCAGAGAGGTTAGGCCTACCGGAGATGATACTTCTAATATTCCCCAGGCCTCTTCCTCCTCTTCTTCAGGAGCCCATTCTTTGGCCAAGTCCACCAGGGCTGAGAAGAGAAGGGACCTAGCCCTACAAAAAATACATGATAAATCAGCCAAACGTTTAAAAGTGCAGGCCCAAGTGCATACTAATCCAACCCCCCTAGAGGCTTCTAACCTGCCTCTCTCTGGGGTTCCTGTGCTATCTCTGGATGCGCCAAACCTAAATCCACCCCAACCTAACCTATGGGGCTTAGGTCCAGAGGAGCCAGATATTAATGAAGATTCCTCCCAGCCAGATCCTGCTCAGGCCTTCAGGGATCCTTCTAACTTTCCGGCTGATATCTCTTCCTTGCCTCCGGAGTTTCAATCTATTTTGTCTGTTTTGACTAAAACCATTGATGCTAAACTCTCAGCCATCAATGTGCCTTCGCTGTCTCATCCCCCTCCACGCTCCTCCCATTCCGTGAGCTCTCCTTCTTCCTATAGAGCCCAATCATTGAGGACTCAGATTCTTCTCAGGAAGAGAATGAGGACGTGGATGTAGAAGAGGATGATGACCCCTTTCAACGTCTGTCGGAAGACAGGGAATCTCAAATTAAGATTCCAGCCCCAGCTGCCATTTTTCCATCTCAACTCTTCAAATATCTCCTTCTCAAGGCTAGAGCTTCCACGGGGCTAGCCGGGCAGGAAAAGCAGGCTACTCCTTCCACAGACCCTCCGGAGGAAAATCTCCCTTATTTCATGGAAGAGCAGGAAGATACTGAGGTAATTCCTATGCCCAAACTGTTCAAAGACGCCTTGCTCAAACAATGGGACCATCCAACCGCTAGTTTTAATCCCACTCCCAAGGATAGGAAGCTTTACAAGCTCTCTCCCTCTTATGAGGAACTTCTAGCCTGTTCCAGGCCAGATGAACCGGTGAAGACACTCCATTCTGCTGCGGCCATGCCTGGCGAAGCAGAGGGGGTCCTGCGCCCAGAAGACAAGCGTCTCGAACAAATGCTCAAGAGAGGTTTCTTCGCAGATTCATGGGCCATTAAAAGTTCTGCAGCAGCATCCTCCTTCTCCAGAGCTATGCTCTTGTGGCTTCGCCAGCTCCAACAACATCTGCCCCCAGATGATCTACATGGCCAACAAGATTTTAATAAAATCTTCGCAGCTGCCCAATATGTAGCGGATGCTACTCTACAATCTTCCAGATTCGCAGCCAGGTCAGTAGCGGCCTCTACAACGGCCAGAAGACTGTTATGGCTCCGTCCTTGGCAGGCGGGAGTTAGACAGAAGTGGCAGTTAGCAATGGGTCCTCTGAAACGTGATCACCTCTTCGGAGATCTTCTGGACCCTCTCCTTACAGAGACCACGGACAAGAAAAAAGTATTGGGGCCTACCACCAAGAAGGCCCCTAAACCACAGTCCTTTCGGCGCCCAAGTCGTCAACAGGATCAAGGGTTCACCTTTCAAAGGAATCCAGGTCAGTATTCCCCTCGTTTTCGATCCCAATCTAGAAACACATGGGGCAGAGGTTCCCGCTACCAGAGAGGAGCCTCTTCGACCAGAGCTTCCAAAAAACCCAGATGGTGAGTTTTCTGCTTTTCCCATAGGCGGTCGCCTAGCCTGGTTTTCCACCAGTTGGCGCCGTTCCTGTAAGGACCCCTGGGTCATTGACACTGTACAAAGGGGCCTCCGTTTAGAGTTTATTTCTTTCCCTCCTAAACGTTTTATTTCTTGCCCTTCTCCCAGCTCTTCTCCATCTCGTATCCGAATGGAGGAAGCTATTTCTCACTTATTGGCTATTAAAGCTATCCAACCGGTCCCCTCTCTCCAGCGAGGCTTGGGCTTCTACTCCATCCTCTTTATGGTCCCTAAGACCTCTGGAGGCTGGAGAGCCATTTTAGACCTAAAGAATTTGAACCAATTCATTAAATACAGGAAATTTAAAATGCATTCCTTGTCCTCCATCTTAGCCACCCTGCATCCGGGGGACTTTATGGTCTCGCTGGACCTTACGGAAGCCTACCTCCATATTCCCATTGCAAAATGCCACAGGGAATTCTTACGTTTTGCCTTCCAGGGCAAACATTTTCAGTATAGGGCTATGCCATTTGGGCTTTCCTCGGCCCCCAGAGTCTTTACCAAGCTCTTGGGATCCCTGGCGGCACATATCCGGGCCACGCCCATCCATATTTTATGTTATTTAGATGACATTCTAATTCATGGAAATTCTAAGGATGGAGTGGCTGCAGATCTCTCCTTCACCATGTCGGTCCTACAGAACCATGGGTTTCCCATAATTTTTAGTAAGAGCCTCCTTAGGCCATCTACTTCCATTCTACATCTGGGAACCATCATTAATTCAGAGATATCCCAGGTTTTCCTCTCTTCTGAGAGAAAACTTAGCATATTGGATCTTATTTCACGTATCCTATCTCAACAGTCAGCCTCCATAGTCACCCTATCCTCCCTTCTGGGGAAAATGGTGTCGTGCATTGGCATTATCCCCTGGGCTCGTCTTCACGCCAGGGAACTCCAGTGGCTTCTGTTACCATTTCAGAGATCGGGGCTCAGCAACTCGACTCGTCGCATCACCATTACACCGGCAGTTCGCAGATCCCTCAAGTGGTGGACTTCTCCAGCCCTGGACAAGGGATCTCCATTCAGGTGCCCAGACCAGTTTGTAGTAACCACAGATGCCAGCCTATCGGGCTGGGGGGCCCATGCCCAGGGCCTAATAGCCCAGGGCACATGGTCACGGGAGGAAGCCTCCAGGCCCATCAATTGGCTAGAATTGAGAGCGGTTTCCCTGGCCCTCAAACAGTTCAAACCTCACATCATCAACCAGCATGTTCTGATCCTTACGGACAACATAGCCACAAAAAGCCACATTTGCAGACAGGGAGGCACCAGATCCAAGGCCCTCATGAGGGAGGCCCAAAAATTGGGCCTTTGGGCGGAGAGACACCTCCAGTCGCTACTAGCAGATCACATCTCGGGGAGCCTCAACGTCCAAGCGGACTGGCTCTCACGAGCGACTATAGATCCAGGAGAGTGGAACCTCCATCAGGCATTGTTCCACCAGGTCTGCCTCAGGTTCGGTCAACCAGTACTAGACTTGTTTGCGACCGCAGCCAATGCCCAGCTCCCTCGCTTCATCTCCAGGTTTCCATCCCCGGGAGCAGAGGCAATCAATGCTCTCAGGATTCCTTGGCCTCCAGGTCTACTGTATGCCTTCCCTCCAATTCCAATTCTCCCAGACGTGATCCACAAGATCATCCTAGAGAGGGCTCGAGTAATCCTGATCGCCCCTCACTGGCCTCGCAGGCCCTGGTTCACGGACCTTCAACATCTGTCCGTCCAGGATCCCTGGCGACTCCCCGTTTTGGAGGATATGTTGCGGCAGGGAGCCTCCTTTCATCCAGACCCGGAGTGGTTCCACCTCATCGCCTGGCTATTATCAGGAGAGACCTAGACCTGTGAGGGTATGACCCGGACACAGTGGAAATCATCCTGAAGGCTAGAAGAGGGTCTACCAATCGGATATATGACCACAATTGGTCCAAATTCCATCAGTGGTGCTCGCAGGAAGGCTTATCTCCCCTGTGTCTTCCCATTCACAGGATAATCTCCTTCCTCATGAAAGGTTTCCATCAAGGCCTTTCCACCAGCACCATCCGTCGCCACCTGGCAGCCATCTCTTCTGTTTTGGCAGGGCCTCGCAGGCAGCCTCTCCGTTCCTTCCCGGAAATTCAAGAATTTCTCAAAGGAATTGCCAATCTCAGGCCTTCTAAGATCCACAGATATCTTTCCTGGGACTTGCCACGGGTTCTTCATTCCCTCACTCAGGCACCCTATGAACCCCTGAAATCAGCGTCCCTCAGGTACCTATCCTTTAAGGTAGCATTCCTGGTGGCGATTACTTCCGCCCGGCGCATATCTGAGTTGGCAGCCCTCTCAATCAGGCAGTACCGCTGCCAGTTCCACCAGGACAAGGTGGTTCTGCGACTGGATCCCACCTTTCTACCAAAGGTCAGTTCCATGTTCCACAGATCCCAGGATATTGTATTACCTTCTTTCTGTCTCCAACGGGAGCATCCCCTGGCAATTAGATGGCACACTCTGGACCTTACTAGAGCGTTAAAAACTTATATTCAACGCACAGGACCCATTAGGAGGTCCGAAGCGCTCTTCGTGGCCTATCATCCCAGATCCATGGGTTCCAAAGCATCTTCTACAGTAATAGGCCGTTGGATCAGAGGGACCATCTCTAAGCATATGAGACAGCCTCCCTCTCCATCCCAAAGAACATTACAGCGCACTCCACCAGAAGTGCTGCCACATCTGCCGCTTGGACGACTCAAGCCCCGTTGCAGGAAGTCTGCAAAGCAGCCACTTGGGCCTCACCAAATTCCTTCATAAGGCACTACAAGATCGATTCTTATGCTTCAGCGGACGCTGCCTTCGGCAGAAGAGTACTCCAATCCGTTATCTCTCACGATAGCAATCTAATCCCACCCTAGGGACCAATCTATTGGGTATGTCCCATGTGACTGCTAGACCCGCTCCTTCAGTACGGAGAATAGGCGTTGATTGCTTACCTGAACGCCTCTTCTCGTACGGTGAGCGGGTACAGCAGTCACTTCCCTCCCTTGTATGTGTCTTCTATGACTTCTATACCTATTTCTCTTCTAACAATGAGAGTTGAACACTAATGAGCCTTCACATCTGAGCCTAGTCTACGGATTTGCGAATTCTGGGGAAGGGGCGGATCCAGCAAGCTTTTTTAATACTAGGCTCAGTCCCATCGGATTGGACAGGAGCAACCCATGTGACTGCTGTACCCGCTCACCGTATGAGAAGAGGCGTTCAGGTAAGCAATCAACGCCTATTTTCAAGGTCCACCCAAATTACCAAAGCCAAATTTTTATGAAAATTTGAAGTTCAGAACTATGGTTTTGAGAGGATTGATAACCACCCTCTCACAGGAAAATGTTTGGATTTTCAAAGAAATAGTTCTCTGAAAGTGGGGTGGGAGAGAATAATTTAAATTATTACTGGCAAAGTTTTGCTTCTAAGAATTTCTCTATAAAAAGAATCATTTGACCAACAGTCAGTCTCAACTCCCTGATAGCTTTTAGTTTTTCTATAAACAATTTCTGTCTTCAGTCAAGCCCTAGAAAAAATACAAAAGAAAGTACATTGGATCTTCCTGTCTATAGTCCAGAAAAAATAGATGTTGGTAAATCTTCTGTCAGTCTTAAAACCATAAATTCTACAGTGTAGAAGATACGGAAGAGTTAATGAAATGAAAAAAATTCTTATTAAGCTATTGAATCCAAATCTGTGAAAAAATTTAGGAAAAGAAAAATATAGGAAAAAATATAGGAAAAAAAGAAACTGTAACACTTTTATGGATAAAGATTTCCAATTACAATTGACCTAGCTAGACTAGTTATTGGTTTCCTCTTTGAGTAATTCTTGGAGTTCAGCTCAAGTTCATGGTTCATTACAGAAAGAATACAGTAGATGGAAAGAAATAATCTCCACCTTCTGCTGGGAAGTTTGTAAGCAAGGCCCTCTTGGTTCCTCCTCCTCTTCAGTTCTTGTGCATTTCTCAGCTTCATATAATGTGTGAGCAAAAAACAGCTTTTTTGGGTAAACTGTTAATTTAATGAAGATTAATTTTCTTGTAATATCCAAAATGTGCATTTATTGTAAGTAAAGGCTTTTTAAAAAATAAGTGAGATTTATTTCAAATCAAATATATTGAGAATACAGTACTATAGTGAAGCTTTAAAAGTCAGTTGCCTGGCGGGTAAAAATAACTACTTACCGGTAGTTCAGCAAGATCAGAGGACATGGTATAGTTTAAGACAGATAACTAACTCCTGTTTTAGATGTATATCCAGGCAACAGCACATATGCAACACGCAATATACTTACAGTCAATACCTGTATGTTAGCATTGAAAATTAGAAGTCCAGTTAGCATTCTCTTTGGAGTGGACTTGAATTTCTCATTGTGACTCAGGCAGACTGTTTCCCACCTTTGCATATGCCCACTAAGGTAGTCTTGGCAAACCTTTTCGGCACCGAGTGCTGAAATGGGGTGGAAGAGCAGCTGCCCATTGTGCATGCACATGCTAGGAAGGTGATCTTCTGGTTTCTGGTATGTGCATGCACACTGGTTTCCTGGTCTTCCAGTTTCTGGTATGCACACACGCACAGAAATCAGCTGGCCAGTGTGCATGTGTGCCAGAAGCAGCAAGATTTTCCCGGTGCGTGCATGCGCACTGGGCGACTGCATTTCTGGTTTCTGGCCCTCCCATGCATGTGAGGACCAGCTGGTTGGAACCCGGAAGAGCAACGGGCAACTCCTCGCGTGCCCTGAGAGATGATTCTGCGTGCCACTTCCGGCATGTTTGCCATAGATGTTGTTTAATGTACTTGGCAGCCCAGACTATAAGGTAGGGAAATATAATAATATAAAAAAGAGCAGCTATCCCCTGGTCAGGTTTCCACAATGTAAAGACCCCAAAACAAAACTTTTGGGAAGTTTTCCTGCTACTCCTTGCAATAGGGAACCAGGGATTTCTCTTGGTAATTTATCCACAGTTCATGTTCAAGAAGGTATCAGTTGCCCATAGTGCCCCTGTCTGCATCTAGCAAATTAAGAACAAGCTAGTAGTTAAACCTGTTTTTCCTAATGAGCGATATGAAATTATAAAGGCATGGTCTAGGTTCCACCATTTGTGCCATTGTATAAATGGCATCTTATGGGACAGGATTTTAAGGGAAACAAAAATTTTAGTTTTGTCTGTTCCGGTTTCTCAGCATGGGTCAATTTATTCAGAGGTTTTACGGCAGAGATCTCTAGACTTGCCAACTTTAAGTCCCGTGAGCTACAACTCCCAGAATTTCTCCAGACAGCATGATTAGCTGAGGAATTCTGGGAGTTGAAGTCCACAAGTCTTCAACTTGTCAAGTTTGGAGACCTCGGTTTTAAGTCAAGGTTTCCCAACTTTAAGATGCATGAACTTCAACACTCATATTTGGCTGGGGAATTCTGAAAGTCCATTTACCTTAAAGTTGCCAAAGCTAGGAAACCCTGCTTTAGGGTGTACTATGTCATACCCAAAATTAGAAACTTGTCACTTGATTTTTGTTTTGGTTAGCCTTTTCTCCCCACACTTTATACTTGGGGAAACACAAATGATCCAAACAGTGTTTGTGAGCCCAGATTTAGCAGTTTCCATGCTATCCTGTAGAGCAAGCTGTGTTGATGGCAGAGGAATTTCCAGCTCTCCAGCAGCCTGCAAATTGTGCACTAGCTAATAAATGCCCTTGCCCCTGCTGTGACTTATGTGGTATCCTGTAGTATTTTTTATTACAAGGGTGATCCCTCTTTTGGTAGCATGTGGCGCTACAGCTGGGACACCAAGGAGAATCTCGCTTTGTGAAGATGAACGGAGAATATGTTCCTCAGAACTACTATGCTTAATGAGGCTAAAGTTCTGGTATTAGGAGATGTTAATGAGCTGGAGCATATAAACTAACTGCAGGAGAAATCCTTTTAATAGTAGCAGCATTCGAAGAAAGGAAGAAAGAAAATATTGGAAGTTGATTCATGACTTCCTGCATTTGAAACAGGGCAGTTAGCCAAATAAATTTATCATGATTCCATTTGTGATAGCATAGCACACTGTAGCATAACACTTAGACTTGTATACCGCTCACAGTGCTTTACAGCGCTCTCTAAGCAGTTTACAAAGTCAGCATATTGCCCTCAATCTTGGTCTTCATGATGCTGTTGATTGGGGGATGGGGGATTTCATCAAGGAGATATGTTTAATTATTAAGTAAGTAAGTATTGTATGACGCTCCTCTCTGAGGACTGGTTTTATGCGCTGGACAGATAGAATAAATACCTGTAAATTTAGTGGTTACTAAAGACTTATACCTGTGTTCTAAATAATCTGATTGACACTGAACATTTCACAATTTTAAGCATCTTGCTCCAGATAGAAATGCCACTTCTAGTTTTCTTAATCTTGTATCATGACTACCTATTTAAAATTATTATTTGTATGCATACCCATTTTCAATTATTTGATCGAGTTAAATTTTACTCTAAATCTTTACCAGAAAAACATATTTATGCCCTGAAAAGGTATTGTTGAATTATTTGAAAGTTTGTTTTTTGCGCTGGGGTTTTTTTGGGGGGGGGGGGGAAGAAAATTTTAACTTAATTTTAAAGGGACTGTCCAACAGTATTCCTTTTCTTGAGCTGCCTGTATTGATCATTCCTAACCATGACTGCATTCATATAATACTGACTGTAACTCTTCTAACTTCTGATAGATTAGAATCAATCATTTTTAAAGTTCCAAGATTGATTAAAGTAGCAGTAATTCAGAATGTAATTCTACATGTTATTAAATTAAACTGCTTGTGGTATGAAAAGCAATATAGGCTGGAACTTTTTTAACAGTAGAGATTGTCTTCAATTTACTAGAGTTCAAAGTTACAACCGCATTGAAAAATGTGACGGATGACTGTTTTTCACAGCTTTAATCTTTGCAGCCATCCTCATGATCATGCGATCAGAACTGAGATACTTGACAACTAGTTCATATTTATGACCAAGGTCATGGGGTCGCCTTCTGTAACCTTCTGACAAAGTCAGTGGAGAAGCCAGATTCACTTAAAAACTGACTAATCAACTTAACAACTTTGATTCACTTAACAACTTCGGCAAGAAAAGTTATAAAATGGGGCAAAACACATTTAACAACCAAACTTTTGAACTCAATTGTTGCAGTAAGGATTGACTGTATAAACTAGGAGTTCCTATTAACATTTTTAGAGAACACCAGAAGTGGTAGGCAAACAAAGCAAAAGGGCTTTTTGTCAGGTTAGATGATTTGACCTTCCTTCTATTGGCTATATTATCTAAGGTGTAGCTCTTTTTGCCATCAACAGTTGTTGGAGTCTGAATCTGGGAAAACTCTCTAGTAAACGACAACTCAGTTCAGATAGTTGGAGTGAGGGTGAAGATAACCCTTCCCTAATAGTTCCCAGAATGCAGATTTCATGTACATATTAAGGGCTCTAGTTTGTCAAAATTGTGACTACAGACCTGGAACAATAAAGAAATCTACCTGGAAGAATCACTACATGTCCTTCTTGGCTTTTAGGGCCTGACACTATCTTTATGTCATAATTGGCTTTCCCTGGTCAAGTTGGCAATGTATAACAGTACTACTGATTTGTTACCGAAGTGGTATTTGTGTCCACTACATTGTTGTAAAAAAATTAACTGCTGGATTACTTTAGCTGTTATTGCAGATTGCAAATTTTATATTCTCCACTGCATCTGGAAGGAGAGTCCAACATGGGTAATTCACCAATCTTATTGGTAGAGACTGAGTTAATTTAAATATTTAAATATGAGGTAGTCACCGCCCCTTAGCAGCCCCCAATACCTCAGTTTTAAAAACTCAGTCTTAGTGTAGAGACTGTTGAGTTGGCTTCTCTGATGAAGCATTAATAATAATAGTAATAATAGTAATAATAATAATAGTAATAATACTAATAATGATAGTAATAATAAATTATTAATTTTTCTGGTTTTTTTCCCCTTTCTTTTTGCAGGTGCTGTGAATCAGGAAGGGGATTTCAAGGGGTCTCTGCCCTCCGCGGGCAGAATCACCCCCACCGTGAATCTCCTCGAGCTTCCCTTCCCTCAGTGGGTACTATGCTCAGCGAGGAGCAACTCAGCCTTGGGTCCCCGGCCTCAGTGGCCATACCCGGCTGCCAGCTGAAGGTGAGGGGGTCAGCCCCCCTCACTGGGAAGCTTGGACGGCAAGAATTTCGCCGGGAACGAAGGCGCTTGGGTTTGGCGCCCAGCCAGCGCCTCTCAGCTGTTCGGCGGCTAATTTGACAGCCGCCGCCGCCGCAAGCCGCTCGCTGAGCCGGAAAAGCCGCGCGGATCGGCTATTTGAAACGGCTGTCAGATTCGAGCGTGGGGGGGGCAGGGCCCTTACCGGCGAGCCTCCCAGAGACCTGTCAGCGGCAAAAAAAGCGGGAACGCCATTTTTGAAGGCAAGGAATCCCGCGCCCGCCATGATTGGGCGGGTAATGTTGCTCTCCGCCCAATCACTGGGCGCGACCAACTGTCACTGGGCAGCATTATGCTCTAAATTGCCTAGACGCCATTTTTCGCTGATATTTGGCCATTGACAGTCGTGTTTGTCAAGTGTCTCTTAAGCTCGCTGTTTAAAAACAACTGTGAACTGTGAGTATGGAGGAAAAGACCCTTGAGAAGTCATCTTCCCCCAGTGTATTGCCTCAGGATAAAGGCAAGGGGAAGTCCAAGGACAAATCTAAGGCCCAAGCATCTTCATCAATGAAGGAGGCAGAGAGGCGCATTAAAGCGTTGGAGCAGAGACTGGAGGCAGCCCTCTTAACTCCTAGAACCACCTCTCCCTTATTGCAGGCCAGGGATCCACCAGCCCAATGTAATTTGAGACCATCAGAGACATTATCAGAGAGGGAATGGTCTCCAGAGAGGCAGCACTTCATGCCTCAAGTGGTTCCTCCTGCTGGGCCTCAGCAACAGAGACCAGGGTCTGCCAGCCACTCATTACGGAGTGCCCCATCTGCCACCTTTACACCCACTGCGGCTGGGTTGCGTGTGGCACCTGATACCTGGCAGCAGATGTCCCCTGCCTTGCAAGGCCTCATCTCTGATGTATACTCACAAGGGATGGCTGTGGGGGTGCAACAAACTGCCCAACACCCCCGCTCTGCACAGCCCAAGAACCTGTGGGCTGCACCGCCCCCCTCGGGTATGGGGTCCTGGATGGAGGAGCCGTCTCCCCTGGAGGACATGGAAAAAGAATACGATTTTTCAGATGATGAATCAGCTCCAGATCCTCCTGTGCAAGCTGGACTTTTTAAGGCTCCCCTTTTTAAAATTCTGCTACACAAAGCTAAGCAGGTGGCAGATTTACCAGGTCCAACCAAGGCCTCCGAGGCCTCAGAGGACCCTAAGCCTTCAGCAGTGCTATTCAAGGAGCCCCAACCTGAGACTGAACATGTGCCATCCTCCGATATATTTAGGCAAAGCATCAAACGCCCATGGCAACAGCCTGCAGCAGCTCAAGGTCCTTCAGTCATCGAAAGGAAATTTTATACCTTGGATGATGACATGGAAAAGCTGCTAGAATTTCCGCCCATCGATCAGCCAGTAATGACCTTGATCTCTAAGGCCTTAGTACCATCTGAGACTGGTGACAGCTTGAAGCCGGAGGATAGAAAGGCGGAAATTTTATTGAGGAAATCCCATCATATGGCTAGCTGGGCGTTTCGGGCAGCGACCGCGGCTTCATTTTTCAATAGGGCCTCCATAATGTGGTTACAGGAGGTACAGGCCCGCCTAGGTCCGGAAGAAGGTCGCTTACGTCAGGACCTCAGTAAATTATTGGCAGCTGCGGAGTTTTCTGCGGATGCAACTCTCCATGCCGCAAAGTTTTCGGCTAGAGGGATGGCGGCGTCACTTGCATCCAGACGCCTCCTGTGGCTGAGGAGTTGGCCAGCGGACCTGAAGTCCAAGTGGAACCTGGCATCATCTCCATACCAAGGGGAGAAGCTCTTTGGAGAAGCCTTGGACCCTGTCCTCATCGAGGATAAGGACAAACGTAAGACCCTCCCTAGAGCATACCGGCGCCAGGAGCGTAGACCCAATCCTTACGCTCGCCGTCAGCCCTTTCGTTGGGATTCCTCTTCCTCGGCGAGTCAAGGTAATAGGTCATACACCCAAAATCAGTATGGCCAGCCCACCTTTAGAGGGGACCGAGCGGCCTTTCAGGATAGGCCCAGAGGATACCAGCAGTCTCGGCGTCCTTTTAGAGGGAACCAACGTGGCTTCAGGCGCACAAAATGACTTGGCTCCATTACAGCCCATAGGAGGCAAACTTCAACGCTTCAGTGCCTCCTGGAGAATTACCTCCACCGACAAGTGGGCAAGGGCCACAATATCAAGAGGACTGCGCCTGGAATTCTTGCAGCCCCCGCCAAACCGGTTTGTCACCTGTCCACTAACGCGAGACCCACTCAAAAGACGTCATCTTCAACTGGAGATAACACACCTTCTCAACATACAAGCAATAGAGAAGGTGCCCGAACATGCCAAGGGCACAGGATTTTATTCCGTTGTGTTCCTAGTGCCGAAGTCTTCGGGGGGGTTCAGGATGATATTAAACCTAAAGCTCCTGAATACCTTCATTCGGTATCGCAGATTTCGCATGCACTCCCTGCAGTCAATTTTGGCCTCTGTTCGGCACAACGATTTTCTCACATCTATCGACCTCAAAGAGGCTTACCTGCATGTTCCGGTTTGGCCAGCTCATCGTCGGTACCTCAGGTTTTGTCTCAACGGGGTCCACTACCAGTACCGTGCCATGCCGTTCGGCCTATCTTCGGCTCCCCGTACATTTACGAAGCTGATGGACATTCTGACAGCACATCTAAGGGCCCAGTCCATAAGAGTTATGGCATACTTGGACGACATAATCGTTATGTCCAAGTCTATGGTCCAAGCGCAACACCATCTGGCGCTCACACGGGAAACTCTGGAGAGGCACGGCTACACGGTCAACGTGGAGAAGAGCCATCTTCATCCCACCACATCAATCCAACACCTCGGCTCCATCATAGACACCGCAGAGGACACGGTCTCGCTAACACCAGAGAGGGTCCTCAATATACGGAGATTGGTAACCAGCCTTCGTCGACAAAGGCAAATACCGTTGGCGACATTGTCCAAGGTACTAGGGACTATGGTCTCAGCCATAGGGATTGTGCCTTGGGCTCGCCATCATATGAGGGGCCTCCAATGGTTTCTCCTCCCGGCCCAGAGGGACAAGATGAGTCACTCCCACCGAAAGGTGCGACTCCCAGCTTCAGTCAAGCAGTCGCTGGCATGGTGGTTGTCCCCAGCCTTGATCCAGGGTTCTCCTCTTCGCAGCCACGAGCGTGTGATCATCACAACAGACGCGAGCTTGTCGGGCTGGGGCGCTCATATGGGGCCTCATATAGCTCAGGGCCTGTGGTGTCAGGAGGACTTAACCCAGGTCAATATCAACGTTCTCGAACTCAGAGCGGTTTTCTTAGCCCTTCAGGCCTTCGCTCCCTGGGTTCAAGACAGGCATGTCCTGGTTCTGACGGACAACGTGGCCACAAAAGCCCACCTGAACCATCAAGGAGGTACCAGATCTCATCGCCTCATGACTCAAGCCACGGACCTCTTCGATTGGGCCGAATCTCATCTGGCCTCTCTGACGGCGGAGCATATTGCCGGGACCAGCAATGTGCAGGCGGACTGGCTGAGCAGGTCCACTCTGGATCCTTCGGAGTGGCAGCTGGACCCTGCACTCTTCAAGCAGATAGTGCTACGATTTGGTCTTCCATTGGTGGACCTCTTCGCAACCCCAGCAAACACCCAATTGCAGAGGTTTTTCTCCCGGTTTCCGACTCCAGGGGCGGAGGGGGTCAACGCCCTATGGTCACCATGGCCCCAGGGGTTACTGTATGCCTTTCCCCCCACGTGTCTTATTCAAAGGATATTAGACAAGACAATTCGGGAGGGGGTGGAAATGATCTTGGTGGCTCCCTATTGGCCGAGACGGCCTTGGTTTGCAGACCTAGTAGCCCTGTCGGTGTCTTCCCCGTGGAGGATTCCAGATTCCGAGGTAGTGTTGGTTCAGGGGTCAGTTTGCCATCCGGACCCTCAGTGGTTCAAACTGACCGCCTGGCACTTGAAAGGGCGGGTCTGAGACAGCAAGCCTTACCAGACGAGGTTATATCCACCATACAGGCAGCACGTCGCCCATCTACGGTAAGACTCTACCAGTCCACTTGGGCGGCCTTCTGTAAGTTTTGTTCGGATCACCAGCTTAACCCGGGGGAGGCTTCGGTTGTGTCAATCTTACGATTCCTACAGTCAGGGGTGGAGAAGGGGTTAGCCCCAAATACCTTGAAAAGGCATTTAGCGGCTCTGGCAACCATCATCCGGGTACCCCACGCTCGCTCCCTGGCACAGGATCCTTGGATTAGGGATTTTATTAAGGGCGCGATTAACACTCATGCGCCTCCAGTGCATAGGTTCCCGACGTGGGACCTTTCCCTAGTACTCAAGGCGTTGACAGCCCCTCCTTTCGAGCCAATGAGGACGATTCCAGTACGATTGCTCTCCTTAAAGACTGCCTTTTTAGTGGCAATTACGTCGGCACGCAGAGTGTCGGAGCTGTCGGCCCTGTCTACGCGTGCAGATTTATGTATATTCCACCCTGATCGGGTAGTTTTAAGGTTGGACCCTACATTTATCCCCAAAATTAACTCTGGGTTTCATAGGGCTCAAGAGTTAGTCTTGCCAGACTTTTGCACACATGGACAGCACCCTCTCGAGCTGAGATGGCACAAGGTAGATGTTCGGAGGGCCTTGAAAATCTACATCAGACGGACTGGACATTTCAGGAAATCTGAGCGGCTGTTTGTGTCCTTTGGTCAGCGATCAATGGGTCTGGCAGTGTCAGCTAAATCCATCAGTCGCTGGCTGAAAGACTGTATTGAGGAGGCTTACAAAGCCCGGTCTCAGGTACCACCAACCGGGGTAACAGCGCATTCCACTAGAAGTGCAGCCACTTCAGTGGCTTGGAGGACTCAGGCGTCCATTGAGGACATTTGCAGGGCGGCTACGTGGGCGTCTCCTAATACCTTCATACGCCATTACAAACTGGACTCAGTAGCTTCGGCGGAAGCTTCGTTTGGGAGACGGGTTTTGCAGCAAGTGTGTTCAACTCCTGCGACCGTAGCTCAGCCTTTTCCCTCCCATGGGTAGTAATCTTTGGCATATCCCATGTTGGACTCTCCTTCCAGATGCAGTGGAGAAGAACCGTTGTACATACCTGAACGGTCTTCTCGATGCACTGGAAGGAGAGTCCAAACCCACCCGGCATGGTTGTTTCGCCAAGTCGCTGGAGTTTGGGATTCAATTTGCACTGTTATGAGGTTATATGGTTGTTGTTCAATAAACAGGTTATCCTTAAACTGGCTTCGTTTTTAAAACTGAGGTATTGGGGGCTGCTAAGGGGCGGTGACTACCTCATATTTAAATATTTAAATTAACTCAGTCTCTACCAATAAGATTGGTGAATTACCCATGTTGGACTCTCCTTCCAGTGCATCGAGAAGACCGTTCAGGTATGTACAACGGTTCTTCCATTTAACAGAGTTTGCCATTCTAGAGGCCTCTAGAGCTTTGTAGGCTGTGCTTAAAAGCATTTTAAATAGTCATTGGATGGTGTAATGATTGAATCTCTCTCCTGTGCTATTAATATATCTAGAAATCTAGATTGGATATCCATTTTTGTACTGAATTACTGGCAAGTAGCCACATCAACTGAAATATGAGTGGTCACCTGTGTTAAAGACTTATTTGATTGCAATGTAATTCAGGTTTGTGATATTGTTCAGCAAAATCAAAATCCACTGACACGAAAATGACTTCCAAAGAAGGTTGCTTATCATTGAACCAACTCTGTTTTATTTCTTTCATTTTCAGATTTATTCTGTCCTTCATATTATAACTAATAATAAAGATCAGATCTGTTTGATCGGATGGTTTTAAGCATCCGTTACCAAGGGCTTCTCCCTTGTGGGGTGCCTCAGGGGTCGGTCCTCTCCCCTTCTATTTAATATCTACATGAAATTGCTGGGTGAGATCATCCAAGGGCATGGGGTGAAGTATCATCAGTATGCTGATGATACCCAGCTGTACATCTCCACCCCATGTCCAGTAAACGAAGCAGTGGAAGTGATGTGCCGGTGCCTGGAGGCTGTTAGGGTCTGGATGGGTGTCAACAGACTCAAACTCAACCCGGATAAGACGGAGTGGCTGTGGGTTTTGCCTCCCAAGGACAATTCCATCTGTCCATCCATTACCCTGGAGGGGGGAGGGGAAATCCAGGCGTCCTACTTGACCCACAGCTTACATTAGAGAACTATCAGCTGTGGCGAGGGGGGCGTTTGCCCAGATTCGCATCGTGTACCAGTTGCGGCCCTACCTGGACCGGGGTCACTGCTCACAGTCACTTATGCCCTTGAGGTTCGACTACTGTAATGCTCTCTACATGTCGTCTGGCGGGACCCAGGGAAGAGCCTTCTCTGTGGCGGACCCCACCCTCTGTAATCAACTCCCCCCGGAGATTAGGATTGCCTCCACTGTCCTTGCCTTTCACAAACTCCTTAAAACACACCTCTGTCGTCAGGCATGGGGAAATTGATTACCCCTGGGCCGCTTCCGTTTTATGTATGGTTTGTATGAGATGTATGGTTGTTTTTTATATTAAGGAGTTTTAAACTGCTTTTACTATTGGATTTGTACTGTTTTGTTGTTGTGAGCCGCTCTGAGTCTCCGGAGAGGGGTGGCATACAAATCTAATTAATAATAATAATAATAATAATAATAACAACAACAACAACAACAACAACAACAAACTTGTCTGGTGATAACTCTGCTCCTGATGGATTGCAAGCTTGATGATAGATTTTATTTGGAACTGAAAGAAAGAAAAACTTAAGAGCATAATATAATTAATTTCATAAGACCAACATCCCTTTCCTCTTCCTCTTTTGCATAAGGTAGATGGATATTTTAATTTTTTTTGTAAAGGCTCCTCTACCAGTTAACATTTTTCAGTTGCCCAGTTATTCATAGGTCTCTTCAGTGATGAAATCCAATTTTTTTTTACTACCAGTTCTGTGGACGTGGCTTGGTGGGCGTGGCAGGGGAAGGATACGGCAAATCTCCGTTCCCTTCCAACTTCAGGGAAACGATACTGCAAAATCCCCATTCCCTCCCCACTCCTGGGGGAAGGATATTGCAAAATCTCCATTATCATTCCACTCTGGGAACAGCCAGAGGTGGTATTTGCTGATTCTATGAACTACAGTAGTACCTCTAGATACGAGCTGCTCCACATGCGAGTATTCCAAGTTACGAGCTGCGACGCGAGCAAAATTTCTGTTCGACGCCCGAGCTCAAATTCGGGATACGAGCCGAGCTTCCACTAGGTGGCGCAAGACTCTCCTTGCTTCCAGGTATCTCGACGCGAAAAACAAAGTCTAAAGGCATTCGTTCGAGATGCGAGTTGATCGACTTACGAGCTCGGGTCTGGAACGAATTAAACTCGTATGTCGAGGTACCACTGTATTCAAAAATTCCACTAACGGTTCTGCCACCTGCTGGATTTCACCCCTGGGTCTCTTGGATCTAAGGTTGTATAAGCACCCTTTTGTGAAAAAGTGAGGTGTCACCTTCAGTATCCTCGCCACAGAAGCACTTTGCAGTCCAACCTTCTCTGAGGGCCTCACATTCAGTTGCAGAGCTACTTTGCAGCCCTGTTTGCATCACTCCAGAAATCCTTGTGGCATCTCTATTGTTGATTTTTCCCCCTTATCAGGAGCGAGAGGAAGTGAAGCCACATCGGAGGAAGAGACTGCTTGGCAAAAGATATACTTTTGGTTTTGGCAGGGAGCAGAAAGGGGGAGCAAAAGGGTGATCTTAAAATGATGAATTCTGAGAAAAAACTGCTTGTGTCATAGCTTTGACTGTGCAGGACAAGCACTCCCATTTTGACAGCCTTATGTTCTCAGCACCGTACTTCTTTCAGAAAGGATTAATGTACTTTGAAAAGGGCATGGGCTCTTGTTCAAAATGTCTCGAGATGACAAATTTAGCCAACATGGAAGAAAACATTTACAGATAGATTAACCAGGGGACTGGCCTCAGTAGCTCCTCAAAGGAAAAACACTGAGAAATAAGGTAAATAAATAAAAAGAAAGCAGAGTGTATATTTCTGATACATTCTTTTCCTATAGTCTCATGATCACCCTTAACTTGGCTATTGAATGGGTAAATTTTTTTTGAGTTCACACAGTATAATGTAGACTAACACAATGGGTTGGATCTAAGCCAAAAAACCCAACAACCCCTTAACTACCCCCAAATTAAGTTTGTCATTAAAATGCTTAGTAGTTTTGTAGGTTCAGCCTTTAGGCATTTAGTATACAAGGGTGGGGACAAATGGTGAAATTGTATGTTGCAACTTCACAGCCTCAATTCCATACCTTTGGTGCAAAAGCTTGCATTGTGATATCGCAACACATTTTGTGATTTGGTAAAACTTTGGATTGTTGCTGTGGTCTTTGCGTCCAAATTCTTATTTGATCTTCTCAAGGTATGTTAATTCTTGCTGCACTGTTTTAATTCATGAGAAGCTTGGATTATAAATTGGCGATCAAAGAAACAAAATTGATTTTGCATAAATAGCTTAATACCTACTTTGTAAACAATAAATATTGAACTTTAAAACAATATAAAATAAAACGGAAAGCAAAACTTTCTTCAAATAATAACTGTATATAATTAGTATACAATCTGCTTTGTTTCCCAATTGTGGTTCTACAGTGTGTCTGATTATATTTTAAACTGTATTTTTAATTATTCTGTGGTTCAGTTTTGAAGACACTTAATTTTGATTTTATTACTGTGAACTGTCAAAACTGGAACAGTGTGATGGATAAAATAATCTAAAAAAATTTAAATTATAATTCTATAGATAGCCTTACACTATGTGCTTTTATATATAATATAAGTAATGTATTTTTAAAGTACAAATAATGCAGCCTATATTTACCTTTACAACTACTGTAAGAAATAGAACCTAAGGAGGCTAACAGCAGAGAAAAATATGCAACATTTTAACTAAAACACATTATAAAGTAGAATCAATATAATTTATCTATGTAAAAGTGTTGAATATAAGAATCTCTGTCAGTTTTAATGATTGTTGCACTGAATTATTATGAATGGAAATTATTATTTAAAATATATTGACACATTTAAAACAAACCATGGATTTATTTTGTTGTAGGATTTTTAAATTTTCTAATAAAATGACAAATACTAGCAGTAATCAGGTTAATTTTGGGGGGGGGGCTGACAAAATGTTGAATTTCAGCATGTTTGTATGTGTATGTATATAGTATGTGTGTGTGTATGCAACCTATATAATTATTTTAACAAATATGTAATTAACTTGTAGATAGAGAGAATATAATATAAATAAAATCCCTCTGGATCTTGAAAATCTTATTTTCCAGATCTGTATCATCCAATTGTAGCATTGTTCTACATTTTATTTTAGGTGACCCACTTCTAATGACAGATTCAAGAATAAAGATATCATTTAATTTGGAGTGCCTTTACTTTAGTGGTGAATTTTCTGCTTAGGTAGATAAATAATTTTATTTGTTCACTATTGCCTACCAGTCTAGAGATTGGAAGCCCATGGATTCTAGTCTTACCTTAGACATAAGGCAGGGGTGGGTTCCATCTATCTTTGCTACCTGTTCACTCGCGATGGAAGTGCACTTTGCTCATGTGCGTGCCCCGTCACGTCAAGCAAAACACCTGGAAATGACCCTCTGCGCATGCACAGAAGCCTTTGTGCATGGGTAGAGGGTTTTTTTTTGCAAGCAGTGGTGACCAGAGGACTGGTAGGGGAGCCAGTCATCACTGCCGGTTTAGTGAGCGGATGTAAATTTCCACCGGCAATTTCCGAACCGGCAACAACCCACCACTGACATGAGCCCATCTGCGTGTCCTTGGGCCAGTCACACTCAGCCATTAATGAAGAAACAAAATAAACTTTTTCCAAAAAGCCTTGTCAAGGCTTTGGGATTTATCCAAGAAGTCACCAGTCAAGATTTACTAAAAGAAACAAAGTCCTTCTGAGGAAATACTGTATCTCCAACTTTCTTAAATCTGAATTCCTGCAGAATAAATTACAAAAGGCAGTCTAGGCAGTCCGGAATCAACTCTGACCGAAGACACCAATCCCCACTCCCACCCCCACCCCGATTTAAACTTGGATACTAATGTATGACATAATATATAGGAAAAAGTTTGGAATGTGTTCTTCTGTTCCTCAAGAAAAATTCTATTACACTCCCCCATTCGGCCCAGGTAATTTTGTAGGCTAAAAAGCATCACTTGTAGGATATTTTTCAAAGTACCAGTAAAAGGTACAATGTAAAAACAAGCTTTTGTTTGAATTTAGAAAATCTGAATTAGCATTCTCGTCATGGAGAGATAAGTGACTTTAATCTTGGTTTCTTGCTACGAACAGGAACCAGGTTGATACACTCCCTATCTGCTATTGATTATTTTTAAAGTGCATAATATAATTACTGATTGTACAAATGTTTCCTTATTGAGTTTGCTTCCCAAGCAGACTGATAGTATTTTTAATTTAGACATTTGGGATCGAGCCTCCATTTATGCAAAAGATGAATATTTCCTGTCAGTTGTGAGACTTGTAGGTGATAGCTCTTATCCAGTTCGACCTGATCAAGATTGACGTAATAGTGCTGTAGGAAAATAATGCTTAGCAGAAGCTGAACCATGGGGAGAGGAAAAAGTATTTGGCAAAGATGGTGAGGATTCCTGTTGTAAAATAATGTGGCAGATGGGTACTCAGTTGAAAACTCCAGGGTGGTTCCTGCTTGGGGCTGTGTATGTTGCAGGGGACAGCTCTGAGTGAAATACTTCATTTAGATATTAGCTGTTTTATTATACAGTGATGTGTAGGCCAATTAACATGTTGTATTTTAGTTTGGGGAATGGCATTGCTATCTTCTGTTTGATTATATGCACTGTCAAGCTGCAGCACAGGAGTCTGGCATATGCCATCCTCAAACAATCACACTGAGCGTATTACAGGAGTACACTTACTCTGCTTTCACCATTACCTAGCAATTGAAGCAACAGGAAATTGTGACCTAAAATTAATATGTTTTTCAATAGAAAGCTGAATTAGGTACTGTTTACATACAAGGGTCTCCCAGAAAGTAATGCACTACATTTTTTTTCTTCAACAATTATTTATTGAACACAATGAAACTTCAAACAAGAAAGTATGATGTTTCTTTTACACTCCCTATTTTTCCACGTAATCTCTGTCCCATTCTATGGACTTCCTCCAGCACAAGGGTGGGCAATTAATTTTGCCATGGGTCGCATGAGAAATTGGGATGGTTTTAGAGGGCCGGACTAATATAATTGACTCAGTTCTACCCTCTTCCTTGTTTTATTTCTCCCAAATCACCCCCCCCCAATACACACACACAAAGAGCGCAAACCTCCCCGCTGTTCCTTATTTATTTATTTGCCTCTCTGCTCTCCTCCCCCTCCTCCCTTCACTTCCTCACTTACGCAACCCCTCCCCAGCAGCCCACACCCTCACTCCCGGCTAGCCCTGCCCCCACATTATCACAATAACACTCACTTATGGCACAATAACACCCAATATGGCATGAAGCCGCCTGCCCACGTTCCTCTCCTCTGTGTCGGCCTGCCCCGCCCCCCCAGCAGCCCTCCACTCTTGCATCCTATCCTCTGGGCTGTTGTCTCCCCCTCCCCCTCCCCGGTCTTGGCTGCCCAGCCTATTCCTGTCGCGGTTGGGCTGCTGCTGCTGCCGCCCTGAGCCTCAGCAACTGTCCTCCCTCCCAACCTGCTGACTTTTGTCCGGCACCACAGAGAGGAGAGAGCCGTGAGGAAGGAGGGATTGTTGCTTTCCTGCGGCAAAACAGGACTAAAAAAGGGCAACCCTGATTTGTTCCGCGATGGTGGGACTCTTAAGAGAGCCTTGTTGATGGGTGCATTTTTGTCCTGTTCATTCGAGGCGCTTGTTCTCCCCCCCCCCTACATTCCATGGCTTCTTTCTCCAGGAAATCGGTCACAGATAGCGGGCGGGCTGGTCACAGACAGCGGGCGGGCCGGATGCGGGCTGCCCCTTGCCCAGGTCTGCTCCAGCGAGACACAAGGGTATGTATGCCCTGTCGGTACCACTCCTTGTTCTAGTCACTAAGCCATTTCTGCACTGTGCGAATCACCTCTTCGTCATCCTCAAAATGTCTTCCATGACTAACCGTAATTCTGTCGACTGCAGATTCTCCATAAACTGTACACAAACGTTTGTGAATGTTGCCAATAGTTTCTTTCTCCGCAGTGAGAAATTCAATGATGACATGCTGCTTGTAACGTACATCACTTACAGATAACATTTCAAAACACTGCTGCAGCTGCGCTATCTGTCTGAAGAAACACAACATTTACACACACACACCTGACAATTCAAATAATATATATTTAAAATTTGGCATTCCTACCATTACAGTAGGCTGAGGAAAAAAATGTGGTGCATTACTTTCTGGGCAACCCTCGCATTTTACATTGTGCCATCCTAGTTTTACCGATGTTGTCATCCTGATACAAATATCAGGAATTGCTTGAAATATGCCTAGGGAGATTTTCAGTCATCCAGGTCGTAGTTGTCTCAAAAGTGCTTCAAAAGGCAAGTGGACTTTCTTTGTTTTTCCTTGAAGACATTTCACTTATCATCCAAGAAGTGAAAGTGAACTGCAGAAGCTTCTTGGATAGGAAGCAAAACATCTTCAAGCAAAAACAAACAAAAGTTCAGTTGCCGTTTGAAGAAACACCTTTGGGATGCCTGAAATATGCTTCCTTTTGTTTTATCCCTAGATGTAATTCCTTTCTCCTCTGCTGACAAAAGGAATATGCAGAGAAACCTGCTTATAGTTCATATTGAGTTATTATAGTTTGGCTACTGTCTGTTTCTGTGGCGAAACTACACAAATCTTAATTTTATTTTCAAGAAAAGCAAATTATCTTAATCTTTTTTGACTGAACTCATGACAGGCAATTGGTTAAAGTCGTTGTAGATGGTGTTTGCAGATTAGAGAATATTCACTGGGTTATTTATTTGTTTATTTTATATTTCTGTTTCTCTAAATTGGTCTTTTTAAGATACTTATACCATACTTGTTATATCAGATGGGATATTTATTCTGTGCGTTCTGCTTCTATTGATTTGTGAGTTCTTGTGGTCTTGTTTATGTCTCAAAAGTTACAGGTGGATTGCTAGAGCTGCCTACGATGAATAAAATTTACCGTTGTATGGATGCATGACCTAGCAAATTGTTAACTGGTCTGTAAAACTTTAACAAGTAATTTGGGGATTCCAGAATTCTTCCATATTATCTGCCCCTTTCCCCAGCATTTCAATACAATTCTCTTCCTGCCTCATAAAATAATGTATGCAAAGCACAACCAGTTTAAAAATTGATGTAGGATCTGGAACAAAATAAGCAAGGTGATTTGTTACTCTTTTTGTGCTTTAAACTCCCCTAGCACTGAGCTTTGGTATATAAGCACATTAATGCCTTAAAGTTAGGCTATGATAGGTTTCCATGGGATGTTTATCTAACACCTGGTAAGAGCTAGTAGAAGTTATCCGTATAAATTGTTTTAAATTTTGCAAACTATTCCCTGGAATAATTAATTATAGAATTATAGATTTGAAGAATACTGAAAATTCATAGAAATCATAAGATATCTAATATTGTCTATGAAAAAAAAACACATTTTAGATGCCCTTTTGAAAATCCAATGGGAAAAGTTTAGTTAGATTTCTCAACACGTTTTATTAACATTTATTAAAATTGAACAATTGAAAAGTCACTAAAATTAAAATGAAACATAGTTTCTAAAACCTTGCTTATATAATGTTTTGGCTAGAATTTCTAATCTGATATCTAAGAAAAATCACAGGTGAAAGAAAGGTCAAATCTTTCTTTCTTTCTTTCTTTCTTTCTTTCTTTCTTTCTATAAACTTTACATTAATTGAAATGAAATACTTCCTTCTTGTGGTTGTGGAATGTATTATACAGTGGTACCTCTACTTAAGAACTTAATTTGCTCCGTGACCAGGTTCTTAAATAGAAAAGTTTGTAAGTAGAAGCAATTTTTCCCATAGGAATCAATGTAAAAGCAAATAATGTGTGCAAACCGATTAGGAAAGAAATAAAAGCTCGGAATTTGGGTGGGAGGAGGAGGAGGAAGAAGAAGAAGAGGAGGAGGACAGTCGCTGCCGAAGGAAGAAGGTGAGGTGTAAGTGGAATCAAAAAAATCCAAAACTTAAGGCTTAAAAAAAAAGAGGGACCTTGAGGTGGAGAGAGAAACCCAGGGGGAATGGCAGGAAACTAGCTGGGCCTTCGTGCAGCTCTCAAATTTCCTGGGAAATTTTTCCGGCCTTGGTTTCTTAAATAGAAAATGGTTCTTAAGAAGAGGCAAAAAATATTGGTTCTTATCTAGAAAAATTCTTAAGTAGAGGTACCACTATACTTAATCAGATGTACTGTGCTGTGCTATGCTTTTTAAATAATGTAACTTAGACTTGGATGGCAAAAGAGCTTTCCCACAGAAATTGCTGGTTAGAATCCTTGAAAGTCATACCTAGAGAATTTTTATTTCTGCTTGCTTATCACTTTTTTTTGTTTAGGTTTAGCAATATCAATAGCATTGGTTAGACAATAAATTTATACTTTTCTCTTGTCTGCCACTTTGAAAGAATCAACTCACTGAAGAGAAAAACACCCAAACAGGCTATGTGCTGATTAAGATATATGGCAAAAAAACAAAACTAAGTACAATGGTAGTAAATGCGTGGCATAATCAAAACAGAAAGAAATGGAAAATATTCGTCTTTTTCTTTCCAGCTTTACATTGTAGTACAATGATTTTTACTTATTTATACTATTTTAAGAGCTCAAGCTAAATACCAAGCTACGCCGATTTCAAGCCCCCTGAAAAGATTAAGAGCTAACTAATTCCCATATTAGCTTTGGAAATGATAAATTCACTCCAAGGTCATTTTTCCACCCGATTGATATTCATGCTCTCTATGATAAACACCAAGCACTACCATGTGAGGGCACATGCAAATTATGTTTATATTACACAGAACTGACACAATCAAATTACCAATATGATGATTTTAGCAAATTCAAACTTATTTTTTTTTGGCTCTTAAAGATTGTTAAATGCCATTCATTGGCTTTGCATTACAATTCCGCTACATTTTTGCATTTTGCTAATAAATCCATTTGTCAGGAAGCAGCTTTTCTTAAAATACATCTTGAAATGTTAAATATAACTGAAGTTTTGATTTAGAAAACTGTTTTGATTTAGAAAAATTAACCCAATCAGTATTCGGGAGCAAATCTCTTTGAACTCACCGGATACCTTGTCCCATCTGATTTTGCTTTCCTTCTCATTATTTTAAGAAAACAGGAATGCTATAAAGGAAAATGCCATTTCCCCCCAATATCTTTGAGTTCCCATAGACATTGTATCATCATTCTTAGAAAGTAAAAACAGAGGATTGATAATGCTTGATAATTTGATTTGAGAAGAAAACACAGAAATAAACTAAAGTGGGAAAGAGAGTGGGATGCAATCAATTCTACTAGTTTACCCTTTGGCAAATATATGCTTTTTTATTTGTCATTTCCCCCTTGTTAAGTATTTTGTGAGAGCACCCATTTTCTTGCCTACAAAAGTTTAAATATGCCCTCTGGTCTTCTAAAATTGGACAACTGTGACTGAAATTAAATGAATGTTAATGAATTTAATAAATACTGTAGCTGTTAACATTTCGTATTAGTAGTAGGAACTTTTAGAGTATATTCATTCCAACTGAAATTCATAGCAACCCAGTGGTTTCTAAGATATGACTGTTGCATTTGGTAAGAATAGAAATGTAAATGCAGATGTGCCCGGAAAGTTAGATTCTTCAGCGTCTCCTGCAGTCTATTATTTTGTTTGCTTTGAGATTTCCATGGAGGTCTACTGAAATACTTTATCATATCATAGAATGAAGCCCGTCTATCATGAATAATTCATAATTTTATATGAATTTACTCCCATAACCTACTCCTCTGTGGGTTCAATGGAGCTTACTTTCATAAAGATGGGAATAGCAGCACAGCCTTGACTTTTTAAAAGGATAACATTGCCCTACCTTATTCACAGGATTTTTACCAGGGCCCAGGAAATATTAGCCTCTGTTGCTTGCTCTCCTGTCTTTTCAAACTTATTTGCCTTTCTTAACACAAGCACACCACATTCGTGAAGAAGAGAACAGCTTGTTGTTGCTTCTGCTAGTCCTTTGTCTAGAAGTCTCTTCCTCTCACTTAAGCTACTTGTGAGGCTAAAACATTGCTCTGAACACTTCAGAGGTCAGGCACATGTAGCAGAAATGTAATGAATAGAGAGAGTTCGTCTTACTTATTCTGTGAGTAAACAGTAGATGGCGTTTCTTTGGTCTTTGTTTATTTAGAATGTCTTAATACTGAGGAATTAATAAACCCTCCAATATCCATAAAAGTGCCAGGTTTACAAAATGCAGCCATAATTCAGGTGAAATAATTAAGGCATTCCTGGATTTGTTTCATCCCTGGGTTGACACATTGGAGAGAGCTTCATTTGGTAGGAATCAGCAGTTTTATGTGGCAATTAATTTTAACTTCAATGGGGAAGCTAAAGTGCTCAAATTGTACCCTTGGTTTCTACACAGAGGTGGAAATAGCCCAATATTTATTATTAAGACTTCGGGGCTATGAAGTAGCACACGTAGTAGAATGAAATGAAGCTTTTAAGATTTTACCCAAAGCTGATTTAGTTTATGGTATAATCTGCTAGTTAAACCATATTGCAGGCTTTCAGCCGCCTTTAAAATAAATCACATTAGTTACTGTGAAAAACCTCACCTCTTGATTACAGCACATTATTTTACTTTCTCTCAATTCTGCTATATGAATAATGCATGTATGTAGTTCTATGGGTAATTAATTATTGTGGAAATGCACAAAATGGAGTTCCAGGTATTAATATAACTTAAGTTTCCCAATCAACTAATTTTAATATTTAACTAGATAAAATCTAGAGGGATTCTTATTCTGTCTTATGTAGATTTATTTATTTATTTTATTAATTGGACTTATATGCTGCCCCTCTCCGTGGACTTGGGGCAGCTTACAACATTTTAGTAAAAATACAATAAAAAAAACATTCTAGGCTAATTAATAGGATAATAACTTTAAAAAAATTCTTAAAATTAAGCATTTAAAATCAAAAAGTCAGAGAGTAAAAGTTGCAATAAAGAAGAGATACTGGGGAGGTCTCAGCGGCCTCCGGGATGGCCGGGCCTTTGTGCCGAGCGACGGGAGGGCTGAGCTTGCTGAATCGACTGGTTCGCCCCGGAGGCAAGCTAGGTCCGCGGCCCGGAGTGCGGCGGGCAAGTGAAGGTGTACATATTAATACTCAGTACCGCCAATTTGTACCACCACCACGGTTCGCAGTAGTCGTCGGTGAAGCATCCAGTAGTCTCATGTGGTTCTGGATTTTGTGCCGCTTCTGGCATGACCCCGATGAAGTGCTGGGTCATTTCCCATTCCCAGATCCTTCTTTGTGGACAGATGAAGAGCTAGGAATTCCTACAGATGATGAATAATAAACATGCGGTTTCAAAGTGGCTCTTAATATATGATACTTTGCTTAATAAGAAAGCATTAATTAAGATCTGTTGTTGCAAAATAAGGAATATCACATTAAAATTGAACTACACCAAAAAAAAAAAGAGAGAGAGATACTGATAATTGAAAAGATTTGGAACAAACCAAACTTACAGGATCAAAATGGCCAAGCAGATCCTATGGGAAGCAGGCAATCCCTGAAGTAAATGGACTTATACCATATAAGTCTGTAAACAACTAGTAGCTTGAGGTGCATTTGAATGTTCTTCAGCTTGGACTAGCTGAAGTTAGTACTCCTCAAGCACAACTCTCTGTAAACATATTGCAGTAGTCAAGTAGTGAGGTGACAAGGACATGGGTGACGGCTTGAACCCCTGTCTCTTGATATAGGACGGTGCAATAGATCCTAAGCACAGTTCACAGGAGAGGCTTAGGAAATAGTCTCTCCCCTAACCAACATTCACTGAAGCAGTCCACAAAAAGGAAGAGAAACCACAGTAAAACGGTTCCCCCCAATTCCCAACTCATGAAACTATCTCAGTAGGATACCTCTCAAAACCAGGTGAAGGAGCACAAGGATGAATGCAACATCTCTACTGAAGGCTCTTCTTTTTACTGTTGTCAACTAGAGCAGTGATGGCTAACCTTTTTGGTGCTGAGTGTCCAAAGCGCACGTGCACGCACCAATGCACACACACATTCCCGAAACCTCAAAATGCAATTCAAGTGCAGGCCCCGTGTGTGCATCCCCTGTGCATGTGTCCAAGCCCCCACACGTATGAGCCCCCCATGCCCCATTTTGGGCCTGGAAAGCCACTTGTATCAACCAGGAAGCCAAAACTCAGCGGGTTGCTACTTTCAGCCTATGTTGGTGCAGCTGGGCTCATGACTCTGCCCTGAGACACCAGCCTGTCACTGTTGCAGCCTCTTTGCCAATGCGAACACCTTGCAGCCTCAACCGTTTTGCTGGTGCGAATGGCCTGCAGGCGTTGCCTCTTTGCTGGTGCAAATGGCCTACCGCCACTGCCTCTTTACTAGTGTGAATAACTTGCACCTGCCAGCAGGAGCAGCCTGCTGTCACTGTGTTTTTGACACCCAAATGCCCTGCAGTCACTCTGCCTTTGCCGGCATGAATGGCCTGCAACTGCAACCTCTTTGCTGGCACGAACGACCTGCTGGCGCAGCCTCTTTGTTGGTGTGGGGCCCTTTGAGCCCTGTTTTGGACCTGCAACCAACCTGGAAGCTGAAATGGGGCAGAGGGGGCCTGACATCAACAAAGAGGCTGCGGTGACAGACTGTTTGTGCTGGCAAAGAGGCATCAGGCCATTCGCATTGGCAAAGTGGCTGTAGCTGTAGCCTGTTCATGCCGGTAAAGAGACTGCAGTGGCAGTCTGCTTGCATTAGGAAAGGGGTTGTGGGAGCAGGCCGTTCTCACTGGCAAAGATGATGAGGCTGCAGGCTGTTCGCACTGGCAAAGGGGCTGCAGGTGCAAGCTATTTGCATTAGCAAAGAGGAAGTATTGGCAGGCTAGTGTCTCAGGGTAGTCAAAGATGAACCCCAAAAATGCAATGTGAGCACTCCCACACATGTGTGCATGCATCCCGCAAGTTCCTCTTCCCTTTACGTATGCGAACCTGCGTTCCTCGCATGCCCCGCATGCATGAGCGGCAGAGACCCGAACATCGGCTGGTCGGCAGGAAGTGCACACACATTGTTGGGGCAATGGCTGGCTCTGTGTGCCATAGGTTCGCCATAACGATGCTAGAATTTGGTTTTTGAAGTAGTCATTTCTAGTTTTGCTGTAAGCCTAACCATTTTGGAAGGCTTTCCTTGCAGATGATTTAAATAGTAGCCACTGCAGGGATCCCAGTGTTAATTATAAAACAAAGTGTATATACACCCAGCAGATATTGCTACCCTCCTTTCTTTAACCTGACCTGTAAGCTTATGGCTTCACTATATTGGAATGATCTTTCATTCAGAGTATGCGTATAGCTACCTTAAAGAGTTCTCTTGAGATAAAAGAGAAAGAAAGAAGGGGGTGGTGAGGTAGGCTTCTGAAGTTATATATCTTATCCAAAGACCTTTCAACTTACTCAGTTACCTCACCTCCTATCATATGATTATTAGCACATTTATATAGCCTGTCTTGAACAGCTTGAAGGGAGGCAAAGAGAGAGGTTGTCAGGCCGAAGCCATCATTTGAGTTAGATATTTTGGCCTGCCACAAATAGAGCAGTACAGTGGGAATTGGGAGGGGTGGTTGCGCCCTGACAGAGGTTTCTTTAGGAATTTGCCTGACATTAAATATCAAACTCTCTGGTTAGACTATTTGGGTGTCCGTCAATAACTTTTAAAGGATTCTGTTCCTTCTCTCTTTCAAATATTCTCCACAGATTAGTAGTTTGTTCCTATATATCAATTTATCACAATCTTTTAATGAAGATAATTAAGATCAGGATAAGGATAACATGCACCAATTATTAATTGTTTTACGTAGAAGAATAGACTGGAAACTAGTATGAATCAAGTTAGACTTTCCTTTGCTTTGTTGCCATAAAAACTCCTACTACAATGGAAACCAGTCACTGCCTAAAAGATTACTTCTGCTGATGGTAGTATCTACAAATGTTGTCAGATTCAGTAAAAACTAGGCTAAATCTTGCCCCAGAGCAACAACTACAGCTGTAGGTTTCCAAGCAACTTGGTGAATTGGTTCAGTTACAAAAGGCTTTTAAAACACTCCATCTGGTTTCCAGCCCAAGATGCGACCACCCCAAAGAATGATCTAATTCAGCTGCATTTAAACTTGGAATCTTTTCATTGCTTGCTTCAGAGCAGGAAATCAAATAATAGCCTTTAGGAGCAATAAGATCCACATGCTGGTTTAATTACATGTCAAATACATTTCTTGCTCATATTTCAACATATGTATAACATAATGGTGAAAAAAATATTTTAGTGCACCACTCTCTTTCCCTGAATTGTACTAAATTGTAATGAAGGGATGATAAGCTAGCGTTTGAGTATTATTAAACTTTCACATCCGATTTGACACGTGTTGTGCCTAATGTATACTCCAGGCAGACAAAATTGTGGCTTTGTTTCTTTTTCCTTACCAGATGTAAAGTCTGTGAACCTTTTAAAGAAGATCACATCCTTATTTGTTGTACAAATTCTGAACTGGGTGTATTTTTTTCAGATAAATCTCCAGGGGCTACTTGGTTGCTTTTCAAGATGTGCCTATGCCTGTCTTTCTTTGGAACTCAGGAGCAAACAGCTCACTAGAAATGAACCTGGAGCCTTCCAGATGATTTGGACTATAACTGCCATACTGAAGTTGGATGTGATTTGTAATGCAGCACATCTGGAGGGCATCAGTTTGAGGGACTCTTGATGGAAAAACAGAGGAAAAAAGACATATACTCTGCAGAACATCTTTCAGAACAGATCTTTTTTAAAACTGAAGTGTTCATCCGTCTTCTCTACGTTTGCCATATGTGGAAAAGGAAGTTACAGAGGTTTGTTTCTGGATCTTATTGAGTAGCAGTTAAGAATATTTTTTTTTAATGCCTGTGCAGACTGTGTAGTTAGTAATTCTGAGTAATGGCACATGTTGCTAAATATTCAGTGCCAGGATTTAAATAATCTACTGGGCCAGGGCTTTTAGAGCACTGGGTATTAAACAGTTAATACTTGAATAGCATTTTGTTAAAAGGAATCTTGTGAGATAATTTGCCCAGTAGATCAATATTGTCAGATGAATTATTTTACAAGAAAATTTGTACTCTTTAAAGCAAATATATTTTTTAATAATAATGAGTACTAGGAGGTAAGTCATTACCATTTCCTGTATATGAAGCAAACCATGACATATTTGTAGTTTTACATCATAGTTTCCTGTTGGGAGCTGTCTTTCAAGTTACAGGAAGTGTGAATGGTCCCTACATTCCACAATTTTTTATTTTGTCAGTCTTAAAATAATAAAGAATCTCTCCCCCCCCTCTCTCTCACTCACTCTCTCACTCTCTCTCTCTCTCTCACACACACAATATTAAATAGAACAATTGAAAATGTTTGAAAAGCAATTGTTTTAAGAAAAAATATATCCCAGCCTCTGACACTGTTATTTTATCATCAAAACAAGATAGACAGTTTCAGTCTTTGCTGTGTCTTCTGATTTTCAAAAAGAAGTCCTTGTGTTTCCTAACAGAATTTTCCTGTTATTGATAATAGAGAAAATAACATTTTTTTCCATCCTAATTTGGTTGAGAGTACCAGTCTACTGTCACAAGGAAGGGTAGTGAGTGACAGCTTATTGTCATTTGATGTGCAACGGGTTAAGATAGAACCCAAAGATGATATTTTGTGTATAACTGCCAAGTAGATAGTATGAAAGCTATTCGGAAGATTAGATATAATTGACAAAGTGAAAGACAGTTAAATATTGGTTGTCTGGTGAGTCGAGTGAGGTTGCACTATGGTAGAAAATTGTACTTTCTCTGTGATTGCTAAGGCTAGGAGTTAACAAGGAAGTGGCACAGGAAGGGATGTAATTGTAAGGTGTTTGACTATTTGAAAGGCAATTGGGATATTTTATAAATTTCAGGAACACTAAGTTAAGACATAAGTTCTTGCGAGAAATGTAAAGCTTAACTAGTAAGGACAAACTAAAGAGTGTTCATTTCCTGCTGACCTTTTAACTCAAACAGATGTTTTCTCTTACAAGAACTATTAGTCTATGTGTGATGTTTCCATTTTCATAGTCCATAAACTTTGAAACCAGTTTAACCCCTTATAGACTTGATTTTCTAGCATAGAATCATAATTGCAATATCCTCATTTGTGCACATAATTATGTGTCTTTCTTTCATTTCTGTACTCTATGTGTGTGGGTGTCTCCAAACATTGTCTTGTAAAGAAACATTTACTGCAGTTATTTTTTTTTCCTTATTATTAATTTAGTTTTGGCTGAATTTTTTTCTTCTTTCCTCCGTAGTCTTTCAACCTCCACAGGGGACAACAGATGTTTCCTCTGACAAGCTCTGTGAGAGACTTTTGTTAAGGATTTTTCCTCTTGGGAAGTTACTTTATTTTCCACTACACATTCAAAATGAGTACATGTACATATACAGATGTTCATGCAAAATGGCTGATAAAACAAGCCATGTGAATGTGTGAAGAGAGGAATTTTATTTAAGCTTGTATAGATACTCAGCCCTGATATAAGCTATGTAAAACTGTCATAATAGTAAATCTGGATCTAGGAACTGATTGCTGATGTGAATTTTTAAAATTACTATCACTTTCTCTTATCTTTTTCTCCCCTATAATGGCCACTTTGCTTTTGAGTACTATATTTTTTTCTTATCCCTTACAGAAGAAGACAGAAATTTTAAAATAAATAAACATTATTAGACATTACTGATGATTTTTTTTACGTGGAATAAAAAAAGTCTATAGACTGAAAAGAAAAGACTGAAAAATATTTGTATGCCTTTTAATATAGGGCTGTAGGGTTTTGACAGTGATGTGCAGAATTAGATTTTCATTTTATGCTGATTTAAGGCAGATTTCATGAACTGTTCTGAAATTACTATAGAAGGCATGAAAGTGGGATGTGGAAGAGGTACATTCAAAAGAAGAGAAGCAATATTTTTCCTCCATAGATACTATTTTTAAAGACAGTGTCTAAATTACACATTCTGTTAAAGAATTCCATGTTTGTGATTTAGCATAATGTGTGAATCTAGCCATTGTGGTGTCTACAAAGTAATTTTTGCAAAATATGCAAGATCTATCAGCAGCCATGGGTTAACATGAAGCATAGGTTGAGCCAATTTAATGATTGTATATTTGTATGTTAAATATTGTATTACTAAGAATTTTGTTGTGGTAGCTAAATGTAGGAAAAAAAGAGGAAAGCTTGTTAAATTACTTGAATTCATTTCAGACCTTCTTTTTATGTATAAACAGTTTATCTGACATTAGTCCTGCCTGAGAGTTGTTATTTTAGCTGAATTGCTAATTGCTGGGACCGAATCATGAATAATTCCATACAGTGTATATCTGGATAATTGGAAACAACAGGTTACCAAATCTGATCTTTTCACATATGAAGATATTTGAATATTGATAATAATATTTTAAAATAACTGATT
Source organism: Erythrolamprus reginae (assembly GCF_031021105.1). Taxonomy (NCBI): domain Eukaryota; kingdom Metazoa; phylum Chordata; class Lepidosauria; order Squamata; family Dipsadidae; genus Erythrolamprus; species Erythrolamprus reginae. Next base: position 47,614,327 of record NC_091954.1, read on the forward strand.
TGGTAGACAATTGTTTCCAGGTCAAATATAAAAGGTTCCTTTTGATTATCCCTACATGGCTTGGGGCCTGCTTTTATCTGGGTCATCTTTTATCATCAGATGAGTTTGTTTGGGGAATTGAGTTAACAGAAGACTGCCTTATTTTCCTATAGAATTTTGTCTGGTACAAAGGATTAGTTTTTCTCCCATGTTGAAGTAAGTTGTGAAATACATGCTAAGGAATTTTATTTTGAGTTCTAGCAGTGAGATATGGAGTTTTAGGTGGCTTAGCTTTAGTCCAGAATCTGTGATCACCAGAATAAGCTTCTGACTTTATCCTCAACATATGTTTTTGTACAATGGTGGTCAAAACTGGTCGCAGTATTCCAAGTGCGATTTTAGTTGTGCAGTGAATGCAAATGGCCAGTTTTCTGCAAGAAGTATAAATCCTTCCATTCCCCACCATTCAACCAGAGCTGAAAACGTTTTTTGGATGAGCAGCTAAACATCTTCAAAGAAAAATCAGAAAGTCCATTTGCCTCATGAAAAAAGCACTTTTGGGACAACCATGACCTGGATGACAGAGAATCTCCATAGACATTTAGCACTGTTATAATAATAATAATAATAATAATAATAATAATAATAATAATAATAATAATAATAATAATTGTGCCGGAACTACTATTACCAGTGGCAAAGAACTGGTAGGATCATAAGCCTGAAAAAGTGGTCGAAAATGAGCAAGCAAAACTACTGTGGGACTTCCGACTTCAGACTGACCGAATTCTAAAGCATAACACACCAGACATCCTGATTGTGGAGAAAAAGAAAGTATGGATCATCGACATCGAGATGATGAGGGACAGCAGAATCGAGGAGAAGCAGCTAGAGAAATTAGTGAAATACGAAGATCTAAAAATCGAGCTGCAGTGAAAGTGGTCCCAGTGGTACTTGGCACGCTGGGTGCAGTGCCAAAGGATCTCAGCGGACATTTGAAAACCATCGGAATTGACAAAATCTCCATCTGTCAATTGCAAAAGGCTGCTTTACTGGGATCGGCAAACATAATTCGCTGCTACATCACACAGTCCTAGGTGCTTGGAAAGCGCCCGACTGGTGATGAAATACGAAATCCAGCATAGTGATCTCGTTTGCTGTGTTGTATTGACATAATAATAATAATTATTATTATTATTATTATTATTATTATTATTATTATTATTTATTAGACTTGTATGCCGCCCCTCTCCAAAGATTCAGAGCGGATATTATCATTCTATTGATGCAGTAGCACTGTGGTGACTTTTTTGGCAGCTGCAATACACTGCTGGTTCATATATGAATGGTTGTGTGCTAGATCCCTTTCACAGTTACTGCTTTTGAGCAAGGGACCACCCATTCTATACCTGTGCATTTGGTTTTTCTTGCCTAAGTATAAAACCTTGCTTTTCACTGAATTGTATTTGTTGGATAGGGCCCAGTGTTCAGGTTTGTGAGGATTCTTCTGAATCTTGAGCATGTCTTCTAAAGTAATGGCTATTCCCCACATTCTTCATCTTTGAAATTCACCCTGAGGTCATAATATGTTAAAATTTTCCACTTTCTGTTATTCCACTTCCCCTCCTCCATATACCTATTGGCCAGGTGTGAGCTGCTAGCTGAAACACTAAATTGGGCTCACTGCCGCGGCTCGTGAGCACTTGCATGGCCAGCGCGATTTTGCTTCTGCACCTGTGGAGATAGCAAAATCGCGCACGGAGTCAAAGGTGCGCCCATGTTTCAGTGAGATTTTTTTGCTTCCGTGCATACCGAAACGCAGGCTCACCTGTGGCTCCATGCGTGATTTTGCTATCTCCACAGGTGCAGAAGCAAAATCGTGCTGGCCCCGCAAGCCCTCACAAGCTGCAGCGGTGAGCCTAATTTAGCTCAATTTATGTTAATATTGTATAAAGCCAGAATTCCCACCCCCTCCCTTTATAGGTTTGGTCCAGTGTAAAAACAAAATTAGCTTCCTTCAAGCCATGGATATATAATGACCTGCATGATGTAAGCAGAATAGTTGTCCTGGTACATACAATTCAAAATACCCATGAATAAACAATTAATCCTGTTTTAAATATACTTTTAGAACAAAGCATGCAGTTGTTTAGTCTTTCCAGCTGCTATGAGGAAATTGTTTTTTGAATTAGGGCATAAATTATATTCCCAAAGCCTTATTAGGGTAATATCTTTATTAGGTCAACTGGAGGTCACAAAATACAATGTGCTTTCCAATTCTCGGAATTCTTTATCAGTCTAGATGGTAAATAAACTAAGCCAAAAAGAAAAGGTGAGATGAATAAAAGGTGGTTCTTTAAACCAGTGTTTTTCAACCAGTGTGCCGTGGCACACTAGTGTGCCGTGAGACATGGTCAGGTGTGCCGCGAAGAAGGAAGCTCAGGTTTCGGTCTCGCAACTTTTTGCTGAGAGAGAAAGAAAGAGAGAGAGAGAAAGCAAGAGAGAGAGAGAAAAGAGAGAAAGAAAGAAAGCAAGAGAGAAAGAAAGCAAGAGAGAGAAAGAGAAAAGGAGAGGGAGAGAGAGAGAGAAATGAGCAAAAATGGGAGGAAAAAAAGAGAAATGAGAAAATGATTGAGACAGAGAATGAGAGGAAAGAGAGAGAAACAAAAGAGAGAGAGAAGTGACTCTTGATTTAAAGCATATGATAAAAAGCACCCAAAGAGAGAAAAAAACCCCAGCCCTCACCTGTTTTTGGAAAGGGTTCCAGAATGTGTACACACACACACACACACAAGGGGGGGAGGACACAGGGATGGAAAAAAGAGAGGAGAGTGTCTTAGGGTGTCATTTTGTGTCATTTTGGTTGGTGCTGTGCCCCAGCATTTTGTAAATGTAAAAAATGTGCCGTGGCTCAAAAAAGGTTGAAAATCACTGCTTTAAACCATAATATTTATTTCTAATTAGTCTGTTGAGGTTAAATGTTGAAGAAATTCAGATTAGTTTGTATTATGTATTATAAATACAAATGGTACTCAGAACTCTCCCATAAGATGTAGGATTTTTTTTAAAAAAGCTAAAGCAAGAGCTTCCTCCATAGACTAAGGCAAAGAACCCAACTCCAAGCAAACAACAACCACAGCCACAATTAGAGAGAAATCAGAAAGTATTAATGTGTATAAATATATGTATTAGTATTGTTTTAATCCAACCACCTATCTTGAGGAAACAAACTTCCATAGTTTTTTTTAGTTAAGATGTTTCAAAAAGTGAGCAAAATTCCCATCCTTGTGGAAGCTCTAGTCCATGGAGAGGGGTGGCATATAAGTCCAATTAATAAATAAAATAAATACATAAATTTATTGTATGCTCAGCTCATATAAGTGTGTTTCCTAAGTCTCATGAAATATATTCATTAGTATTATTTTTATCACTTGAGTGTGTGCTGTGTTTTGGAGCCAAAGTCAAAGGAGTGTTTTATTTCCACCCCCTTGAAAAAAGCTGAATCTTTTCCTAAGCTTGTATGGTAACTGTACAGTGTCAGGAAAAGGTTTTACAAAATAAATAAATAAAAGACACATTTTACATCTTGGAGGCATTGAAACTGTGTGAGCATTCCTCCTTAATACAAATGCTTACTTTCTTGATATGATGAATAAAGATCCTTGTAAAATTGATTCCTGATCCTCGCCTAAGAAAAATCATATTGAAAAGTATGAAATATAATGTAATGTAAATATAATCAGATTTTTTTCTCCCTTCCTTGTATATTTAGCTTCATCATAAAAAGAATGTGCTACCATTGTGACACATGCTTTCCAAGTTGCTCTAACCCTAAATTGTAATACAGATTGGAACTTCGTAAAGATAGTCCTTGTTTAGCAGTGCTAATTTGGATTTGAAATAATGTGTCTGTAAGTCAAAAGACCGAGTATGTTGCTGGTAGTCCCAGTTACTGTCAATAGTGAAGACTGCAGGGAACATTAAACAAGGACATCAAGCGACTGTGACTTCCTGCTGGCTTCCAGAGGACTTCCTGCTGGCTTCCACATTAACTGGAAACCAGCAGGAAAGGCTTCAAATCTTATGACTATGGATGCTGCAATGGCTGTTGAATTATGAGGTTTGTTCTAATTAACACTGATTCAATGCCAACGCACAATATGTTTGAACAATCACTAAATGAATAGTTGTTAAACAAGGACCATCTATAATCTTATATTACTTTTGGCTTATAGAGGCCATAACCCAAAAAGTCTGGAAAACACATGTTGCTAATCATCCTAAATGCATTTAAAGACAGAGTTTTGACTGATCTCAAGTAAGATCATTGTTTGGAAAGGCAATGTTTGGTCTAGGATTTTTCGCTTCCTCCTTTTGGCCATGCCTTTTTGTTCTCCAGGCTTTAGCCTCTGACATTTGGGTGCTACCGTTTCTCCTTTGCTGAAAGGGCCCTAGCTGTTCAGCCCAGCCCTTCCGTCACAGCACCTCCTGTCACAGCCGCTTAGTCACGGGCCTTTCTCCAAACAGACACAAAGCCCCATTCGCCCCAGAATTTGGGGCGCACGGGACACTTTGCCGCCAGCCAATCAGAGGAGCAAACAATGCCTTCCCTTCTCTCCCGCCCACTCATCAAGTTTGAACAGAGTTCTATTTCCCTTCTTTCCCTCTGTGTTTGCATCAACTACTCTCTATGAATGTTTGTAGAAGCAATATGTTCCCTTCTATCCCCCCCCTCTTTCATCAAGTTTGAACGGAGTTCCATGTCTCCCTCTCTGTTTGCATCAATTGTTCTCTCCCTCTCTCTTTAGCATGACTTTCCTGTTCTGAGCTTAAAGCTCAGTTGGAGATGTGTCATCCAACCATTTGGAAATTTATTAATTTCCTTCGCAAGCTTCAACAAGGCAGGGATGCATTTTATGAAAAACTCTTATAGGACATAGTCCTCCATTGAAACTGAAGAAATACTGCAATGCAGACCAAGGATTGCCAAGATTGTCAGTGAATATGGCAACTGAAACCATATTATTTGTGTGCCATTGCAAACAATTACCAAATAGATTTTTAAAGGCTGATCTTAAGTGACCTTGTTTCTGTATGTGTTTAACATAGTGTGAACCTCTAAAAGATGAATGTTCCACTTCCTTCTGTCGCTCTTCATGAAATGAGGGAGAAGGACATGGAACTCCATTCAAACTTGATGAGAGGGGGTGGGGGTGGAAAGGAAGGCATTGCTTCTGCAAACATTCATAGAGTGAAATTGATGCAAACGGAGAGGGAGAGAAGGGAAATAGAACTCTGTTCAAACCTGATGAGTGGGTGAGGGAGGGGAGGGAAGGCATTGCTTGCTACTCTGATTGGCTGGAGGCAAAGTGTCCCATGTGCCCAAAAGCCAGTAATCTCTCTGCCAATAATTCACAAATACCCCACCTGGGACTTGTCAAAGATCTTCAACTCGCTCACAGGGGCTCCTTATGAGCCACTCCATATGGTAAGCTTATACCACCTGTAAGGTGGTATTTCTATTGGCCATTACATTGGCTAGAAGTGTTTCTGTACTGGCTGCTGTGTCAGGCCGGCCGATCTATGTGTATTCCACAGTGACAGGTCATTCTTCGCCTAGACCTGACAGTTATTCCTAAGATTAATACGGGGTTCCATAAGGCCCAGAAGATTATTCTTCCTAATTTCTGTCCCAAACCATTTCATCGCTCCAAGAAAAGGTGGCACAATCTCTATGTTTGTAGAGCTCTTCAAATATATGTTGACAGAACGGCATCATTCCAGAACTCAGAATTGTTTTTTCTTTCCTTACAGCCTTCCTCCTTGAGCTGTAAAGTTTCGTCATCTATGATAGGACCAGTGGCGGTCTGCTACCAGGCTTTTTTTGCTTCTGTGCATGCATGGAAGCAAAGAAATCAGTGAAAATCACTGAAATCTCACGCAAGGATGCTCACATATGTGAGCGTCCTTGCATGAGATTTCTGTCCTGCGTGCATGCACAGAATCTGACTCACGCTGGGTATGCATGCCTGCACCTGCTGCCAGGAGCGTACCCGTAGCATCGGTGGCGGGTGGTCCCTCACTGAATATGACACTGGATTCGTTTAAAGATTGCAAAAGCCTATGAACTTCAGTCCAGGCGAATTACTGCTCATTGGAGGTGGAGTGCCGCGATGTCAGTAGTGTGGGCAACTCAAGCTTTCCTCGAGGAGGTTTGGCATACGGCCATTGGTTGTCCCCTTCCCCACTTGTGAAGCACTACAAAGTGGATCTCTATTATTATTATTATTATTATTATTATTATTATTATTATTATTATTATTTAGATTTGTATGTCGCCTTGGCAGAGGCGTCCTTTGGTTGAAGGGTATTGCAGCATGTGATCAAATATTAATGTCTCTGCAGCCAGTTTCATCCTACCCATACGGACAGCCAGCTTTGGTATATGCCATTCCTGGATGCTATAGCCACCACTGTGGAGAAGGGGCATTGGTCCTACTTGATATGCTCTTTCTCAGGGAGGTGGATATAGCATCTAGCTTATCCTGATTATCTGTCTGACTATTGTGTGCCTATGGACTTGCTGGAGGAATGATGACTCATTGACTATGGCAGACCTGGGCAAAGGGCAGCCTGTAGGCCGCATCCGGCCCACCCGCTGTCTGTGACTAGCCCGTGGAGGTTGGGGTCCGCTCCAGTTGCGAGGATGAAAGAGCTCACCACGTCTGCCGGGACTCCTCCGGTTCCTGCTTTCCTGATAAATCACGAGGAAAGCAGGAACCGGAGGAGTCCAAGCAGACGTGGTGAGTTCTTTCATCCTCGCACTGGAGCAGACCCCGACCTCCTACCGAGAGCGGCCGAGCGCAGAAACCACGCAAACACCAGCGCAGTGCACCGTGTTGCTGTAAAGCAAACAATTAGGGGTCTGCATAGTTGGTTTGGGTGTTTAGGTCAGGCCAGGTCTTTACAGTATTGGATAGAACTGAGTTGAATATATTAGTCCGGCCCTCAAAAACTGTCCCAATTTCTCATATGGCCCCATGGCAAAATTAATTGCGCACCCTTGGACTATGGTGTTTCATTTCTTTGTCAATAACTGCTAAGGATAGCAACAGAAGCAGGACCTAAATAGCTTTGTGAGACTCAGTCCAATCAGCTAATAGACGGATTTAACCCACTCCTGGATGCTATATCCACCTCCCTGAGAAGGAGCGTATCGGGTAAGAACAAGACTCTTTCTGTCTAAGAATGATGGAACTGTTCTCTAACACATCTTTGGGTTGTTTTGAAGGACAAAGGTAGCTATGATATGAAGGCATGGGTGCTAGAAAAAATAGGAGCCTAAAGTTGTTTCTGTAAAACATTGAATATTATTATGGGTTAGTAAGTTTTATTTAATAGATCTTATTTAGTCTTTAATAAAGGATTTGATTTGATTTTCATATTGTTACTACACAGTGAATCCATTTTGAAAGTCACTGTTAAGTAAATACCTGTAAGAATCAAAGGCTGATTTCACATCTGCTATCTATAATAGCTTTCATTTTTCCATTGCAATGTTATATAATTTTGCTTGATTATTTGAGAGTTATATTTTTATAATTTAAAAATAACATTAAAATGAGCATCACAGTGGTAATCATCTCATGACCTGAGAGTATATTAAAATATTAATGTTTTACATTGGAACTAATCAGTTTCCAACAGAAAGGTAAAAATCATGATTTAAATCCTGTTAAAAAGAACCTTTATATAAACATAGAGTGTTTTTTAAGTAATGCTTTTCAAATAGCTCAATGCTTCTTAAACTTTTTTTCCTCTCAGGATCCCACTTTTAAAAATTATGGAGGTCCCCAAAAGTGTTTTGTTTATATGAAATATATTTATTTTAACTTATTAAAAATTAAAATTAATGTATTCACTGCCACTTCTACTTCTCACAAGTGTTTGAAAGGATTTAAATACACATTTTAAAATATAGGTAATTTTGATGTTTTTCAGACTCCTGAAAATCTGGAGAACGTCCAGGGATCGTGGGACCACTTTAAAAAACGCTGCTAGAGATAATTGTTAAAATCAGTTTTTGGTTGTTTTTGAAGTTCAGTGTGTTGGTCTACACCAAACTGAACTTGGTAGATAAGGGGTAGTGTAGCTATATCAATATACCTGAAACACACATTTTAATATAAGATTAATTCCGCCGATCACCTGTTACTTCTTATGCAAAATTTCTGTGCAACCACATGTATAGGATTTGATGGTTCTTCAGAGATATCTCTGCAGCAAAGCAATATTGTGCTTGTCAACAGTGCAATGAATGCTATGCTTATATTCAGTGAAACTTGAAGTTTAAAATTTTGAATAAAAACATAGAAACATAGAAGATTGATGGCAGAAAAAGACCTTGTGGTCCATCTAGTCTGCCCTTATACTATTTCCTGTATTTTATCTTAGGATATATGGATATATATGTTTATCCCAGGCATGTTTAAATTCAGTTATTGTGGATTTACCAACCACGTCTGCTGGAAGTTTGTTCCAAGGATCTACTACTCTTTCAGTAAAATAATATTTTCTCATGTTGCTTTTGATCTTTCCCCCAACTAACTTCAGATTGCGTCCCCTTGTTCTTGTGTTCACTTTCCTATTAAAAACACTTACCTCCTGAACCTTATTTAACCCTTTAACATATTTAAATGTTTCGATCATGTCCCCACTTTTCCTTCTGTCCTCCAAACTATACAGATTGAGTTCATTAAGCCTTTCCTGATATGTTTTATGCTTAAGACCTTCCACCATTCTTGTAGCCCGTCTTTGGACCCGTTCAATTTTGTCAATATCTTTTTGTAGGTGAGGTCTCCAGAACTGAACACAGTATTCCAAATGTGGTCTCACCAGCGCACTATATAGCGGGATCAAAATCTCCCTCTTCCTGCTTGTTATACCTCTAGCTATGCAGCCACGCATCCTACTTGCTTTTCCTACCGCCCGACCACACTGCTCACCCATTTTGAGACTGTCAGAAATCACTACCCCTAAAGCCTTCTCTTCTGAAGTTTTTGCTAACACAGAACTGCCAGTACAATACTCAGATTGAGGATTCCTTTTCCCCAAGTGCATTATTTTACATTTGGAAACATTAAATTGCAGTTTCCATTGCTTTGACCATTTATCTAGTAAAGCTAAATCATTTATTATATTACAGACGCCTCCAGGAATATCAACCCTATTGCACACTTTAGAGTCATAGGCAAATAGGCAAACCTTCCCTACCAAACCTTGCCCTATGCCACTCGCAAACATATTAAAAAGAATAGGACCCAGAACAGACCCTTGTGGCACACCGCTTGTAACCTGTGTCTGCTCAGAATACTCACCATTAACAACAACTCTCTGATGTCTACGTTTCAGGGGACAAATTGGGGACAAATCCTGATAAACTCCTTTAATGAGTTCATATTTTATTCTAAAGTATAATGTGGTTTGTTTGGTTTTGGCTTAGCAAATTATGGGTAATTGTGGTTTTGAGAACCTTGGTTCAAAGTGGAGAAGTTTGCATGAATAGAGAATTGTGATTTACCTCATAAATTAAGCAATCATTGCATTGTGAAGCCAGACAAAGAATCTGCTTTTCATTAATTATATGGAAGTATTTTGGGAGTTTCAAAACGGACCCTCATCTCTGAAGGCCCAATTTAACCTGTTAGCCTGAGAAGACCTGTAAGTTCCTTTTGTCACAGATTAGAAGAATGTGCTGTTACATTGGGTGTTTCCGTATTGAGATATGTCTTTTTATTCTCTTTTGTTGTTTATTATTTCCTGTTTACTATCTGTTCATAAGCACATTTTGAGACAAACTTTGGTTTGTTTCCTCTCCAGCATGCATAATTCACACTTAGCTGAGAAATGCAGTATTCCTGCTGATCTAGTTTTCAGAATGGCGGGTATCTAAATGCTGTTAATTTTGCCGTGTTTCTGTGCAGGAAAATGGATGGGACAGACAACTGGATTTTGTCCTATCTTGTCACTTGCTTTCCCTCCTCCCCAGCCAAACAGCTAATCAGTGTGATTGCCATTTGTCTGTTCTATGGTTGTGTGCATGTTCATCTTAGCCTGTTTAGAAGATTATCTTTCTGTGTGTAAAAACAAGACAGCTCTAAAAAAAATCAGGCCACCAACTGTCACAACTACACTAGCAATATCGATGACAGCAAGCACAACCAGAGACCATTTTTTAAAAAATAAAAATAAATGCAGACACATGTTCACGGACTTTGAAGAGAAGAAATGATGTGAGCCTACACTCTTTGGAAAAGACAGATGGATGACAGTCAGCTTTTGTTGAAGACACAAAAAGAAAAGTTTTCTTAGAGGTAGAGAAAGGAAAGCACACAGCAGGGCACCAGTCAGAATTCTAGTAATAGCAGCAGGGAACAAGTGGCAGGACTGCTTTAAGCCTGATTTCATTAAATAGATGGGAGATGTCAAGATATGTGAGTGAGGAACCCCAAAGGTATTTATGTTGGAAGGAGGGAAATTAAAAGGATTAAACTAGAGAGAAAGAATGAGAGGCAGAGAGGCTGTCACTGCTTAGCTATAGTTTCTTTTTGATACTTAAAAGGTTGGTTTGCTAATACTTAGAAGAGCCCCAGGAGGCCCAGGTTAATAAATATATGTGCAGACAGATTCAGATTCTTTCTTAAAATCTCTCAAGAGTTGGAGAACAAGTTTAGGAAATGTGTATTTGTCAGCAAATGTGTGGGTCTGTGTGGTACATTGTTAATCATTGTTTTTTTTTAAAAAAAAGCATTTTGGTGAAAGATAAGGTTGCTTTGGCACTTCTCCCCGATTGCATTCTTCCTTGCTATGCATGCTATATTGTACCTAATATTTTGGAACTGTTTTGTAGAATGCTGACCACTGTTCCCCGTAACCTACGCGCACACGCGTGCCCCAAAGTACCCCCCGTGCACCCTTTTCCAAGGGTGCGCAAGGAGCCGGGCTTTGGAGTTGGGGGTGGGGAGTGACGAAAGTGAGGAGGCGCCGCGCACGCTCCCCATCCCCATGCCAGCCCGTGGGTGGAAGGAAAGGGAGCTGCGGCTGCGGCCGCCCCCGCCTCCCCACGGTGCCTCTGGCCCCCTTGCGCCCCTGGCCTCTCGCCGCTGCCCCCGCCCGCCTGATCCGCCCACTCTCCGGCTTTCTCCATCTCCCGCCTTGGGGCGCGACTTCTCCCACGGCGGTGGCGGTGGCGGCTTCTCCTCCTCATCCACGCTTCCAGCCAGAGGGCTGTGAGAGGGTTTTATCCGCCCGCTTCGGGAATGTCCGCCCCGCCCCTCTTGCAGCCCCTTCGCTGGGAGCGCTTTCGTCCTGAGCTTTCAGCAAGGGGGCTGCAGTAGAGGCAGGGCAGGCGTTCCCGAAGCACTTGAGGAAAGCGCTCTCGCAGCCCCCTCATTAAGAGAGAGAGAGCAACAGACAGAGCAAAATGGAAAGAGAGAGGGAGAGAGAAAGTGAGAGAGAGAGAGAAAGATGGGGGGAGAGATAGCAAGAGAGAGAACAAGAGAGAGAAAGAAAGCAAGAGAGATAGAAAGAGTGAGAGAGAGAAAGCAATAGAGAGAGAGAAAGAAAACGAGAGAAAGTGAGAGAGAGAGAGAGCAACAGACAGAGAGAGATAGAAAGAGAGGGAGAGAAAGTGAGAAAAAGAGAGAAAGAGCAAGAGGGGGAGAGAGAAAGAGAGAAATGACTCTTGATTTAAAGCATATGGTAAAAAACACCCAAATAATAACAGAGGGAAAAAAACCCAGCCTCGCGTGTGTGTGAGTGTGAGTGAGTGAGTGAGTGAGTGAGTGAGTGAGTGTGAGTGAACTCTTGAACCATTTCCAATAGCCCTCACCTGTTATTGGAAATGGTTCAGGAGTTCACATACACACACACACACACACAAGGGGGGAGGAGACAGGGATGGAAAAAGAGGAGAAGATAGTAATAATAGTAATAGATTTTGGTTTTGTTTTATTATTAATTTCTTTCAATAAAAAGGAATTTTTTTCTTATTTACTTACTTGCTTGCTTGCTTGCTTGCTTGCTTGCTTACTTACTTACTTACTTACTTACTTACTTACTTACTTACTTACTTACTTACACACTTCTATGCCGCCATACTTTTCCGTCCACACCGACAAAAAATTGGAGGGAACATTAATGCTGACTCTTTTCATATTTGGTTCTTAAATGTCTTCTTTTGGCCTTTTTTAAAGCAGCTCTTCTACTCTGATGGCCACTAAATATGCTGGGTTAGAATTGCTATGATCTCTCAGCCAATGAATGGCCAGGTTGGGAAACACTGATGTACTTTGTAGATTGTACTATACAGTGATACCTCATCTTACAAATGCCTATTCATATGAATTTTTCGAGATAAGAACCCGGTGTTTAAGATTTGTTTGCCTCTTCTTAAGAACCATTTTCACCTTACGAACCCGAGCCCGGGTGCATGGGTTCTCTTACTGCGTGTGCGCTCTCTTACTGCCGCAGGGATTCCCCTGCCTTGTGACTGCCACTGCCGGGATTTCCCATTTGCTTGCCATCCCCAGCGGGATTCTTCACCTCCTTTTGCTTGCACCTGCAGTCCCGAGGCGGAGAATGCCGGAGCTGCCCCATTTCCCTGCCACTTTCCCCTCTAGCCCTCCGCTTCCTCTGCTCCCCACAGCTGCCCAATCCCGCTGCCAAAATCCCCTCTAGCCTACCACTTCCTTCGCCCCACCTTGCTGCCAAAATCATGCCTCTAAAAGCTTCCTACGCCACCCCAAATCGGTCTGAAAAACCACTTCTCCAAAAGCTTCCTATGCACCAAATCGCTCCCCAAATCACCTCTCCAAAAGCTTCCTATGTCACCCCAAATCACTCCTAAAATCACCTCTCCAAAAGCTTCCTACGCTCCCAAAATCACCTCTCCAAAAGCTTCCTATGCCACCCCAAATCGAGGTCCTAACAAAGGCAAATGGAGTGAAGAAAGGCAGAAAGGAGAAACGAGGCATTTGAAAGGAGAGGTGATTTTGGAAGACTTTGGATGTGATTTGGGGTGGTGTAGGAAGCTTTTGGAGAGCTGATTTTGGGAGCAATTTGGGGTGGCGTTAGCCTTCGTTAGGACCTCCATTCCTCGCTTCTCCTCGCTGTCCATCTCCACTCCATTAGCCTTCAGTTTGTTCGCCTGCCACTTTTTTTTTTTAAGCCTTAAAGTTTGGATTTTCCTAATGGTTTTGCATGCATTATTTGCTTTTACATTGATTCCTATGGGAAACATTTTTTCATCTTACAAACCTTTCCCTTACGAATCTCGTCATGGAATGAATTAAGTTCGTAAGATGAGGTATCACTGTATTTGCTTTCTCTCCTGTAGTTCCAGGCAAGCATTTATAGCAATGTTTTTTAAAATAAATATAGTCGTTCATGCAGAAAAATATCAGATTCCATTGATAATTTTAATTATGAAGTCCCTATTTTTCTCAAGTGCCTGCTTCTTTGCAACAGAAGCATAGAAGGCCAGGCCCATAATAGTTTGTTATACCAGTGATCCATGGAATAATGGATCCCTGAGTAGTAACCATTAACTTCCATAGTGCACTGATTTGCGCATTAAAGGGACCCCTTGTAGGTATTTTCTAAAGAAAACTATAACTGCTCTATAGGATCCGTCATACTTCATTGCTTCAGTAATCTGTGTATTTTGCAGTATGGTGACACAACTAGGCTTTTGGCACACAATAAAATGTTATGGCTGCAGATGAGTTGTCATAGGTTTAGGTTAATAATCTCTGAGCTGTTAGAATCCCAAAATAGTCCTGATACATGATGCTTCAAATGTTCCTGTGCGGAAATGTGCACAGTATATAACTATCCTATTTAGTCATATGATTTTATTGATTATGTATTTAAGAGGTATGTGTCAGAAAAATTGACCTTTTTAACTGGATATCCCTCCTTCCTAAATAAACTAAGTAACATGTACCTACGGTTAAAACACACACACACACAAATACATACACACACCAGTAATGTTTGCCTGGTAATTTTCAATTATAGAAGAAATTGAAATTTTCTGGTCTGTAGATTTCATAGAAATATAATATATTAAACGAGAAGCTCAGTTTTCAAGAATGTTTACAAGAGCCAGTAACTGTGAGCCAACTACTCTCTCACCGGATTGTTGTGGGGAAAACTGGAGGAGAAATGAGTATGACAATTCAGCCTAAAATTTCCTTTGCTAAACAAGACAGTTGTTAAGTGAGTTTTACCCCATTTTAAAACCTTTTTGCCACAGTTGTTAAGTGAACCCCTGCATTCATTATTAAATGAATCCAGCTTCCCCACTGACATTGCTTGTCAGAAGGTTGCAAAAGGTGATCACATGAGCCCAGGACAATGTTATGAATACATGTCAGGTACCAAATGCCTGAATTTCAGATAACCATGGGATGTTTCAACAACAGTAAGTGTAAAAAAAAAGTTATTAGTCAGTTTTTTGGTGCCATTGTAACTTCAAACTGTCATTAAACAAGTGGTATAAGTCAAGAACCACCTGTATTATATATGTTCGCCACCTTGAGTTATATATAGGCAGGATAAAAATTGTAAAAAAAAAAAAGGCTTTCCTGATCTGAAATACTATATGATCATTAAAAGACAGAAAACAAAAATTAAGACACTAAAACATGTCTTAAATATATGACACTCTGACCATCATTTAAAGAGATTATATACTGAGCAATTCTATTTATTTTCAATTCTTTTGAATAAGTTGTTGAGCTTCAGGGTTATCTTCAACCCCATTGTTGAACAAAGGCAAATTTACTATAGGCAAAACATAAATACTGTATTCCTTAAACATGCAGAGGAATGTTCAAAAGTCAAAATACGTTAATTATATTCTGTGCTATAGCAAAACAGAGTTGTGCTATCTCACATTTGAATGCATGCATGATTGTTGTATTTATTTATTTGCTATGTATCTATGTAACAAAAAGGCTCACTTAGACTGATGAATTCATTTCAAAATTTGAACACATGTTATGGGGTAGTGCTTTCAAATAAGTATTGTGGTGGCTATAGTTATTTAAATTAACCTCTTATGCACACTTCCTAACGTTTTTAAAAGAATGTGTTAGAATGTCATGTCCAGAAATATTTCTATAAATAAAGATTATGCCTGCAGCTATTTATTTGCTTTGCTAAGTATGCTGACTTTTCATGTCATGTTTGAAATGAACAAAAAGTAAATAAAATGGAATAATACCAGATGTAGCATAAGGTATTTGTGGATCCAGATGTAATATATTGTATTTTTTAGAATACAAGACTCACCCCCCCTAAAAAAAATAGGATGGAAATGTCAGTGCATGAATACAGCCATTTTTGGCATGCTGAAGCCCCGTCCCCACGTCCCATTTTTGCGAAAAATTGGTTCTTTGTTTTGCAAAAAGTGGGGTGAGCAGAGGGTTTGGGAGCCTGTTAAGTGTCCCTGGGGGCTTGGGGAAAGCAAAAACACCCCTGTTTTGGGGGGGAAACAGGCAAAGAACAGGACATTTTAGGAAAACCAGGGACACTTTTGCTTTCTCCCAGTCCCCAGGACACTGTTGGCTTCCCAAACTCTCTGCATGCATTTTCGCAAAAACGTGTGAAGAACGGGTCTGTCTTTGCAAAAAAAAAAGGGTGCATAGAGGATTTGGGAGGCCTGCAGAATGCTCCTGGAGGCCAGGAAGGGAAAAAAAACCCTTTTTTGTTACCTCTTATACACAGGTGCATCTTATAGTCCAAAAAGTACAGTACTTCACTTAAAGCAGATTTGTCAAACTTGCAGCCCACGAGCCATGCCCACTTTCAGTTTAGCGAAGGAGGGAAAGTTGCAATATGTCACATGATAACTGAACCTGCAATCCAACAACTTTCCCCAAAAGGGATAGATTAGATGAACACTAACAGTTGCTTCTTACAGAGAGAATGTACCACTTATTCCTTCAAAGGAGATAGAACCACTCCCCCTCAAGATTAAATTTACCACTGCATGAATAAAGCACATAGTAACTTGTAGGAGTCTTTGACCAATTGGGAAAGACATAGATTTGACGCCACCTCTTTGGATTAATAGAGCTGAAGATCCTGTCAACTTTTTAGTAGTTTACAGGCTCCTACATAGGAGTGTGTAAATGATTGTGAACAAGATGCTGAACAATCTTTAAGAGTACACCAGCTTAGCCTAGGATTGAGAAGGGTATGAGGTTCATTAGTTGCATAATTCTGATACATCTAATAGGATCACTTTACTGTGGACTGATTGGTGGGAAAGGCAGGCAGCACTAAAATGCCAAAAAAGAAAGAATAGTCTGACCATGGCAAAAGAAGGATAGCAAAGTTTTCCATCTTCATTTGCCTGCATAATATATTTCATATTATAAAATAACGCCTGGTTATTTCAGGTTATCTCTCTGCAAGAAGTAATTGTTAGTCCCTATTTCCATCCCTTCTTTTCATTCCCTTTTAGGAAATGTTGTTGGATTGCACCTTCCAGAACTTTGGCTGAAATATATTTCAGATCTAAATAAAATACTGGACCAGAAGAAATTGTAGTGCTGCTGAAAGCATATTGGATCCACAGAGTAAAGCAGTTATCATAATTAGTAAGGGATGTGTCTTTTTTGTTTCTTGTGTGAACAATTGAAGCCTATATACTTAATATATTTAACAATCTGATAATAATGGTCTAAGATCAGTAGGTTAATGAGTATATAATTTATTTATAAATGCATTTGTAGCACTGCTGTTCCTTGACAATTACTGCTTTTTGGTTGACACACTGAATCTGTCATCCAGTAATGATAATGAACTCAGGTTGCCTTCAAGTATATTTTTCCAATACTGTATGTCAGATACTGTTTAACTGGGAATTAGGAGGAAGAGGAATTTGGCCTAAATCTGGCTGGAAATTGTGCTTATTAGGCAATCAGTTCTTGACTTCTGAGGCCGCTGTCAAATGTGAAAAAGCCAAAAAGTCCTACTTGTGTTATGATGATACTACTTTATTGTTTATGAACTGTCAATCATATTGACATTGGTAGTAGTGAAAAACCAAGGTTTAGAAGGTGATGCCCTGGACCAAGGATAGGCACGGTTGGCTCTTCTGTGACAAGTGGACTTCAACTCCCAAAATTTCTGAGCCACCATGATTGGCTCAGAAATTCTGGGAGTTGAAGTCCACAAGTTATAGAAGAGTCAACTTTGCCTACCTCTGCCCTGGACCATATAGCTCATCATTCAGGAAGCACCCTATGACCGTGGAGCCATGGTGGTATAATGGTTAGAATGCAGTATTGCAGGCTCACTCTATTCACTGCCAGAAATTCGATCCTGACTGGCTCAAGGTTGATTCACCCTTTCAAGGTCAGTAAAATGAGGACCCAGATTGTTGGAAGCCATATGTTGATTCTGTAAACCACTTAAGAAAGGGCTGTAAAGTGGTATATAAATCTAAGTGCTATTGCTATTGCGGCAGAAAAAGAAATTTTAGAGCTTATTTAGAGCTCTATCCACATGTCTGTATATAAGCGGCAGAGAGAAAGAGACAAATACACTCTTTCCTTCAACAGGAGATACTATCCTGTAAACCATTTCATACCTAGGAAAATGAATGGATGTGCCTTTAGTCCTTTCCAGCTGCATCTTAAGACAAATTGACTCTGTGTTTGGTATACATTAATAATGAGAGAGAACTGTCTGAATGTAAGTGGCCATGGCTTATCTTTTTGACAGTTCGAAAGTTCAGCTTTCCTTTCCTCATCACTGAAAGCGCGATAAAAGAGCTTTGACCTTCATTTCAGGAAACAGATAATAGTGCCATGACATTGTTTACAGTTTTTCCACGGTTAATCATTTTTTTAAAAATTAAAAATGTAATGTGCTGTTTTTGAGATTAACAATGAATGGCTTTATAACATTTGGAGATTGGGAAGAAAGCCACTTGGAACATTGTGGCTCTGCCTTATAGGCGTTTCGCTGGAATCTTTTTATATCTCATGACTATTTCCTCTTGTCCTTGTTCTTCTGCCCTTCTGGTTTTTTGTTTGTTTGTTTGTTAAGTTTATGGAAATTCCTTTCTCCTTCCCCTCTCTCTTTTCTTTTCCCCAGGTTTGCAAATGTATATCTCACATAAGCTGTCTAGTTCATTCACACTACAGTATTAAATGCCCTCTAATGGCCAAAGAGGCACATGACTCTATATATGGTTAATACAGTGGAACCTCAACATACGAGCAGCTCTACGTACGAGCTACTCGAGATAAGAGCTTGGAAGGGAGCGACATTTTTGTTCGCCTCCCGAGCTCACATCCGGGGTACGAGCCGAGAGGAGCCGCGCCCCCCTGACGCTTTCGGCAGCTTCCGAAGACGCTGGAAGGAAGGAAGGCAAGCCAGCGCCCGGCTCCTCTCGGCTCGTATCCCGGCACTTGGTAAGCGGAGAGGCGTTCGCCTCCCCTGCCGCCCCACTCTGGGGGTCCTTGGCTTCTGCTTGGAGGTGGGGGGATCCGAACGGTGGCAGGGGGACTGTCGCCGGCAAAGCCTTTTGTTTTTTTTAATTCCGAGGGGCCTAGCAGGGAGATCGGGAGCGCGCGCAACCGCCCGTGCGCCCCCGACATTTCCAGCACCCCCCCGAACCCCCAACCCGGGCTCGGGGCTTGCTAGAAAGCTCCCCCAGGCCGGCTGCGATCTTTTCAAACATGCGCACCGCCTCTCCGCTGACTCCTAAAGCCGGGAAGTTCACCAGGAGTCAGCGGAGAGGCGGTGCGCCTGTTTGAAAAGATCGCAGCCCGCCTGGGGGAGCTTTCTAGCAACCCACGAGCCCCCAACCCGGCTGCGATCTTTTAAAACCTCCGGAGGATCCCCATCCCGGGCGGAGCAGCCTGAGAGAGCCGCAACACACCGACACACGCGCGGCTCTCCATTCTTCTCTTTCCCCGGATCGCTTGCTTCCCCGGCCAGCAAGCCGGCTGCCTGGGAAAGCAAGCGATCTGGGGAAAGAGAAGAATGGAGAGAGAGCCGCGCGTGTGTCGCGGCTCTCTCAGGCTCCTCCGCCCGGGATGGGGATCCTCCGGAGGGGCGCACGGGAAGGGCTTAAGCCGCCGCCTTTTCCCTTCCCCTTCGGAGCCCGAGAGGGGGAAAGAGAAGAATGGAGAGAGAGCCGCGACACACCGACACACGCGCGGCTCTCTCTCCATTCTTCTCTTTCCCCCTCTCGGGCTCCGAAGGGGAAGGGAAAAGGCGGCGGCTTCTCTTTCCACCTCTCGGGCTCCGAAGGGGAAGGGAAAAGGCGGCGGCTTCTCTTTCCCCCTCTCGGGCTCCGAAGGGGAAGGGAAAAGGCGGCGGCTTCTCTTTTCACCTCTTGGGCTCCGAAGGGGAAGGGAAAAGGCGGCGGCTTAAGCCCTTCCCGTGCGCCCCTCCGGAGGATCCCCATCCCGGGCGGAGCAGCCTGAGAGCCGCGACACACGTGCGGCTCTCTCGCCATTCTTCTCTTTCCCGCTAAATCCTGTGGCAGCAAACATGCTTTGGGGGGTTGGCTGGGGGGGAGAGAGTTAGGAAGGTCCTACTTCTTCTCCCCCCCAGCCAAACCCCAAAAGCATGTTTGCTGCCACAGGATCTAGCGGCGAAGGGACGTGAAGGAATGGAAAGCTGAAACAGCCCCGTTTCAGCTTTCCATCCATCCAAGTCACTTCGCCGCTAAATCCTGTGGCAGCAAACATGCTTTGGGGGGTTGGCTGGGGGGGAGAGGGTTAGGAAGGTCCTACTTCTTCTCCCCCCCAGCCAAACCCCAAAAGCATGTTTGCTGCCACAGGATCTAGCGGCGAAGGGACGTGAAGGAATGGAAAGTTGAAACAGCCCCGTTTCAGCTTTCCATCCATCCACGTCACTTCGCCGCTAAATCCTGTGGCAGCAAACATGCTTTGGGGGGTTGGCTGGGGGGGAGAGGGTTAGGAAGGTCCTACTTCTTCTCCCCGCCAGCCAAACCCCAAAAGCATGTTTGCTGCCACAGGATCTAGCGGCGAAGGGACGTGAAGGAATGGAAAGCTGAAACAGCCCCGTTTCAGCTTCCCATCCATCCACGTCACTTCGCCGCTAAATCCTGTGGCAGCAAACATGCTTTGGGGAGTTGGCTGGGGGGGAGAGGGTTAGGAAGGTCCTACTTCTTCTCCCCCCCAGCCAAACCCCAAAAGCATGTTTGCTGCCACAGGATCTAGCGGCGAAGGGACGTGAAGGAATGGAAAGCTGAAACAGCCCCGTTTCAGCTTTCCATCCATCCACGTCACTTCGCCGCTAAATCCTGTGGCAGCAAACATGCTTTGGGGGGTTGGCTGTGGGGGAGAGGGTTAGGAAGGTCCTACTTCTTCTCCCCCCCAGCCAAACCCCAAAAGCATGTTTGCTGCCACAGGATCTAGCGGCGAAGGGACGTGAAGGAATGGAAAGCTGAAACAGCCCCGTTTCAGCTTTCCATCCATCCACGTCACTTCGCCGCTAAATCCTGTGGCAGCAAACATGCTTTGGGGGGTTGGCTGGGGGGGAGAGGGTTAGGAAGGTCCTACTTCTTCTCCCTCCCAGCCAAACCCCAAAAGCATGTTTGCTGCCACAGGATCTAGCGGCGAAGGGACGTGAAGGAATGGAAAGCTGAAACAGCCCCGTTTCAGCTTTCCATCCATCCACGTCACTTCGCCGCTATATCCTGTGGCAGCAAACATGCTTTGGGGGGTTGGCTGGGGGGGAGAGGGTTAGGAAGGTCCTACTTTTTCTCCCCCCCAGCCAAACCCCAAAAGCATGTTTGCTGCCACAGGATCTAGCGGCGAAGGGACGTGAAGGAATGGAAAGCTGAAACAGCCCCGTTTCAGCTTTCCATCCATCCACGTCACTTCGCCGCTAAATCCTGTGGCAGCAAACATGCTTTGGGGGGTTGGCTGGGGGGGAGAGAGTTAGGAAGGTCCTACTTCTTCTCCCCCCCAGCCAAACCCCCAAAGCATGTTTGCTCCCACGGGGCAGCTTAAGCCCTTCCCTGTGCTTCGGAAGCCGCTGACGCGCCCCTCTGACGGTGTTCGGCGGCTTCCGAAGCACAGGGAAGGGCATTGAAAAGGCGCGAAAAGGTCCAGGAGGGGGAGAGAAAGAGAAAGAGAGAGGGGGGAGAGAGAGAAAGAGAGGGATAGAAAGAGAGAGAGAATGAGAGATGCTCAGTGAGCCTTTCTTTGAAGTTGCCTTTCTTTCTTTCTTTCTTTCTTTCTTTCTTGCTCTTTTTCTTTCTCTCTTTTACCTTCCCTTCCTCTTTCTTCTTTTCTTTCTCCTTCCCACCTTCTTCCCTCCCTCCCTCCCTTCACTCATTCCTCTCTTACTCTCCCCTTTCATAAGTTTCCGTGCTTCCTTCCTCTGTTCCTGTCCCTTCCCCCTTTCTTTCTTTCTTTCTTTCTTGCTTTCTTTCTTTCTTGCTTTCTTTCTTGCTCTTTTTCTTTCTCTCTTTTACCTTCCCTTCCTCTATTTCTTCTTTTCTTTCTCCTTCCCCCCTTCTTCCCTCCCTCCCCCCTCCCCCCTTCACTCATTCCTCTCTTACTCTCCCCTTTCGTAAGTTTCCGTGCTTCCTTCCTCTGTTCCTGTCCCTTCCCCCTTTCTTTCTTTCTTTCTTTCTTTCTTTCTTTCTTTCTTTCTTTCTTTCTTTCTTGCTTTCTTTCTTGCTTTCTTTCTTGCTTTCTTTCTTGCTCTTTTTCTTTCTCTCTTTTACCTTCCCTTCCTCTATTTCTTCTTTTCTTTCTCCTTCCCACCTTCTTCCCTCCCTCCCTCCCTTCACTCATTCCTCTCTTACTCTCCCCTTTCATAAGTTTCCTTCCTTCCTCTGTTCCTGTCCCTTCCCCCTTTCTTTCTTGCTTTCTTGCTTTCTTGCTTTCTTGCTTTCTTGCTTTCTTTCTTGCTCTTTTTCTTTCTCTCTTTTACCTTCCCTTCCTCTATTTCTTCTTTTCTTTCTCCTTCCCACCTTCTTCCCTCCCTCCCTCCCTTCACTCATTCCTCTCTTACTCTCCCCTTTCATAAGTTTCCTTCCTTCCTTCCTCTGTTCCTGTCCCTTCCCCCTTTCTTTCTTTCTTTCTTTCTTTCTTGCTTTCTTGCTTTCTTGCTTTCTTTCTTGCTCTTTTTCTTTCTCTCTTTTACCTTCCCTTCCTCTATTTCTTCTTTTCTTTCTCCTTCCCCCCTTCTTCCCTCCCTCCCCCCCTCCCCCCTTCACTCATTCCTCTCTTACTCTCCCCTTTCATAAGTTTCCTTCCTTCCTTCCTCTGTTCCTGTCCCTTCCCCCTTTCTTTCTTTCTTTCTTTCTTTCTTTCTTTCTTTCTTTCTTGCTGTCTTGCTTTCTTGCTTTCTTTCTTGCTCTTTTTCTTTCTCTCTTTTACCTTCCCTTCCTCTATTTCTTCTTTTCTTTCTCCTTCCCACCTTCTTCCCTCCCTCCCTCCCTTCACTCATTCCTCTCTTACTCTTCCCTTTCATAAGTTTCCTTCCTTCCTTCCTCTGTTCCTGTCCCTTCCCTCTTTCCTTCCTTCCCACCCTCCGTCCATTCATTCACCCATTCCTCTCTTGATCGCTTAAAGCCGGTCCCTGCTGCAAAAAGGGTTGGGGACCTCTGTCCTACAGGATTGGGTGGCAGAGAAGTTGAACATATGTAAATTTAAAAGTTTAAGAAAGTTTACAAGTTAAGTGAAAGAAACTTCATTATTCATTTATATGTACATGTACATTTCTTCATTAAAAACATGTATTTTTGCATAATTTAGACTAACTTTGTGAGTTTTTTGAGGGCTGGAACCAATTAAAATTATTTACATTAATTCCTATGGAGAAAAGTCGTTCGAGATAAGAGCTGCTCGACTTAAGAGCCCAGGTCCGGAACGAATTAAACTCTTATCTCGAGGTACCACTGTATGGTTATTTTTACTTAATGACATTTCCTAAGGATCCAGTAAATTTTTGGAGAAAACACTTTAAAACTTGAAGGGAAGGGAGGCTTGATAATGTTCAAGAAAGAGATTTGGATTTTCAAGTCATTTAGTGAAAGTCACTTTCAACACATTTAATGAAAGACAAACAGTTATTTTCGATTTGGGATTCTTTGGAATATATTGTATATAGCACTTTTGATTTGATGGATATTATTAGGATTTAAATATATCAAAACTAACTAATCTCTGGGAACAATCACATAGGAAGTCATAGAATGGAATGTCTAATAAACTTTTCCCCCTTTCCCCCATCCTAACTTTAAAAATCAGGAAAAAAGCTGGTGATTTGGAAAAATTGGAAGGAAGCAGCTATTGATTTTGGATTAGCTGATTGATGATCATAACTATGATTATTTTTTTAACACACTGTGTTATGAAATAAATATAAGAGGCAACCTAATGGCTATGTTTGCAACTACAACATTTTATGGACAAGCAAGATTCTTAGCTTCTGAGACAATCAAGAGAGATGGTTGTAAGTTGTGGGCTACCTGTATTATATTTGATTTATTATTTAGATAAATCAAATTTTGGTTTGGTCATCAAACCATGATAACACAATAGCTTAATGAGATATGTGAATCCATCTTATATTAGTATATGTGCATGTGTGATAGAAAGGGGGGAACTAACATCAAGCAAGAAAACTTAATTCCCAATCTTCCACAATTTTACAAGTTTTCATAGTATGATCCATTGTTGTACACCCCCTCCTTATTTATTGATGATTAAAGATTCCAGGTGAGTTTTCTGTAACTTTGGAGCTTTTGCAAGGGTCATGTTGAATTCTTCTGTACAAATTATTGTTATGGCTAATACTCGGCTCATGAATTAACATATTAATTTTTGTGGAAATTGGAAACAGTGTGGCCACGGTTACAAAAACATGTAAGCCCAGGAAATTAAAACATTAGAAAGAAATTGAAAAACTCTGTGCTTTTTCATTTTCTGTGTTCTAATAGAGAAGAAAAAAACAAGGTTTCAAAATTTATGAGCAGCTATCTCAATAGAATACTGGTCATTGCTGTAGCATTTTTTCTAACATAGCCTGGCTCAAAGGATTACAATAAAGTAATATAAATCCATTAGATCCTTTACACTATTTCTTTAGGTGCTTTAAATGACCTTAACAGTGGCATTGTTTAATGGAAAAACTTAATTTGTCATCACTGGATTTTACTTTTTCTTATTTCCTGTCATATTTCATAACAATTCCTAGGTATATTATTTTTAGTATGGATTGATTTATACTTAGCTTTCAAACTAGGTAGAATAATTTATCCATAAAGCACCAATTAAATATAATCTTTCAAAGATGAGATATTGTATAGTTCCTTATTTTTTTTTTTCTCCTTGAATCCTGGTGATAATATGTCTCCTTACCAGTGAAAGATGAAAACATGCAGGTTTTTTTCTAAAATGACTAATAATTTTGCTTCCTGTGTTGTTATATAAATATCACAATGTGCTTAAGTTTTATTATTATTTGTAAGAGATTAGCCAATATGTAACAATTGGAGCCTCTTTAAAGGTTTTAAGCGAGGGGCCATCCTGTTGCAATGTTCTGTAACTTTTTGATGATGGTTTAATTGTCATCTGGATTGGCAGCTTGTACTTTTAATTTGAAAACAGATGTTCCAGCTTAAGTGGCATAGTCTGTATGATATTTTATTCACTTGTGTGTTTCAGCTGTGACCTTGTGTCAAAGAACCTTCCAAGATTTTGTTCATCTCTGTGTTGGAGTTCAGTAAAAAGAACAGGTTTTTATTCCCAGCCAAGAGGAAGTATGGTTATTATTAAAACACACTACTGATGTTTAACCTTTAGCATTTTTGCTTCCTCCAACAGAGTGCAGGAACAGACTTACTACTCTGTTCTCCCTTGTAGTTTTTTATCTTTGATTCTAACAATATTACTTCCCCCATCATTCTAGCCGCAGCTTGTTTTTAGTGTCTTTGTTATTCCGTGACCTCCTCTGTGAAAAATGAAAACTAATGGTTGTGATTCACAAGACTCAAAGGGAAGTTCCTTGCAGTTTATTTTCATCTGAGGATTATAGAAAAATTACCTTGTATTTCCTCCTCCGCCTGCACCAGGTCTTATGTTTGACCACTCCTCCACAGCCAAAAGAGCCTGTCTGAGAATGAAATTGTCATTTTTTGATTGTACTGAAAAAGTCCTCTAATGAGAGAGTTGCTTCCTGCCATATTGAATTTCTGGTTTCTTGGTCTTTTTCTATAGCTGAGTGAGAGATTCCTAATTGATTAAATATAGACTGAAGAGCATATGTTAAACATTTGTTTTATTGTCGCTTTTAGCCACCCCGAGTCTCCGGAGAGGGGCGGCATACAAATCCAATAAATAAATAAATACTGTAAATAAAATTAAATAAATAAATAAATAATTTCAGGATAAATATATAGTGAATGTTTTATTCATTTTGTTTAGATACTCCAATATAGTTTTGTTTTATGGCATACTGTTTATCAGCAAAACAGCATTTGTGTCTTAACCTGCTTAAAGTTGTTCACAATCCTAGCTACAATGAATGCTAATGTCAACCTTCGCTATGCTGCTGCATTCTTTTGCTTGGTTGTCATAGAGACGGGGAGGGGTAGAGATCATTGGGGGGGGTTGGGAATCGTGCAGGAGGAGAGTTAAGTTTCAATTTCCCAGGTGCCAGGAGGAGACCGTTAGATGGAAAATTCCTGAAGAGTACGGGAGGAGCAACATGTGCCAACTGATGCATCTGGACAATGGAGATTGGGTGAATGCCCAACAGGGGGTGGAAAGAAGGTTTTGATATGTGTGTAACGCGCCATTTCTCCGTACTGAAGGAGCGGGTCCAGCAGTCACATGGGGTTGCTCATGTCCAATCCGGTGGAACTGAGCCTAGTATTAAAAAAGCTTGCCGGATCCGCCCCTTCCCCAGAATTCGCTCAGTTCGCATATCCTGCGGTTGTATGTGATAGCTCGTTCAACATTCTAACACCTTCCCTTCGATCTTTCCTTCAAAAAAGTAGTAAGATTTATTGTCTTTATTTTATTACTTGCACTATTTGCGCCAGCCGTTTTAAAAAGGAAAAAAAGTAAAAGGCGGCTAGGTTTTTTTACTTGGGAGAAGTTGCGGTTTCGTTTTCCCCCGGCGGTTTTGCCGGTTACGATTCCTGCGGCCGCTTGTGGATTCTTCTAATCCCTTGGCCTGGAGGTCCTGGTGCAAGTATTTACATTGGATTATTGCTTATTTATTGTATAAAAATATATTTAAGGGCTTATAAATACCTCCTGCGGAGTGGGACGCCTCTAGTCTCCTGGACTTAGTCGATCGCTTTTCCCTTAACAAATTCTACGAAGCGATTTTTTGGCGCGAAGGCCTTCGCGCCCTTTCTTAAAATATCTAGGCCTCTCGTGTTGGCCTTCTGCCAGCCGCGTAGGCCTCAGTCCACCGCGTGGATCCGGGAGCGGGCCTTGGGGGTCCCAGGCTAAATTCTCCACCGGCCTAGCCTCCAACCAGAGTGCCTTGGTTTTACTTAATTGCAAAGTTTAGGGAGGCTGGCCCCGCTGGATTTGGGGGCACGAACTCTGGGTTTGCCCAGATTGTCCTCACGTTTCAGCAGCTTCGAGGCCTCGAAGCAGGATCCATTCCTCTTGGGAAGTCCTTGAAATCTTCTCCTTATAATTTAGTTATTGGCTCAGCCTTGTCTTCTGTTAATTGTCAGACTATGGCTACCTTTCCCAAGAGAGGCACAACTAAAGGTCCCAGAGAGGCCAGGCCTACAGGCGATGAGATTACTAGTATCCCCCAGGCCTCTTCCTCCTCTTCTCCAGGGGCCCGCCCCTCGACCAAGGTCACCAGGGCCG
The DNA here is from genome assembly GCF_031021105.1 of Erythrolamprus reginae. Taxonomy (NCBI): domain Eukaryota; kingdom Metazoa; phylum Chordata; class Lepidosauria; order Squamata; family Dipsadidae; genus Erythrolamprus; species Erythrolamprus reginae. The sequence goes on from NC_091954.1 coordinate 47,641,221, forward strand.
AGAAGAGAAGGGACCTAGCCCTACAAAAGATTCATGATAAATCAGCAAAACGTTTGAAAGTGCAGGCCCAAGTAATCAGTAGTCAAGACCCACCAGAGGCCTCTAGTCTGCCTCCTTCTGGGGTCCCTGTGTTATCTCTGGATGAGCCTAACCTAGACAGACCCCAACCTAACCTATGGGGCATAGGTCCAGAGGAACCAGATATTATGGAAGATTCCCCCCAGCCAGGATCCTCCCAGGCCTTTAGGAATTCTTCTGCCATTTCTGCTGATATTTCCAGTTTACCTCCTGAGTTCCAATCTATTTTTGCTGTGTTGTCCAAAGCCATTGATGCCAAACTCTCCTCCATCAATGAGCTTCCTTTACCTCTTCCTCCTTCTCGTTCCTCCCGTCCCTTGGGTTCTTCCCCAGCGGTCAGAGCTCCTATTCAGGATGACTCAGAGTCCTCCCAAGATGAATATGAGGATGTAGAGGAGGATGAAGACCCTTTCCAGGGCTTATCAGAGGATGAGGAATCCCAAATAAAGGTCCCTCCTCCTATTACTATTTTCCCTTCTCAACTATTCAAATCTCTCCTCCTCAAAGCTAGAATTTCTACGGGATTAGCGGCCCAGGAGAAACAAGCCTCCACTTCCACTGATCCCCCGGAGGAGAATTTACCTTACTTCACAGAGGAACAGGAGGATAACGAGGTAATCCCTATGCCTAAATTATTTAAAGATGCCTTACTTAAACAGTGGGATTTTCCAGCCTCTGGCCTTAATCCCTCTACCAAGGACAGAAAGTTGTATAAACTCTCCTCTTCCTATGAAGAGCTTCTATCTTTTCCCAAACCAGATGAACCTGTCAAAATTCTTCACTCGGCAGCGGCTGTGCCAGGCGAGGCGGAGGAAGTCCTCCGTCCAGAGGACAAGCGCATCGAGCAAATGCTCAAAAGAGGATTCTCCGCTGATTCCTGGGCCATTAAAAGTTCTGCAGCAGCCTCCTTCTTCTCCAGAGCCATGCTGCTGTGGCTTCGCCAACTTCAACAGCACATTCCTCCAGATGACTTGAGAGGTCAACAAGACTTCAACAAGGTCTTTGCAGCTGCCCAGTACGTGGCTGATGCCACCTTACAATCTACTAGATTTTCTGCTAAGTCTATTGCAGCCTCTACAACGGCAAGAAGACTCCTATGGATTCGCCCTTGGCAAGCGGGAGTTCGCCAAAAGTGGCAGTTATCCCAGGGCCCCTTAAAGCGCGACCTTCTCTTCGGTGATCTTCTGGACCCTCTCCTCACGGAGACCACAGACAAGAAGAAGGTTTTGGGTCCAACCACAAAAAAGGTTACTAAAACGCAGTCCTTTCGTCGCCCAGGGCGCCAGCAAGATCAAGCGGCTTCCTATCAGAGATCTCCAGGTCAGTATTCCCCCCGCTTTCGTTCCCAAGGTAGGAACTCCAGGGGTAGGGGTTTTCGTTTCCAAAGGGGAGCTGCCTCTAACAGGGCTTCAAAAAAACCTAGATGGTAACCTTTCCTCCATTCCCATAGGGGGTCGCCTAGCTCATTTCGCTGCAAATTGGCGTCTCACCTCCATGGACCCTTGGGTCATTGACACTGTTCAAACAGGCCTTCTTTTAGAATTTATTTCTCCTCCCCCTAAACGTTTTATTTCCTGCCCTTCGCCCAGGTCATCCTCAGATTGTAACCGTATGGAGGAGGCCATTTCTCATCTATTGTCCATTAGAGCCATTCAGCCGGTCCCTTCCGGTCAGAAGGGCCTAGGTTTTTACTCCATCCTATTTATGGTTCCAAAGTCCTCCGGAGGTTGGAGAGCCATTTTGGATTTAAAGAAACTAAACCTATTCATCAAATATAGGAAGTTTAAAATGCACTCCTTGTCTTCTATTTTGGCCGCCATTCACTCGGGAGATTTCATGGTCTCCTTAGACCTCACTGAGGCCTACCTTCACATTCCTATAGCCAAATGCCACAGAAAATTTTTACGTTTTTCCTTTCAAGGCAGGCATTTCCAGTATAGGGCGATGCCATTTGGCCTTTCCTCGGCCCCTCGGGTCTTCACAAAGCTCTTGGGGTCCCTGGCGGCCTATATCCGGGCGTCTCCCATCCACATTTTATGTTATCTTGATGATATTTTAATTCATGGGAACTCCCTAGAGAGAGTGAAATCAGACCTTTCTGTCACCATGTCAGTCCTTCAGGACCATGGGTTTTCCATTAACTTTGAAAAAAGTCACCTCCAACCTTCCACTTCCATTCCTCACCTGGGAGCCATTATTGATTCAAAATCTTCCCAGGTTTTTCTCTCTCCCGAGAGAAAACTCAGTATTGTGGAGTTAATTTCTAACATTTTATCTAATCCTTCAGTATCCATAGTTACTCTATCTTCCCTTTTGGGGAAGATGGTGTCATGCATAGGCATCATTCCCTGGGCTCGCCTTCATGCTAGGGAACTCCAGTGGCTTCTGTTGCCTTTTCAGAGATCGGGGCACAGCAACTCAAATCGACGCATCGTCATTCCACTGAGTGTTCGCAGATCCTTCAAGTGGTGGAAGTCTCCGGCCATGGACAGAGGATCCCCGTTCAGGTGCCCGGATCAATTTGTCATCACCACAGATGCCAGTCTATCGGGATGGGGCGCCCACGCCCAGGGGATGATAGCCCAGGGCACGTGGTCCCCGGAGGAAGCTTCCAGGCCAATAAATTGGCTAGAGTTAAGAGCCGTCTCCCTGGCTCTGAAGCATTTCTCTCCTCGCATCCCCAACCGGCACGTTCTCATTCTCACCGACAACATTGCCACAAAAAGCCATATCTGCAGGCAAGGGGGCACGAGATCCAAGGCTCTCATGAGGGAGGCCCTCAAGCTGGGCCTTTGGGCGGAAAAACATCTCCAGTCGCTCCTAGCCGATCACATCTCGGGGAGTCTCAACATCCAGGCGGATTGGCTATCCCGAGCAACGATAGACCCAGGAGAGTGGAACCTCCATCAAGACCTGTTCCATCAAATCACCCTCAGATTCGGCCTACCAGTCCTGGATCTCTTCGCGACCAATGCGAACGCCCAACTCCCTCGCTTCTATTCCAGATTTCCATCCCCGGGAGCGGAAGCGATCAATGCCCTCCGGAGTCCATGGCCTCCAGGCCTACTCTATGCATTTCCTCCAATTCCAATCCTCCCGGACGTGATTCACAAGGTCCTCACCGAGAGGGCCCGAGTAATCTTAATCGCCCCTCATTGGCCCCGCCGGCCCTGGTTCGCAGATCTCCAACAGCTGTCCGTCCAGGACCCTTGGCGACTCCCCGTTTCGGGGGATATGCTGCGGCAGGGGGCCTCTTTCCATCCAGACCCGGAGTGGTTCCACCTCACCGCCTGGCTGTTATCAGGAGAGATTTAGAACTGCGTGGGCATGACCCCGATTCAGTGGAGGTCATTCTAAAGGCCAGAAGGGGCTCGACCAATCGAATCTACGACCACACGTGGTCCAAGTTTCACCAGTGGTGTCTTCAGGAAGGTCTCTCCCCTCTGTGCATCCCCATACACAGAATTATTTCCTTCCTTATGCAAGGTTTCCATAAAGGACTCTCCACCAGCACCCTCCGGCGTCATCTGGCAGCCATTTCATCTGTCCTAGGGGGCCCCCGCAGACAGCCTCTCCGATCCTTCCCTGAAGTTCAGGAATTCCTCAAGGGCATAGCCAACCTCAGACCTTCCAAGGTCCACAGGTATCCATCCTGGGACTTGCCACGGGTTCTCCACTCCCTCACGCAGGCACCATACGAACCCCTAAAATCGGCGTCCCTCAGGTACCTATCCTTTAAGGTAGCCTTCCTGGTGGCCATTACCTCTGCCCGACGCATTTCGGAGCTGGCTGCCCTCTCAATCAGGCAGGACCTTTGTCAATTCCATCAGGACAAGGTAGTCTTGCGACTGGACCCCACCTTCTTACCCAAGGTCAGTTCCATGTTCCACAGATCTCAGGATATTGTCCTACCTTCCTTCTGCCTCCAACGAGACCATCCCTTGGCAATTAGATGGCACACCCTGGATCTCACCAGAGCGCTGAGAATATATATCCAACGCACAGGACCCTTTCGGAGGTCAGAAGCACTTTTTGTAGCCTATCATCCCAGAGTCATGGGGGCCAAAGTGTCTTCAACAGTAATAGGCCGTTGGATCAGAGGGACTATATCTAAGGCCTATGAGTCGGCCTCCCTCTCAGTTCCAAGGAACATCACTGCGCATTCCACCAGGAGCGCAGCCACCTCGGCCGCTTGGGCGACTCAAGCCCCGTTGGAGGAGGTCTGCAAAGCAGCCACTTGGGCCTCGCCAAATTCCTTCATCAGGCACTACAAAATTGATTCTTACGCTTCAGCGGACGCTGCCTTCGGCAGAAGGGTACTCCAATCCGTTATCTCACGCGATAGCAAGCTAATCCCACCCTAGGGACCATCTATTGGGTATGTCCCATGTGACTGCTGGACCCGCTCCTTCAGTACGGAGAATAGGCGTTGATTGCTTACCTGAACGCCTCTTCTCGTACGGTGAGCGGGTACAGCAGTCACTTCCCGCCCTTGTATGTGTCTTCTTTACCTTTCTATCTCTTTCTTCCTCTAACAATGAGAGTTGAACACTACAGAGCTTCACAACTGAGCCTAGTCTATGGATTCGCGAATTCTGGGGAAGGGGCGGATCCGGCAAGCTTTTTTAATACTAGGCTCAGTTCCACCGGATTGGACATGAGCAACCCCATGTGACTGCTGTACCCGCTCACCGTACGAGAAGAGGCGTTCAGGTAAGCAATCAACGCCTATTTTCATCAGATTTCGCTTTTCTTTTGATGCTTCAAGTTCTGATTTTGATAAATTCACTTTTGAACCTTTATAAAAGGACTCTGAGTTTTATTTGTCTGAATTCTGACTGGCAGCTTGACATTAAGCAAAGTCTGAGGAAAAATGGCGCGTTACGCACATATCAAAACCCATATATCAAGGGCAATAGCACATATCAAGCTATTTTCTAACAACGCCACAAAAGAGCTGCCGCATAGGTTCTGTTTTTTCAAATTATTCTTCACAACATTTTAAGTAATTTTTTTGTTTGTTATCGTGAACTAATTTGTGTGGTTTGGTTGGGATCTTATCTCCTTGGGTTCCTCCTAAGCTCCCAGCTTCTTTGAAACAATTTTTGCGGTTGTTCTTTGAAACAACTTTTGTGAAACCATTTTATGCTTCCAATCTTATTCTAGAACATTGTACAGCAATATATTCCTTCAATAGCTAAAATACTAGGTAATTCAGAATAACTTTTATATTTATTTCTTAATATCTACCCAACATGATACAATTCCTTGAAATGTTACACATTTTTATTACTATATTATGGAACTTGGTTAGACGTGACTGCTTTGTTTTAGTTTTATTTCTGTTTCTTTGTGGTCTTTCTTTGTTTTATTATTTATTTAAGTGCTATTTTGTATCATTGGCTGTAATAAAACACAATATTTCTGTTGCTTAAGCATATTCACTGGAAAGAACCTAGACTTTCCATGAAAGTTTCTGCCAATACTTATGCTATGGAGATGGAGGAAGATGAAAGCAAATTTAAATAAATTATAGGTTTGAACATGATATCAGATGCACATCTCATGAATATTATAAGCTATAAAAGAAGAGTTGGAAATCAGACAAGATTTTGTAAATTATCCCAACAAATTTTAGAAAAAACAAAAAATGCTAAATCAAGCAGAACCATATCTATCACTACTTATAACTGCTTAATCTTAAATCCCAAAATACCCTAAAAGTTTGACATCTCTCAGGAAAAAATAGTAGACTAGGTCCACAGAAATTGAGACAAAAGCAGCTCACTGTGTTTTGGTTTGATGTTGCCAAAGAGTTCCCTGAATTCATAAATAGCTATCAGAGTCAAAATGACAAATTTATCAAGAAAACATCCCATATATATATGTTGGATCACCCTGGTATATTGAAGGAACGTCACAGCTCCTTTTTGCCTCTAGGCCCAACCCAGGGCCATTTCAAATTCAGCTTAAACATGTGACACATACAGATAGAATTGTCGGCTATCAATAAAATTAACTGCCTTGGAAATGGCCCTGGGTTGGGCCGGGAGGCAAAAAAGGAGCTGTGATGTTCCTTCAATATACCAGGGTGATTCGACACAAAATGTAACCCTTCCCTGGTACAGAGCTGAAGGGATTGGATACTGTAGCCTAGAGGATAATTCTCTGCCTTACAAGACAAAGGTTGCAGGTTCAAGTCCCAGTGGGTATGGCTAGCTGATGAGGCCAAAATAAGGCCGAAATAGATCTATCCTAGTCTCCCTTAATTTTCAAATTCAGCTTAAACATGTGACATATATATATATATATATATATATATATATATATATATATATATATATATATATATTCATAATGCGAAGTCATAAAATCATACAGTACATATCATAAACCCCTTATTTATCCTATGTACCATTAATTTTACCCATGTAATTCTATATCATTCTAAAATTCTAATCCAATTTTACGAATTAATACATCTTAATATTAAATAACACCTAAATATATCTTTTACCTAAATATATCTTTTACCATCATTCCATAGTCAATCCATATTTAATAATCATCCCTCCTCAAATTTCTACCACTCTCTCATTTCTGGGTACCACTCCCCCTCTCTCCCCCTTTTCTCTCTCATTTGTTTCTCATTTCTCCCTCTTCCTCCCTTTTTCCCTCATTCCTTCCCCCTCTCATTTCCCCTCTCTTTTTCCATCCCTGTCTCCTTCCCTCCTTGTGTGTCTGTGTGTGTATACTCTTGAACCATTTCCAAAAACAGGTGAGGGCTGGGTTTTTCTTTCTTTCTTATTATTTGGGTGCTTTTACCATATGCTTTAAGTCAAGAGTCACTTCTCTCTTTTGTTTCTTTCTCTTTCCTCTCATTCTCTGCCTCAATCATTTTCTCATTTCTCTTTTTTCTCCCCTTTTTGCTCTAATTTCTCTCTCACTCTCTCCCTTTTATTTCTGTTTTTCTCTTCCCTCTCCTTTTTCTTCTCTCCCCTTCTCTCTCTCTCATTTTTTTGTTCTTCCCCTCCCTCGTTCTTTCCATCATTTTTTCAGTCCCCCCCCCTCTTTTCCCCTCTTGTCTCTCTGCTTCCGTCTCTGTTTCTTTGGGGACCAGTCATCAGCCTACCCCACTTCTTCTGAGCTTATCCTCCGGTTTCACTTCCTGGTTTTACAGCCAGCTGAGCCAGCCGAGGACAATCGACTCCTCTCCTGCTTTCCTCTTTCACACTCCTTCTTCTCTTGCCAGGGAGGACTCGCCCGACAAGCCACCACCCTCCGACCCCAGACTCCCATTCAGTCCCCATTCTGAAAACGGGAGCTGGCAACTCAGAGAAGAGGAGGAGACGTGTGTGTGTTGTGCCCTGCTCGGCTTTCAGCAGGTCTTCCATTACCTTGGCCTCGGAAGTGCCTCAGTGAGAGCGGGCGTGGAGACTCACCACCTCCTCCGGGCGCAATCCCCGCCTCATCCCTCAGCGCTGCCTCAGGGCAAACTTCTGCGCCCCACCATGCGCCTCTTCCGCCTGCGAAGGAAAAACCTTCGCAGGCAGAAGACTTCCTCATACTTTTCTTGCCGCTCCCCCACCGACTCTGACGCCCGGCTCCCCTGCGCAGCCTTGGAGAAGACTGCGCAGGGGGGTGCGGAGGGGCTGGTCACAAACAGCGGGCGGGCCACAGGTCTGGTCTAAACAGTCCTACTACATGTAGCAATAGCACATAGAGTTATATACAGCTTTACAGTGCTCTAAGCAGTTTAAAGTGTCAGCATATTCTCCGTACTGAAGGAGCGGGTCCAGCAGTCACATGGGTTGCTCATGTCCAATCCGGTGGAACTGAGCCTAGTGTTAAAAAAGCTTGCTGGATCCGCCCCTTCCCCAGAATTCGCTCAGTTCTCGCATCCTGCGGTATTATTGTGATTAGCTCGTTCAACTTTAACACCTTCCCTTCGATCTTTCTTTCAAACTAGTAAGAAATCATTATATTTATCCTTGTTACTTGCCTAATTAGCGCCAGCCGTTTGCGGCTCGGTTTTTATATCGGGAGAAGTAGCGGTTTCGTTTTCCCGCGGCTTTTTTCGCCGCTAACGATTCCTGCTGCCGGTTGTGGATTTCTTATCAATCCTTCGGCCCGGAGGTCTTTGGGCAAGTATTTATATATTTATATCTCTGTTGTTAAAGGGCTCTACCTCCTGCGGTGCGAGACGTTTTTCCTAGTCTCCTGGACTTAGCCGATCGCTTCCTTTTTAAAGTATCAGTTACGGAGCGATTTTTTCGGCGCGAAGGCCTTCGCGCCCTTTTTAATTTAGGCCTCTCGTGTTGGCCTTCTGCCAGCCGCGTGTGCCTTAGTCCACCGCTCGGATCCTGGAGTGGGCTTTGAGACGCTCAGGCTTAATTCTCCACCGGCTAAGCCTCCAACCAGGGTGCCTTGGTTACTTTAGTTAAAGTTTAGGGAGGCTGGCCACGCTGTATTTGAGGACACGAACTCTGGGTTTGCCCAGATTGCCCTCAAGTCTCAGCAGCTCCGAGGCCTAGGAGCAGGATCCCATCCCTCTTGGGAAAGCCTTGGAATTCTTCTCCCTACTAATTCAGTTTCTTTGGCTCAGCCTTGTCTTCTGTTAATTGTCAGACTATGGCTTCTTTTCCCAAGAGAGGCACCACACAAGGTCCCAGAGAGGCCAGGCCTACAGGTGATGAGATTACCAGTATCCCCCAGGCCTCGACCTCCTCTTCTTCAGGGGCCCGCCCCATGACCAAAGTCACCAGGGCTGAGAAGAGAAGGGACCAAGCCCTACAAAAAATCCATGATAAATCAGCAAAACGTTTGAAAGTGCAAGCCCAAGTGCTCAGCAGTCATGACCTCCCCAGAGGCTCCTAACCCGCCTTCTTCTGGGGTCACTGTGTTATCTCTGGATGAGCCAAACCTAGACAGACCCCAACCTAACCTATGGGGATTAGGTCCAGAGGAACCAGATATTATTGAAGATTCCCCCCAGCCAGGACCCTCTCAGGCTTTCAGGGATTCTTCTGCCATTCCTGCTGATATTTCTAGCTTACCTCCAGAATTCCAATCTATTTTTTCTGTGTTATCCAAGGCCATTGATGCCAAACTCTCTGCCATCAATGCGCCCTCCTTACCTCATCCACCTCCTCGTCCCTCCCGCCCCTTGGGTTCTTCCCCAACGGTTAGAGCTCCACTTCAGGACGAATCAGATTCCTCTCAGGATGAATATGAGGATATGGAAGAGGATGAGGATCCATTTCAAGGCCTCTCGGACGATGAGGAATCCCAAATAAAGGTTCCTTCTCCAGTTACTATTTTCCCCGCTCAATTGTTCAAATCTCTCCTTCTCAAAGCTAGAGTTTCCACAGGACTAGCGGCCCAAGAGAAGCAGGCCACCACATCCACTGACCCTCCGGAGGAGAATTTACCCTACTTCACAGAGGAACAGGAGGATAACGAGGTAATTCCTATGCCAAAATTGTTTAAAGATGCCTTACTTAAACAGTGGGAATTTCCAGCTTCTGGGCTTAATCCCACTACCAAGGACAAAAAGTTGTACAAACTCTCTTCTTCCTATGAGGATCTCCTATCCTTCCCCAAACCGGATGAACCTGTCAAAACCCTTCACTCGGCGGCTGCCGTGCCAGGCGAAGCAGAGGAGGTTCTCCGTCCAGAGGACAAGCGGATTGAACAGATGCTCAAGAGAGGGTTCACCGCAGACTCCTGGGCTATTAAGAGTTCCGCAGCTGCTTCCTTTTTTTCCAGAGCCATGCTTCTGTGGCTTCGCCAACTGCAACAGCATATTCCTCCCGATGATTTAAGAGGTCAACAGGACTTCAACAAGGTCTTTGCAGCCGCTCAGTACGTGGCTGATGCCACGTTACAGTCCACCAGATTCGCAGCCAAGTCTATTGCGGCCTCCACAACGGCCAGAAGACTCCTATGGCTTCGTCCCTGGCAAGCAGGAGTTCGTCAGAAGTGGCAGTTAGCTCTGGGGCCATTGAAGCGCGATCTGCTTTTCGGAGATCTTCTGGACCCACTCCTCACAGAAACCACGGACAAGAAGAAAGTATTGGGTCCAACCACCAAAAAGACCACCAAAACGCAGTCCTTTCGCCGCCCAGGGCGCCAACAAGATCAAGCGTCTACCTATCAGAGGAACCCAGGTCAGTATTCCCCCCGTTTTCGTTCCCAGGGCAGGAACTCCAGGGGCAGAGGATTTCGCTACCAAAGAGGAGCGTCCTCTAACAGGGCTTCTAAAAAACCTAGATGGTAGTTCTTCCTCGATCCCCATAGGTGGCCGCCTGGCTTATTTCTCCTCTAGCTGGCGTCTCACTTCCAAGGATCCCTGGGTTATTGATACTGTTCAAAAAGGTCTCCTTTTAGAGTTTATTTCCCCTCCCCCTAAACGTTTTATTTCCTGCCCTTCTCCCAGGTCTTCCTCAGATCGTATCCGTATGGAGGAGGCCATTTCCCATTTATTGTCCATCAGAGCCATTCAACCGGTTCCCCCCGGTCAGAAAGGCCGAGGTTTTTACTCCATCCTCTTTATGGTTCCTAAGTCCTCCGGAGGTTGGAGAGCTATTTTGGATTTAAAGAAGCTGAACCTATTCATCAAATATAGGAAGTTTAAGATGCACTCCTTACCATCCATTTTAGCCGCCATCCACCCGGGGGATTTCATGGTCTCTTTAGACCTCACTGAGGCCTACCTCCATATTCCTATTGCCAAATGCCACAGAAAATTCTTACGTTTCTCCTTCCAGGGCAGGCATTTCCAGTATAGGGCTATGCCATTTGGGCTCTCCTCGGCCCCTAGGGTCTTTACAAAGCTCTTGGGGTCGCTGGCGGCCTATATCTGGGCCTCGCCCATCCACATTTTATGTTATCTAGATGACATTTTGGTTCATGGGAACTCCCTGGAGGAAGTTAAAGTAGATCTTTCTGTCACCATGTCAGTTCTACAGAACCATGGTTTTTCCATCAATTTTGACAAAAGTCACCTCCAGCCTTCCACTTCCATTTTGCACCTGGGATCCATTATTAATTCAGAATCCTCCCAGGTCTTCCTTTCTCCTGAGAGAAAAAATAATATAGGGGAGTTGATTTCACGCATTTTACTTCAACCATCAGTTTCCATAGTAACCTTGTCTTCTCTTTTGGGGAAGATGGTGTCATGCATAGGCATCATTCCCTGGGCTCGCCTTCACGCTAGGGAACTACAGTGGCTTCTATTACCCTTTCAGAGATCGGGGCACAGCAACTCAAGTCGTCGCATTGTCATCCCATCGATTGTTCGCAGATCTCTCAAGTGGTGGATGTCTCCGGCCATGGACAAAGGATCCCCTTTCAGGTCCCCGGACCAATTCGTCATCACCACAGATGCCAGTCTATCAGGTTGGGGCGCCCATGCCCAGGGGATGATAGCCCAGGGCACGTGGTCTCCGGAGGAAGCCTCCAGGCCAATCAATTGGCTAGAGTTAAGAGCCGTATCCCTGGCTCTAAAACAGTTCATGCCTCGCATCCCCAACCGGCACGTTCTCATTCTCACCGACAACATAGACACAAAAAGCCACATCTGCAGACAGGGGGGCACGAGATCCAAGGCTCTCATGAGGGAGGCCCTCAAGTTAGGCCTTTGGGCAGAAAAACACCTTCAGTCGCTCCTAGCCGATCACATCTCGGGGAGCCTCAACGTCCAGGCGGATTGGCTCTCTCGAGCAACGATAGACCCAGGAGAGTGGAACCTCCATCAAGACCTGTTTCATCAAATCAGCCTCAGATTCGGCCTACCAGTACTGGATCTCTTTGCGACCGAAGCGAACGCCCAACTCCCTCGATTCTTTTCCAGATTTCCATCCCCGGGAGCAGAAGCAACCAATGCCCTCAGGAGCCCCTGGCCCCCAGGACTCCTGTATGCATTCCCTCCAATCCCAATTCTCCCGGACGTGATTCACAAGGTCCTCAGCGAGAGGGCTCGAGTAATCCTAATCGCCCCTCATTGGCCCCGCCGGCCCTGGTTCGCGGATCTGCAACAGCTGTCCGTCCAGGACCCCTGGCGACTCCCCGTTTCGGGGGATATGCTACGGCAGGGGGCCTCATTCCATCCAGACCCGGAGTGGTTCCACCTCACCGCCTGGCTGTTATCAGGAGAGACTTAGAACTGCGTGGACATGACCCCGACACAGTGGAGGTCATTTTAAAGGCCAGAAGAGGTTCGACCAATCGAATCTACGACCATACATGGTCCAAGTTTCACCAGTGGTGTCTACAGGAAGGTTTTTCTCCCCTGTGCATCCCCATACACAGGATTATCTTCTTCCTTATGCAAGGTTTCCACCAAGGCCTTTCCACCAGTACTCTCCATCGTCATCTGGCGGCCATTTCCTCTGTCCTAGCAGGGCCCCGCAGACAGCCTCTCCGTTCCTTCCCAGAAGTTCAGGAATTCCTCAAAGGTATAGCCAACCTCAGACCTTCTAAGGTCCACAGATATCCTTCCTGGGATTTGCCACGGGTTCTCCATTCCCTCACACAGGCACCCTACGAACCCCTAAAATCTGCGTCCCTAAGGTACCTATCTTTTAAGGTAGCATTCCTGGTGGCAATTACCTCTGCCCGACGCATTTCGGAGTTGGCAGCCCTTTCAATCAGGCAGGACCTCTGCCAATTTCATCAGGACAAGGTAGTCTTACGACTGGACCCCACCTTCTTACCCAAGGTCAGTTCCATGTTCCACAGAACCCAAGATATTGTCTTACCTTCCTTCTGTCTCCAACGTGACCATCCTTTGGCAATTAGATGGCACACCCTGGACCTCATTAGAGCGCTCAGGATCTATATCCAACGCACAGGACCTTTTCGGAGGTCGGAAGCACTTTTCGTAGCCTATCACCCCAGAGTCATGGGTGCCAAAGTGTCTTCAACAGTGATAGGCCGTTGGATCAGAGGGACTATCTCTAAGGCCTACGAGTCGGCCTCCCTCTCAGTTCCAAAGAACATCACAGCGCATTCCACCAGGAGCGCAGCCACTTCGGCCGCTTGGGCGACTCAAGCTCCGTTGGAGGAGGTCTGCAAAGCAGCCACATGGGCTTCGCCAAATTCCTTCATTAGGCACTACAAGATTGATTCTTACGCTTCAGCGGACGCTGCCTTCGGCAGAAGGGTACTCCAATCCGTTATCTCACACGATAGCAAGCTAATCCCACCCTAGGGACCATCTATTGGGTATGTCCCATGTGACTGCTGGACCCGCTCCTTCAGTACGGAGAATAGGCGTTGATTGCTTACCTGAACGCCTCTTCTCGTACGGTGAGCGGGTACAGCAGTCACTTCCCGCCCTTGTATGTGTCTTCTCTATCTTCTTTAACTTTTCTTTCCTCTAACTATGAGAGTTGAACACTAAAGAGCTTCACATCTGAGCCTAGTCTACGGATTCGCGAATTCTGGGGAAGGGGCGGATCCAGCAAGCTTTTTTAACACTAGGCTCAGTTCCACCGGATTGGACATGAGCAACCCATGTGACTGCTGTACCCGCTCACCGTACGAGAAGAGGCGTTCAGGTAAGCAATCAACGCCTATTTTCCCCAACAGTCTGGATCATTATTTTACCAACTTCAGAAGGATGAAAGGATATGTCACAATATAGATATATATATTCTGTGACATCCTATGGTGCATTATTTTATATTTAATTTCTATTTTTTTGGAAGATAGTTTAAGTGCATTCCATAATCCCTTGCGTAGGGTATGTTAATTGTCTAGATCAGTGATTTTCAACCTTTTTTGAGCCGCTGCACATTTTTTACATTTACAAAATCCTGGGGCACATCACCAACCAAAATGACACAAAATGACATTCTAAAACACTCTGCTCTCTTTTTCCATCCCTATCTCCTCCCACCTTTCTGTGTGTGTATACACACTTTTGAACCATTTCCAAAAACAGGTGAGGGCTGGGGGGGGTTCTCTCTTATTCTTTGGGTGCTTTTTATCATATACTTTAAATCAAGAGCCACTTCTCTCTCTTTTTCCCCTCTCTCTTTCCTGTCATTCTCTGTCTCAATCATTTTCTCATTTCTCTTTTTCCCTACCCTTTTTGCTCATTTCTGTCTGTCTCTCTCCCCCTTCCTCTCCTTTTCTCTCTCTCTCCCTTCCTCTCCTTTTCTCTCACTCTTGCTTTCTCTCTCTTTATCTCTGTCTTGCTTTCTTTCTTTCTCTCTCTATCTCTCTCACTCTCTCTCAGCAAAAAGTTGCGAGAGCAGAACCTGAGCTTCCTTCTTCGCGGCACACCTGACCATGTCTCGCGGCACACTAGTGTGCCAGGGCACACTGGTTGAAAAACACTGGTCTAGTTTATGTTGGAAATTATATAACAAGTGTATGCTTTTGAACAAACACAGTGCCATACCTGTACAAAAATGTGATGTATGTTTTGGGTAAATATAAGAGTGCATGAATTGTTTTAGTACTTTTTTGGAACCTCAAAAGTTGTTAAAATTAATGGGCACAAGTAATTTAAAACATGATTTTTAATTTATTTATTGTCTTGCTTATTTAGATGCTTTAGTTTATATGCTACTCCAACCACAAAGACTAAGCAACTAATGAAAAACCCTTAAGAAAGAAACTGTTACAACAGTGATAATGATGGGGGGAGGCTGTTGCCATAAATACAATTGCAAGAGTTTATAGTTTGAACAACATATGGGCCCCTATTCTTTAGAATTACAAGTACATTTAAAAAGAACAGATGTTATCAAGCAATATATTGGTTGTTTTGGTAGAATTACTTTTTTGCTCTTCAATCTATTATCCTTTTTCTTGTTCTTTGTTTTCTGTAATGGCCAGTAGATGGTTAACATACATTCCTAAAAAGCCATTGAAATACATTTTAGCAATGAGTTTTTTAAACTTCTTTTTATATTGTCATGATTAAGTAATTTTTCTGTCAAATAAATAAATAACTACTTGTCTAGGGTAATGTCCAAGCACTTTCAGAGAATTTACATTTTGAAAGACACTGCTGGAGACTAGCAAGGATATGCAATTACTGTATGTAAATCACTTCATTTGTTTCTTAATCTTGCCGAAGACAGAAGAATTACAGTTTTCCTCCCATGTGTATCCTTCTTCACACTCAAATACTTGTATTGAAACTGCATGTCCATTCTGATTTCTCTCTATGCTTTTAATTGTATTTAGTACATTTAGTAGTAGTATTTTTGAGTTATTTTCAGATGGGTTTTTAATGTAAAAATCTCTTAGATTAAATGTGATGTGTCTGTATCCGTTTACGCTACTTACTTGATGACTTTAAAAAAAATTACATAGTGTACTTTTATGAGCATGTTCCATTTTTAGCAGGCTTTAAATCACATGTTCATTATTGCATAGTCTAATCATGGACCTGTCAAGCAGATGTAGTTCTTCACTTGAAGATGGTCTATAAAATACAGCTGCTGCAGATTTGGATGCCATGAATGGCTAATGGTTAAGTTTCTTAAAATAGTGTACTGGATACCTGCAATCCAGCCAAACCAAATTCATAATCATTCATAATCCTTGATGTTAGCTGAATTCAAGATAATTCATAGCCAACAAAAATTTAGTTCCATTGTTCTGTCTTTTTAAAAATAGGATAAAATAAAATTACTGATTTTTACTGATTTACTTTTATTAAAACCGTTCTCAAAATTTTTGTTTTTGTAATATGCTGCTTTATGTTTTTTTGTTTGGAGACAAAAAGTGTCCCTCCCCACAAAAGGATTAGTCCGGCATTGGAATTGTTATTAAATTGTACATTATATTTTGATGTATATATTTATATATATTTATATCTCATGGAATGTTTTCTTGTGATTTCCTTTGGCACATATCTAGGCTCATTAAGAATGATGATAGACTAAATTAATTTGAGTTGTAGTACCAGTTGTTGTAATTGTGAAAGCCAGAGGATGTATGTTTCTATTTTTATTGTTACCCTGGAAAATAGGTGAGGGTTTTCATGTGTCATGAAAATAGATGTCATACAGCATGCTGTATATGAACATGCTAGTTCAAAAGAAAAGTACAAACTCAAAAGATTAAGTCTTATAAGATCGAAATTTTAGGGTCAAAACAGTAAATACTGAAGCTTTACAAAGATTAAAACGAAGTGGTAAAATGTACCAAATCTCTGGATAAATTGCATCCCAGAATACTGAAATAACTACCTGTTCTGACTAAAGCTTTATATACCATGTTATCTTTGAGAATTCCTTGAGAATTTATGACTTGCTAGATGATTGGAAGAAGGATTATAGGACATAAAATTTATTGATTTTAACAAAGCATTTGTTGACTCTGATTTTCAAGTTAGTTAAGGCAGTGTTTTTCAACCAGTGTGCCGCGGCACACTAGTATGCCGTGAGACATGGTCAGGTGTGCCGCGAAGTTCAGAGAGAAAGCAAGAGAGAAAGAAAGCAAGAGAGAGAGAAAGCAAGAGAGAAAGAAAGCAAGAGAGGGAAAAAGCAAGAGAGAGAGAAAGAAAGCAAGAGAGAAAGCAAGAGAGAGAAAGAACAAGAGAGAGAGAGAACAAGAGAAAGAAAGAGAAAGAGAGAGAAAGAAAGCAAGAGAGAGAAAGAGAGGGAGGGAAGGAGAGAGACAGAGAAAGACATAGAGGGAGGGAGGGAGGGAGAGATAAAGAGAGCAAAAAAGAGGAAGGAAGGAAGAAAGAAAGGGATGGAGAGACAGAGAAAGAAAGAGGAAGGAAGGGAGAGAAAGGGAGGGAGAAAGAAATAGAGCGAAGGGGAGGAAGAGAGAGAGAGAGAATTTTTTTGTCCAAACTTTTTTTTAGCGCCCCCCCTCCCCACTCAATGTGCCCCAGGGTTTCGTAAATGTAAAAAAGGTGCCGTGGCTCAAAAAAGGTTGAAAATCACTGAGTTAAGGAATGGGTAGATGGTATGAGAATTTGGTGATCCCACTTTGAGTATTGTTTGGTTAGTAGAATTGGAGAAAGTCAGATGACTGAGAATTCCTAAAATACACGATCTCACAGAGAATATTGAAATTTGTTTGCTTTTCAGGACAGAGAAAAAGGTGTTTTAAATTATGTTTAGTATGTCTTAAACTTTAAAAATTCTGCTTTAGATGTGCCATACATGTAGCCCAGCAACCCCTGACCTTTTGGATTTAGGTGCCCGTTTCATGGAGGGTGTTTTTCCCCACATTGGGGAGAGCGGAGATTCGCACACTGCCTGGATCCACAGGCCGGATCCGGGCCACAGACCAGAGTCAGACTATAGACCGGGAGTTGGGAAGCCATGATGTAGACCACATCCACATATTGGTGGAAGAATAGATTAGTTAACACTGAAGTGGATATAATTTCCATAAATTACATCACCATCTATTTTGCTTAAAGTTGTTATAATAATAATAATAATAATAATTATTATTATTATTATTATTATTATTATTATTTTATTATTATTATTATTAATTAGATTTGTATGCCGCTCCTCTCAGAATTATAATCTAACATACTTAGAGTTCCCTACCAAATTAGTCAAATCCGATTTAAATAAATAAAATTAAATATATATTTAAAGATTAATGATTAGCATCAAAGCAATATCGCAGTTCTGCTTCAAGTGCACATATTTTAATGATAGTGGCAATGGTCAACTGTCATGTTGAAAATAATAAATCACATTTGCCATGCACTTTTCTGCTTTGCAGATGACATTTGATGAGCACAGTGGAAATGGCCAGTTTGCCCTTAATATTTAGGAGAAGCAAAGTAATGATGCAACTGGACAGGAGTGTATGATACACACAATCCTGCGCAGAGCAAAGGCAAGAAACTCAGACATACAGTAGGTAAATAGTAAAACTGAATACATCCTTGCTTTTCTTGTTCTAGTTCAAAGGTCTGGAAAAAAGTATGCAGTCACACTATGGTTGCTAATCCTAGTCAATTACTGGAGGCCAGAAGCAATCTTTCTTCATGTAGTTGTTGATCTCCCTTTAATGATTACTAAAGAGAAGTGAATAGAGTTGGTGGCTCTTGTAATGACAGTGATAAGTATATAGTAGTGCTCCTGGCCATGACATTTACTAGTGATTTTCTTTGCACTGAGACAAATGCATGTTTCATTGGATTATATTACTCCTATATGGAGAGAAACTTTTTTCCTTTTCATTGCCAAAGAAGCAATTCAGTGTAGGGCAGTACATTATTCTGGTATAAGTGGAAATTTGGTTTTCTTTTGGCTGAGGCAACACAATCTTCATAGGGGCATGTGACTTAATTATGTATTATATTACTCTAGTGTGAGGAGAATGTTGACTTTCTTTTAATTATGATGACAATCATCAAGACGCAATTGCAGTTTTTTGCTCAAATGTTTTATCTTTTTTTTGTTCTTGATGAAATGGTTAATGTTTTAGTATGTCAAGAAGACAAAAATTGCAGTTTGATAGTGTAAACTGGCAGAATTTAAGAAACAACAAGCTTAAGTAGCCTTAGTTTTCACAGTTAACTTTGAAGAACAAAATTATTATTTTCTATCTAGTCTAAGGTTGCTTCCAGGCACAAAGTGCCTCTACTTTGGTGTTATCAATAAAAAAAATTGAAGCTATTTTGTATTTTGGGAAATTCCAGAGCAGGGAAGGAGAGCAAAGAAATTAAATGAAACATGTGAGCATTACAAGTGGAAGAATATGTCAAAACTCCTCTAGTGTTTGTGGAATAATACATGGGGAATAAATGACGATAAATGATGTAAACATAGCTCCAATCTAATCCAGAAGAATATCCACTTCTTTTTATTTATTTATTTTTTTGGATCTTTTTTGAAAAAGTTTTATTAGTTTCCAAATATATTTTAAAACAAACAAATAAGCAAACAACAATAAAAATAAATAAATAAAGGACAAACAATAACCAACAACAAAAAAGAAATGGTAATACAGTGGTACCTCAAGATACGAACCCCTCATCTTACGAACAACTCATGATATGAACCCGGGGTTCAGAAAAATTTTGCCTCTTCTTACGAACTTTTTTCAAGTTACAAACCGGCGTTCGGAGACTGCTGGGAAGCCGCGCGGCTGTTTTAAAAGGTGACAGCCAGGCGGCGGGGCTTCCCATAAGCCTCCCGAACGCCGGTTCGTAACTCAAACAAAGTTCGTAAGAAGAGGCAAAATTTTGCTGAACCCCGGGTTCGGTTCGGGAGGTTGCTGGGAAGCCCCCCAGGCCGGCTGCGACCTTTTAAAACACCCGTGCCGCTTCGCAGCTGTCTCCCGAAGTCGAACGCGGAAGTTCGGCTTTAGCGTTCGGCTTCAGGAGACAGCTGCGAAGCTGCGCGGGTGTTTTAAAAGGTCGCAGCCGGCCTGGGGGGCTTGCCAGCACCCCCCAAACCCCAAACCTGGCCTGGGAAGCCCCCAGGCCGGCTGTCACCTTTTAAAACAGCCGCGCGGCTTCCCAGCAGTCGCCGAAAGCCGTTTTTTTGCGGGGGTTTGTATGGTTGCACGGATTAATTGACTTTACATTGTTTCCTATGGGAAACAATGTTTCGTCTTACGAACCTTTCGTCTTACGAACCTCCTTCTTGCACCAATTAAGTTTGTATCATGAGGTATTACTGTATCAGCAAACATTCAGTATTTCTGCATTGCTACATCAGATATTTCCTTAATTCCTATAATAATATACATATTAATTAATTGCAGTAATGCTCATATTAATTAATTGCAGTAGTATTCATATTAATTCATACAGTCACAAAATCCCTATTCAAACCGTTCTTACTTACATATTTATATTCTTTGTTTTACTAGTTTTTATTTTTGTTCCTTAACTCAATCCATCTGTGCCATTGCGCCCATATTTCATAATACTCAGAATCTTTTTGGCCCCTAATTTCATTGTCAGTTTGTCCATTTCGGAACAATTATATATTTTGTTAATTTCTGCTTTTTTGAGGGGGGGGGGGGGATTCTGTATTTTTCCAATATTGGGAGAAAGTAATTCAGCTGCATTGTAATATGTAACATTAAGTATTTTTTTGTTTTACTATATTCCTTTTTGATTATTCCCAATAATTAAGAACAGTTCCGGTAAGAATTCTATCTTTGTGTTATCTCTTGTAACTATTTGTGGATTTCACCTGTTCTTTTTCTATTAGCTTCTTTTGGATTAGAAAACCATTAAAATTAAACTCAGAAATCAGGAGCACCAATAGTAAATTGTGGGTGGGATCAAAGAAGTTAAGATGACACTTGCTCCATTTTTATACATGTGGTGGTCACAATGTTTTATGCGCTAATGGCTCCCATTTTTATTTTTAGCCTCTCCCTGCAGGCCTTTTTGGGGAAGAATCAATAACAGAAAATTCTTTACATTTATTTATGTAGCATCCTCACTTGCTATAAATGCAAGGGGATCCCTTCCTGTTTTGTGACAAATAATATCATGAGCGTCCAGTTTTTAAAACCTTCATTGCTGAGAATACAGAGGGTTTTGTACTTTTAAAATGTGGGATTAATTATTAATGAGAATGGGATTCATGCTTTTAGAATCTTCACATTTTGAGTGAAAAATCAATTAATTATTACTATAAATCTCTGTGATTATGCTGCCATCCTATTGCTGGGAAATTGGTCATTTAGTACCAGGAAATTGTCCATCTCCTTTCAGTCAGAATTCAGCTCTTGTTCTTTTTATACTATCAATGTAATGCATAATTGATAACCATCTATAATAATAACAATATTCTCCATGAAATTGTAATCCTGGTAAGCAGTAGATTTGTAATAGCCGGATCCCTCCCCTCCCATAAATGGTATTGTATTGCATTTGTTAACTATTAATAGTATATTGTTGCTAGAAGACTGAAGTTATTTTTTCTTCTGAGATGTTGTGCTAAAGAAAACAATGAAGATTGTGGCTCCTAAGGGAGTGTGCTTTTTGACTGCTGAAAAACAGAATGATTATATTCTGTCCTTTGTAGCATTTTTAAGCTTCTTGCTTGCATTGTAAGAGAACAAACAATACTATTCTGAAAAAGCCAATACATAATGACCCAGTCACACGAAAAATCATATGCCTGAATCTGAACACAATCCCTGCTAACATCAAAATATATCAGTGAATCGGAAGCTGACAGATAGAAATATAGATTGGATTAAATGTTTTATTTTACAAGCGCACACACAAAAAACTTTTATTATTTTTACAAATAACACAAGGCAGCGAACATGTCCAACACACCTTGCACCTCCTATTTTTCCCACAACAACCTTGTAAGGTGGATTTGGGGCTGAGAAAAAGTGACTGGCCCAGCTGGCTTTCATGGCTAAGGCAGAATTAGAATTCACAGTTGCTTGCTTTCTAGCCTGGTGCCTTAATCACGATCAGTATCAATATCTACATTGTTTATGATGTATTGAACCTTAACAGATGTAACAGTGTGGTTGGTGGGAACTTATATGAAATACCATCCTATCGCAGTTATTTGGAGCCTACCTTTCCATCAAAGATGCAATTGAATTGTTTATTTAACAATATTAGATTAGATTAGAAATCTTTATTAGCCAAGTGTGATTGGACACACCAGGAATTTGTCTTTGGTGCATATGCTCTCAGTGTACATTTAAAAAAAAGTTACTTTC
This sequence comes from Erythrolamprus reginae, assembly GCF_031021105.1. NCBI lineage: Eukaryota > Metazoa > Chordata > Lepidosauria > Squamata > Dipsadidae > Erythrolamprus > Erythrolamprus reginae. The sequence continues at coordinate 47,662,956 of NC_091954.1, forward strand.
ATCAAAAATCATAAGGTACAACACAATTATAGTCATAGGGTACAAATAATCAATCAAATCATACTAATAATTATAATAATTGGTTGATTTAGTTACAGTGTAGAACAAAAAGACATCTCATCTAGCTTAATTTTTAAATCAGGAAAGGAGATTTTTCTTTAACTTCTACATAACTTTATGTAAATTTTTGACATAAGCCAATGCCACATACAGTACAATTGCACCTTATTTTTTAATCGGTATGTAGAACAGCGTGCCCTCAGAAATAGTGTACTAGTGTTTCTTCTCTTCCAATATTTAGTTATTTTTAATCGATAAATAATATTTGAGCCTGTTAACTATGCTTAATTCCCACTGGATTGTGAAACTCTTAAAAAGTGCATAATATTTTGTCATCCTAATGTGTCTTTGCTAAGAAATTAAGTTCGCTATCAAGTTTGCTTGATTTTTGAATTACAGATGTTTTTGATATTCACCAAGCATTTAGAAGGTGTTGTGTATGTAGGAATGCCCTTGGAAGATAGGCTGAAGAGTTGCTACCTACGAAATGCTCAGAAGAGAGACGCCATAGCCCACAGCAGACCAAGTCTCAGGAGAGACCTTCCCTAGGTTGTCAGGCCCTGACAGCAGGATAATTATATTTTCAGACTTGCAAGATGAATGTCATCCTTACCAGGTAGACTAGATAAGAAGCACAAACCAACTAAGCTAATTCTACTTTATTGTAAAGCTACATTAACAGAATCTTGGAAGTCTAAAAGTACAGTTCTCCCACCATCAATTTTATAGTCTGAGAATTTAGGAAGACTCCCTCCCCCTGAACCATCCTATGGAGCAGTGGGTTATGCTGCCTCTTATCTGAACATGGTTTCGCAGCATTTCTTCCCCTCATTTCCCAGGATCATTCCTTACATACCATTACAGAAGCCGATAAGATGCAAGTAATACAGTAAGGAATGCTCAGTAAATTCCTTTTCAATCTTATAAATTAGAATTAGGCATTTGTTTTCTAAAAATCTCTTTAATTTTTTTTTCAATTCTTAGCTCAAAGAACCTTTTTTTCCTGGAGCTGAAATTAAAGAAGAGACCTATTTCAGCAAAATGACTGCTTGCCAATCTTTTTGCAAGTATTAATTATAAAACTCTAAATACTTTTGTAATATAAATATCTAATTCAGTGATCAGGTACTGTACCAAATATGAAAGTACTGTATACACAACATTTAGGTCACATTTCTTTTGCTACCACTTTCTCATCTGGGAAGGTATGTGTTTTCACTGAATCACAGGTAAGATAGTTTTACCTAGTGAAATGTTAATGTGTTTGATATAGGATTGCTTGAAATCTGATGTTAGCCCAAGGCCTTTTTTTGTTTGTTGTTTTAACTTTTCCAACTTGCCTGGTATAACCATTTCGATTTCCATTACCATCCCTGCCAAAAAAAGGCAGACAAATACATGGAAGTTAGCCAAGATTGCCTATGGTGTATAATAAAGTATGATGTTGCTTTAGAATACCCTATTAATATTGTTAGAAACATGGTGAAGTGAGCAGCAAACAATGTAATACATGAATATTATTTTTTGGTTCATGATATTAAAATTTATTGTCGCTGCCCAACTCCAGTGGACTTTAAATCTCTATATGATTGAAATTATTTTCAGAAACTGCATTCAAAAGCCTTAAGCAATTTGTGTTTTGCATTTGAGTTTCTTAAAAAATATATCAAGAAAATACTTAACAAATATAAAAGGTTATGAACTTGAAGCTACAAAAAAGACTAATCAAACAAAAGATAGTCTACTCCCAGGCTTCCTGGGATTTTGTTTTTTAAACAGATAAAATATTTGTTAATAAGTTATTAAGTGGGAAAACACATTCAGTGTTCTAATACTTGTTCGAGGATATAAAAATTATTTAGTTTCACATCCATCAGTATAGATTGTAATGTTAATTATGTAAGATGGAATGCGGTTAAACGTTTTGAAAGCTGAACTCAGCTGGTGAGTTCATTGATTATGATGATATTCATTGTCAAGTCTGACTCTTAGCAATTCTACAGCCCAGGTATGTCCACATCTTCCAATCTTGTACTATTTCTTTGAGTTTTTCTTTCCAATGGCTGGTGTCAGCTTTGACAGTATCCAGCCCTTGAGTTCTTTGGCAGCCTAGTTTCTTTTTTTGTCTGTTACAGGGTTTCTGGTTTGAACAGGGGGTTGGAATAGAAGACCTCCGAAGTCCCTTCCAATTATGTTCTATTTTACCATTAACTCTTCCAAATATAATTGCTTTCTTCCGTGAATTCCCCAGCATGACATTAAGTGAGATGCAGTTTCGTGATTTTTGCCTTCTAGGGAACATCTGGTGTTATGCACTTCAATACTTGCTTGTTAGTCACCTTTGCTGTCCAAGGAGGTGACATGATTACTATGTTTATCAAGCTTTCTTGTCACCAGTGTAGAAGTGTTCTGCTATTGCTTAAAAAGAAAATAAAGACATAGTGCTTTGTCTAACCAACATGCCTACTGTCTGCAATTTCTCTCCCATGCTTTAACCATATCCATCACTATGCACCTTCAAATCCTATAAAAGTTCTACATGCTGCCAACTGTAGTTACATACAGCCAAATTATAGGTTAACTGAATAAGTCACAGCCACAAGTCTCAGTAGATACAAAGAAGACTTCAATATAAAAATGATCTTACAAAGAAGTGTGTATTTTGGTAGCAAAAGTGCTTAGATTCAATAGGTTATCCAGATGCTATAAATATAAGCAAGAAGGGCTTTTATCTTTTTGTCTCTTTAATATTCAGGAGTTCAGTTGTGTGAGTTTTTTTCAAATGAAATATTTCATAACAGAAGTCAAATCTTTATATATATATATAAGAAGATGTAACTGTTACAGTAATTCTGCTCTTTTTCAAAAAGTTAAGTTCTGTGCCTCTTAGCACTTTGTTGGGTTCAATACTGAGTAGATGGCAGATGGATTATGCGTGTCCATATGTGGGATTCTTGTTCCTGATTCATTTCTCTCTGTCCATGTGGCAATACATTTTATAAAACAAATACCTTCATTTGGTGATAAGCAGTGTAGGACAGTAGCCAAGCATTAATTCCAAATTCCATATTTTAGATAGATAAAATCCCAAACCACACAGAAAGAGTGTTACAGGTCATATTGTATGGGTATGTATGGGTAGTAATTATGCAAATTCCCATGAAGGCACCAAAACTCCCAAACAATTCAATTTTTAGTTACGTAACTCAAGGGCTAAAAGCACTGAAGATACATCACATAAACAGAAGTAGCACCTGGAGACATTTTCAGTGTAGACTTATTGTTTTACCAAGGGCCAACAATCTACAACTCTGTTCTTGTTTCAGGATTCAAAGTGACGTTATGCACTTGGACTACTGTGAATTTCCATAAGCTCTCGTGGGATTGCTTTATACTTTGATTCAGAAAGTAGTGCAAAACTAAAACACAGTAGAGCAATGGCACTTGTGGACAAACACAAAGTCAAGAGACAGCGATTGGACAGAATTTGTGAAGGTAAGTCTTGATGTAACCTTTATTTTTAATGCAATATTCCTAACATCTGCAGAATATTTCATTAAGCTGTGTTGAATTTGATAAAAAGTAAGTGCAGCAATCATGGTTTTATTAAACAATAGCACGAACAGAGTGCTTCATCCCAGTTACATCTTTGCATCTAATAGCTGCATTTAGTTAGTGTAGTTAATGTATGCTCTCCCGCTTTCTCCCATGCATGTATATTTTTTTATCTGAAAGGGAGGCAATCCTGAATTTAAGATGACAAATTTCAAAAAGGAAGCGTAGACAGATACATATTACAACAATGGACAAATATTCTGGACTTTGCCCAGCTTTCTCATTTTATTATTTTATTAGTATCCGCTTTCAATAGATGAATCTGTGATAAACATATAGCCAGATATAAATATCTTTTAGAAACCATTCTCTAAAAAAGGGCAGGGCGAGGACAAAATAATAAATTTATATTAATTGAATTAATGTGCTGATTAAACTTAATTGCCTGTAAAATAAGGTACTTCATTTATAAAATTTATTGACACTTGAGTTGCATGTACCAGCCATTTCTTCTCATAAACAGATTACTCCTCCGCACAGGAGTATGCAGTACACACACTCCTTTTTCTTTTCTTTTTCAAGTAGAAATAATAACGATCAAAAAAAAAAAAAGAACAACAAAGATGGAGTTGGACTAACAGGAGAGTGGTATGATTGCCCAGAAAGGGATAGAAAGAGAAAAATAAAGGGATACGCTTTATAGAGATGAGTAACAGAAGGTTCTACCTGAAGAGAGAAAGAAGGAGAAGTCCTATTTAGGAAGCACAGAGTATAGAAATATCTGTAGGGGTTTTAGGGGGCATGGAACAATGAAACGAGCATTTTGCCATTAGGAGGCAAGCTCCAATGTTGCATGCATGTACAAAAATGATGGATGTTGCATTGTGACAGTGCAATGTGCATTCAGATATCTTGACCAAAGCATTAGATTCTGTGGATACCTCTGCACATTCACAATCTAAGAAGCCTCTCACAATTAGTGACTGAACTTCAGGATAATCTTCAATAATATTCATGATTTTAAGCACTAGTGTCTTTGGCCATATGGCAATATCTCTGTCACTAGCTAATGTTTCTCCATATCCGATCTCTCTTCCTCCCCCCCCCCTTTACGTCTTCCTCTGTTCATTTCACAGATGGTTATTTGGGGAGCAATCCCTCATTTGCTGTTGGGTAAACAGACTATATAATTTTTTGCAAAGACTAGCAAGCAATACCTGGGAAAAACATTGTACTTGTTTTGTGCAGTGTTAATTTTAGCATTACTCCAGGGATAAGCTAATAACTGCATTTGGTTTAGCCTTCTGAAATTATGAACCTCTTTACATAAATTGGTTTGAAGGTACTGTTACAACAGTGACTCAGTAATCATGGTGTTTGAGAATCTCTGTCTGCCTTCAACTGCTCGAAATCTTACTATATTATCAAATTTGCAATACATTGACCTATATGCCCATTTCTGAGATGTCACCACAAAGGAATCATTTAAATATTTCATATATGTTTAAGTACCATATCGTTGTCTCATGAAGATAATTTGGAATGGGGATTTTTTTCCACCATTCACTGGAGCTACTACAAATGGGTATTATCCCTTCAGGATTCAGGACTATGAATATGGGTTTCAAATCCCAAAAAGTACAGTAGGACGTGTTGTTGATTTTATACAAAAATTGGAAATTCCATTGTGCATTCAGATGTTTATTCTGCTTTTTACTACAGTTGTTTTTCATTATATGCCATAGCTCAATGAGGGCGAACCTATGGCATACATGCCACAGGGGACATGCAGAACCATATTGGAGAGCACATAAGGTGTGGCCCTATGTCAGCTCCAGCATGCATCCGTGCACTGGTCATCTGATTTTTGGCCTTGGGAAAGACTGTTTTGCGATTTTTTTTCACCATCCAAGGCTTCAGTGAGGCATGTGCGGGGGTGGGTGGGTTGTGCACATGCTCAGGGGGCAGAGCAGGGGTACACACATGTGTAAGGGGAAGGGAATGGGTGTGGGCATTTGCACACATGCACACACTGCCTTTTGGCATGCAAACCAAAAAAGGTTTGCCATTACTGCCATAGCTGGTCTTAAAAGTACCTGCTTATTTTTTTTCTTTCACCCATTCATTTAATTTAAATAGCTCCTTCCCTGTTTCAGTTATGTGATTCTGGGCACTCACATAGTTAGGAACAGCAAGAAAGAGAATAAAAATAAAACAACAAAAATATATTGTTAAAACCATAAAACACAAGCAGCAGAAAAATTGCAACTTGTATATCACATGTCATGCAGGCTCCATACCACAGCTATATGCCCAGGCATAATATCAAAGCCCTGACCTCAGAATCTTTTGAAAGAGCAGCAGGTACCATGGCAGAAAAGACTCTCTTCCTTAGCCCCATCAGGGGACACCGCTTAATATATAGAATCCGTAACATGCCTCTTCTGCTGGACTTCATGGGATGGGCAAAAGTAACCAGGGAGACACAATCCCTCAAATAAACCAGTCCACGTCTTGAATGATTTTATAGGTTATTACCAACATTTTGAATTGATCTCAGAAGGAGGCAGCTAAGTGGTGCAACTTGTAAAGCAAGGGCGTAACATACTCTGATCAAAGAGTGCACATAATTGCCCACACTGCTGCATTTTTCACTACTTATCTTCAAGGACATCCCCAAGTATTGAGAGTTACAATAATCTATTTGTGAAGTGACTAAGGCATCAATGTCTTAATCGGATAATGTCTCAAGATTCCAGTGGAAGTTTTTTTGGTATGTTTTTGCCAAGGGGAATTCTTGTTCTCCTCCCTGTAGACTCGAAACAATCTCAACCTATTACTTTTAAAAGTTATGAAAAGCATCAGAATGTAGCAAAGTGAAGGATTGTTTCCCACATATGGGCCATTTCATTAACATCAGTATAACTTGGGAAGCAATAAAGGAAAGTAAGTACATCTCAAACTCATAGCGAGGGTGTCTGTGTTGGGTTGGGAAACAAGGGGAGTGGGCTCTTTGTTTCATCATCTAATACAGAAAAATGTAGAAGTCGTTGCATCTGTCAATTTAATTAACCCAGTCAAAAGTGGGTTAATCTTCTCCAGAGCAGAGTGAAAGTATGCATCCTTTGTAATCTCCTCCAAAAGAAATGCTGACAACTGCCAGAACTATATGGCACAAGAGAGAAAGAGCTGTGCTCTTCTCATCAAAATGCCATAAATATGCAGGTGTAGTGCTCTATCTCATCTCTAAAGCAGACTTTGAACCTGACTTAAAAGGATTCTATCAGGCAGCTTTAGATTTTTCAAAAGCCACTCTTCCAGTTTGAAGTTTGCTATCAGATGTGGTTGCTAAGTATACAAGAAACTTACAAGGATCAGAGGACAACCCTACTAACAGAACATTAGCTACAATTGAAGTTTAGATTTATTCTGAACAACAGATTTTTGAGGGGGGGGGGGTTGTGTTGTTTTTTTCAACTATAAAAAGACTTTTTCTCCATCCTGTAGTAGTGCTGTTTGCATAAAGCCAGAGAGACATTTGTTGTTTGCCAACTACATTTGCAATTTGAATTTCTAAACGCATTTGCTGCTGTCATACACCATCTAACATGCTTTTATAATGGCTATTAAAATATTATTGGAATGGCAGATTATGATTACCTGCAGTTAATAAGTACTTTAAGGGTGTATTCTCTAGCTAAGGTTCATAGAATTTCCCATTCGTCTCAAGTATTTCCACGAGCTGATTTTCTCAAATCATTGATTGCATAACTATAGAAAGATAAGGGTGGGTTTTTTTTAACATGATGTAAACATGATATATCTGAAGAACGTTGTGGCTCAGTGGCTGAGACACTGAGATTGTCGATTAGAAGGTTGACAATTCAGTGGTTCCAATCCCTAGTGCCATTATCAGTGAGTTCCCGTTACTTGTCCCAGCTTCTGCCAACCTAGCAATTCGAAAGCACATAAAAAATGCAAGTAAAAAAAATAGGGGCCATTTTGGTGGGAAAGTAACAGCTCTCCATGTGCCTGCGACATTTAGTCATGCTGGCCACATGACCACATCTTTGGACCGCTGTGGCTCTTCAGCTTAGAAACAGAGATGAGCACCGCTCCCTAGAGCCGGAAATGACTGGCACGCGTGTGCGAGGGAACCTTTACCTTTTAATGTATAACTGAATGATTTAAAGTATGATTTAGAATAATGGTAATGGGAGAGATAAGAAAACACTCATTATTGAGTTATTTCTTAATATTAGAATGGGTTATAAGAAGTTATTATAGTAAATCTGAATATCTTATACCGTGATCCCTCGAGTATTGCGAGGGTTACGTTCCAAGACCCCTCGCGATACTCGATTTTTCGCGATATAGTGGTGCGGAAGTAAAAACACCATCTGCACATGCGTGCCCTTTTTCCATGGCCGCGCATGTGCAGATGGTGGAGTTTGCGTGGGCGGCGGGGAAGACCCAGGGAAGGTTTCTTCGGCCGCCCAGCAGCGAGAAGCCGAAGATCAGGGTTTCCCCTTTGCGTGGGCAGCGGGGAAGACCCAGGGAAAGTTTCTTCGGCCGCCCAGCAGCTGATCTGCTCGGCAGCGCCGCAGCAGCAAGGAGCCGAAGATTGGGGTTTCCCCGCCGCCCACGCAAAGGGGAAACCCCGATCTTTGGCTCCTCGCTGCTGCGGCGCTGCCAAGCAGATCAGCTGCTGGGCGGCCGAAGAAACCTTCCCTGGGTCTTCCCCGCCGCCCACGCAAAGGGGAAACCCCGATCTTCGGCTCCTCGCTGCTGCTCGCCCGCCCGCCGCTCGAGAGCAAGAGGGGGAGAGATAGAGAAAGAGAGAGAAGGAAAGAAAGAGATGAGAGAGGGATGAAGAGAGTGTGAGAGAGGAAGAAGCAAGATAGAGAAAGAGAGAGAGAAAGAAAGATGAGAAAGGAAGAGAGTGACATCATCGGGTGGGAAAAATCGCGATACAGTGATCCCTCGATTAGCGCGGGGGTTACGTTCCAAGACCTCCCGCGCTAATCGATTTCCGCGTTATAGTGGTGCGGAAGTAAAAAACACCATCTGCGCATGTGCGCCCTTTGTTCCATGGCCGCACATGCGCAGATGGTGGAGTTTGCGTGTAGGCGGCGGGGAAGACCAAGGGAAGGTTCCTTCGGCCGCCCAACAGCTGATCTGCTCCGCAGCGCGGAAGCAGCGAGGAGCCGAAGATGGGGTTTCCCCGTTGCCCAGGCAAAGGGGAAACCCCATCTTCGGCTCCTCGCTGCTGCCGCGCTGCGGAGCGGATCAGGTGTTGGGCAGCCGAAGGAACCTTCCCTGGCTCTTCCCGCCGCCCAGGCAAAGGGGAAACCCCAAGATCGCTTGCCGCTTGCCGTATTGCAGCTTGGAGCCTTGCTTCGCCTCCTTCGCTGCAATACGGCAAGCAGCAAGCGATCTTGGGGTTTCCCCTTTGCCTGGGCGGCGCTGGGGCCATGCGGAGCCACTCATCTAGGGGGGCGTGGACCGGCAAGGTGCCCTCCGCTCTCTCTCTTTCTCTCCCTGTTACCGCCGTTGCCTCCGCCCTTGTTCGGCTCTGCAGCTGAGAGGCCACGTCCACCCCCTCCTCGGTGTCCCCGGCACCCAGCGTCCCCACGCCGCCTCCACCTCCCGGTAATGCGCCCGACCTCTGCCTCTCTCTTTCTCTCTCATATACCACGCCGGCAACAGGGAGAGAAAGAGAGAGAGCTCCCGGTAACACACCCGACCTCTACTTGCAGGAACGGGTGGTGGGGCGGCGCAAAGGGGCAAATGTTTCTGTGCAAGGTGGTCGCACAAGCAGCTTAGAAGGAACAATAACGGCACGGCCACCTCGCCGCTGACACAGCCCTTCCCGGCAGAGCCCTCCCCAACAGCTCCCGCCGCCAGCGCAAAAAAGAAAAGAAAAAAAATCCCCAAAAGAGGCAGGCACAAAGCGGGGGCACAAGGGGAGCTGCCCGGCAGAGGTTGCTTTTTTTCTTCTCGTGGGCAAGTGGAGGGGGGGAGAGAGAAGGGAGGAAGAGAGTGTGAGAGAGGAAGAAAGAGAGAGAGAAATGATAGAAAAAAGGGGAGAAAAAAAGAGAAATGAGAAAATGATTGAAGCAGAGAATGACAGGAAAGAAAGAGAAAGAGACAGAGAAGAGACTCTTGGTGATGACGTATGACGTCATCGGGTGGGAAAAACCGTGGTATAGCAAAAAAACCGTGGAGTATTTTTTAATTAATATTTTTTGAAAAACCGTGTTGTAGCGTTTCGCACTAATCGAGACCGTGCTAATCGAGGGATCACTATAGCGTTTCGCGAAGATCGAGATCGCGAAAATCGAGGGATCACTGTACAGTATTTAATGTTCCATTTTTAATATTCAGTATATTTTGCACTATACCAGGAGAAAAATGCCTGTTTTCTTTTGTATTATTGTAAGACTCAGAATCATAAAACAATTTCCACAGGGGACTTAATAATAATATGGGAGATATAATCGGTATTTAGTATATCATCTAAAACAAAATTGTGACAACCAATGACTTTATTGCTTAGTGTTCCTACCCTACTCACTTTATTTTACATAGAAAAAAACATGCATGGAAAGTACTATAATAATTATTAGGATTTGGATAATGGGATAAGCAAGTAGGATAATTTGTTATTCTTGTAAAATAGGGCTTGCCAAAGAAGTTACGTGGATTTCTTTTATTGATTCTACTACTTTAAGTAGTGGAGGCAAACTCTGGAGATAAAGTGAATTTCTGCCAAAATATTGCCATTTAAAAGGCTATAAATGTCAAAATTTAACCAGAAGCCTTCAAATTACCTTTGATTACATTGACCATTCTGGAAAATCATAGTTGTATGTTACTAATTTCCATCCATGAAAGAAGGGATGGAAGATTACCTATTTCTATGCAAATGTTTGTTATTGTAATATTGTGACTTTTGGCCACTGTTCTGGAATTATCTCTAGAGTTTTTTTAGATTGTCTAAATTATATCTGGATCCTAAATAGAAAATAATGTAAACAGTGTCAGGAAATAGCACTATGGAATTATAGCTGTCTTCTGCTACACAAGGTAATTGCTGTAAGAATGAGGGCCATAGCAGCTAACTCAGTAATAGTCAAGCTGAGGTATCACTGAACACTGCTAAGGAATATCTGAATCAGCTAGCAAAGTCTTCAGAATTTGTGGCTGACTCTAATACCATCATTTGGGGAACTACTAATTCTTAGCATCATTTGCAGAAGTTTGTTTAAGCATTGGGAAGTGGATCTCCATTCTAGAAGCCAATCTAGCATCCAAGCTTTTTCCTACCAAGAAGATAATTCTGAGAACTGCTAGCATAGAATCTGATTGAACATTAGGAAAAGATTACCTTGTCTTTGGCTTCTACAAATGAGGACTTATATTATTTTTCTTTTAGTCAGGAAATGAAGTGGTGGCCATTGGTTCCTAATTCTACAGCTAATTAGACACAAAATCGCAAAGATTTTGGTAATATTAAGAGACCAGCTCCACCAGTTGAAGCTTATTGGAAACAGTTCAGGAACAGACTCCTTCAATCCATTTCTAGATGTAGAAATATATACCATATTTTTCAGAGTATAAGACACACCTTTTTCCTCCCTAAAAAGGGCTCAAAATTTGGGTGCATCTTATACTTGGAATGTAACTTTTTTCAAAGGTTTTTCCCCCCAGCCCTAACTAGATGCTACCGATCTTCCCAATTCTTACTGGCTTGCAAGCTCTTTCATTGTTACTCTCTGCAAAGAATGTTTTGCAAGCCCTAAGTCTTTGTAGTTTTTTTTCTTTGCTCTAACTTGCTCCAAATGTTTCTTTCCGACTCTAACCAGGTGCTAACAATATTTCTAGCTCTTACTGGCTTGCAAACTCTTTCATTGTTACTCTCTCTGAATAAGGTTTTTTTTTAAGCCGTAACCAGGGGAAGCTGAAGCTGACCACACTAAGGACACTAGCCAGATGAATATCTGGTAAGCAGATTCTTTTCCCCTATTTTTCTCCCCAAAAACTCAGGTGTGTCTTATACTGCGATGTGTCTTATACTCCGAAAAATATGGTAATTGCATAATTTTCCAACTCGGAGGGCAAGTACCATTTAGATACCTTCATATGTAAATCATATCAGAATAGTTCTTAGAACAATTATCTAGTTTGTTCTTCATACTCAAAAAGAACTAGAAGTAAAGGAGAGTGTTGAAACTCAAGGTGAAAACAAGTTAATTAATAACAATCCAAGATGGAGACACTGAAATTAATTGGTGAAGCTATTTTGCCAGATAATATATAGCATGAGGAGTCCTTTTCATTTAGCCATCTTAACAGTGTATTAAAGATTTCTAAGGTGGCCTATAACACCAGTTTTATGGCTTTTCTCTTTGATTTTGGCTTCACTGCCCGAAAGTGATGCTTCTAATTAGTGAAATGATCAGGAGCATTGATGTACATACATGCCACCTGGACAACCATTTGATCAAAGATTCCTCAATACAGAGAGATATATAGTACACCACAAACAATGTGATGCTTTCACAATCACATTCCCCCAGTGAATTGGACCATGGGTTCAATCCAGGGTGGGCTGCTTCAAGCGATCCTCTATCAAAGATTCTGTGCAGTTTGGCCAACCCCCCAAATCCGACTTGTGGCTTGCACACCCCACCCCACCCCTTCTAGGAGTCTCCACATGGCCCATTTTGGATGCCAGGTAAGTGCAGGGCCCGCATAGAGGCTCAGTGAGGGTGAAAAACAGGCCTCACGGAGGCTCCAGAAAGCTGGAACGGCAGGAGGCCAATTAGCCTATGTCTGCCATGTCCACACCCACCCCGCAATCGGTTAGAGAGAACCCATTGTTAAATTTTTTGAAGCCCATCGCTGGGTCAATCTTTCCATTCAAATCAATACTAAAAAGCAGGGATTATGAAGAGCATTGAGATATGAAGGCACTTTTTTTTTGCCAAAATAACAAATGCCCAAGGTTTAGATTTGTATCAAAGAAATCATAAAGATAGTATTCCTAATACATGGCACAAATCCTAAGGATGATATTTACAGCCATAAATCAAGGGCTCCATGGACTTAACTTTTTTTCACAGCTCCTGAAATTTTCTTCTCCCTCAGCAGCTGCCAAAAAAGTCAACAGAGTTCTAGGCTGCATAAATAGAATCAAGATCACATGAAATGTTAATACCACTTTATAAGGCCACACTTGCAATACATTGGAATGCATTCAGTTTTGGTTGCCACAATGTAAAAAAAAATATTGAGACTCTAGAATGAGTGCAGAGAAGAGCTACAAAAATGATTAGGGAACTGGAGGCTAAAACATATGAAGAACGGTTGCAGGAACTAGGTATATCTATTTGAAAAGAGGGATAGGGTAGATGTGATAGCAATGTTCCAATATCTCAGGTTCCAATATCACAAAGAAGAGGGGGTGGAGCTATTCTCCAAAGCACTTGAGGGCAGGACAAGAAGCAGTGAGTGGAAACTAATCAAGGAGAGAAACAACTTAGAACTAAGGAGAAATTTCCTGATAGTTAGAACAATTAATCAGTAGAAGAACTTGCTTCTAGAAGTTGTGAATGCTCCAAAACTAGAAGTTGGATGATGTTGGATAACCATTCATCTGAAGTAGGGTTTCCTGCCTAAGAAGGGGGTTGGACTAGAAGACCTCTATTCTAATTTCTTAGTCTAGTCTAGTCTATCCATAATCACATTGTCTATAGAATTCCCAAGTGTAAGTCAAAAGTAACTGAAGGTCTGAACCTTCTCGACTTACAACAGTCCAGTTAGTAACCATTCAAAATGACAACGGCAGTGAAAAAACTGACATGACCATTTGTCATACTTACGACTGTTGTAGTTTGTGATCAAAATTCAGATGCTTAGAAACTGATTCATCTTTATGACAGTTACATTGAAATAATGGAACTTTAACTTGTCTGGGAGGGAGGTGTGGTGTGTGTGTGTGTGTGTGTGTGTGTGTGTGTGTGTGTGAAAGAGACTCAAATGTGTAAAATCAAGGCTTTTTGCCCTCTTACTGTGACCTCTTCTCGAACCTTCATATTAGAAATTCCAAATTAAATCTCTGCAGATTCCTTTCCTGGATGATGAAGGGATTGGAGAATTATGAGGATAATGTAATAATGGGGGTGGTTAGTTTAAAACTGGCTTCTCTTTTCTGTTGCCTTTCTCTCTCTGATTCCCCAGTAATGTATGATATTGATAAAGTATTGTACTGATGCCTAGTTTGTTTTAAGCATGATTGATTTATATACTTCTGTATCTTGCTTCTTGAGATCAGCACACCTGTGCCTATTTAATGTCTCCATAGCTGTTCATTGCGGATTAGCATTTAATCAGGATGGATTAAGATTTAATTGTCATGAAGCTCCCATATTCTCTACTATCTCTACTTTTCTTGCCAGGGAATTTTTTTTCTCAAGATATAATTTTAAATAAATTTTATGTCTTATGATATGTAAAACCTGTGTGTGTTTGTATGTAAAATAGGATGTAGTGGTCGTGATCTGCGGAAGAAAATATATTGAAGATGTGTGGAGGGGCTGATGCAGTTGCATCCATCAAGCTAAAATAGTGTCACATGGAACAAAAGCTTTAGAGTTTTATTTAGCCTTTAATCCTCACACAGTGTTTGTGTACTTGTCCATGTGAGCTAGCCATTGCAGGCAGGAAGGGATAAATCTGGATTAAGCAGAGCAACTCCTTTCTGCCTCTGAATTATACAGAAAAGACCTTTCCATTCTACTTATTTTGAACCAGGCTGAGTTACTGTTAGACGTTTCTTGTTTTGCGACTAAAGTTTCGAAGAATAAATAATTCAGGCAGCACTTTGAAATAGTAAACCACCTGCTGGACTATTTCCTAAAGCCCAGAAAGATTCAGATACAGGGCTTCTGGTTGTTTTTTTTTATTATCTGTTTATGTGTGTAACTGAAGATTTTACAGGAGAGCTTTCCTGTCCTTCTTAAAAGCTAAATATTGCTGAATGCCAGTTCCAAGCAGACATATTGGCCGCTCTCAGAGCTGGGATGCTGCAGGATGGGACGAAGGCTCCTGGGAGAACGACGCTACGTTTGAATGCCAGAGACCTCCAGGGAGAAGGAATTCACTAACCTATGGTGGTGAGGGATTTTGGTGTGAGCAGCCAAGCTGTAAACCACATGATATCATCTTTCAAGGAGATACGGACTTGAAACAAGACTTGTATCAATATCCGGAGCCACATTTTACGCAGAGTTCCTATTGGAGAGGTTCCATTCCTGATTTTCCGTATTACAACAGACAGTCTGCGATGTCTGCACGGAGTTCCTTGCCGCCTCAGGATTACTACAATGATCCTTCTTTAGCTACTAGATCACCTAGAGATTCATGCTACTATAGAGATCACATGACTAACAGACCTTTATCGAATTATGGCTTGCCTGGGGGCAGATTGGCTTGGGACCAGATGCAAGTACGGCCACCTGTACCGCATGAAGGCAGTCATGTATACAGAGACCCTGTGATCAAGATGGTTCCCGAAGCACAGAGGATTCGAAATAGAGATCCTTCTCTAACAAGGTATGGTGTTGAACCCCCTGTGTCTAGATGCAGAGGAGATCCTTCTGTATTTCCTTATCGACAAGCTTATAATGACGTGATAGAGAGATCTGTAGATTCCGCAGCCAATAAACAAGTGGCTCCAACCTGTTTGGTAGTGGATCCAAATTCAGCTGCAGTCCCTGATGGAAACGTAATGCTGCCTGCCACTCCTGTAAATCGTGGCCATGGACCAGTCAGAGACAATTTCAGTACAAAAGTCCCTTATGATGGCTATGAAGCAGCAATGACATCTTCCCAAATGCAGATGCCTGCATCTTTTCCAGGACAGGACATTAAAAGGAATGTGGATCCAGAATATTTAGCCATGATGCGTTCTGAAGGAATATCAGAAAGCACTCTCGGTGCATTGCTACAGCAAGGATTTGATTCTCCAGGCTTGCTAGCAATGATGGAGGACAATGACATAAAATCAGTGGCTCCAAATTTAGGTCAGGCAAGAGTACTTTCTCGAATTGTTCATACGTACAAAGTAGAAATGCAACTCCAGAGGCAGTCTAGGAAAAATACTGCCATTCGTCCCAGAAACAGATCAAATAGTTTTAGTCACCGTAGTGAATTGCTGCAGAATGAGTATGGGACCCACCCTTTCACCAACCCTGTGGTGGATGGTGTAGCAGCGTATCAGTCACCAACTGCTTCGATGCAACCATCGTCTCCAAGAATAGCAGAATTAATTCGTCGTCCGTCTAGTGCCCCGACACAACATCTTTTGGAAACCGCAACAGGGTTACCTCCTCAAGTCACTCCTTTTCTTCCCAGTTCTGGATATAGTGCTTCGGGTCCGTGCAATATGCACATTCGTCAAGCAACTGGTTATTCTGCCCCCTCTGCACTTCCTATGAATACGCTGCCATCAAATCCACATGCAAATTCCAAAATAGCCTATTCAACCACATATACTGTACCCATGGAACTGATGAAAAGAAATCCACTATCCTCCCCTGCTCACAGCCCTCACCACAGTCCTCAGATTCTTCGAAAGCAAGGAGACCCAATGGGACCAAGTTTTCCAGGGCATCATTCGCCATGTCAAAAATCTACAAGGCGTACAGGTCCACCTGTTGTCGTCTCCACCATGACATCTCCTGAACCAAGTAACTATTTAAAAATATATTGCTTTGTTGAATTCATTAGGATTGCTATATTAATGCTTTTAAAAAACCAGTGTTCTAGTGAGGTTAGAACAAATGTATAATCTGTTGCATTAAGATGAGGAGCATTAATCTACAATATACATACTTAGGTGCACTCTTCTATATACCAAATAACTCCAATGTTGGAAGTCATTGTTAAGTTTTAGTTTAAGTGTTAAAAATGGTTTGTTACAAATTAAAGAGGAAAATATACAAAGTCTTTATTATGTCACGGATCTTATCTTTTCTCTTACTTGAAATGTTTGTAAGATTAGGTAATTTGCCTTCTGCTTTTATTTTTTGAATGATTTTGTTTAATTACCATGAGCTCAAGGGTATTTCTAATGAATTGATGAGAATATTTGTTAAGTTTGCCATGCTGTGATCCTAGGTCTTGTTTAGCCAGTTTTCTTCCTTTCTAAAATAATATTTCCTAAACAAAACTTTGTTGATTTCTGTTGAAAATATCCACCACTATAGAAGTAATTAACAAAATAAATCTGTATACATCTAAATCCAACTGCCAGTTATCAGAATGCTTGGTGTGTTAATGAAGAGTACATGTCCTGGTAACTTTCGACTGTTGATTAAGTTGAACAAATTACTGTCCTTTTGCAAAGGAGCAGATCCTTAAGACACTCTCGGTAAATACCAATAAAAGCTGTAACAATCAAGTTAGAAAATGTATTTTCTCCTTTCAGAAAACAGGCTGGCAAAAATTAGCCTGTGCCTAGGCTATATACTGTATACGTCTCAGGGTTGGGGGGTAGAATCTTTCTGAATTAAGTTGGTTTCACATTAAATAAATGTTCCAACAATTAATTAGCATAGAGTTTGAAAAAAAGATTGTTCCCCCCCTTAAATAAATAATAAAGAAAAATAGTGAGCATCATCGAGACCCAGAAATGTATTTCAGTCCTATAGATTTTAGGGATGTATCTTTTAATATTCTTTTACTGTATTTTAAAGTGCTCACTTTGAGCTGGATTGTGTCCCCACTATCTCAGTTCCAAGTATTAAAATAATGCCTCTTTTTGTAAAGCAGCTTTATTTCAACAAGGCAACCAATATAATTAACAAAAGGCAGGATTACTGCCTCTTCTATTTTAAAATATAAATGGTTCTAGTTGTATTTTTGGAAATAATACACATAACTTAAATAGTTGAAAGCACTGTATTTAAGTATATATTAGGAACCAATTTAGCTTCCATTCTTTACAATTAAATAGTAAGGAAAAAGCTTGTATTGAGAGACGTAGCACTATAGTATTAATACCGAAGTGGTTATTTTTCTAGTCCTGCTGCTTATTTTGAACTTCTGATTAGGATTGAAGTGAAAACAGCTGGGTCTCACTGCAGTTTTTGAAGGATGTTCAATAATTTTTATAAAATTGTGTATATGAAGATATTTTTCAACTTGTGAGGGGGAGTTTATTTGTTTGTTTTAAGGCAGATCAATACAGATTCAAATAGCCAGCGACTTTTTAAAAATAATTATTTAGTGCTGTCTCGAACAATGAAAATAAAATAAAAATTAAACAAATTCCCAATAGAGTCCTACTCTAACTAATAACATCTCCCAGCCGTCAGGCAGATATTTTGTATTCTTTGAATGGTGGCAAATATTTATGCCGTACATGATGGAAATGATTTTCTCATTGTCTCTACCTTGAAAACAAAAGGCGCTAATATAATACTAAAAGTCTGTGTACCTTAGAATATTTTGTTGCCATTCTTCTTATTAAACTATGCAATCCATCTTTATATGGTGGGGTAGACAATGGCTGTCTTTGTTTTTGAAACTATTTGCCTGCTAGAAGACAATATGGACAGTACAGTTTGATGTGGAGCAACATCCTTCTTGAGGCAAACATTCTTTCTCTACAACCAATTCATTTGCATGAGGATGACATTTGTTGCTCCAGTAATTTCATCTGATAATGGCCAGCTTGCAAAGCGGATCTCAAAACATATTCCTTAATTATGTGTTGCTAAGCAACGAGAGGGTTTGGTCATAATCACAGAAAGATTATCTTTCTATTAAAGTCGCTGAAAAGGTTTAGCTGAAGTAGGACCTTCAGCTAAAATTTGTCACTGTTCTTGTTTTGTTCTGCTTTGTTTTTTATCTAAAACAATGAACATAGGTATTTTCCCCCTCTTCTTAAAATGTATATTTAATTAGGGCTTAAGCAATGGTCTATTATGAAATAGGTGAAATGAGAATTCCAGGATCATTTAATTACGAAGAAGCATATGTGTTGATACAAATCCATTCTTAACCAATATAATTAAATAGTGATTTGTTATCTACAATGCATGTAAATACAATCACATATTTAACTGACTGGTCAAGGGTAAAGCATTCATATTTTGCGATAACATTTTCTTAAAGGAATGTGTTATGAAGACATGATTATATTTTTTACCCATTAGAGTGGCTGGTTTTCTAAGTAAACATGGTTAAGATTAAACTGTTAATAAGTATTGATGCTTGCTATTAAATTTCAGTAATTATTTTTTGACTATACAGTGATCCCCCGATCTTCGCGATCTCGATCTTCGCGAAACGCTATATCGCGATTTTTCCCACCCGATGACGTCACTCTCTTCCTTCCTTTCTCATCTTTCTTTCTCTCTCTCTTTCTCTATCTTGCTTCTTCCTCTCTCACACTCTCTTCCTCCCTCTCTCATCTCTTTCTTTCCTTCTCTCTCTTTCTCTATCTCTCCCCCTCTTGCTGGCGGGCGGCGGGCGAGCGGGGGCATCAGTGAGGAGCCGGGGTTTCCCCTTTGCGTGGGCGGCGGGGAAACCCCGATCTTCGTCTGCTCGCTGCTGCTGCAGACGAAGATCGGGGTTTCCCCGCCGCCCACGCAAAGGGGAATGCCCGATTCGGCTCCTCGCTGCTGCCGCCGAGCAGATCAGCTGCTGGGCGGCCGCAGCAGCAGCGAGCAGACGAAGATTGGGGTTTCCCCGCCGCCCACGCAAAGGGGAAAGCCCGATTCGGCTCCTTGCTGCTGCCGCCGAGCAGATCAGCTGCTGGGCGGCCGCAGCAGCAGCGAGCAGACGAAGATCGGGGTTTCCCCGCCGCCCACGCAAACTCCACCATCTGCGCATGCGCGGCCATGGAAAAAGGACGCGCATGCGCAGATGGTGTTTTTATTTCCGCAACCCTACAACATCGCGAAAAATCAATTATCGCGAGGGGTCTTGGAACGGAACCCTCGCGATAATCGAGGGATCGCTGTACTGCTATATAAAGAACTATTAATTCAGTGTTTGTCTAACTTTAATAGATGAAGCTGATATATAAATATTTTAATAGTTTAATTTTTAAATTTGTATCTACAAGGGAGTAGTACAAGGGAGTAGGCTCCATTAAACATATGACACTTACTTTATGAGTTAAAAAAAGTATAGCATAGTTACAATTTATTTATTATTTATTTATTATTTAGATTTGTATGGCGCCCCTCTCCACAATAAAATGTAATTGATTGGATATAGAATACTAATTCCGGAACAAACTAACATCTCAGAAGAGGCTCTTTCTGAAGAAAGAGGAACTCCTGTGTCTTCTCCTGACTTGTTCTAGAGCAGTGGTTCTCAACCTTTTTAATGCCGCTACCCCTTAATACAGTTCCTCATGTTGTGGTGACCCCCAACCATAAGTCTAGTGCCAATTCTTCCAACAGAGCTTTAAGCTGATAGGCAGGAAGGTCAGAGGGCCACCCCCAATGTAAATGCCTGATTTGGTCGGATTGTAAAAATATGTTTCAAGGCACCAGAATAGAAGCTTTAGCTTTTCGTCTTTTCCCATGGTCTTAGGTGACCCCTGTGAAACGGTCATTCGACCTCCAAAGGGGTCCCGACCCCCAGGTTGAGAACCAGTGTTCTAGAGCAATTACCAAACCACTGGTGGACACAAGTTGTTATAAAACAAAGGCTAGGGGGAAAACAGTATGATTTCTAACTTAGTGTGCATTGTATGTCCATTATATTTACAGAGAATTGATAAAAATAAAAAACCAAATGACTTGTGACATGAGAAATCAACAGATGGTAGGGAGTAGGTAGGAAATGGGGGGACGGACACAAAGATAATACATGTCATTAATCTGGACAAGTTCATTTACATTTTTTTTACAGATATCAAGATTTCCTGAATCATTTTGTACCTAAGTGATTGAAACTCAATGTTGTGGAACATGTAATTTTGAAAACGATTTTACTTGCATTGCTAAATTCAAAATAAATGCCAAAGTGGCATACAATTAAATAACAATTTCCAATAAACCAATTTATGTTTTAAGGTTATTCCTTTTGTGTACATTGCTAGGGGTATTATTGTTGTAAAGAGTGAGATAAGAATAAACAGTGCCAAGTTATCCCATATCATTTCTCCATTTTATTAAAACTGTAGACAATTAAAAGGTCATAAATGCTTTAATACTCCATGAGTGGCATCTGTGGCTTGTTTATTGTTGTCAAGGTCTTGGCAACCAACTTTAACATAACTAGAAATAGCCTTCTTCAATATTTACTGAATATTTAACAAAATTTACTGAAAGTAAAGGTGCAAAGTTACAGAGACCTCAGCAGGTAGATCGCTTTCACTTTTAAATCCAATGTATTTCTTGATTGAAAAAAACAGGCTTTTTCAGTTTTAAGGTTGTTCCTCTTATCCAGCCATCATAAAAGGAAAGCCAGGACAAACTTTGTATGTAGGACACAGCTGTTCTTTGGTTTTATAGCCTCATTTGCAATATTATTTTAATTTGGCCATTATTTCATTGTCTCATATTAGGTTTCATCTCAGTTCTCCTGATGACTTTCTCATGATTCAGTTCACATGATTCAGAAACATTAGACGCAGAAGTAGAATACAATGAAGTTTGTACTTTTAAAATGTTGATTGATAGATAGATAGATTGATTGATTGATTGATCCTGATCTCCCAGTCTACAAATACTTCAATCCTGGGTTGTTGTGATGTAAGTCTGGGTTTATTCTCTGTGACTAAAGGGAAGCATTGAGTCCCCTCTTATGTTCATCTCAGCCTTGGAAATTGACTCTGAATTATTTTGGAAAACTCTAGCACTTAAAAACAATACACAAAAGAAATCAGCATAGTTAGGTTGGATTGCATACACAGGAGATACTTTAGATCCCAAAATGTCATTCCTCACATTCTTTGCCCCCTATTCAGTTCTTGGGCTGATCTTGAGGTCAGAATTTTAAAAATATTACAGTAACATTGATTAATTTATCTTGCTCCAATCCATTCTTCTAGTCTTATGAATAGCAAGACATAAATTACAATGCCGTTAATGTTGGAGGAGAGAACTCTTGAAAATTGACCTTTAATTGCCTTGTCTGTGACTTAACTAGAAAAGAAATAAAAAGGATAAGGCCCATGATAGTAATGAGTGTCAATGAATTTTACCTGTTATTAAATGATAAAGTTATCTCTAAACCAATATCAGCCTGGTAGCGGGCTTTTCATTCTTTTCATTTCTTTATTCCAAATTCTCCAAACAAACAAAATTAGGTGATGCTGAAAAATTCATTATCAAACATTCCTTGTCACTGCTCCATGTTGTCTCGCTGCTTTTCTTCTTTGTTCTCTAATTCCTCCTTTGTATCCTCAACACTGACCTTCCTGTGTCACCTTTTCTGTCAGCAACAAAATGGTGGGAGATCTTGAATCTCTCAGCTAAATAGTCTTATCAAATAAGAAATGAGTATGCCCACTCCCACTTGCGCATGAACCATCAAGACACTGGAGCATCACAGCTTATCCATAAACTGAGAAAGGCCACCTGAGCCCTGGTACCAAAATTCTTCACTTAGGGGCTATCATTGACTCCATAGTTGGTAAGGTGTACCTTTCCCCCAAGAGGCAGGCCAGTATCAACGACCTAGTGAGAACAATTCAAAGGGACCTCTCGGCTCTGATTGTCAATTTGGCTAGACCCTTAGGCAAAATGGTATTGACCTCCAATATTGTTCCCTTGAGACCTTAAATGGTTTTTATTGCCCCTACAGAAATCAGGTAAGGGGACATCGCTGGCCTGGATCTCAGTCCCTCCATCAGTGTTGACAAGTCTTGACTGGTGGCAGTCGCCAGCTCTGGCGAAAGGATCACTATTCAGGAAGCCAGAATGTGCGGACCTGACAACAGATGCCAGTCTGAAAGGATGGGGTCTCCACCTAGATTTTCTGATGGCCCAGAGACAATGGTCAAAAGCAGAGAGCCAGCTCAGTATCAACTTCTTAGAGTTGAAGGCGATCGACCTAGCATTCCATCACTTTGCACACACCCTTTCCGGTTGCCATGTCCTGGTCAGAACCAACAATGCTACGGCCAAGGCTCATGTAAATCGACAGGGTGGAACAAGGTCCAGGGTCTTTATGTCGATGTCACAGAAGATCAACTTATGGGGGGGGGGGAAGCTCTCCCTGCTCTCAGTCCAGGCAGATCACATTTCTGGCACGGACAACCTCCAGGTCGATTGGCTCAGCCAGTCACAGCTTGATCAGACGGAATGGAGCTATTTGCTGATATAGTGCAATCCTTCGGCAAACCAGTAGTAAACCTGTTTGTCAGCCACCTCAGTGTGTAGACCACCTTCTTCCTTATCCACATGGAAGACTATTTGTGCATCTTCCATGTGGATAAGATTGTTTTGCAATTGGACCCAACATTCTTGCCCAAGGTCAATACCAGCTTCCACAGATCTCAGGACATTGTCTTGCCAAGCTTTTGCACCTGTCTGGTCCATCCCAAAGAGAAGCACTGGCACACTCTGGATGTCCAGCAGATATTGCATGTCTATATCAAATGCACTGGGGAGTTCCAGAGATCGGAAGCTCTATTCATATAGTTCCAGCTGGCTTCCATGGGATGCAAGGTATCTCCTTCCATGGTGGGCAGGTGGATCCATTGTCAGGGCCTATGAGTCACAGGCCAGGAGACCTCCCTCTAGAATCACTGCGCATTCAACCAGGAGTTCAGCTACTTGAGTGGCATGGGCGACTCAAACATCGTTGGAAGAGGTCTGCTGGACAGCGATTTGGACTTCACGAACACTATTTGTCAGACATTATAAAATTGACTCTTATGTGTCAGAGGTGTCCTTCAGCCAAAGAGGTTTGCAACAGGTCATCAAGGATTAAGGCCTCACGAACAGTTCAGTCCCTCCCATTGTAAATAGGCAGCTTGGGCATCTCCCATACATGGCTGCTATATCCAGAAGGCGTGTAGATCCTACCTGAAACACCTCTTCTACAATGATAGATATAGCAGCCAGACCCTCCCTGTTTTCCTAGATTAAAGGTTGGCTTCGGTTGTTGAGTTTGATGACGGTTAAATTGACTATAGAACAATGGAGGCTGTCGCTTCACTTCTTCATCCTGAAACTGGGAGATAAGGCAACAATTACATCACAAGAAGCTTTGACAGTTTCAGTCCAATCAATGAACAGACAGGATTAACCCAGGCATGGCTGCTATATTCACTATCGTAGAAGAGGAGTATCAGGTAGGACCAACGCCCCTTCCAAAGAACTATATAATTTTCAAGTATAATGAGGAAGTTTTCATTGCAATTGCTGTTGCTTGAAGGTTCTGAGCAAGTGGGTAGAAAGAGTGTGAAATGTCCACATGTATTTGTGACCTTTCTTGAAAAGGCAAGTAATTTTGGTTCATTTCACTAAAAATTTGCCATTTCCAAACTTGCCTTAATTCTCAAGCTCTGCTACATTTCTAATGAGCACTGCCTGAATACTGATTTCTTTGCCAAGTAATTCTCTCTGAAAATGTAAAAGATTAACCTTGCTAACCCATCACTGATAACTGTTTTAATGCTTTCATTTCAAGCTTATAGCTGCCACAATTTCAGGCTTTGGCCGAACGAAAGTATAAAAGAGTCAGGATAGTCATGAACTTAGATTAAAATAATTTTATGCTATGAACCACAGAATGAATTTACAACATTTGGCAATCCCACCCACCAGTAGACTGCCTTTAAAATTGCTTCAGAATGGGAGAAGACAAACCATTAAAAAAATAATGATTTCCAAGTTTCTTAAAATTTACATAACTAAATTAGTTAAAGGTGGCACCAAAAGTTCTCTCATATAAGTACCATGGAAAAATAGAGGGAATAGGAAAAATTGGATCTCAAATATCACAGCGATTCAGTCATAATCACTATTACCAATCTAGTGTTCAGACATGTTGGAATATACAGTATTTACTATATTGCATATTATAATTAAACGTATCTTAAGATCTCCAAGTTGGGCTAAACATATATTAATTAATTAATTAATTAATTAATTAATGACAGAAATGAACTACATTTTATGTCATTTTATTTACACCTAAATATAATGTGTTCACTCATTAATAAGTAATTTAATAACATTTATCTTTGAGCACATTAAAACAGTATGAATAAGTAATAATATTAAACTTTCATAGCAATGTTGAAGAAATTACCTGAAGCCTTGAGGAAGCTGAGGTTGTACATCTCTGATTTAGATTATTAGAGTGCACTAGTGGGTTGTAATTAAGTAAATCTAACCAGATTTACCTTTTTCATTCTAAACATCAGTTCTTGTTAGTTGATATTTTGTATTAAAATTATGATGTTTTATTTTTTAAAAACCAAAATCTACCTAGGCTTCTATCTAAGCCTAGGTAGCATTGCTTTACAACTCTGCTAATCAAGCTTAATTTTTAGCAGCCTAGTTTTCAATTCAAATGCAAAACTTAGGTATCTTTGATTCATAGTGACTATTATTAGTCTTGATATGGGTATAACAGGGTGTCATCTTAATTTTACCAAGAAAATGTATGACAAAATGCGTAAGGAAGAAGGAAGACCCAAATCCCCCCATGGCTTAATACCAAACTCTTAGCAAGGTTCAAAGAAGGGAGTATTATGTCTATATTAGGTTTCTGAGTATTATTTAATTTGCACATTGTCCTGACAGAGCATAACCCATAGGAACCTCTTGTTCATCTAGATGTGGATTATATTTGCTATATCCTAAAGCAGAAAAGTGGGAAATGACAATTTGGGTTAAAAAATTCAAATGTGAATGGGTTTTTACCATTTACAAAGGCTGCCAGTGTTGTGAACAAAAAGCATGCACAATTTCATCTTTATAAAACATGAATTTTAGAAACAAATGTCAACTCCTTGAGTTACTTATTTTATCTTCTGGGTGTAAAATGGCTTTACAAATAAGAATAGCAATACATATAGCATGTCGGGAACACTTAGGAAGACTACTAAAAGAGCAAAATACTTCTGTGTCACCAGTTATCAGCTTTTCTTGACTGTGGAGGTTTTGTAATACATGAGAATATAAATAGGATGTTGCTGACAGGTGATGAATTATACTAGTGATATGTCATTAAATCATGGAAGTGGGAGGTTGACTCCCATCTTGCTTTAGAGTTAATTATTAACTCTAATTCTTCACAGATATTTTCATACAAATCAAAGGCAGACAGTCATTCAAATTCCATGTATTCTTCTATTATTTCCTCCATTTTATAGATAACTAGCAATCCTCTGCTTATATTATGTACAGATTATGATTTGACTGACTCTTTTCAAAGTCAAGTCATAGTTCAGTAACTGATTCACACTTTTATATCTCCTGCTTTCTATTTAGTAGTTTTAATTTACTCTTATGTGGTCCTTGTGATGCATGTCTAAAGCCATATTACTTGAAGTAGAGGTTGTAAACAAACGAAAATAAATTTTAGCCCATATACTGATTTTTTTATTAAACTAAATCATTATGTAACTTTGATCCTTTAGTAATACCACACATTTGTTTGATGTTGCATTTAAGTCCACTCAAAGTTTGCCATAGAATTTTTCAGTATCCTCCACCATTGCATTTGCTGTAGTTGCTTTGTTATACCAATTTATTGTTTCAAAAGAAATGTCAATGCTATATTTCCAATAAAAATACTAGAGTGGGATGTGGGGAATAATGAGACTATGGAAAACCTTAAAAATGGAGTAGCTTGTGGTCACATGTTGGAGAATACATAATCTCTTTGCATCTAGGATCCTTTTTATTACTTTTATTAGTAGGTCAAATGGTGAGAGATAGATCCCCAAATCTATCTGTCTCTCTGTGTTAAGTTCTGACTAACAAACTCTTCTGCTCTTTGTTGTGTCCAGTAATGCATTCCAACCTCCTCCCCCTCTCCCCGTGTGGCAATTGAAAGACAGAGAGATGGCTGCAGCCAAGTTCAGTTCAAAATTGATGTTGTGTTTGTCTTTCACTTATCCTGTTGGTTACTATTAGCTTTAAAGTGGCTAAGTGATAAAATGTCTTATTTCTCTTGTGTATCCCTCCTTTAAAATGTTTGAATAAATCACTTTAGGTAGAAGTGATCCTTTTCCACATTTTTTTTTAATATTAGGTTTTACTTCAAATATAATGAACATATTTTAGCATTTATTGAAGCTGGGGTGAATACATAGTCTACATCTGAGAAAACTATGAATATTTGCTATTTAATTGTATTCTTTCAGCACTTTGCTCATGTTCCAAGAAAGAAATTCTAACAAGAATTTCTGTTGCACTCACATAACTGACCAAGTTGATTGACAATAAATAAAATCCTTTTGTAATAATATAGGTAGTCCTCAGTTTACAAACACAATTAAGTCAAAAATATCGGTAGCTAGATTGTTAAGTGGGATTTGCCCCATTTTACCACCTTTCTTGTCACAATTAAGTCAATCACTGTAGTTGATAAGTTAGTAACACCGTTGTTATGTGAATACGGCTTCCCCATTGACTTTCCTTCTCAGAAGGTCGCAAAAGATGTCACATGACCCCAACACACTGCAATTGTAATAAATATGAGTCAATTACTAAGCGTCTGAATTTTGATCATGTGACCATGGCGATCCTGCAATGATCATAACTGTGAAAAACAGACATAAATCACTTTTTTAGTGCCATTGTAACTTTGAACGGTCACTGAATGAAGTGTTGTAAGTCAAGGACTACTTGTAGTTGTATCTGCATTCATTAGGGAATTCTGGTTTACCACTCATGAGCTGAATGCTTATGCAACCTGTTATTCTTCTTTAATTTCTCTTTGCAGTGCAATAGCAAATACACTAGAAATTGAAATCTTAATGAGGTATTTAATCAAGATTCCTAGCTTGAAGCTTTCAAAGAAGCTAGGAGAATAAAGCCTGATTTGTAGTCATGATTAACATATAAGGAAGGTTTGTTTTGACACTGTTAGTATTTTAATTTCTGGTTAGTTTAATGTTTTCCAATGTAACAGAAGCTTAGCAGGTAGTTTATAAACAAAGCAAGCTTTTCTGGAATTCTGTTTTACAAGGGCATATGTATAAAGTTCATCTTGCCTATTACAGCTTATGAACTCATAGAATATTAATGTATGGCATTAGTCTCATGGAGAAAAGCTGTGTGGTTACTAAAAGTAGAAAACAATATGATGGCACACATAATCAATTAAAAATGAGATTAGTTATTTTAAACCAAGGTTATCAGAGTTAGCTGATTCTTGCTGTATTAACCTAGAAACGTAGGGAATATTTCAAATAAAATTCCTACATAAAATTATGTAGAATTATCTATCAGTTTGTTTATTCACGTTTTCTGTAAAATAGAATGAAGAGACTAGCAGAGATTGGTTTGTTTTTTAACTTGAACAGATGTTTCAAGTGACATCTGGGGCAGTTGATGCCTAATTATTGTTCTGACGCATTAGAATAAAGGTCATAAAACTTCTATTAACGTTTGTGGCTGCAGTTAATCTTTTCCTATTCCATATCATGAACAGTATAACCCAAATAACTTAATGAGTTACAGTCTAGACTAGACCTCCATAAGTCATCAAGGGAAAAAGACACATTGATAAATTAACAAGCCTTTTTAAAAAGAACATTAACAAGCCACACAAAGCTGCTTGGTGGGCCACATGTTGGACAGGCCTATTCTAGACTAAATTTTTTTAAATGTTGTTTTAAAAGAAGGTATCAATTTCAATGTGGTAGAGAAATATGGCAAAATCATAGTTTATTCTTCCTGTATAGCTACCTTCTTACTTTCTTTTCTTCTTCCTCTTTACTCCAGTATCACTGAAAAGTTGTGGTTAAATTTCTGAGAGTCCATTATGCATGATGAATTAGAGCTAGCTTGCTGACTATCCTGTCTTAAACTTTTGAGAGCCTAAGAGTTAACCCACCACTATGGTTTGTTTGTTAGTTTTCAATTTTGCATCAGCAATACCAATGGTAGTTGCAGAACAAACAGTAGCAGGAAAGGATAGTATTCTTGTTCTTTGTTGTTTTCATTATAAATCTTTGAATTATATCCATGTTAAAAGCAATAGGAACACATTTTGTTGGTAATTTAGTCAGAAAAATAGTTTCTCAGCTGGTACCAAAAAAACTGAAGTCCAGAAGAAGAAACTTTTCATATGTTGTAATGATAATTTTTACCTCACATTACTGGCACTAAGTGTAGAATTCATTGTAACAGTGAAGGAAAATTTGACTGTTTTCTCATTGTTGTGAAGAGTTCTGCATTTTCTTCTGTGGGAAAAATAAGCTAAATTCAGTGCACACTTTATTGGTGTTTCACAAAATTAATAAATAGAATATTAATATGCATTAATACACCTGACATTTCCCCTCTCAAGGACAGTAATTCCATGAGGCTATCCTGTGTTAGGAAAAAGGAACTGGAGTTGAATTAAAAGATGTCTTTCGAAGAATGCCTAGAAGCTCAAAACCTTGTAAAATTTCCTGGTGGAAAATCCATACTGCCAGATCTTCTAATTAAGGCAACATGGGGCTTCAGAAAATATTAGTCATCTTTGTTTTCAAAGCGATCAACTTCTCACTTTTAGGAAAAGGAGTCAAGAATGTTGAAGAGTTTATAGAGCTGTCAAATTGCACATATTGCATTTAAGGCTAGTGATTATTTAGGATGAAACCAGCAATGGCAGAAAGCATTGAGAGAACAAATTTCCTATATGAGCATCAACTGGACAAATAATTGCTTTATCCCATCTTTCCTTCAGGATCTTAAAGTAACATGCCACTTATTTCCTCCTCCCATTTTTGACCTGCAACAGCTATGACAGTTACTTCCTGTGAATAAAGATGCTCTTGATCTTGGATTTCTATGGTGTCTTTTCCTATCTTAATCATTACTCCATTCTGGTTTTAGCACATGCACAGGAATATCAAGTTTCCTTTTTTGGTAGAAGACAGAACAACTGATGAAAACATTATGTTAATCACAAAATTTCTCCAAACAGTTTTCCCTATGGCATGGCATATTGACTAGGATTATAACATTTGTATATGGTTACTACAAAAACTTCCCTGCTTCCTCTCTTAAAACAAGAAAATTTGGTTCTAGTAAAGATATTTGAGCCACTAAGATTATTTCACTTAAGTGTTTGTTTAGAAACAGGCATTGACAGTCTGGGAAAAGGAAATGTTGGATGAGTTATATATTATTTATACTTTTGTGTGATCTTTGGCTATAAAATATAAATATTGTTGTTGCCTCTTTATCCATTTTGTATTAAATTATTTTGGGGTTCTTGATTTGAGTAGGTGATAATACATACCCACTTGAGTAGGTGATAATACATACTGTTTCATTGTTCTTCTACTTATTTTAACCCAGATACTATTTACTTGAATTAATGTATACCATAATTCCACTTTTTATTTCTTCTG
The DNA here is from genome assembly GCF_031021105.1 of Erythrolamprus reginae. Taxonomy (NCBI): domain Eukaryota; kingdom Metazoa; phylum Chordata; class Lepidosauria; order Squamata; family Dipsadidae; genus Erythrolamprus; species Erythrolamprus reginae. The sequence goes on from NC_091954.1 coordinate 47,693,137, forward strand.
CTTATTTATTTATTTGAAACATTTATATAGCCTCCCATCATATATCAAACTCTGGCCAACTCCAAATCTGCAGTTAGATAAACGTTATTCTTCCATTACAGTTATTTCATTTATAAGTTATAACCCTACTTTAAAACTTACTGAAGATTATGTACCAAAGAGTTCCTTCTTAATAGTGCTTTAATAAGTAGAGGAAAAATAATGCAGTTGTCATTCATTTCATCTCTTGATGTCATTTTTAAGGGTGGAATTGCAAGTTATTAAGTGAGAGACATGTGAGTCCAATTCACAATTTTACTACTAGCTTTTAAAAAAAATATTTTATTGAGAGTTTAAAAAACTAATACAAATTAATGCAAACTAAAATGAAGAAGGAATACAGTCAATAAAAGAAAAGGCTAAAATACAAAAGAAAAAGGGTAGAAGAAAAATAGAAAAGAAAGAAAAAAGGTAAAGAAGTGGCTTCTGATCTTCTTTACATCAATACAATATTAGATTGACATTTCTCTCTAAAGTTATGTCATTATTCTCTTTGATTTTACTGCCGGCTTTTCCATTAATTCTGCTTGTTGGAAACCAGTTATGAAACTCACAAATAGCAATCATGTGGTTATGAGGAAGGTTGTTTTGATGGTCATAAATGCCTACTAGTGTGTGAGGCACCTGAGTCTAACACAACTAGAGAAACACTGGGACAGCTGTAAGTACAAGGACCTGTCATAACATTATTAATTCAGCACCATTGTAACTTTGAACAGTTGCTAAACATGGCAATCATTAAGTGAGGACTACCAGTGTTTATAAATTAATTCCCCCTTCAGGTTTTGCTATATCCGTAGTTTTCACTTCGTTCCATCTTCTAGAGGGCGCAGTTCTCTTTCCTGATTGGTCACGCCTCCTGACAGCTCAGTATAAAAAGAGCTGTCTGACAGGAACTTGGCTGTTGCTGATAGCTGAGCAGGCACCATGTTAGCTGCCTCATCGGCAACCATTGTTGCCCAACATTCTTAATACAGAAGAAATAGCGATGAGGATGGGATCTTGAAAGAGGCAATGAAATGAGTGAGTCACTAAGCAAGAGCTGTGTCGGTCACTGAGAGCCTGGAGACTAAAGGCACTATAGAGCAATTCACTAATCCCTCAAATTGACAACGAGAGGTCGTTCCTTAACCCAGTTCCTCAGATGCATCCGACAAATGCCACAGTCTGATAGGAATGGCTGCCCTAACCACGTTTTGCAGCATTTAATCAAACTTCAAAAACATGGGATTCTTACTTAGCACGATTTGAGTGTTTTCTACTGGGTAACGATTATGGGAACCTCTCCAGGAGCCGCAAACAAAACCTACGTTTTAAGCTCCTGTGTGTTGATACCAGTTTGGCCAAACCAGTCCAAACAGGGAGGAACCTACCTCTGGTTTGAAGCCTGGAAGAATTGAACAATTATTATGTTTTAAAGGAAAGATCGATTAAAAGGAAGGGAAAGCCAAGGCAGTTTAAATCAATTACTGTGATTTTGGAAAATACCTGGCTCCAAAAGGGGGGAAAAAGTAACTTCAGTTTGGGAAAGTCAGCCAGAATGTGATATGTTGCACTCTTGTTTTGTTTGCTGAAACAGTTGTACTTTTTATGTTTGTGATTTATGATATTCTGTCCACTGGGTGCATGATCAGCATATTCCCATCCTTTAGTTCTTTTTGTTGATGAGTTTCCTAAGTATATATTCTGGTAGGAATCTTCACAACTAAAACAATTGGTTTGAAGTTGGTTAATCATTTCATGATTTTATTCTTAATTATTTATTAATCGCATATAAATGGCTGCCTATGTCACAAGAAATGACGCTAGGTAATGCACAATAATAAAAAAAAATAACACACACATAAAGCAATCATTGTAATGATATAAAAATAACTATTAAAAACTAAGTGTACACACACATACACACACACACCCTAAAGGCAAAGAGAGAGTTGGACCAAATCTAATTATTATTCTCACCTCCCACTGGCTAACATGGAAAAATTAAAATTGTAATCCTTGTGTTGTTTTTCAACAAAATGTACTCTTGAAAACATGAAGCCTATATAGTTTAGAAAAACAAATGCAGAATGTTTTAAATTAAGGAATTGTTATCTTATAGTTTGTAGCTTGAAGTTAATATCTTTATATTAAATATCTTTAATTTGGAAGTTGTACCCTATGCCTCAGAAGAAATTGAGTTTTCATAACAGACTCTTTGTTGTGGTATTTGTAATTGCCTTTTAGGCTTCCCTGGCCTTTATTTTTTAAATTATCTGGCCAGACAGATGGATTTTATTTTCTTTTAACAATGTTTTTTAAAAGAGGGAAAAACAGAAACTTCCTATGTAATTGCAAAACTTTGCTTTTTAGCAATCTCCGTACACTGTATAAATGTTAATACAATAGGATAAGAAAGACCTAACCTGATTCTGACAGTAACAAATTGTTTAGTAATAAGTGACCACTTTATTGTTCTTGGTTTATCTGATTTCAAGTCTCTGACTTTAATAATGTTTTGTTGCTGTTTATAGAATTCTGCAAATACAGAGGGGGGGGGGTTTCTCCTGAAATATTGTGGCTAACACTGACTCTTGAAAATATAGTAACATTGGATAACTTTTCCCCCAAAAAATACCTGGTTTAGAAATCATAAACTTTACACTTTAAATTTAATCATATGCTTGCATAAATAAATAATGTTTGTGCATTGTAAGAGCTAATATAATGAACAATCAATTTAGAAATTCTTTAGCATGAAAGGATAAAATCATTCCAATTACCATTCATGCTTCAAAAAGCCAGGAAATTGAAATACAAGAGCAAGACACTATATTCTTAGACATATTAATATAAAATGAAGATTTTCTATTTTGAGTCACATTAGCTACGAAGCTTTTTTTATTGAGTCACAATCCATGCACAAGGCAAAACTGTTGAAGAGGTGGATCTGAATCATTTCAGATTTTGTTGCTAGTTAGTAGCTCTCATTGGATGTTTAGTGCAAGGCCAGGAGATGGTGTCATTAGGACTCTGTTGGCCTTAGCATATTTCCCTGAATTTGCATAAAAATATGTATTTTTGAAGTTTTCAATGTTAAAACATTGGCCAAGTGTGATTGGACACACAAGGAATTTGTCATTGGTGCATATTCATTTTGATTAGTGAGTAGCTGAAAACCACAAGGTTGGAAACAAACTTGAGTTTTTAGAACAAATGTAAATGACCCAAACATTAAGTTGCCTTTCTTAATACATGTACATGAATGTATTGATGGCTGCAATTATTTTAAATTGAAATGTTTTTATACTGATTCATGTTCATTTTTGTTGTGAGCCGCTCTGAGTCCCTAGGGAATTTAGCGACATAGAAATAGAAAATACAGTATTTCAACCATATCCAAACCAACGTACACAAAAATTTAGTGTAATGTTGGAAGTATACATTTTTTCTTTCTAATTTCATGAACCTGAATATGACAAAGAACGGTCTTAAATCGCTATTCTAGTTCCTGTAATTAACACAGCAATGCATGTTTTCAGTACAGTTGCACATGCTAAAAATAACACTTTGTTGTCAATATTTTTGTATTTGCTACAGTGGATGTCCACATGTACAAATTACATCTAATGGATAGTAATGGGCAATATATATTGGAATAATATAATGCTGACATAGAAAAATTAATTATATGTACACGTATACATGAAGCTACAAACTCATACAGACATACAATGAAGAAATTACATGCCATAGAACTGAGTCACTTTGCTGTTTGCTACCTGAGGCTTTGATGAACTCTTAAGTGGGCTTTTCTTCCTGAGGTCCCACTGAAGAGCTTGTTTCTTTCATCTAATGACAAAATAGATTGAAGCTCCACAGGAAATAATTTGCAAAACCCTTTGACTCGAGCCTGTAGGCACTTTTCTTTTCCATTGGTGAGAACATCTAGCAAGCTGCTATAAATGGTGAAGCTTTCCTTTCCAAGCAGTGGAATGTATATAATGCGTTAAAATGAATGCAGCTGTGTCCTTTGTGGAGAGTACAGAATGTACTTAGCAAAAGTGACCTGTTCACTGGAATTATAACCAGTCTGAGAAGATTTGGGTCAAAGAGATCTCAAGGTGCCTCTCTAGCAAAGGAAGGAAAATACGTTCCTCATTTTTGCTCTCCTTTCGCGTTTTTGAGAAAGATTGACTTCTGAAGCAGGGGTGGGTTCCGGTTTTCTTCACTCCCAGTTTGCTCAGTGATGTGCAAACAAGATGGCGCCTATAGCAGTGCCTAAGGAGCCGGTTCGGGGATATGGCAGGCCTGATTCATTGCCAGTTCCAGCAACCCAGGCCGCCAAGTTACTACTGGTTCTATAGAACCGGTCTGAACTGGGAGGAACCCACCTCTGTTCTGGAGGATGTTGGCTTGCAAACTGCTGTAGGCATGCATTGAAATGAAATTCTGCACAAACAGTATACTATAAAACGACGTTTTCATTTCTCTCTTCGTTAAAATATAAAACAATTAATTGTACATAACAAAAAAAAGAAATACTTCAAATATCTGAAAGAAATAGACAGCTCCTCAGGTCTTATATAAAAGGCAGATTCACGGGATCTGGTTTAATTACAGGAAAAGAACCTTTTTATGAACGACATTAAGAAAACTATTTGCTTGGATAATTGATTCTCTGCGATGGAGATGAGCTTATAAAAGGAATTATAAGTATCTTAGTGTGGAGGCTAATAGGACCAATGTCAGCCTGAATTCAGACAGATCCCTTACAAAAGCAGGAGTAATGCATCCTTCCCACTGAGAAAGGATAACTTCTCAATCTGTTGGAGATCACAGGTGGGGAAAGAAGCAGAAAGATAAGAACTTTGGCGTGGTATATATGGCTTGAGGTTTCTAGTTGGCTGCTGCTTGTTTCCTACACCTCCAATGCCTCTGGAAGGAGAGTCCAGCGTGGGTTTAGCTCAAGTCTTATTGGTAGGGACTGAGTTTAAATTCATATAATTAACATATTAATTAGGTACTGCCCCCAGGAGCTCAGTTTTAAAAAACTCAGTCTGGAATAGGGACTCTGAGTTTTTCCCTTTAGGTTTGAGGTATTAAAATAGTTGTTTATGTGTAATAAATTGAATGTTAATAGTATTGTCTGTTCTATTGCAGGTGAGAGTTATTGTCCTGGGGTCTCTGCCCTCAGCGGGCACCACCCCCTTCATCCTCTTTATGGGGCCTCTTCTCTCCGAGAGTACTGCCCCGAAGAGGAGAGGTTGGGACACAAGTCACTGACCTCCACGGCCATACCTAGCCCTAACACCCTAGGTGGGGGGGTCTGCCCCCCCAGTAAGGGGGCAGTGTGTGATCATCTTCTAAACGCGGCAGAATTACCATGGAGCCACTTCTCGGCTGATCCCCCCAAGCGGGAATAGCGAAACCGGCAGATGGCGACCAGCGCGATCAGAAGGCACCCCAGGCTGTTTAGAAAGCCACCTCTCAGCTGATTACTTAGCCGGCGATAGCAGCGCCCAGCTGCGGGGAGCATTTAAAGCTCTGAGGAAAGGTCACTTCATTGCGCCCGCCATTTTTAAAAGTGCAGCGGTGCAAATTGTTGTCTGAGACATGGCTTTGGCGCGAACCTGGCAACGCACCAAACAGTGCAGAAGCCCTGATCTGCCCTACTACAGCCGCGATTCATGCTGTGAGTGTGATGTAGGGACTTGGCTGACAGCCAAAGGACTGCCGCACGCAATTCCCTTCATAGCTAGAGGAATTTACTTCGGTACATAGCTATTGCAAACTTGCCTTTTTTTGCCGGTTCCAGATTCCTCTTGTGAATACGCTGCCCCTTCATGTAGATACTCATTATGGCTGACCAACCAATTAATGTTGGGGAGGAGCAGGCCCAGTTGATCCCGCTGGCCTCTAAGGAAAGAGAAAAACCATCTGGCAAGGCCAAATCCAAATCTTCCCAATCTTCCTCTTCCCTCAAGGAAGCTGAACGGAAGATTAAGGCCTAAGAACAATGACTGGAAGCGGCCTTGGCCCCTTCTAACTCGGGGGCGTTAACCATACCCTCCTTTCAGCCACTTCCACAACAATTGGGAACATCTTCACCAGGGTTAGCGATGGGGGCCATGGGAACTGCGACGGAGAGAGACTGGTCACCTGACCATCAAGCATTGTCATTTCCACCCCCACCGATGCCTTCGCCTAGCACTATAATCTAGATACATTTGCCTCAGCTGAGGCTGCTTTGGGGAGGAGAGTACTTCAGAAGGTGTGCGTGCCTATGGAGCCCCTGGTTCAGGCATCTCCCTCCTTTGAACGCAGTAAAATATGTTTATTTAAAAGCCACGTTCTTGGAATCTCTGCTTGCTAGCCTTTCAAAACTAGTCCAGATGAAGTTTGATATTTTACAGACTGGGCAGACAATAAAGGATTTGTTCAACTATTAAGTATCCTTTGAGTTGAGTGCCTCCTGGTGCCTCCATGGATATGTCTATCTAATTTCTTGGCAGTAATACAGAAGTGAATTGCTACTGCTTTTTTCAAGGCATTCTGTGTCTTTCCCATACTAGTCTATAGCCAAGGTTAACTAGGTTTTACCATTTATCTGGGCAATCAAATAGTATCTCAGCCTTAAGTGAAAAATTAAGATGCTTCACGTACACATTTTGTTTGCCTAGTTTTATGATTAGACAAAATTATATTCTTTCTACAGCTGGCTGTGACAGTTGTATTTATTTAAGCAATTTATATGATACCCATGGTGTTGAAATAATTATTCTTTATACTTCTGTAAATTGCTCAGACCAAGGAGAAAGGCTGTAGTTAAAAATGCTGAAACAGAAGAAACATAATATTCTCTCCTTGAAATTACCACTAAAGCCTGATTAAAACAGAGATACCTTTACTGCCAGAGTTGGATCAGTTTTGATTGATTGATTGATTATGTTCATAATTAGTCACATTATTTATTTTTTGTTTCAATTTTTATTGTGTGATTTATTTAGGGTATACTGTATAAATATATGTTTGTCAAAATCTAAATATACTATTCTTAAAAGCAATTAAAATCAATAATGTATCATTAAATATAACCGCAGCATCTGTTATCTTGTTGTTTTGGACTTTAAAAAGTCTTCAGTCCTTTTTGTTTAAAATACCAGTTCCTGTATATTTCTATCAGGGTCATTTTGCTTACACTGTACAATCACAATTTTTTTTTCTCATGGCTGTCACCATACTACACTGTCACCTTCCTTGTTTCCTCTTTCCTCCTATCAAAACACTTGCCGGGGTCATCCCTACAACAACAGGCCATCCTACCAATCTTTCATTCCAATCTCTTGTCACCATTGTTCCTTCAGTCTGTTCAGTCTTTTCCTTCTCCCTTTCCTTCTACCTCCAACTATAACTAATTGACTTCATCCATTTTACAGTTTGTAACCAATTATAGTCATCTTCAATTCATCCTCACTAAGTCTCTGTTCCTGATGGTCTTGAGCTCAGTCCTTCAAGCAGCTTCATGGCTCCAATCCCTCTTTGAAACATTTTCTTTTTCAATCCACCATATTCATTTAGTTTTTCTTAACGTCCGTCCAACCTTTTTCAATTCTGGGGAGTACCCCAGAACAGCATCATCTTTGCTTGTGCACAGACACATGTAGATGCATGAGTGCATGCATACACAGTCACACAGAATTATATTGAGATCTTGTAAGCTTAGTAGAAATCTCTTAAGATAAATTTAATTTAAACTTCGTTAAAAGTACATTATAGGTCTTTGCTTTTCTATGTGAAGCTTCGTTACAATATGAAGTGATTAAATTGAATTTTTCAGCAACAGTTTTTTAGTTAGGAATTGCTTGGTGTTTCAGAGTTTCATAACTTAACTATTATTTCATTTAAAAACTTAATATGTTATTTCATTGTTAAAATACAATTAATAAATACCAATGATAATTCTTGACTCAATATAAATCACGAATTAAGATTTAAAAATTACAGTAATTTCTTTCTGAACAATGAATAATACAGTACATCCTTAACAGGTCATTTAAAGTTACATTATTAAGATTTCCTGTAAAGAGAAACCTAAATTTTGCATCTGGTGTAAGCTATTATACACAATTAAATTCTGTATCAGATTTAATTTTTAAATACAGTTATTTTGGATATTAAAGTATACTTCCACAATTTAATTAATCAGTGTTTGGTACAAGAAACTTTATGTACTTTCAATTAAGTATAAAGAATTCTTGTAGCAGGTGCTGTGTATATGTGTGATGGGTATATTTTGCATGGATGTAAGACTTTTTTTACAAAAATACGGAAGGCAAAAAGGAAATTCAGCTTTTAGAAATTGTTTTATTACATTATAAATATTTTTATAAAATCTTGAACTTTATAACATTGCCAGAAAATATGGGGAAACTATTCCATTTGATAATTTATTTATTTTTATTTATTAATTGGACTTTTATGCCGCCTCTTTCCGAGGACCCGGGGCAGCTTACAACATATAATAGAACAATGTATAACATCTTAAATCCAATTAATTAAATATATAATCTAAATAAAACCACAAAGCATAAAAAACAGTCGTTCCCATTCAATCAACTCTCTCAACACATTCATCGGCTAAGGGGCAAGAGTCTAATGGCCCCAAGCCTGGCAGCATAAATGAGTTTTAAGATTCTTACGGAAGGCAAAGAGAGTGGAGGCAGTATGAATCTCCAGGGGGAGCTGGTTTCACAGGGCTGGAGGGCTCACAGAGAAGGCTCTTCCCCTAGGCCCCGCCAAATGACATTGTCTAGTTCAGTGATTTTCAACCTTTTTTGAGCCGCGGCACATTTTTTACATTTACAAAACCATGGGGCACATTGAGGGGGGGCGCTAAAAAAAGTTTGGACAAAAAAAATTCTCTCTTCCTCCCTTTCGCTCTACAGTATTTCTCTCTCCCTCTTTCTCTCCCTCTTTTTTTTCTCTCTCTCCATCCCTTTTTCTCTCTTCCTTCTTTCCTCTTTTTTGCTCTCTTTCTCTCTCCCTCCCTACTTCCCTCTATGTCTTTCTCTCTCCCACCTTCCCTCACTCCCTCTCTCTCTCTCTTGCTTTCTTTCTTTCTCTCTCTTGCTCTCTCTCTTGCTTTCTTTCTCTCTTGTTCTCTTTCTTTCTCTCTCTCGCTTTCTTTCTCTCGCTTGCTTTCTCTCTTGTTTTCTTTCTCTCTTGTTCTCTTTCTTTCTCTCGCTTTCTTTCTCTCTCTTGCTTACCTTCTCTCTTGTTTTCTTTCTCTCTTGCTCTTTCTCTCTCTCTCTCTTTCTCTTGTTTTCTTTCTCTCTCTGAGCTTTGCGGCACACCTGACCATGTCTCGCGGCACACTAGTGTGCCACGGCACACTGGTTGAAAAACACTGGTCTAGTTGACAGGACCTGGAGAAGGCCAACTTAATGGGACCTAACTGGTCGCTGAGATTCGTGCTGCAGAAGGCAGTCCTTTAGGTATTCTGACCCGATGCCATGTAGGTCTTTATAGGTCATAACCAACACTTTGAATTGCGTCCGGAAAGCAATTAGCGTCCAGTGCAGTCCACAGAATGCACATGTCTGTGTGATATATGCACATGTCTGGGCAAGCCCATGACTGCTCGCGTGACTGTGTTCTACATAATTTACAGTTTCCGAACGCTCCTCAGAGGTAGCCCCATCTAGGGAGGATTGCAGTAGTTGATCCTCAAGGTGATAACATTCCAACAAATTTTCAAAAGTTAACTTCCCTTTTCAGCAATCAATACTAGAACAATATAAAATTTAATTTAATATAAATTTAATATAAAAATACATGCATGTATTATATTAGTTTTTCCTAAGAAAAATATTTAGAGTAAATGTAATATTGTCTTTTGAAATCGCAATTATTGCTTATCAAATATTATATTTAGAATTTCATCATATACTGTAATCTCTTTCAATTCATGCTCTGACATTTGTGTTCAAAGGTTTTCAAATTCAGTCAAGCATTTGTTTCACCTCGTTTTTGTAGTTCTTTGAAAACTATATTGTGGAATTGAATATATTGAATATACTGAAACCAGTTAGATGAGCTGGCAATTCCAAAGGAGAATAATTTCAAAGATTTCATTTTTATCTTATTAATAATGAAATGCTACAGTCTTTATGATTTGTTATTTTTCCACTGGCTGAATGTCATTCCACTTTTCTTTTTATGAAAATAAAAATAAATACTCCATATAATTTTTCCCTGCTATATTTAAGATGTTCATTCTCAGATCACATATTGCGTTTCATTTTGTGTTACGGACTCAGAGTGCCGGGATTTTAGTTTGAGTATGTTAATTGCAAGTAACCTGAGGGTACATGACTAGTTCTTAGGTTGATAGGTGATGGATTTTATTAGAGCAATAAAATATAGAAAGCCATTAAGGGAAAATGGCTTACTATATAAGCATAGTTCCATGCAATTTCTATCTTCATGACCTTAGGCACATCTGAAATAGTTTCATCTGCTTCAGTATACATTGATAAATTCATGGCATGCCTCCCACCTGTATCAATACTGACCTTCATTTTCTTCAATGGTAAAATAGAACAAAGTTTTTTTAAAAGGTTTTTTACCCATTATATTGTGGGAAGCCCTTCTCCTAGAAGAATGAAATATTTTGGGAAATATTAAAAAGGCAGAATATTATATTTCCCTAAAATGGAGAAACATGCTCTTAAAGACAGAAAGTAGCACCCAAGTCTTTCTTGATAGCCTACAGGAGATGCCAGCATTTAAGACAGAGACCTTCGAACTTTTTAAACGGGTCCAATTTACAGTCCCTCAGACTGTTAGGGGGCTGGACTAGGTTGGCGTGGTATGCGGTCATGTGACACCCAGTGGTGGCCATGTGACTAGGTGGGTGTGGTCCATTTTGCCAATTTAGCAGTCCATTAAACCAGTTTTTCCCAACCTTGGCAACTTGAAGATATTTGGACTTCAACTCCCAGAATTCCCGGAATTGAAATCCATTCCATCCTATTCCCATTCCCACTCCCACTCCATCCTATTGCTATTCCATCCTATCCCATTCCTATTCCTGTTCACATTCCATTCTCTCATATTTCCATTCCATCCTATCCCATTCACATTCCCACTTCATTCTATTGTTATTGGTATTGCATCCCATCCCATTCTGCCCTGCCGCTTTCTTCCCCCGTCCTCTACCCTCTCCCGCCACGTAGATGCCCTTCCTGCTTCTTTCCTCCCTCGGCTGGCAAAAGGTGCAGCCCATTTTTGGCCTCCTCCCTCCCGAAGCATTCTGATGGGAAAAAACAGGGTGCATGGATGCTTTCTTAGTCTTCTCCGCTCCCCAGAAGCACTCTGCCAGCCCTCGCAAATGTAAGTCCTGCACTTGGTGATAGGGTGGGGACCGGCGGATGGTGTGGTGATGTGGCCAAGGCGACCTCGTGGTCCTGCATGGGCCAGATTAATGGTTTTGGCAGGCCGGATCTGTTCCATGGACCGCAGTTTGAGAATGCATGACTTGAGGTATATAGAGCTTAGCAAAAGAGGAAGGCATGCATCTAGATAGAACTATTCATAAGCAAAGCAAATACTGCAGGCAGAAATTCATTCAAGACAGGATATTTCAAAACTCCTTGGCAGAATGGTAGGATTAGAAAGCAGCCCCTCACCGAAATACAAAACAGGATGAAAGCCATTAGTCTCAATAGGAATTGTCCAACACCTTTCAGAACACAAGTCCCTCCACTGCACTATCCCCAGAGCAGTTCAAAGTCACAGAAATCTATAAAGATTCATCCACTCATTCAACCACTTGGTCAGATGCCCAGAATCACATGTGATTGGTAGTTCTGCCTCATCAATAAAATGTACCTATCTTTCCGATCAGCCTTCAGCCTCCATTTTGATTCCAGTGCTTGGAACTGGAACTGGATATTTCTTCCAATAATATTTTAGTACTTTAAACTGTGGTCATACAGTTTTGTAAACACTAGTCACATGCTTAATGTCATCTAATAGTAATAGACCCAGAAAATAGAAAAGCTGTTGTTTTGCAATGGTTTATTCCGTAAGTCTTGGAAGATGACAAAGGAGATAGTCTTAATATTGGAAGTCAAGTTTATTGCTTCTGCCCCTTCTCTTTTTTGTTTTTCCTTCAGTTTTAAGCATACAGTGCATACAGCTGTTTTATTTTCAATTCCTTTAACTCCTTTTGCATTGGTTATTTATTCGAGAATGTGAATTTGAAAATTTTAGTTTTAAGCAATTTTGAGGTGTTTGTCATTTTTCTTTTCCATAAACAGGATCCTATGTATATTGACTGATCATAGTTTGGGAGTCATTTCTTAGAGACCATATACAGAAAGTTAACCTGTTTTCAGATAAGCTTTCAAAAAAGTCTTTCGAAAAAGCTGTGAAAGAGCTGCTTGCACGTTTACATCTACAGGTAGCCCTCGTTTAGCAACTGCTCCATATATTGACCATTTCCAATTACAGCAGTGATGAAAAAGTAACTTCATGACCAATCCTCACATTTACCATCTTTGAAAGTCTATAAAGAAAGAAAAGCTGAAATAAGATTGTAAGCACAGTCATGGTTTCAATTACCAACCACTTTGCTTAAAGACCAAGTGGCTGGTCCCAGATGTTGTTTTTAAATAAAGACTACCTCACACTGTCTTTGAAAAAGGAAGGATATGGATATTATTATAAGTTGAACAGAATATTTATATCAATATATTTACCCTTACATACTGAGTAGATTCTGTTGTGGAACCTAACTGGAATGCTGGATGGATTTCATACAGCAAAAAATAGGCCTCAGTTTTGGGGGCAAATGGAAAAAAAGTAATGGTGGAAGACTATGTACATTTTAAAAGAAAAATGAAAGAGCAGCAAGAGGTATTTTTTGCAGGTCATGTTTTATGCCTGTGAGTGAACTAAGAATGTATAAACTACCAGTGAGAGAATGATACAACAGTGGAGATAAATATTTTGATGCTAACTAGATACCGGACTGCTTGGTGTTCTTACATAGTCTGGCCTATAAATCTTATCATCCTAATCAGCAAGCCCAATGGTAAAGGTTTATAGGATTTCTAGCTTTTTAAAAAGTTGATTTCCTAATTATATTTTCAATTGATGGCAAGAAGATGGAACAATTAGGAAGGCATATTTTGTTATATTCAAATGTTTTGAGCTTGGGAAGAATAGCAAGTTGTTCATCTATAATTTGTAGTTCTAGGCAACATGAAAAGGAGTTTTTCATGTATCTTACATTAAAAGAGATAGCTGACTTGTTCCTTTGTATTCTGTATTTCAAATGTGCATACACACACACACGCACACTGAAGTCATTTTAATGAACTATATTACAGCTGGCTACATTAAGAATTCACTGCATATTTGATGTTCTCCCAGTCATAAGCTTTCCAGCGAATGTCATTCTACAAAGTAATATTTCTCACTTTCCCACAAAATGTCTATTGTGTAAAATTTGGAGCCTTGGGAAGAAGATGGAGCTAAAATTAGATTAAGATTTTCTTCTTTGTTTCTCTGCTAATCTAATTAAAAGAATGTTGAACACAAATATTATTATGAATAATAAAAGGAATTTAAAATCTTACGTTGGTTAAAAATGAGATTATAATAGAACAAGACCAAAACAGTTTGTATATATGTAGTTCTCGGCTTATAACCACAATTGAGCCCAAAATTTCTGTTCTTAAACAAGAGCCTTGTTAAGTGAGTTTTGTCCCATTTTGCAACCTTTCTCTCCACATTTGTTAAATTAATAACGTGGTTGTTAAGTGAAACTGCCTTCCCCATTGACTTTGCTAATCCAAAGGTCACCAAAAGTGATCATGCAACTGTCATAAATATTAGTCATTTGCCAAGCATCTAAATTTTGATCACATGACTACGGGGATGTTGGAATGGTCGTAAGTCTGAAAAATGGTCATAAGCAGTAAAAGGCTACCAAAAATTTTTACTACCATACTGTGGGTGTGGCTTATGCAGGACTCCCTGCATTTTCTTTCAACATCTTTCAGTGCAAATTGGGTGCTCTGGGGTGGAGCTCCATTTTCACTACCCCACTGCGTTTTGCACCCCGTCCGGGCAGTAGCCCACCCCGGTCATAAGTCACTGTTTTCAGTGTTGTTGCAACTTTGAACAGACACTAAATGTACTGTTGTAAGTCAAGGATTCCATGTATAAAGTCCACTGTTGTACTTTTAACAAGACAGTTGTAATTTACGCTGATTAAACATTTCTGAAGTACCCAATATATGCAATTTTTGTATTTGTTGAATTCATGACATTTTAAAAGGAGGTTAATAGAACAAATTTGCTGGTGCATCTCTGTATAAAACATTCCAAAGTAATAGAAGAGTAATTCATATAACTAAATGTGTCCCTCCATTTGTTTGGTAAGATAAGACAATCAAACTTGTTATTCCAGAGGCAGCATTATTATAATAACTAATATCAATTTCATCAACTTTGTTCTGCTTCCTATAAAATTCCATCCTTCCAAGGTGGGAAAAATGAGGACCCAGATTGTGGGGGCAATATGCTGGCTCTGTTAAAAAGTGCAATTGCTAACATGTTGTAAGCCGCCCTGAATCTAAGGAGAAGGGTGGCATAAAAATCAAATAAATAAATAAATAAATAAAATTATGATTTCAGGACCATGATTAATTTCTCTACAGCCTTTAACTACTCTGGAATGTAAGAAACAGCAATAGAATCTGAACCAAATAAATAAAATAAATATTTAAATTTAAATGAATGAATTTGGATTCACATAAAATAGCATAGCTGTTGAAAAGACAACGGAGAAAGTCTTAAAATTAAAAAAGGAATAAATGCCAGCATTATGATTGCTTGGTGTTTTATAGAAACCTTTTATTTGTAAATAAGAAAAGGATCCTATAGGATCTTACATGAATATAATGCACATGTGGCTGAGGTTTTAAAAATCACATTTGTACCATTGTAATATATATATATGGGTCATTACAGTGCTTTTCATGGCAAGATTGAAAGCAGCCTGCTAATAGAAACAGTTGCTTTTGTCATGGATTGTCCATTAGTGTGCTATATAATTGTCAACAGACTATTTGGAGTTTTCTAAGAATTGATGAACATAAAATACTGGGTAACATTTGTTCTTTCGCTCTTGAAAGTGGGCTCTGGGGACCTCTATGAACAGCAGTTGGACAAATGCGACACTGTACTTAAATTTCCCTACCATATGATGTGTTCTGTTCTGAAAATATAGCTTCTAAAGCAAGTGTTACTCCATCATTTCTCTCTATAAAGTAATAAGGATGCAATAAAATGCATACACATATAAACTTTCCTGAAATAGCATACTTTTATTTATATATTCATTCATCTAGATAGAATATTATTATATCATTTTAGGGGCTAGGTTTTCACTGAAGGAAATGGTGGCGCATTAAGCAGCTCAGTCTATTATTCCTTTTTTTAGGAAAGAAAGAAATTATCTTTAATGCCACTATTGAAGTAGATATTAATTGGAGAGAATTTTATAATGGTAGAAGTGCCATTAAGGATATGTCTGTTATAACCAACCAATAAACTCTTTGAGTCAAAATATTTAGCTGTTATGTTACCTTTCTGTATCTCTTTAATCCTAATGTAAATACTGTAGTGGATATAATTGGGATCTTTGTGCCATTGGGTTTATTTTTGGACTATTTAAAATCTTTCTTTGTCTTAAACAAACAATCCTCAATGTGTCTCTAACAGCTGCTTAGGAGTGCTTCTTATAATATACGTTGGCTACCCTTGTTTCCCTCTTACCATTTAGAAATTAATCCTAAACCATGAAACAATACATTTTTATTTCACTCAGCATTTAATTTTCTTTAGATGGTGTATAATCTCTGTCAAGAATAACTTGTTGGATTATAGAGTCATGGCTGCTTTGAAGATTGAAATGTGTGGAATAGGGTACAAGACAGAAACAGATTAATTTTGGTTACTTTCTTTTAATTTTCTTGTACTTAGCGATTTCTCCTGAAATTTAAGGAATGGCAATCAATGCATAATCAGACACTTCTTTGCAATGATAAATCTACCCAGTTTGGTTGAACCTTGCCAGTTTATTCCACCATGATATCCTAATAGAATGACAAAAAGCATTTGCTCAGGCTTTAATGTTATGTTTATGGTAAGTATTTTTTCAGAACTATCAGGAAATTTAAACAGTGTACTTTGATATTTCTATAGGCTCTTTAAAAGTCTGAACCCATTATAGCAATAGTATTTAAACTTATACATTGCTTTACAGTGCTTTACAGCCCTCTGAGTGGTTTACAGAGGGTAAGCATATTGCCCCCAACAATCTGGGTCCCCATTTTACCCACCTTGGAAGGAGGGAAGGCTGAGTCAACCTTGAGCCTACTGAGATTTGATCTGCCAAACTGCTGGCAGCCGGTGAACAGCAGAAGTAGCTTTCAGTACTGCACTCTAACCATTACATCACTGAGGCTCTTTGCATATAATATGCCCCATTATTGGGACATATCTTGAATTTATTAGCTATATATGGGAGTGTTCTTTGAAAATTGCAACTAATTATTTAAAATGGTTATATCTAATCCCATATGATCAGGAGTGGATGTATTTGAATAATTTGCCAGTCATATTGACTGTTATGAGCAACAGTATGCATTTCTTTGTATTAGCCGCCCTGAGTTTTTGGTGGAGGACAGCATACAAATCTAATTAATAATAATAATAATAATAACAACAATAACAACAACCCTTTGAGGAGTAGCCAATTACGGTAATAGTAAAATACCCAGCCCTTTAAAAAAGAAAACCCGTTAAATATCAACTTTGAACTCTTATATTTTTTCAAAGTGCTGCAAATTGGAAGTCCTCGTTGCAGCTGTGTACTTAGTATACCTGCCAAAAATCAGCCTGAAAGGCCAAGTAGTTTTGAAACTACAGCAGCCGGGAGATTGCTGTAAATTCATTTTTGAGGGTTGTTGTTGGTTTTTTTTGCAAAGTTTGAGCCTGAATCATCTAAAAAGTAAGAGGACTGGGTACATGGGGCTTTGCCAGTTTATAAAGCCTTACAAGGTGTGCAGGTTCTCCAAATATCTCCAACACACTACTGAAACTGCAGCGTTTACAGCTTCTGGAAGCTGGCTCAAAATGTCATTTTTGTGGACTCAGCATTTTGCAAATCTTTACTTGAGGTTTCCTAGAACTCCCAGTTTTTAGTCTTTTGAGCTAAACTTTTGCACAGCACAGTTTTATATCATAAAGAAACTATGTGCCAAATTTCATCAAAATCTGAGATGGTAAGGTGGAGACCACATGGTATGACTCTACCATGTTTGAAATTTTTGCAGAATCTGAGTTCCTTCCTAAAGCATTTATGACCTGGGTTCTGTTCTTCATCTCTTTCTTTTTAACATTCAAATATTTCAGAATTTTGATGTTAGGCAGCATCAAAAAGTGAACAATGGCATTTTTCACTTCCCTGCAATTATTAAAAACAATATAATGAAAGAAGATATAAAGTTGAACTTTATAAGTGTAGTACATTAGAGAAATATGCCATCTCTCATCTCTTCTTCCCTTTTCAACAAAATTATGTTAATATCTATTATATTACTGTCATTACAACTAGCTGCTTTTAGTTCTCTTCTCTGCTCTTCTTAGAAAAATAATACCGGATATTTAGCAAAATTAATAAAGTTAATGACTTTAATATTGGATATATCAAGATTATGAGATACTGTCACATTAAAATGTTGTTTTAAAAGTAGAATTTCTGGGAATGCTATACAGTAGTCCCTCGCTATACCGCGCTTCACCTACTGCGGCTTCACTTCATCGCGGGTTTCTGAGGAAGTCGATCGGCAGATTTAAACAGCCCACTGAACTCGATCGGCAGGTTTTTTTAAAAATATATATATATCTAAAATTGTAAATACTGTATTTAAATACTGTATCTAAAATAAATACTGTGTGGGAAGGGTTTATAAACACTTAAAACAATGAAAACTTACCAAACAATTACAATATAAATACTTAAATAAGTACTATCAGTCGATAAATTCCCCATCGCGGATTTCACCTATCGCGGCCAGGTCTGGAACGTAACACCAGCGATAGGTGAGGGACTACTGTAATCAATACTTGGAAGTGTAGTGTTCTGCCCTCACGTGATCATCTTTTGCAAAGACCCTTTTCTGCATTCACATGAGACACATAAACGAAGCCTAACATGGAATTTCCCATTGGTACATTGCGCCGATCAAAGGAGCTTCTCCAAATCAACTTTCTCCTGAACGAAACAATCAGCCGGGGAAGAGGTTCCCGGGAGGGGCACGAAGGAAGCGAAGACCCTCTCCCCCTCTCTCTTTCTGGTTTTCTCTTTCCCTCTCTCTCACTCTTCCTCCCTCTCTCCCCTTCTCTCTCCCTCTCTTCCCTTTTAAGCTCGCCTCCGCCTAACCTACAATCTAGCTTCCCTCTCAAGCTTAGCATGCTCCAAGTAATCAGTGCTGGTCTGCTCAGCCAGGGAGAAAAGCAACCACTCAGTCTGCAAAGGGGGAGATGGGGGGAGAAGAGAGGTAGGGAGTACATGGAAGAGGTTTCGAGGCAGGGGGGGCACGAAGGAAGAGAAGATCCTCTTCCCCCCTTTCTGATTTTCTCTTCCTCCCTCCCTCCCTCCCCTTCTCTCTCCCTCTCTTCCCCATTAAGATCGTCTCTGCCCAGCCTAGACAATCTTAACAGGGAAGAGAGGGAGAGAGAAAGGGAGGAAGAGAAAATCAGAAAGAGAGAGGGAGAGGGTCTTCGCTTCCTTCGTGCCCCCCCCACCTGGGAACCTCTTCCCCAGCTGTGTGTTTCGTTCAGAAGAAAGTTGATTTGGAGAAGCCCCTTTGATTGCCGCAATGTACCGATCGGGATTTCTGTGTTAGGCTTCGTTTACATGTCTTATGTGAATGCAGAAAAAGATCTTTGCTGCCAAAGCAGCCACCCCTCTCTCTGGGGTCCAGGGAGGTTATGATCCTGGATGCCAGAGACCGCATTGAGCTCGAGAGGGAGGGAGGGATGCTGGCTGGCTGGCTTGTAGGCTGGGTGGGCAGTGAGCTAGGAAAAAATATTCAACGGGGAAGGTGGACAAAACTACAGCTACAGCCCTAAGGCAGGTGGGGCGGAGGACGAGGTTTTGCAGCTGAACTTGGGGAATTTGGGCTCCTGCCGGGAATGGCGGGAGGCAATTTTAAATTTTTGCTCATGATGGGGAGTGAGAGAGTCATGGGGAGTTGTGAAGCCTTGGTGAAGCACTGTTGTTGGTGTGGGGGGGCAGACTGGGAAGAGTGGTTACATTCTGAGGAAGTTCTTTTTTTCTTTCTGCAATTTGGTGCATCCGTTTAGGTCCAAAACAGCACAATGAGCAAACCAAAAGTGTGTTTTTCCCAACTTCTGGTTTGTCCATTGTGCAATTTTTTTCAACTACCAGGCTTCAGAAAGGCGCGTGTGCATGCCCAGGGGCCAGTAGGCTGGTAGGTGGTGCGTATGCATGGGGGAGAGAAGGGGTATGGGCACGTTACGCATACTAGCCGCCCTCCCCCCATATTTTGGCACACAAACCAAAAAAGGTTCGCCATCACTGCTCTAGTGCAATGCCATTCCATGTGACAGACCAGTAGTCTAATAGCAAACTATCTGGTAAGGGCAACATAATGTGCAACACACTTGTCCCCATCTTTAGCTAGAACAGTAGCATTGAACGTTAACAGGGATCTTAGAAATTATAGGTATTACATATCTTTCTTGTTTGCCTTCTTCTAAAGATTTACAGTGACCAAAACCCTTTCCATGGTAATTCAAAAGTAAGGTAGACTTGTAGATCCATAAAATTAACTTTATCCAAAAATGTTTGGGATTGTCCAGCTACTATCTCTTCAAAGATATTGCCTAAGACAGATCTATTATTAAAAATTACCATCACCATAATCCAAATTCCTGTTGGGAATAGTAACCACTGTCTGTTTGTAGTGGTGGTTACTATTTAGTTGAGATCTCATTGATTCAAACATTAAAATATTATAATATTTCTAGCTAAAATCTATTGTAACTATAAATGTTTAATTTTATTTGTATTGTGCCCAAATGTAAATATAATTATGACACCTAATATGCCACAAACATATTTGAGGAATAAAAATGCTTGCATCTACAGCTTCTTAAATTATCCTGTACCTTATGGAGCATAACTCATCTATTTTAATGCTTTTCAATTAACTGAAATTGTTAAGATATAACATATAGGCAAAATATTTAGAAGTATTTGATCGCTCACCTTATATGTTCCTCGTGAGGAGCAGGAGAAGCTATCTGCACTTTGATTATTCCTGCTCTTCAGTTTTTGAGTCAGTAATATATGAAAATGACATTTAACTGCAAACTTTGCTCTTAATTGTTTATTAAACTTTTATTTTTTAAACACTATAACGAAGTATTGAATATTGCTATTTCCTATTAAAACAATGTTACCAGCAAATGGGTATGGTTAACATTTATTTATTGATTGATTTGATTTGATTTGTATGCCCCCCCCTCTCTGAGGATTCAGGGTGGCTCACATCCCACTTGGTAGAAAATATTTACTTGTCAAGACATCTCTAACTATTTGCAAAATCTACCACAAACAGTAGTAGTTATCGAACAAAATGCATGTGTGTTATCTGTCCCTCACTCAGGACTTGTCATTTCAGCTAAAGTCCCAAGCTAAGTGCAGTATATATAATACTGAAACACGTTTCACTTTAAATATAAAATTGTGTTACTCTTGGCAGGTATTAAATATACTTTTCAGGAGCCACACATTCAAGTCAAATGGGAGGTCAGATTTATTGAGGGTACAACTCTTTCATGATTTATTCAAGCACCAGTAAAGAACTTTGATTAGTTAAAAGCTGTGGCAAAGTCTTGTGGGAGTATTTGTGAGAGTCTGGAGCTGTCGGAGATAACTCCTTCAGCAAATTTCAGACTATTCTTCCGTAGTGGGACAAAACCCTTTTCTTTTCCCTCTTTTGTCCAGTTTGAAACTGTGTGGCTGTGGACATGGGGTGCTTGTTTGAAGATCCCCCTTCGTAGTCAAGAAGAGAATCGGCTCGCCAAATATTGGTGTAGTATTTTATACTCTTCTCCTCCCTTCTTGTTCTCCTCCTCTTTTTATTTCCTATATAGCTTTTAATAAGATGATTGTAGAGGCAAAGTTTTCAAGGCAAGGGGCCATTTCCTGTTTTCCTTTCTTCGTTTGCTTAATAAAATGTGCCTTTTTGCGGTGGCTTTAATTGCTAATGAGTAGTTCGTGAAAATGCTTGGCTTGTTCCTCGATTCACTTTTTATATACTGTCAGAGGAGATATTTAAAACATCTTTCTCTGCTTTTTTTGTTATTTTTTTTTTCAAGGGAAAGAAGTGGCGTGACACAAGCAAGTGAGATTAATAAGAATTAGGCAAATGGCTTCTCTTCTTTTGTTTCAGTAAGATAGCCGTATTGCAGCTACACAAAGGCTGCCATTTACTAGAGAGGACTCCCTCATTCTCTTGGCAGGGGTGCCATTGGATTCAGATACAAGTGGGTGGCAAACAGCAAAAGAGGACAATCAGGCTTTGTGTGTGCGTGTTTTTTTTAAAAATAACAGCGACAACCAAATCACTTTCTGTATTGAACTGCCACACAACCAGCTGTGCAGCTTGCGAGTTGGGGTGGACCGGTTCTCCCTACAGATAGAAAGCACTTTCTCGCCATCCCCCTTCCCCTGCACTCTTTCCCTTAAATCTGCCACTGAAACATTGGCTCAACTCCACCAAGAGCTGAAAGCACCAGAAAATATTTATTGAACAATGCTTCTGACAACTGCCACCATAGTGGAAGGCTTTGGAGGAAGAAGAGACCACTTTTATTTTTAAAGCAGTGTTATATCACCTTGTTGATATTCCAGTCAGAAAAACTGGATTCAATTTATTTTCTATTGTGCGTATCTTTTTCTTTATTGATGATGGTTCCCATTGAATCCAGTCACACATTTCTATCTCTTTCTTTGCCTTGCTTTCTTTCTACAAAAAGCTACACATTTGCAGACAATGAACTATCTATTTGGTTTTTACTTTACACAATGCTGCTGCTCCTTTAGTATTTCCAAGACAAAAATGTAATTTCGGACTGTTGTTAGAGAAGCAATATTTTAGTCGTTGCTATATTCTCAGGAGTGATGAAAAGAAAAAAGAAGCTTTTCCACCAATGTTACTACCTAGCCTTAAGAAGGTAGATGCCTAACCACATTTTACTGTATGTGTGTTTAAGCTTGCAACCAAAATCATTCACAGGGATGGAAATCGGGGGGCTGCTGCCCGGATTGGGGGGGGGCGCAGTGGGGTAGCAAAAATGGAGCTCCACCCCAGAGCACCCAATTTGCACTGAAAGAAGTTGAAAGAAATGCAGGGCATCCTGTACAAATCACGCCCACAATGTGGTAGTAAAAATTTTGGTAGCCCTTCACTGGATGGACAATGTTATTTAAGTGCTCCTAAGGCGCTGAGTTGTTTTTTGATACTACTATGTGTTGGTCTAAAAGCTCTTGAGGAGGAAGCACACGAATCATTTCAAATAATACATTTTGACCGATACATATATATTTCATATATATTTTTCTTGAACTAATACAGCATGTTCTTTATTACTCTAGGTCTAAAGTTTTATTTTTGACAAGCTAAAACCATCCAATTGTTAATTAAATTTAAGCATTCAAATCAGGGGTAAAATTCTCCTGCTTTGGGCGGATCAATAGTAATGGCCACCAACGATGGCTGGCTGGCCATGCCCCCCCTTACCAGTCCACCACTCGCCGCTCACTTGCGCTGCAAGCAGATGTCCCAGCACTGCACATGCGGTAAGACGCGACTGCACCAGAAGAGGGCTGTGGGAGATGCACTGAGCATGTGCAGCAGCCCTGGGACATCTGCTTTTAGCCAACTGCTGCTGCTCTCAGACTCAGCCCCATAGCAGCAGGCACAGCAGAAGGTAAGGCAATGTTGGGCGGGGGAAGAACCACTGTGCCTTGCCTGGGCTCTCCGCCATCCCAGAATTGCACTGTGCCAGGGAATTTTCCTGTGTGGCTGTGGTGGGGGCAGAGCTGCCCAGCAAGGGAATGCCCCCCAAAGACAGGCAGAGGATGAGGGAAAGGCTTTGGCATTCAACTGCCTCCACTTTGTTTTCCTCCGGGTCAGGGCTTTCCAAAAGCTACTTTTGCAGGAGGCAACTGGACGAGCCAAGCCAAGGGTGATGCAATTGCAGTTAAGCTTGGATGTCTCCGTGGGTCCAGAAGCAACAGGCCACGTGCCCAGGTGTTCCCTTTAGCATCGGTTGCCTGACTGCGCTGAAATGACACCAACCGTTGCCTCCATTTTCTCACCACTTCCTAACTAGCTCCATGGCTGCCTCCTGGAGCAGGCATGCTGGCCTCTGAGGAGGCGGGGAAGGAAGAGAAAGGCAGGAGGGGGGAGAAGGAGAAGGTCAGCCACCAACCAGACGGGACTCCAGGCAGGAGGAGGAAAATGTCTTGGGGACTGCACTGACTGAAAGAAAGAAAGAAAAAAATATGATCTCAATTGAGCCTAACATTTTGGTTGCTAAGCAAGAGCATTGTTAAGTGAGTTTCACCACATTTTACAACTTGGCCACGCCTACCAGGTCACCTGACCACCAAGCCACGCCAACTGGAAGTCACATCCACCTGACATCCAAGCCATGCCCACAAATAAGCCACGCCTACAGAACCAGTAGGGAAAATTTTCACATTTCACCTCTGATTCAAATAGTTGTGTTTAAATATTTTAATGAGGTTTTTTTCAATATGACAATTTTCATTTCTAATTTTAAAAATGCAGAGATAGATATTATTCTTAAATATCTTGTCAACCTTGTTAAGCCAGCTATTTAATCAGGCAATAAATGCATTTCAAAAGCTAGGCATAGATTCCCCCAAACACATGGTCAGTTATAAAATGTTATGAACCAAGCTCTGATTACAAATTATAGAGGAATATAGGAACAGACTTACTTGCATTGGCCTTCTCAATTCATTTGCTTGATGGGGAGTCTCTGCAGTTACCCTCCCATTTCTTTCCCCATTTTCATTGTGATTAATAACACCACAAGAGTATCAGAGCAAGGCAGTTGTCAAAATCAAAACCGGTGTGCAATGTCTTTGTAAATCAGTTTGCCCCTACATTGCTAACCTTCTGGAAAATTTTAAAAACAAAACTGTTTCAAAAAATATATGGTGATCAATAGGAGCGATTGTTTATGAATAGGTTGCTGTGATTGCAATGTCTATTTGGATGAAAAGAAGGACCAGGGGAGACATGATGGCAGTGTTCCAATATCTCACCTTATATAGTATGATGCTGAGGGGGCTATCTCAAGTATCCACTGAGAATTTTAGTCATAATATTCTCATAGCTGATATTTGTGAACTGCTGGGCACATTTAAATTAGGACAGGAGCATGTCCTGTGTATCTTCTCAAAAAGGCTGCCGTGAAGGAGTCACAAAACCTGTTTACAGAATGTTAGACTATCAAATTTGCTTAACATTGTCTTCAGCTCCTACCACTATCTACCCTTTCTTTATCTTGCTTTCTTTCTCTTGCTCTTTCTTCATATGACTCCTAGACTTGCATTTTTATGTCCCAAACTGTGAGGTCATGTTAACTCAATGTCATTCTTGTAGTTAAAAATGATCCTTTGAAAGAACATATAGATACTGTAAATAAAAGAACATTGAAAATATTAAGATTGTTAGGCAAGGGAGGCTGATGAAGAACATGGAAGTTCTCCCATGCCTCCTGGAAGGAGAGTCCAGCATGGGTTTAGCTCAAGTCTTATTGGTAGGACTGAGTTTCAAATTAACATAAATATATAATAATTAGGTACCGCCCCCTTGCTGCCCAAAATACCCAGTTTTAAAAAACTCAGTCGAGGTTAAGGACATGAGTTTTTTTCTCTCCCTTTAGGTTGAGTATTTAAGTGATGTAATGTTATAAAAATTGTTTTTTTGAACCTTGTAATTTGTTTCCTTTTGTCTTTGTGCAGGTTCGAATTCTTCTGATGGGGTCTCTGCCCTCCGCGGGCACCACCCCCACCTTTCTCCTTTTGGGGCCTCTTCTCTTCGCGGGTACTGCCCACCGAGGAGCAACTGGGCTTTTTCATTGTGTACAATTGTGACCTGAAGGTCCAATTCAGCCCAATCACCCCAGATGGGGGGGGTCCGTCCCTCCCCATTGTCGGGGGCGGCGGAAGCCTCAGACGCCGGAGTTTGCAGCCGCGGCGGCCATTACAGCCGCCGAACAGCTGATTGAGCCGGAGGGAGGCTTCTTAAGCCGCAGCGAGACGGATGGCGGCAAAACGGAGGTTCCCGGCCGGGAATGAAGTCGCGGCGGCCATTACAGCCGCCGGACAGCTGATTGAGGGCTCGCAACGGCGAGCAGCAAACCGAGGCTTGGCGAGCCGCAAGGGCTCGATTACAGTAAAAAGCGGCTATTCCCGCCTTTTTTAAATTGGTGTGGGCTCTATGAGGCAATTCTTTCTGCCAGCCCTCAAACCGACATGTTTGTTTGTTTGGCTTTATGCCAGGCATTAAAATTGCCGTTTGAATTGGCGCGAACTGGGCAGCTGGCCAAGGTGTCAGGTCTCGAAGATCTGCCCGGAGACAGTTGACAAGGTCACGTGGGCGGCTAAGAGCCAATCAAAACCCGTTTAGCTGTCCAGCCTGCCTGCATGTCTTTACATGCGAGTGAGTGCTTTCTAATACTGTCAACAGTCTTGAGCTGCCTTGTGTTTTGTGATTAATCGTGAGTACGCTGCCCCATATCAAAATAAGATATGGCTGACCAACTTGTCAGTGGGGAGGAGCAGGCCCAGCCAGTTCAGACACCTGTCAAAGGGAAGGATAAGGCCAGCAAGCCTAGGAGTAAGTCTTCCCAATCAAGCTCCTCTCTTCGTGAGGCTGAGAGGAAGATCAAGGCCCTGGAGCAGCGTTTGGAGGCGGCCTTGTCCCCCCCCATCGTAGGTGGACTGTCCATAGGCCCTTTCCAGCCTCTTCCTCCAGCTATTTCCATGGGTCTCCAGGGCACCGCAACCGAGAGGGACTGGTCCCCTGACAGGCAGGTCCTTCCTCCATTGCCATCAACTGCAGCAAGGCCTGAGAGGCCTTCATCCTCTCATAGCCAGGCACTGCCTCAGGGGGAGTTACAGACACCATGTTATGTGCCTTCATCTACCTTCACCCCCACGGCAGCGGGGCTTAGAGACAATGCAGATGCTTGGCAGGCCTTTGCCCCTACTATACAGGACATTGTGGCCAATGCATATACGCAGGGCATAGCTGCGGCAACACAACGTGCCAATGTCTTTCCATCTCAGCCTATCCAGCCCAGGGATGTCTGGCCAGCACCACCGCCCCCTACTGGGTTGGGTTCTATGTCAATTGACCACACGGACTTTGAGGAAGACAGTGACCACGGAGATGGCCTGTCAGATGATGAATTCACTGTTCCAGAGCAGCCAGCAGTGGCGGGCCTCTTTAAACCCTCCTTGTATAGGGTTTTATTGCACAAGGCAAAGCAAGCCTTAGATGTGCCAGGAGCAACACCACTAGTGGAGCCATCAGACGGGCCACGCACTTCAGCTGCTTTATGTAAGGAACCCGCCAAAGAATCGGACAAGGTTCCTGCACTGGAGATTTTTCTCGAGAATGTCAAGCGCCTGTGGCAACATCCGGCGGCGGCGCAAGGGCCTTCTAACCTGGAACGCAGGTTTTATACTTTTGATGACAGCATGGAGAAGCTACTCCAGTTTCCTCCGGTGGACAAACCGGTGGCCACATTGGTTTCCCGCACGGTTGTGCCTTCAGAGACGGCTGACAATTTGAAACCGGATGAAAGGAGAGCGGAGACTCTTCTCAAGAAGACCCACCAGATGGCCGCTTGGGCTCTTCGGGCAGCTTCCACCGCCTCCTTCTTCAGTCGGGCATCCATTATGTGGATTCAGGAGGTTCAGGCGAGACTGGCTCCTGAGGAGACTCGACTGCGGCAGGACTTGAATAAGCTCCTCGCGACTGCGGAATTTTCCACGGATGCCACCCTGCATGCCGCAAAATTTGCCTCCAGGGCTATGGCTTCCACCATTTCGTCAAGGCGTCTGCTTTGGCTCAGAAACTGGCAGGTGGATGCCAAGTCGAAGTGGACTTTGTCTTCGGCTCCCTTTGAGGGCACAAAATTGTTCGGGGAGGCTCTAGATCCTGTCCTGGTGGAGGATAAGGATAAGAGGAAAGTCCTCCCAAGGTCCTTCCGTCGCCAGGACCGAAGGGCTGGTCCGTACTCCCGTAGGCAGTCCTTTCGGTGGGACTCGTGGTCTGCCCCTTCACAGCAGGCCAGACCTTACTCACAGGGTGCCTTCTCCACCTCCTACAGGAATGACCGACCGTATTCCCAGGAACGAGGCAGAGGTTTCTCCCAGACCAGACGACCATACCGGGGATACCAGCAACGGAACGCCAGACGTGCCAAGTGACTGCCTGGACGGCATTCCTTTGGGGGGCAGGCTACAAAAGTTCAGCGAGAGATGGCGAGCTACTACCTCAGACCCTTGGGTCTTAGCCACTATCTCACAAGGGCTAAAGATCGAGTTTCTACACGACCCTCCACACCATTTTACCGCCTGCCCGGTCACCAGAGACTTCGAAAGGAGGTCTCTGTTAGATCAGGAAATTCTCCACCTTTTACAGATCCAGGCGATCGAACCTGTTCAGGACAATTCCAAGGGTACGGGATTCTATTCAAGGGTGTTCCTTGTACCCAAGGCCTCCGGGGGTTGCAGGCTCATCTTGAACCTCAAACGTCTGAACCAGTATATTCTGTACCGACGGTTCAAGATGGCCTCCCTCCGCTCCATCCTGGCCTCTGTTCGAGCAGGGGACCTTCTTACTTCAGTGGATTTAAAGGAGGCCTACCTGCACATCCCCATACACCCGTACCATCGACAATTTCTTCGATTCTGTCTACACAACGTCCATTACCAGTACAGGGCCATGCCCTTTGGCCTGTCATCGGCCCCACGTACCTTTACGAAGGTACCGGATGCACTGCTGGCCGATCTGCGGTCCCGGCCTATCCGGATTCTCGCATATTTGGACGACATCTTACTTCTGTCTCCAACCCGCCAGAGGGCGCACAAGGACTTACAAACCACGATGTTTTGTCTACAACGTCATGGCTTTACCATCAACATGCCAAAAAGCCATTTGACTCCTGCCACCAGACTCATTCATCTGGGTGCGGTGATAGATACGGTCTCTCAGAGAGTGTATCTATCCCCGGAGCGACAGCACCGCATCTATTCTCTCATAGGCGGCCTTCAACAGAAACGAACGGTGCCATTGTCTTTCCTGTCAAAGGTGCTCGGGACCCTGGTATCCTGCGTGGACATTGTCCCTTGGGCCCGTTACCATTATCGACTGCTCCAATGGACCTTGCTTCCGTTTCAGCGTCGAAGATTGAGCCATACCCACCGTCTAACCGTCGTGGGACGCGAGTTGCAACTCTCCCTCCGCTGGTGGAGATCTGCAGCACTGCGGCAGGGCACTCCCTTCGGACCATGCCATCACACGATCCTCACCACGGACGCCAGTCTGCTGGGGTGGGGCGCTCACATCCAGTCCCAGGTGGCTCAAGGCTTCTGGAGCCCCCAGGAGCTATGCCCAATCAACATCAATTTTTTGGAGCTGAGAGCTGTCCGCTTGGCCTTGCTGGCCTTCGCCACCGTACTGGAAGGTCACCACGTCCTCGTACGCACGGACAACGTAGCGACCAGGGCGCATTTAAATCACCAGGGTGGAACGCGCTCTCTCAGGTTGATGGAAGAGACGGTCCTCCTCTTCGACTGGGCGGAGACTCATCTTTGCTCCCTCCATGCAGAGCACATCGCGGGGGAGGACAACAAACAGGCGGATTGGCTCAGTCGCCAGGAACTGGACCCGGCGGAGTGGCGGCTCGATCCGGGTCTGTTTCAGGAAGTCTCGCGTCGGTTCGGGGAACCGGTGGTGGATCTATTCGCCACCCCCCAGAATACCCAACTCCCGAGGTTCTACTCCCGTTTTCCAACTCCGGGAGCCGAAGGAATCAATGCACTACATCTTCAGTGGCCAAAGGTCCTACTGTACGCCTTCCCTCCGATTCCACTTATTCCATCAGTGGTAAGGAAGATCCTGATGGAGAAGGCGGAGGTGCTCTTGCTAGCGCCTCATTGGCCTCGGAGACCTTGGTTTGCGGACCTCAGAGAACTGTCCATTTCTCCACCGTGGAGGATACCGGACGACCAGATATCCCTCAGCCAGGGGTTCGTGTACCACCCAGAACCCCAATGGTTCCACTTAACCGCATGGCATTTGAAGGGGACAGGTTGAGGAGCTGCCTCCTTCCCGAGAATGTTATCGCAACTATTCAAGCGGCTCGACGCCCTTCCACAGTCCGAATTTATCAGGCAACATGGGCAGCCTTCCATTCCTTCTGCAATGACAAGAACCTTCGACCACAGGATTCCTCAGTCATCCCTGTCTTGGAATTCTTGCAGAAAGGTTTGGAGCAAGGTTTGGCGCCAAACACGCTCAAACGCCAGGTCGCAGCGCTTGCCACTATCATAAAGCGGGACGATGGGGGACCCTTAACTTGTCACCCTTGGATTAAGGACTTTCTCTGAGGGGCTACCAACACGCACCCTCCTCCTGTTCGTCGTTTTCCCACATGGGACTTGACCTTGGTCCTTCAGGCCCTCACGGGACCACCGTTTGAACCGTTGAGGACTGTTTCATTGCGTTTCCTCTCCTTCAAGACGGCCTTTTTGGTGGCAGTCACCTCGGCAAGGCGTGTATCCGAACTGTCCGCGCTGTCGGTCAGATCAGACTTGTGTCAATTCTATCCGGACAGAGTTTGTTTACGCCTGGACCCCACCTTTCTTCCAAAAATCAACACTCATTTTCACAGGGCTCTAGAGCTAGTGTTACCGGATTTCTGTGCTCATGGTACTCACCCTTTAGAACTTAAGTGGCACAAGATAGACGTACGCAGAGCATTGAAACTTTACATCAGGCGTACCGGCAGTTTACGCAAGACTGAGGCTTTGTTTGTGTCATTTAGTTCTAGTAAACTGGGCCTTAAGGTATCTTCCAATACCATTAGTCAGTGGGTGAGACTATGTATAGTTGAGGCATACAAGGCGAGTGCAAGGACTCCACCAAGTGGTATACAGGCTCATTTGACAAGGAGTGCGGCTTCTTCAGCAGCTTGGGCGTCGCAAGCCCCCCTTGAGGATATCTGCAGAGCCGCGGCGTGGAGTTCACCCACAACCTTTATTCGCCATTACAAATTGGATACCTTCGCTTCAGCTGAAGCTGCCTTTGGCAGACGTGTACTCCAGAAGGTGTGCGGGGAGGTACCACCCATGGTTCACAATCTCCCTCCCTGAACCTTTAGACCTTGGGTATATCCCATGCTGGACTCTCCTTCCAGGAGGCATGGGAGAAGAACCGTTGTACCTACCTGAACGGTCTTCTCGATGCCCTGGAAGGAGAGTCCATACCCTCCCGAAGAACCATGGGAGGTTTTGTTTGATGTTAGTGTTTCTTATACTATTATGGTTGTTAATAAAGTTCATTATCTTACATCTTTTCGTTTTTTAAAACTGGGTATTTGGGGCAGCAAGGGGGCGGTACCTAATTATTATATATTTATGTTAATTTGAAACTCAGTCCTACCAATAAGACTTGAGCTAAACCCATGCTGGACTCTCCTTCCAGGGCATCGAGAAGACCGTTCAGGTAGGTACAACGGTTCTTCTGGAGATATCATGTTGTTTCAGCTCTAAGTACTCGCTCCCTCCGGCCCTTTCATGAATTGATCTAACCTTAATACAGGATAATGTCTAGCCTTGCAGTTAGTATTATTCTCATCATCTCTCGCTAATATGGCCAATGGTGAGGAAAAGTGGAAATTTTGCTCCATCAGTTTTAAGAAGGTCACATTTTGGTCAGTAATATAGACATGTGTATATACTGACAAATGTAGTAATTTGGTTTAACAATAGAGAAGATTAGAATAGATTTTTTTTCCTTGATTTTGTCCTGTATGATTAACTGTCACCTCTCCAAGCCTTCCTTATGAACATGGATTGCATTCCGCAAATGTTTTCAGTGTCTTTCATTTTCCAGTGCTGGACAATAAAGTAAATCAAAGCAATAATCTTAAGGGATATGTTTGTAAGATTCTAGAATTTTCTTGCAGGGAAAATTTTCTTAGCAGGGAAACAGTTTGAAGTAATTGTTTCTTTCAGACCTTAGAAACAATTTTGAAGTAATCAGTGGCAGTGACATCTTGTGATTGAAGTGGCCTTGAGTCAGATGCTCTGCGTGTGTGCGATAAAGACAGAGACAGAGAAAGAAAGCATGACAGACAGAAGAACTTATCAAAATACAAGTAATCCCTGACTTACAACCACAACTGAGCCCAACATTTCTATTGCCAAGTGACAAATTTGTTAAGTGAGTTTTGTCCCCTTTTACAACTTTTCTTGCCACAGCTGTCAAGTGAATCAGTGCAGTTGTTAAATCAGTAACATGGTTGTTAAGTGAATCTGGCTTTCCCATTGATTTTGTCTGTTAGAAGGTCAAAAATTGGGATCACATGACCACAGGACACAGCAGCCATAATAAATATGACGGTTAAGCACCCGAATGTAAATCACCTGACTCTGGGGATGCTGGACCAGTCAAAAGTGTGAAAAATGGTTGTAGGTTTTTTCAGTAGTAACTTCATAGGTTACTAAACCAACTGTTGTATGCTGTAGCCGTTGCTATTTTTATATCCATGCTTAGAAGTGAGTTTTGAAGATTTATATCAGTCTATGGAATAATTTTAGATACTTCATGGTGTCTAGATATGGATCTTCCAAAATGTGTGGTTACAATTGCCAGTGGCTAGAAACGGATGGCTAGATCTAGAAGGGGCACTTAGTCAAGATTACAAATTAAAGTATCCTCATTAGATTCCATGAAAGATCTCAGTATTGCTATAGTCTCTATAACTTTTTTGAGGCACAGTGGTTAGCGTGCTGTACTGCAGGCTACTTCTGCTGGTTGACTGCAGTTTGGCAGTTCAAATCCCATCAGACGCAGGGTTGACTAAGCCTTCCAACCTTCCGAGATGGGTAAAATGAGGATCCAAATTGTTGAGAGCAATATGCTGACTCTGTAAACTGCTTAGAGTGGGCTGTAAAACACTGTAAAGTGGTATATATAATCAAGTGCTATTGCTATTTTTTTTATATTATTGTTCATCTCAATAAACAGTTATAGTCCTAATAAAAATGATGGGCATTATATTGAGAAATGTTCATCTTCAAGGTGCAATATTTAGCTAAAAGAAATTCATCAGAGTTCCAATGGATATTTGGAAGCCCTAGGAAAATTACCCATCCAGGTGGAGTTTGTTTATTGTTTTTAGTGTTGGAGTTTTGATGCCTAAATCACTATTTCAACATATTTATTTATTTATTTAAATTAAAGGGCTCTTTCTGAAATATATACCGTATTTTTCGGAGTATACGATGCACCAGAGTATAAGACACACCTTAGTTTTGGGGGAGGAAAACAAGGGGGGGAATTCTGCCTCCCAGCAAACAGTACAGATGATATACTGTGTATTTCTGTGCATATGTGCCTGACCCATAGAAATAGCAAAGAATTGGAGAATTGTACATTATGGAATTATATTAATGCCAGAATGTAGTCACTAACTATTATTTAAATAGATCTACTGCAAACATGACTAAGTCAGGGTTTAACTCAGCTGCCTTCCCTTAATACTAAAACAGGACGTTATTCTCTGCTATTTAAAAAAAGATACAATAGCACTGGGCCTCTTCAGATCAAGCATTTATTTTAAAAAGCTTCTTCATTTCATTAAGGTGCCTAGTACAATAATAAAGCAGTCTTATATCTAATATTTTGAACATTCTACAGACATTTATAGTTATTGACTTACGTCCCTGCATCCAGTTTCAACAGTCTTAATTAACCAAAGAAAATAAAATTCTGCCTCTATATCCCAGCAATTTGCCTCCTTGCAGCATTAGTTTCACTTTCAGTTCTACCACATGGCTGCAGCCTCAATCAGCTGAGAGTTGGGAAGCTAATAATCAGTTTCTTGGCATAACAGGCTCTGTTCTGTTTGCTTGAAGGAGGTAAATTGCTGGGAGGCAGAAACCAGAGGGTGGGGGTGGCTGGGTAGGGCATTTGGTGTATAAGACGCACCCAAGTTTTCACCCTCTTTTGGGAGGTGTCTTATACTCCAAAAGGTGCGTCTTATACTCCAAAAATATGGTAACTTAGTCAACTAACAACCAAATTGTAAACACATGCACAATACATACAGAAAGAACCCCATCAGCTTAATTGAAATAGTCCAGAACAAAGAAAAAAGATCAGGCAACATAAACTACAGTATTTCACAAACATTGTCACT
Source organism: Erythrolamprus reginae (assembly GCF_031021105.1). Classification (NCBI taxonomy): domain Eukaryota; kingdom Metazoa; phylum Chordata; class Lepidosauria; order Squamata; family Dipsadidae; genus Erythrolamprus; species Erythrolamprus reginae. The sequence continues at coordinate 47,726,818 of NC_091954.1, forward strand.
GAGTAATTCTAAAGCATTCTACTATTTTCTACATGGCAAACAGTACCAAAATATTTGTTTTAATGCTTCAGGAAACAGCGCCAATGTGTGTTTATGCCCTGACAATTATCATTGTTACAGTGTTCCCTTGATTTTCGCAGGGTATGCGTTCCGAGACCACCCGCGAAAGTTGAATTTCCGGGAACTAGAGATGCGGAAGTAAATACACTATTTTTGGCTATGAACAGTATCACAAGCCTTCCCTTAACACTTTAAACCCCTAAACTGCAATTTCCCATTCCCTTAGCAACCATTTAGATTATTACTCACCATGTTTTTTTATTAAAGTTTATTAAAAAAAATATTTATTAAAGGTGGACGAAAGTTTGGCGATGACATATGATGTCATTGGGTGGGAAAAACCGTGGTATAGGGAAAAAACCCGCAAAGTATTTTTTAATTAATATATTTGAAAACCCGTGGTATAGACTTTTCGCGAAGTTCGAACCCGTGAAAATCGAGGGAACACTGTATATCAAATCAGACAATGATTCGGTTAACAACATCACTACACTCAATATCATCCTATTTTGGTTGATGACCATACCACACATGTACACATGCTAGATGATTGGCATAAAACAACCTTAAATCAGAAATCACAATACAAATTTATATCAGATCTGCAGATAAAAGCAATTAGTCACAATGTCTTGTGGCCTTCAAATGATATCAGAAGGTTTTTCATTTTTCTTTTCTAATTTAACAGACCTCTACACAAATATTTGTTATCTTTATTATTTATTTATGTAATTTATAGAGCCACCCATCTCATAATCAAGTGACTGAGCACCTAGAACAAATGTATATCTGAACAAACAGATATACAATCTATTTGATTGTATCACATCTTTGGTAACAATGGGAGAATTTTAAAACTAGTCTGACAAGAGAGTTTGTATATCTTTATATACTAACCCAGATGTTCCAAATGGAAATCTAACTAACAAAAGTCCTTATAACCATCTTAAAAGTACAGCTCTCTAGATACAGGTAATTTTCTAGGGGCAAGCTTTATGTATCGCATTGGGACTTTTTCTCTGTATGCTGTAAACTATGAATTCAAGTTCTAATTAAATCGTTAGATGATCTATACATTCCTGCATTAAGCAGCATCAGTTTACTATTGGAAAGCCAAGGCATTTTAGTACAGGTCCAGATTCAGATGAATGTTTCTGTTTACATGAGTCCATTAATATTGCTTTAATGTTTATGTTCATTTAATTCCAGGTATACGTCCACAAATAATGAATGGCCCTTTGCATCCTCGTCCATTGGTGGCTTTGCTAGATGGAAGGGATTGTACAGTGGAGATGCCTATTTTGAAGGACTTGGCTACTGTTGCATTCTGTGATGCTCAATCTACTCAGGAAATACACGAAAAGGTATTTATTATCATTTCAATTTCAAAGCACCTGACTCCTGTGATCCTAGATGGTCAAAAGTACATCAGCAACTACAAATAACTGGTGGGTGGCAGCCAAAGGCCTCTACTGCCATCCTAGGGAATGGGGAAATCTGGAAAACATTTGATAATCTGGTAATCACTAAAAAGGAAATGCTTTTTAGGTCCCACAAGATGGCACTGCTTAATTAACATGCCCGCACTTGCATTCTCAAATAAGCAGAATGTATGCTATTCAGGGCTTCTGTGGTGATAACCAATACCTTGAATTGTGCCTAAAACCCAACTGGTGGTCATTGTAGCTTCAAAGCATAAGGGACACTTCATATACATAACATGACCATTATAGCTGTCACAGCTGCATTCTGGACCAGCTATACTGGGCCTATTCTGAGTGATCTTCCAGAGCGCCTCCTGTCCTGTCAAGATGTGATCATGGCCTGAGTGACTGTCTGAAGGCACTTGCAATCTTGTACATAAGAATGGGCACAAGATGAACCTTGTAAAGAAAATGTGCTTTGCAAAAGTGCTTGGTGTTTAACTCAAAAAGAAGAGTGCCCTGTATTTAGCAACAATTCAGGTTTTTATCCTGGAAATTTTCAGGGTAATTATATGTTTACCTGTGGTTCCCAATCATTTTTATGTAAACTATCATATCATCAAAATCATCTTCACCAGTAATGATTGATTTATGTTTTTGGATTAGTTGAGGGATTCCTCAAGTTGTGGTTGAAGGATCTCAAAAACTCCTTCAAGTTTCCACTGCTCAATTAACCAATTCCTATAATAATTGTACACATAAGTTACAAATAGACAAACTTATAAAGTAGGTGAAAGAACATTGTAGTGTAAAACTAAGATGCCCTGCTGACTTCATTTTATTTTGAAACATTGCAATTCTACGTTCTACTTTTTTCTGCTGTAAAAAGAGGTTGAGCCAACAGCTCTTCTTTCAATGTATATCAAGCTTATGGAAAGCTCTTGCTAATCTTCATGATGAAATGATGAATTGGCATTGTATAGTAAATTGATGACCAGGCATTCTTGATTTAATTGTATGATTTCTCTGCCTCCTTCTGTTTATACTGACATAATTCTCTTGATAATCTGTGACAGATATCTGGAATTTGGATTCCTGCATGCAGCAGAAATCTTTGATAGACTCTTTATGGATTTGATAATTAAATGTGCTGCTGATGAAGCCACAATAAATAATCTGATTTTAACAATTGATCTGACTAGACAGCTTTTATAAATAGATATGGGATCAGAAAGAGATTAATGCAACCAATCTGGTTGATGAAGGTACAGTGCTCCTTAAATTCATAGCATCGGAGAACAATATTGGAAGTAAATAACATGTGTTCACAAAGTACAAGTTTTGTTATTTTGATTGATTTTCTTACCTGATGTAAATCAGTAGATGGAAGTAAAAAGAAACTATTAAATTAGATAAAATATACTTGGATTTCATCTAGACAATAAGTTAAGTGCTTTCTAGAAACATTGTCAGCTTGGCTAAAAATCTTATCACATTGATTGGCAAGAATAATTGAGATGAAACCTTGAGTCACCTTGAAATGTGAGAAGTAAAAATGTTGTAAGTTAGGAAGTGGCAATATGAGGCAACAAATTCCAGAGTAATAAGTTAAGATATTTGTATATAACATTTCCCTGGTAGCCTTTTTCCAACTCACTATAAAAAACAGATTAAATGTAGAAAAATTATTCAGGGTAGGGAGGTACCTAAGATTTTTTTTAAACTCACTTTTCCTACTTGCAATTAAGTTATTGCTGCTGTTTTTCCCACTGAATTTCTAAGAAAGTCTTGATTTTTTGGCTTGGAGAATAGCCTTAGAGAATATTGGAAGTCTTTATGGAATGTCTAAATTTTACCATAGCTAATCAGAGTTATGAATATAACAGAACAGAACAATGACTTTATTGTCAGTTTGAATGTACACTGATCGGTATATATTAAAATAAAATTTCATTACATAGAGCTCTCAATGGGGGACCACCTCCACTATTCACTATATAAACATAACAAAATAAATAAATACAAAATTATGTATATACCCCCATATATTATATGACACAGAGAAACAATTCAGTCTAATTTGGATGTACACATCTACATGGCAAGAAATAGTCTCAAATACATAACTCTGATCAGTTTACCCTCATATAAATAAATAAATAACCTATGACCAAACATAGTTAAAAATAATCCAGTACAAAAGAAAAACCAAGATAATAGATAACAAACTCACAGGACTGGTGGGCCTGTTTGCTTCTTTTAGCATTCTGATTCCCTAATTCCCAGGTCTTAATCACAAAAGGAGGCTGTTTTGTAGACCAGGCGTCATAGGAGAGGGGGGGGGGTCTCTGTCCTGCAAGATGACCTATTTAATAGGGGGAATATGGAGCATGGCCATCCTTTGGGATCCGGGGAGAGAGGTGAAAACACTTAGAGATAGGCAGTTTTGCAAATAACCTAACCCTGGGCCACATAAGCCGATAACCCATATTTTAAATTGCCCTAAAGCATGCATGGACCAGTTGAAGCTAACAAGTATTCTTTAAGGACAGTACCTTGTAGAGAACATTGCAGTAATCTAATCAGGAAGTGGGGGAGGGAGGGAATGAGTGTGGGCACCTGCTAGCACACAGACACACACACACACACACACACACACACACACTTTTGGCACGTGAACCAAAAAAGGTTTGGCATCAATGCAAGATCCTACACCTGAGCAAAAATAATGAAAACAGCACATATAGAATGGGAGGAATATGTCTGAGCAGCAGCACAGGTGAGAAGGACCTGGGTGTATTGGTAGATCACAGATTAAACATGAGTCAATAATGTGAAGCAGCTGCAAAAAAGGCAAACACATTCCTGGGATGTATCAAGAGGAGCATAGAATCTCGCTCACGTGAAGTAATTATTCCTCTCTACAGTACTTTAGTACAACCACACTTGGAATACTGTGTTCAGTTCTGGGGGCCCCAATTTAAAAAGGACATTGATAAACTAGAGCAAGTTCAAAGGAGAGTTACAAGGATGGTGAGTGGTCTGGAAACCATGTCCTATGAGGAACAATTAAAGGATCCAGGGATGTTTAGTCTGCAAAGGAAAAGACTGGGAGGAGACTTGATAGCTGTCTACAAATATCTAAGGGCTGTCACAGAGAAGAGGGATCAGCATTGTTCTCATTAGCACATAGAAGGACCAAAAACAATGGAATGAAACTTCTAGGGAGTAGATTTAGATTAGATATCAGAAAAAACTTTCTAAGGTAAGGGTGATAAACTGGTGGAACAGTTTGCCACAGGAGGCGGTGAGCTCGCCTTCACTGGACATCTTCAAACAGAAACTGGACAGTCATCTTTCTGGGATGGTTAAATGAATCCACCATTGAGCAGGGGTTGGACTCGATGACCCTGGAGGTCCCTTCCAACTCTATGATTCTATGGTCACTGTGCTAATCCAAGAATGGTCACAACTGGCACGCAAAGATCACAACAGTCCAAGGTGCCTTATCCACAGCTGTATCTTGCTCTTTTGAGCAGGAGTTCAAACCCTACATCCATTTTGCTGAAGGACTATAAACCTTGTTATGGTTTAAAGATTTTTTTAAAAAGCTACCTGATCCCAGTGGCCAAAAGCTGAAAGGTGCTCAGTCTTACTAAGAAGGATTTGCAGTGGGTTTTCTCCCATCCATACCCTCAGTCTCTAGGCACAGAAAAAGAATTTGACAACATCAATTGTACTATTGAATACGTTTTAGTATTTTTATGTAAGTTTTGGAAGGAAGCAGAAGTTACATTGTTTGGAAATAGGACTGTTTCCTATTTACTGTTGTTTAGAAATAGGAAGACTTTTAGTTGCACATATAACTGAAGTTTTTAAATGCTACTTAAATTCCTCAGGTTGTGATTTTTAAAAATTGTTTAAATACTCAGTTTAAAATCTGGATTATTTAGAGATTTAACCTTAAAATTGAACTTCTTGTGTTATCGAAAAGATAAGGTTTATTATGAGCTTTATTCAGAAATATGGTTTTTATGTCTGGGCAAAATTTGGAAACTACTTCAATAGAATGCCCTTAGCTGAGGTACTGATTATATTATTTAGTATGCCACTCTCTCTTTATCCCTTCTTTAGAAAAACAAAGAAAAATGTTAAGAAGAAAACAATTTAGTGGGAAGTTACTTCACTGTTTGTGGTGGTCCTAATCAAAACATGGTCACTAAAATGGATTTAAAGAAAAGGATCCCAATGTTACATAATTGAATGTAACATATACATATCGAAAAATTAGAATATTGCGCAAAAGTTCATTTATTTCAGTAATGCAACTTAAGGCAAGATAATTCAAGCCGAGATTTGTCATAATTGTACTGATTATGGGGTATAGCTCATGAAAACTCCAAATCCACCATCTCAGAAAATTAGAATATTACATGTAATAAATAAAACAAGGAGTATACATAGAACAGTATCGGACCTCTGAAAAGTATAAGCATGCATATGTACTCAATACTTGGTTTTATAGTAATTACTGCCTCAATGGGAGGTGGCATGGAAGCTATCAACCTGTGGCACTGCTAAGGTTTGTGTCACTGCTTCAATAGCGGCATTCAGCTCTCCTGCATTGTTTGGTCCCATGTCTCTCATCTTTCTCTTGGCAATGGCCCATATATTGTCATAGGGATCAGGTCAGAGTTTTCTGACCAATCAAACACAGTAATACCACAGTCATTGAACCTGGTTTTGGTGCTTTTGGCAGTATGGGCAGGTGCCAAGTCCTGCTGGAAAATTGAAATCAGTATCCCCATAAAGCTCATCTATGGAAGGAAGCATGAAGTGCTCTAAAATCTTCTGGTAGACAGCTGTGTTGACCCTAGACTTAATGAAGCACAGTGGGCCAATACCCACAGATGACATGGCTCCCCAAATCAACACAGACTGTGAAAACTTTTGCATCTCATTTGGAAACTAAGGACCCAAAGAATGGAGAGGCACACACAAGTTGTTTGAAATCCAGTGTGAAGTTTTCACAGTCTGTACCCCATAATCATCACAATTATGACAAATCACGGCTTGAACTATGTTGCCTTGCATGTAATGAGTTTCATGTATTACATTTCATCTTTAAATTGCATTACTGAAATAAATGAACTTTTGCACAATATTCTAATTGTTTGAGTTTAATCTGTAGTTTGATCCTGAGAAGTATTCAGATCTGTTGGCATCATTATTCATTTATTGTAGCATGCATGTATTGTGTGGCCCAAGCTTCATAGCCTTGTAGAAACTCATTCTTTTTAAAAATTTTATGCTGACAAGAATTCTAAATCTCTGAGAATTGGGATCTTGAAAATATAAGATAAATTTGTCTTTGTCAGTGCTTATCTTTGAGCAAAGCTGAGCAGGCTGAAAGAATGCTGTATGGAAACTGATTATTTGGTGTGGTGGGAAGATTTAAATCCAGGTCTTCCAGAAAGGAATATAAAGGAAGCAGCCAGATAAAAATTGCTTGAATATAGATGGCAGACAAAATCATTTAAGGATTACCATCATTCATAGATCATCCTGCCCTCAGGACAGAGTCCTAAAGAATTATAACTTGGCTACACATTTAAAATCATCTGTAGTAAATAACTGATCGTCTCCCAATCAAAGCCTTTTACCAAAGCATTTCATCCTTGGTTATTGCTTATTCAAAACATTATTCCAAGCTGTATTTGCCCAACATGGGGTTACAAGAGTAATTGTAATTTTAGCTTTGGCTGATAAAATTAATCTTTGTTTAAAACTTACTGAGGCACATAGAGCACATGGGTCAGTTTCCAGTGATATGAAGCCAATTGTTTCACTCTTTTCCTTGTATTTTTATTGTCACCCAACTTTGAGAATTAGATTGTAGTAACTTAACATTCTTGCATATAAAAAAGCCTTTTTTAAAAAATAATTTACATCTAATGCTAATTTTATTTTTCCCTCCCCTTTGTGACAATGCACGGTGTTTAGAGATTTGGAAAATATTAAAATGAATGCAAAAGTAAAAATTCTGTACACATTGGTGAATAGAAAGATTAAAGGGTTAACAGACATACAATTTTTTTACTATCTGCTCTTTAGTATTGGGAGAAAGGCCTTTTTGGTGGAGTAAGTTAAAATGACTTATTTCATAAATCAAGGAAGACAAAGGTACATAAATAAGTGGTCTCTTTTTTAATACTCTAAACTTGCTTGGTCATCGCTATTGAATAATGTATACACAAAGGGCTTTACCAGCGCTATGCATTACAGAGTATGTTAAAGTTTGTGAAAACTATGAGGATCACTGTGATCGTGTTGCATATAGAGGAGGAGGGAAAAAGAAGGTGTTTCTTAAGATTAAACACATTTCTTTACATTAAACACATTGAGCTGGCCATTACTGTTCTGAATAAAAGCCTTACACAAAGTCATAAGACTGCACAATTGCAGAATTCCAATTAATCAGTAAGAAAATATTCAGAGAGAGGGGGGGGGTTGTTCCACTTTTATTCTTTCCCATATTTCCATTTAATTTACAGAAAACTAATGCAATTTGTGAGCTAAGGAAAAGAGTAAGCAACATGTTTGGGATGGTCCATATTTAACCATTTTCTCCTTGCAAAAAAATGTTTCATGAAATTATCTCCTTTTAACTTTACTGATAGTTCTTCAAGATATATGTATATATTCTTTTTCTGGCCCCTGAAGGGACACAATAATGAAATTAGGAAAGTTCTACAGAGAAGATTGGAGACTACTTGCTTTCTCTTTCAGTTATATACTGTAACCCTTGAGCAATTATTCATTCGCCTTTTAAATTAGTGTTGTGATGAAAATAAATGTATTAGTAATGTTAAATCGGAGGCACCCGGGCTGACAAGAACGGAGGCAAGATGAAGTTCTGAACAGGAACGCTTTATTTAACACTTCAGCACCACAGGCAATAACGAGGGAACAGAACAGCAACTCAGCATTTGATAGCTTCCTTTATAGTTGAGCTGTCAAACTGGCAACCAATCAGGGTGCCCCAATTTCCCACTTGCTGGCTGCTCACTTCTTAGCCAATCAGACTTCGACTTGCAACCGGCTTGGGTACTTAACAAGTATATCAAGAGGCACCCACCTATTTGGATTACTCAGATGGTCTTTTTATCCAGATTTTCATCTGCAGTCTTAAATTAAGATAAACACTTCCGAATGAAGTATCTGATAGGAAAATATTTACTGAAATGTTTTAGAATTACTGCTGTTGTCCTGGACCATTTCAATATTTTTAATCTGATTAAACCATGTGCCTTGATAGATATTTGAATCTATAATTCAACATTGGACTTCAGCTACTGTTCCAGAATAGATTCATCTGTTCCACTAATGTCTATGATTTCCATATTTGTCTTTTAGGTTTTAAATGAAGCTGTTGGAGCAATGATGTATCACACTATCACTCTCACCCGGGAGGACCTAGAGAAGTTCAAGGCCTTACGAGTTATTGTTCGGATAGGCAGCGGTTATGACAACATTGACATCAAGGCTGCAGGGGAACTTGGTACGTTTAGATGCCACTTCTGCAGATCCTCTTTCTAAAATGTTGCTTGTTCTTAATTGTAAAATAACTTATTTGTATCAGGATTATAGCACTAGCACTTAGATTTATATACCGCTTCACAATGCCTTACACCCCTCTGTAAGCTGTTTACAGAGTCAGCATATTGCTCCCAACAATCTCGGAAGGATGGAAGGCTGAGTCAACATTGAACCAGTGAGGATTGAACTCCTGGCAGTTGGCAGACTTAGCCTGCAGTACTCCATTCAAACCACCACACCGCCATAGTTTTTGCATTTGTATTTATAGATTTGTTTTTCATTGGCACGGCTTATATACAATTTTGGTGCATGATAAGTGTATCTTCATGTTATTTGGTTGATTGATTCATAGTAAACATGGGATCGCTAGAAGTATGATATATAGTATAAGTTAAATGAACCTATCTATGGAATCCTGATGTGGAAGTAACACTCACTTAGAATAGAGATTGCTGTACAGTTTCTCTAAGAATCAGTGGGGCTCACTGATGCCTAAGCACTAACAAATCTTGGTACCTCCCTTCTAGTTTTATCATTTTTTTTAAAAAAAAAATCATTTGGGGTGTTTTTTTTTCTTTCTCAACTTGTGGTGCCCCACTGCCCTTAGCACCTGCTTCTTAATGATTAAAACACCACTGACAATGGTATTATTCTTTCAGAAGCATTGGGGAAAAGTGATGTCACCTGTTGTATACATAAATCATCTTCAAAGTTTAGGAAGATAGAAACAGATTGTACTATTCTGTGCTTCTATATCTCCATATCCACAAAACCTCTATAGACATTGAATTCAATACTAGTGCATCAAGAAAGGTTTATAAAATGCTAGGAAAAGAAATGACAATTTGGCTTAAATAATGTTAAACCAGCTTTTTCTAACAGATCACTGTCCAAATGAGCTGCTATTGCAGTTCCTAGATAATTCCCTGAGAGTCATTTTGGCACATCTAATAGACATCAGATTGATTGATCAATTAAATGTAGAAAGTAAGCCTGGGTTAGTTCTTAGGCATATATGTTTAACATTCTTTCTTCAAAACAATATGTGAAGGATAATTTTGTGTCTAATGTTGATTAACACCATCTTAGTAAGTTTTGTATACTGTTATTTAATTTCAACTGTGATTAGAGGAAAGAAGCTAACTAATTGTGGTTTATAAATTACTTTATTGAGATTAACCTCAGAGAATAGCCTGAAACAAAAATTTTGCATCATTCATGTCTGTTCCAGACACATAGACTAGTAGGTGCATTCATGGCTTTTTACAAGTCATCCATAAAATACTAAAATATTAATAATACATGCCAACTGTTTGACTTCATGTAGAGGATGCAACTGTACATCTTTGGATCCAGCTGCTATTTCTATTAAAGCTACTTAAATGGACCCCTTGTTTCTTCCAAAATATATTACCATAGTGGTTATTTTATATTAGTTTTATAAATTGTGTAAATTTTATTGCCTGTTATATTAAAAAATTATAAGTGGCCTATATTCTTAAAATTGGATAACATACACATATAGAAATTCTCATGTCTGTAACATTTAACTGAGTGAAATGGTGAATCATAGGACAATTTATTGAACTAAGGTATCTCACATGGGTTAACTTACAGAATGAATCCTTGGCTCAATGTGTCATTCTTTCAGTGGTATTCGTTTACCAGATTCCTCAATGCCTTCAGCAATGAAAGAGCTTTTCGTGTACTTGAAAAGTTCTTAAAAATTCAGGAACATATTTGGGGCTGTATTTCTGCCTTGAAAGTTGCCCATGTTGAACTGTATAGGAGTTGACAGCAGGAAATGGTCTCTGACATTTTGTGTATTGCATGTTTTATGATAACTTTATGTCATAAAATGTTTTACAAAATTTGCCAAATTTTAATTTCACAGGGGACAGGATTCTGGATTTTGGACGCATTTCATAGGTTAGCCCATTTGACGTACCTTGGTTCAAGTAATTTGCACTATGATTCACCACTTTACCCAATTAAAAGTTACAGACATGAGGTGTGTGTGTGTATCCCACTTTTATTATTTTTACCAATATCTCAAGGTGGCAAATATATCCAAAACACTTTTTCCCTCCTATTTTCCCCATCACAATCACTCTGGGAAATGAGTTGAACTGCGAGAGTGTGAGTGGCCCAAAGTCATGGCTAAGGCAGGACATATACCGTAGTTATTGGAGTAACTTTTCACAGCTTTGATTGCATTCCTACTGTGGCCTTAATGTTCTAGGACTCTAGGGTTTGAGGATCTTAATCCTCAAATAATACACTTTCTTCCATAATACGTTTCCAGGGATAGTCCTTTCGAAGTGCTTCCTATTATGCAGATGCCAGCCTTCTCTGTCACAAGCTGCAATTTCCCTGATTCTCTAAGATGGCTGTGCTGTCTTGAGATACCTTTTTTTTTTTGGCATGGGTTAGCATATGTATGTTTGTCATACTAAACTGCCAGAAAGAGTGTTCATAGCTGCATAGAAATGGAAACCAATTTATCTTAGAATCAGTGAGGCGAACCTTTTTTCCTCGGGTGCCGAAAGAGCATGTGTGTGCTCTATTGCGCATGCGCGAATGGCCCCACACACCCATAATTCAATGCCTGAGGAGGGTGAAAATAGCTTCCCCTGCCCCCTGGAGGCTGGAAAAGGCCTTTTTCCCAACTTCTGGTGGGCCCAGTAGGCTCAAGTTTCACCCTCCTCAGGCTCCAAACGCTTCCCTGGAGCCGGGTGGAGTGGTAAAAACGCCGTCCCCCATCCCCTGGAGGCTCTCTGGTAGCCAAAAACACCGTCCCAGAGCCTCTGTGCCAGCCAAAAATCAGCTGGCCGGCGCACACATGCACATTGGAGCTGAGCTAGGGTAACGGCTCATGTGTCAGCAGATATGGTTCCACGTGCCACCTGTAATGCTCTCTACATGGGGCTACCTTTGAAGAGTGCTCGGAAACTTCAGATCGTGCAAAATGCAGCTGCGAGAGCAATCATAGGCTTCCCTAAATATGCCCATGTTACTCCAACACTCCGCAGTCTGCATTGGCTGCCGATCAGTTTCCGGTCACAATTCAAAGTGTTGGTTATGACCTATAAAGCCCTTCATGGCACTGGACCAGGATATCTGCGTGACCGCCTTCTGCCACACGAATCCCAGCGACTGGTTAGGTCCCACATGGCCTTCTTCAGGTCCCGTCGACTAAACAATGTCATCTGGCGGGACCCAGGGGAAGAGCCTTCTCTGGTGGCTCCGACCCTCTGGGAACCAGCTCCCCCCAGAGATCAGGATTGCCCCCACCCTCCTTGCCTTTCGTAAACTTCTTAAAAGCCACCTCTGCCGTCAGGCATGGGGGAATTGAAACACCTCCCCTTTGCCCATGTAGATTTTGTGTATGATTCGATTGTGTGTTGTTTTTTATATACAGTGATCCCCCGTTTATTGCGTCCCCAACCATTGCGAACAGGGTACTTCGCTATTTTTCAACCCGGAAGTCAAAATACCATCTACGCATGCGTGCCCGTGGGCACACATGCGTAGATGGCAACCGGGAGATCAGCTGCTGGGCGGCTTCCCTGAGTCTTCCCCCTCTTGCTGGCGTCAGCGAGGAGTTTCCCCACCGCCCACGCAAACTCCTCGCTGCCGCCCGCCCTTCGCCCGCCCACGCCGTTCATTCTCGGCGCTTTCGAGCTGAGTCCGGGAGCGAATTCGCTCCCGGACTCAGCTCGAAAGCGCCGAGAACGAACGGCAAGGAACGGCTTTTCCACGCTGTTCATTCTCGCCGCTTTCGAGCTGAATCCGGGAGCAAATTCGCTCCCGGATTCAGCTCGAAAGCGGCGAGAATGAACGGCGTGGAAAAGCCGTTCCTTGCCGTTCGTTCTCGGCGCTTTCGAGCTGAATCCGGGAGCGAATTCGCTCCCGGATTCAGCTCGAAAGCGGCGAGAATGAACGGCGTGGAAAAGCCGTTCCTTGCCGTTCGTTCTCGGGGCTTTCGAGCTGAATCCGGGAGCGAATTCGCTCCCGGATTCAGCTCGAAAGCGGCGAGAATGAACGGCGTGGAAAAGCCGTTCCTTGCCGTTCGTTCTCGGGGCTTTCGAGCTGAATCCGGGAGCGAATTCGCTCCCGGATTCAGCTCGAAAGCGGCGAGAATAAACGGTGTGGAAAAGCCGTTCCTTGCCGTTCGTTCTCGGGGCTTTCGAGCTGAATCCGGGAGCGAATTCGCTCCCGGATTCAGCTCAAAAGCGGCGAGAATGAACGGCGTGGAAAAGCCGTTCCTTGCCGTTCGTTCTCGGCGCTTTCGAGCTGAATCCGGGAGCGAATTTGCTCCCGGATTCAGCTCGAAAGCGGCGAGAATGAACGGCGTGGAAAAGCCGTTCCCAGCCCACCGCCTGTCGCCCTAAAGCGGGGTGCGAAATGACTTGGAGGAATGGGAAGCTGAAACCGGACGGTTTCAGCTTCACATTCCTCCAAGTCATTTCGCCGCTCGTGTCCTGGCTAAACCGGGCGACAGGCGGTGGGCTGGGAGCCGCAGGCGAAAGGAGCTCGGGCATTGTTCTCCGGACCCCGCCCGCAGCCTGGAGAGGGAAAGGGCCGCGGGCGGGGTCCGGAGAACAATGCCCGAGCTCCTTTCGCCTGCGGCTCCCAGCCCACCGCCTGTCGCCCTAAAGCGGGGTGCGAAATGACTTGGAGGAATGGGAAGCTGAAACCGGACGGTTTCAGCTTCACATTCCTCCAAGTCATTTCGCCGCTCGTGTCCTGGCTAAACCGGGCAGCAGGAGACAGGCTTTGAGTTTTTGGCTGCGGGGGGAGAAGTAGGACTTTCCTAACTCCCTCGCCCCGCAGCCAAAACTCAAAGCCTGTCTCCTGCTGCCCGGTTTAGCCAGGACACGAGCGGCGAAGTGACTTGGAGGAATGGGAAGTCCAAATCGGCCGGTTTCAGCTTCCCATTCCTCCAAGTCATTTCGCACCCCGCTTTAGGAGTCAGCGGAGAACGGCGCAACTGTTTTAAAACGATCGGAGCTTTCCAATGAGTCCCGAAGACAAACGTGTCTTCGGGACTCATTGGAAAGCCGCGCGGGTGTTTTAAAAGGTCCCCGCCGACATGGGGGGCTCGCTAGCACCCCCCCAAACCTGGGTTGGGGGTTCGGGGGGTGCTAGCGAGCCCCCCATGCCGCCCCCAATCTTCGGCTCCTCGCTAGCGCTGCGGAAGTTAAAAACATCATCTGCACATGCGCAGATGGTGTTTTTACTTCCGCAGCGCTACTTCGCGAAAACCCGCTCGTTGCGGGGGGTCCTGGAACGGAACCCTCGCAACGAGCGGGGGATCACTGTATTGGGGTTTCTTTTTTTGGACTTTTTAATCTAAAATTGTAACCTAGATTTTTAAATATTAGATTTGTTACTATGTATTGTTCTTCATCATTGTTGTGAGCTGCCCCGAGTCTGGGGAGAGGGGTGGCATATAAATCCAATAAATCTAATCTAATCTAATCTGTGGCACCCGTGCCATAGGTTCGCCATCACTGTCTTAGACCTCATGAGCCCAAAGGCTGCATATCACATGCAATGGTCTTCATCAAGAGAACAAGTAGCTTTCATGTGAAAGTGATTGAGGAATAATTTTGACGCACCATCAGCATAATGAAGTCTTAATTTTTCATTAGTTGACCCCAAACATATCTTCTAGAGCTATTCCCTGTATAAAGCCTTATGCTCAACTCAATATTTGAAAAGTATTTTAGAGAAGTAATTTATTAAGGATGAGGCATAGAGACAGTTGTTTCCTTGGTTTCATATTCCTTTGCGGCAAAGTCTGTTATTGCCTGACAAATATAAACAACTAATGATGCTATCCTTAACTAAATTGAAGAATTGTAACATATTGGCCATTTCAGTTTGCTGCTAAATAGTTCTGAGCTATTTGCAAGCAGGGCTGTTAACTGTTTTACCGCTAATGAGTTCCATAACATTAGCATATAAAATAAAATTGATCTTTATAGGTTGCCAACTGTGTATGTCTGTCAATAGGGTGTCATTAAAAAGATTAATTGATTCAAAGTATTCCACTGTAAATCTTACTAAAGAATCACATATCCTTTGTAGCTGTTTCCTAAACTAGAGTCTGCAGTGTCATTTACATAAATATGTTCCAACTTACCTTTGACTTCTCATGTTTTTTACTAGCATCACTTGGTTGTCAGAATATTTTAGGGAATTTTCCTAAAATTACTTTCAAAGAAGTAATTTATCATTAACATTTGAAGATTTCCTGTGAAGACTGTTTCCTTTCATTGCCTCAGAAGTCCAAATAATCTGTTGGAATTTTAAATGCCTTAATATATACAAACATATTTTTCTTAGTGCTATATCCCTTAAAGACATCCGTAAATCTTTATCCTATAGCAGGGCAACATTAAAAACAGAAAAGCTACCGCTGACATCAAAAGTTCTTGGATATGGTAGGCTATCTTCTTCCCTTGACGTGTAATTTCTCTAAATACTATGCAGTTGTAATTCACTATTTTAAAAAAATAAACTCTCAAGGCTGTGTAAGGGACTACTGTAGACATTAATATTAATAGATGCTAAAAGTTAATCGTGCAATGAACCAAATTTGGTTCAATCGCTTCTCCATATTTTCCTCCAGCTCTGCCCATATGTAGCATGAACAAGATTATATGGGGGTATGGGGGGGAATAAGTTATCTCAGGAGAAACAAAATTTACCAAGCCTTATCATATAGAAATTGTTTGTTACCAAAGTGAGTATGTCAGAGTCTGAGAAGAGGGCTAATGGAACTTCAGTTAAAATCTCAGCATTACCAGGAAGCTAACCTCATCGACTTCAATCAAACTATTTTTCCCCCTCAATATAATCTGTTTATAACTTTGCCTGAGTGTTTGAGTGGTACATGTGTGGTATTTATGCTATTGGGGGCAAAGTGAGATAAAAATGTACTAAAGCAAGGCATTTTATTAATTCCTCTATGCCCGTTATCTAAGATTGTTTTAAGAGACGGAAATCTGTGAATAAGGTTAAGATGAGTTTTGCTTTCAAAGCATGCAAGCAGATGGTGCTGCTACTATCCTGGAGTGACTGGAGAATGAGAAGAAGCTAATTTTGCTGAACTCCTCTCCTTACTCTGGTATCCTGCCGTCAAAAGAATCAGTCCTGTGCTGAGTGAACATGGCTACGCTTTATCAAAGCTGCTTATTACTTAACCCTATTACGTTAGATCATTTAGCTTAGTGTTACCTTGTGAAATCAGGGCATTCCGTGAAGGCAAATCATCTTCTTGCAGATATACAAGGCAAAGAGGAAAATAAGTCTTGGGCAGAAATGTTAGGGTAAAATAAAAAGCATGGATGATTGAGCATGGCATTAAGGTCTAAGAGATTTCACACGTACATGCTTTTAAATGCAGCTGGTGTCCAGATTGGAAGCCAACTGTATTTCTAAATGAGGCCTGGAGACTTTCCATAGCATTTGCAGATCTCAGGAAGGGATTCTGGTTATAATTTGTTGAAACTGAATGGGATTAGAGGAAGAGCAGTGATGTGTGTGTGTGTACCATATTTCCCAGAAATAAGACCCCACCTTGTATTTTTTTGAACTCTGAAATATGCACTTGGATTTATTATTTGATTTGATTTGATTTGATTTGATTTGTATGCCGCCCCTCTCCGTAGACTCAAGGCGGCTAACAGTAATAAAACAACATATAACAAATCTAATATTTAAAATAACTAAAAACCCTTATTAAAAACCAAACATACACACAAATATACCATGGATAAATTGTATAGACCTGGGGGGAATGAATATCTCAATTCCCCCATGCCGGACGACAGATGTGGGTTTTGAGGAGCTTACAAAAGGCAAGGAGGGTGGGGGCAATTCTGATCTCTGGGGGGAGCAGATTCCAGAGGGTCGGGGCCACCACAGAGAAGGCTCTTCCCCTGAGTCCCGCCAAACGACATTGTTTAGTCGATGGGACCCAGAGAAGGCCAACTCTGTGGGACCTAACTGGTTGCTGGGATTCGTGCGGCAGAAGGCAGTCCCGTAGATATTCTGGTCCGATGCCATGAAGGACTTTATAGGTCATAACCAACACTTTGAATTGTGACCGGAAACTGATCGGCAACCAATGCAGACTGCGGAGTGTTGGTGTGATATGGGCATACCTAGGGAAGCCCATGATTGCTCTCGCAGCTGCATTCTGCACGATCTGAAGTTTCCGAACACTCTTCAAAGGTATCCCCATGTAGAGAGCGTTACAGTAGTCGAGCCTCGAGGTGATGAGGGCATGAGTGACTGTGAGCAGTGACTCCCGGTCCAAATAGGGCTGCAACTGGTGCACCAGGAGAACCTGGGCAAACGCCCCCCCCCCCCCGCCACAGCTGAAAGATGTTTCTCCATACTGAAGGAGCGGGTCCAGCAGTCACATGGGTTGCTCCTGTCCAATCCGATGGGACTGAGCCTAGTATTAAAAAAGCTTGCTGGATCCGCCCCTTCCCCAGAATTCGCTCAGTCCCCGCATCCAGCGGGTCTCGTGAACGCTCGTTCTCTCTCAAAACACCTTCCCTTCGACTCTTTCTCTTCAACAAAGTAAGATTTTGTCACCTTTTAAGCTTGCCGGCATTGCAAACAACTCAGCCGTACCGGGCTTCGAGTTTGGGGGAGAAGTGGGCAGCGCAGCCATTTGCGGCTTTTTTTCCCTCCCGTGCTGCTGCTGCGGCCGGCTTGGAATTTACATATTTCCTCTCGGTCTGGAGGTTCTGCCGGGCAAGCCATTGTTATTATAAATTAAGGGCTATTTACCTCCTGCGGTGTGGGACTTGTTTGTCTCCCGGACTTAGTTCCCTCCGTTCATAAAAATTAAAAAACGGAGCGGGTTTTTTGGCGCGAAGGCCCTCGCGCCCAGTAACTTCGCACTTTCGGTTTGCCCTTCTTGGTCATCCATCAGTGCTGCCAGTCCGCCGCCTGACCCTGGAGTAGCTATGAGTTTCCTCAGGTCCATTCTCCACGGACGTGGCCTCCAACCAGTGTGCCTTGGTTTACTTAAGTTAAGTTTAGAGAGGCCTTCCACGCTGCATTTAGGGACACGAACTCTTGGTACCGTCCGGATTGCCCCTAAGTCGCAGTAGCTCCTGGGCCTAGGAGCAGGGTCACTTCTCCTCTTGGGAAAGCTCATTAAAATTCTTCTCCCCCCAAATTTCTTTTGGCTCAAGCCTTGTCTTCTGTAATTTTATTCAGACTATGGCTTCTTTTCCCAAGAGAGGCACTACCAAAGGTCCCAGAGAGGTTAGGCCTACCGGAGATGATACTTCTAATATTCCCCAGGCCTCTTCCTCCTCTTCTTCAGGAGCCCATTCTTTGGCCAAGTCCACCAGGGCTGAGAAGAGAAGGGACCTAGCCCTACAAAAAATACATGATAAATCAGCCAAACGTTTAAAGGTGCAGGCCCAAGTGCATACTAATCCAACCCCCCCAGAGGCTTCTAACCTGCCTCTCTCTGGGGTTCCTGTGCTATCTCTGGATGAGCCAAACCTAAATCCACCCCAACCTAACCTATGGGGCTTAGGTCCAGAGGAGCCAGATATTAATGAAGATTCCTCCCAGCCAGATCCTGCTCAGGCCTTCAGGGATCCTTCTAACTTTCCGGCTGATATCTCTTCCTTGCCTCCGGAGTTTCAATCTATTTTGTCTGTTTTGACTAAAACCATTGATGCTAAACTCTCAGCCATCAATGTGCCTTCGCTGTCTCATCCCCCTCCACGCTCCTCCCGTCCCGTGAGCTCTCCTTCTTCCTATAGAGCCCCAATCATTGAGGACTCAGATTCTTCTCAGGAAGAGAATGAGGACGTGGATGTAGAAGAGGATGATGACCCCTTTCAGCGTCTGTCGGAAGACGAGGAATCTCAAATTAAGATTCCAGCCCCAGCTGCCATTTTTCCATCTCAACTCTTCAAATCTCTCCTTCTCAAGGCTAGAGCTTCCACGGGGCTAGCCGGGCAGGAAAAGCAGGCTACTCCTTCCACAGACCCTCCGGAGGAAAATCTCCCTTATTTCATGGAAGAGCAGGAAGATACTGAGGTAATTCATATGCCCAAACTGTTCAAAGACGCCTTGCTCAAACAATGGGACCATCCAACCGCTAGTTTTAATCCCACTCCCAAGGATAGGAAGCTTTACAAGCTCTCTCCCTCTTATGAGGAACTTCTAGCCTGTCCCAGGCCAGATGAACCGGTGAAGACATTCCATTCTGCTGCGGCCATGCCTGGCGAAGCAGAGGAGGTCCTGCGCCCAGAAGACAAGCGTCTCGAACAAATGCTCAAGAGAGGTTTCTTCGCAGATTCATGGGCCATTAAAAGTTCTGCAGCAGCATCCTTCTTCTCCAGAGCTATGCTCTTGTGGCTTCGCCAGCTCCAACAACATCTGCCCCCAGATGATCTACGTGGCCAACAAGATTTTAATAAAATCTTCGCAGCTGCCCAATATATAGCGGATGCTACTCTACAATCTTCCAGATTCGCAGCCAGGTCAGTAGCGGCCTCTACAACGGCCAGAAGACTGTTATGGCTCCGTCCTTGGCAGGCGGGAGTTAGACAGAAGTGGCAGTTAGCAATGGGTCCTCTGAAACGTGATCACCTCTTCGGAGATCTTCTGGACCCTCTCCTTACAGAGACCACGGACAAGAAAAAAGTATTGGGGCCTACCACCAAGAAGGCCCCTAAACCACAGTCCTTTCGGCGCCCAAGTCGTCAACAGGATCAAGGGTTCGCCTTTCAAAGGAATCCAGGTCAGTATTCCCCTCGTTTTCGATCCCAATCTAGAAACACCAGGGGCAGAGGTTCCCGCTACCAGAGAGGAGCCTCTTCGACCAGAGCTTCCAAAAAACCCAGATGGTGAGTTTTCTGCTTTTCCCATAGGCAGTCGCCTAGCCTGGTTCTCCACCAGTTGGCGCCGTTCCTGTAAGGACCCCTGGGTCATTGACACTGTAGAAAGGGCCCTCCGTTTAGAGTTTATTTCTTTCCCTCCTAAACGCTTTATTTCTTGCCCTTCTCCCAGCTCTTCTCCATCTCGTATCTGAATGGAGGAAGCTATTTCTCACTTATTGGCTATTAAAGCTATCCAACCGGTCCCCTCTCTCCAGAGAGGCTTGGGCTTCTACTCCATCCTCTTTATGGTCCCTAAGACCTCTGGAGGCTGGAGAGCCATTTTAGACCTAAAGAAATTGAACCAATTCATTAAATACAGGAAATTTAAAATGCATTCCTTGTCCTTCATCTTAGCCGCCCTGCATCCGGGGGACTTTATGGTCTCGCTGGACCTTACGGAAGCCTACCTCCATATTCCCATTGCATAATGCCACAGGGAATTCTTATGTTTTGCCTTCCAGGGCAAACATTTTCAGTATAGGGCTATGCCATTTGGGCTTTCCTCAGCCCCCAGAGTCTTTACCAAGCTCTTGGGATCCCTGGCGGCACATATCCGGGCCAAGCCCATCCATATTTTATGTTATTTAGATGACATTCTAATTCATGGAAATTCTAAGGATGGAGTGGCTGCAGATCTCTCCTTCACCATGTCGGTCCTACAGAACCATGGGTTTTCCATAAATTTCAGTAAGAGCCTCCTTAGGCCATCTACTTCCATTCTACATCTGGGAACCATCATTAATTCAGAGATATCCCAGGTTTTCCTCTCTTCTGAGAGAAAACTTAGCATATTGGATCTTATTTCACGTATCCTATCTCAACAGTCAGCCTCCATAGTCACCCTATCCTCCCTTCTGGGGAAAATGGTGTTGTGCATTGGCATTATCCCCTGGGCTCGTCTTCACGCCAGGGAACTCCAGTGGCTTCTGTTACCATTTCAGAGATCGGGGCTCAGCAACTCGACTCGTCGCATCACCATTACACCGGCAGTTCGCAGATCCCTCAAGTGGTGGACTTCTCCAGCCCTGGACAAGGGATCTCCATTCAGGTGCCCAGACCAGTTTGTAGTAACCACAGATGCCAGCCTATCGGGCTGGGGGTCCATGCCCAGGGCCTAATAGCCCAGGGCACTGGAGGAAGCCTCCAGGCCCATCAATTGGCTAGAATTGAGAGCGGTTTCCCTGGCCCTCAAACAGTTCAAACCTCACATCATCAACCAGCATGTTCTGATCCTTACGGACAACATAGCCACAAAAAGTCACATTTGCAGACAGGGAGGCACCAGATCCAAGGCCCTCATGAGGGAGGCCCAAAAATTGGGCCTTTGGGCGGAGAGACACCTCCAGTCGCTACTAGCAGATCACATCTCGGGGAGCCTCAACGTCCAAGCGGACTGGCTCTCACGAGCAACTATAGATCCAGGAGAGTGGAACCTCCATCAGGCATTGTTCCACCAGGTCTGCCTCAGGTTCGGTCAACCAGTACTAGACTTGTTTGCGACCGCAGCCAATGCCCAGCTCCCTCGCTTCATCTCCAGGTTTCCATCCTCGGGAGCAGAGGCAATCAATGCTCTCAGGATTCCTTGGCCTCCAGGTCTACTGTATGCCTTCCCTCCAATTCCAATTCTCCCAGACGTGATCCACAAGATCATCCTAGAGAGGGCTCGAGTAATCCTGATCGCCCCTCACTGGCCTCGCAGGCCCTGGTTCGCGGACCTTCAACATCTGTCCGTCCAGGACCCCTGGCGACTCCCCGTTTCGGAGGATATGTTGCGGCAGGGAGCCTCCTTTCATCCAGACCCGAAGTGGTTCCACCTCACCGCCTGGGTATTATCAGGAGAGACCTAGACCTGCGAGAGTATGACCCGGACACAGTGGAAATCATCCTGAAGGCTAGACGAGGGTCTACCAATCGGATATACGACCACACTTGGTCCAAATTCCATCAGTGGTGCTCGCAGGAAGGCTTATCTCCCCTGTGTCTTCCCATTCACAGGATAATCTCCTTCCTCATGAAAGGTTTCCATCAAGGCCTTTCCACCAGCACCATCCGTCGCCACCTGGCAGCCATCTCTTCTGTTTTGGCAGGGCCTCGCAGGCAGCCTCTTCGTTCCTTCCCGGAAATTCAAGAATTTCTCAAAGGAATTGCCAATCTCAGGCCTTCTAAGATCCATAGATATCCTTCCTGGGACTTGCCACGGGTTCTTCATTCCCTCACTCAGGCACCCTATGAACCCCTGAAATCAGCGTCCCTCAGGTACCTATCATTTAAGGTAGCATTCCTGGTGGCGATTACTTCCGCCCGACGCATATCTGAGTTGGCAGCCCTCTCAATCAGGCAGGACCTCTGCCAGTTCCACCAGGACAAGGTGGTTCTGCGACTGGATCCCACCTTTCTACCAAAGGTCAGTTCCATGTTCCACAGATCCCAGGATATTGTATTACCTTCTTTCTGTCTCCAACGGGAGCATCCCCTGGCAATTAGATGGCACACTCTGGACCTTACTAGAGCGTTAAAAACTTATATTCAACGCACAGGACCCATTAGGAGGTCCGAAGCGCTCTTCGTGGCCTATCATCCCAGATCCATGGGTTCCAAAGCATCTTCTACAGTAATAGGCCGTTGGATCAGAGGGACCATCTCTAAAGCATATGAGACAGCCTCCCTCTCCATCCCAAAGAACATTACAGCGCACTCCACCAAAAGTGCTGCCACATCTGCCGCTTGGGCGACTCAAGCCCCGTTGGAGGAAGTCTGCAAAGCAGCCACTTGGGCCTCACCAAATTCCTTCATAAGGCACTACAAGATCGATTCTTATGCTTCAGCGGACGCTGCCTTCGGCACAAGAGTACTCCAATCCGTTATCTCTCACGATAGCAATCTAATCCCACCCTAGGGACCAATCTATTGGGTATGTCCCACGTGACTGCTGGACCCGCTCCTTCAGTATGGAGAATAGGCGTTGATTGCTTACCTGAACGCCTCTTCTCGTACGGTGAGCGGGTACAGCAGTCACTTCCCTCCCTTGTATGTGTCTTCTATGACTTCTATACCTATTTCTCTTCTAACAATGAGAGTTGAACACTAATGAGCCTTCACATCTGAGCCTAGTCTACGGATTCGCGAATTCTGGGGAAGGGGCGGATCCAGCAAGCTTTTTTAATACTAGGCTCAGTCCCATCGGATTGGACAGGAGCAACCCATGTGACTGCTGTACCCGCTCACCGTACGAGAAGAGGCGTTCAGGTAAGCAATCAACGCCTATTCTCTAATGTGAGCTGTGGATCAAGGAGGACGCCCAGGTTGCGGTCCCTCTCTGAGGGGGTCAATGATTCTCACCACCACCAGGGTGATGGACGGACAGATGGAATTGTCCCTGGGAGGCAAAATCCACAGCCACTCCGTCTTATCAGGGTTGAGTTTGAGTCTGTTGACACCCATCCAGACCCCAACAGCCTCCAAGCACCGGCACTTCATATCCAATGCTTCGTTGACTGGACATGGGGTGGAGATGTACAACTGGGTATCATCCGCATACTGATGATACCTCACCCCATGCCCTTGGATGATATCGCCCAACGGTTTCATGTAGATATTAAATAGCAGGGGGAAGAGGACCGACCCCTGAGGCACCCCACAAGGGAGAGACCTAGAGGTCGACCTCTGAACCCCCACTAACACCAACTGCGGCTGACCAGAGAGGTAGGAGGAGAACCACTGAAGAACAGTGCCTCCCACTCCCAACCTCTCCAGCCGGCGCAGAAGGATACCATGGTTGATGGTATCGAAAGCCGCTGAGAGGCCAAGAAGCACCAGAACAGAGGATAAACCCCTTTCCTGGGCCCACCAGAGATCATCCATCAATCCGACCAAAGCAGTTTTCGTGCTGTAGCCAGGCCTGAATCCTGACTGCTGAGGGCCTAGATAATCGGCTTCTTCCAAGGACTGCTGGAGCTGGAGCACTACCA
The DNA here is from genome assembly GCF_031021105.1 of Erythrolamprus reginae. Lineage (NCBI taxonomy): Eukaryota > Metazoa > Chordata > Lepidosauria > Squamata > Dipsadidae > Erythrolamprus > Erythrolamprus reginae. Next base: position 47,750,803 of record NC_091954.1, read on the forward strand.
CCTTCTCAACAACCTTCCCGTAAAGGGAAGGTTGGAGACTGGCCGATAGTTGTTAAGAGTGGCTGGGTCCAGGGAAGGCTTCTTGAGGAGGGGACGCACAAGTGCCTCCTTGTAGGGATCCGGAAAGGACCCCCTCCCCAAAGAAGCGTTGACAATCTCCTGGACCCAGCTCCGTGTCACCTCCCTGCTGGCTGAGAGCAGCCAGGAGGGACACGGATCCAGTAAACAGGTGGCGGAACTCACAGCTCCAATGGCCTTGTCCACTTCATCAGGTGTCACCAGATCAAACTCTTCCCAGACAGATGGACAAATACGGGCCCCAATTACCTCGACTGACTCGTCGTCAGTCGACTCTGTTATCCAATCAGAGTTGAGGCCCGCCCGGATCCGAGCGATTTTATCAGCGAAAAACATGTTAAAATCCTCGGCACTACTCTGTAAGGGCTCCCCAACTCCCCCCTGGTTAAGAAGGGAGCAGGTCACCCTAAACAGAGCGGCTGGGTGGAATTCCGCTGATGCAATCAAGGCAGAATGATATGCACATCTTGCCACCTTGAGCGCCACTTTGTAAGTCTTAATATGAGCTTTTACAAGTGTTTGATCGGATTCAGACTTACTCTTCCTCCATCACTTCTCTAGACATCTCTTCTAGTGTTTCAGCTCCCGGAGCTCCTCGTTGAACCATGGAGCTCTACGGGGTCATGCATTCAAAACCCGATTGGGCTTATTACCAGGGGATGTCTTATTTTGGGGGAAACAGTGTGTGTGTGATATGTATGTATGTATGTATTTATTTATTTATTTATTTATTTATTTATTTATTACACACACACACACATTGCATCAGTTTCACTACTGCTACTCAGACAGATAAATTGACAAGTTAGGCAGTGGGACCAAAGTATGGAGCTACTGCTGCAGCTCTCTCTTAGGCCTGTCTATAGAAGTACCATTCACAGTATCTCCTGCCAACAGTAGCCTTCAGGCAAGCACTGCAGTTGATTTGTAAGATGTGTTGCCCTCAATAGAAAGAGATCTGCAAGTGAGAATTCCCCACCTTGTGGTACTTTCAGAAAAATAAATTTCCTTGTTTTTGATCTTGCAGTTATCAGCATTAAAATTTGATGCCACACATTCATATTGAAGATAATGCGTATATGCTAACAAAAGTAGCCAAGAAAAAATTTGTGCAAGAGAAGCTATGTTTAATCCAGTTTAGTAGTGTTGCAAAGTGTTTTCATTTCCAGTAAGCAGAAAGTTGTTTATTTAGAAGCAAACTGTGGTTTTTATGAGCGTTGTCTTCACTAAAAATTGGGTTTCTATCCTCTACTCCAGGGATTGCTGTTTGCAACATACCTTCTGCGGCAGTTGAAGAAACAGCCGATTCTACCCTCTGCCACGTTCTGAATCTGTACAGGCGGAACACTTGGCTCTACCAAGCTCTGAGGGAAGGAACCCGAGTGCAGAGTGTAGAACAAATACGGGAAGTGGCTTCAGGAGCAGCCCGTATTAGAGGCGAAACACTTGGCCTGATTGGATTTGGTATGTATATATGGATGGATGGGTAGGTGGGTGGGTGGATGGATGGATGGACGGACGGACTGATTGGACTTATATGTCGCCCTTCTCCAAGGACTTAGGGCGGCTCACAACATATATAAAATACAAAAAAAATATATGAAAGTCCAATATGGTATGTTAGAGCTTTCAGGGGAGAAACAATATTTGGGCTTGGGTAGCTTCAGCTCATGGGTTCGAGGCTGCAGTCCACGCTAACCAGGCACTAACTTCAGCATCAATCCCGGGAATTGTCGGTCAGTGAGATGCCGAGGGCCAGCAGATGATTGCCCTGAGTGCAGGGGGCTGAACCAGCCAATGTTGGAGACGCAGTAACGCAGTACGCAGATGCTCCTAAAATGGATCTCGTAGCAACCAGATCTTCCAAGGAGACTCCTACGTGGATTCTGCCACCAAATGTGTTGTTGCACCTTTATTTAAGGAGGAGGATGCATTGAGCAGAAGCTTAACCTTGAGTGTAAAGGGAAGGCTTAGTGTAACCTGGGTTAGGGGATCTGCTTCCAACAACCAGCTCCTTCCCTATATGATAACGGTGAGGGACCAAGGCATTACAGTTCAACAGTGTTTGGAAAACTATATAGTTCTTCTCCCCCTGTCTACAACTGTTCACTGAATTCAGCTTTTCCTAACAATGATTCCTGTTACTACAAAGTAAATAAGAAGGACCATCTTGTGACAAGCCTGTTTGTTGCTCGCAGTTTCAAAGCACCCTGTACTTGGAAGGAGGAGGGAAAGACATTCGGTCTCTGGAGGAAACAACTTCCACACACACACCCCTTGAGTTGGTCTCCTGTTCTTTAATTGTATGCTTGGAGTCTCTCACTCTTTGACCATCCACCCCTGTGGTTTATGTGCTTAGAATAAATTAGGTCAGTTAATAGTCACTTGTAGCTTGCTCCTCGAGGGGAGGGAGGTACTGATTTGAGGTTTTTTAGGTTTTTTCTTCCTCACATGCACTGAAGTGCATATTTATCCCATAACTGTGTTAATGAGTACTGGCAGTCAAAGATGGGTGTGTCTCTGCCTTTCCATCTGTGTTTAAATATAGTGTGTATAAGAAAAGGGAATTCTTCCTCCCTTCCTTCCATGGAACTCCTCTTACTCTTATTCTGAGATCCATTTTTGCATGCTTATAGTTCTCTCTGCCTTTTTCTACATTTAAGAGGAAAAAAGAAACACATCTTCATGTAGAACTTAGTTGAGACCAGCAATGACATTGAATTGGAATGACATTGTGGATAATGACCTGCTGATTGCATTGCAGCTGTCCCTCTTTGTCAGAAGAGCCTTATTAAACCTTTGCTTCTAAACCATGACAGTTGTCTTAGTCATGCCCAATTAAATAGCCATTCAGTAAGAGTGCAGAAGGGAGGGGGAAGTGCAGGAGAAAAACCCCTACAGCAAACAAGTTGCTCTTCTAATAAATAAGACTCAGAGGGGGGTTGTCATTCTACGGTTGTACCAAAGTCATTTGTAATAAGAGTTCCTTAACCTGCTTTCTTGTTGGGGATCAGAATTGAGAAGCATACAGGGCTTTGAGTGTGTCTTGATGCACAGCAGTGTTTTGGTTTGGTGGTGGTGTTTTTTTAACCTGTTTGGGTGCATCCAGTTCCATTCTGGTTCCTTGGAAGACATTATTACTTGCCTTGAGTTCCCTGGAGCCTCTTGCCTCTTTCTTTTCCCCACCCTCCAATCTGAAAATTCGACATCACCCAACTAATTATTGCACCATGCTCTCTGTTAAAGCTGGGGCATACTTCTCCATGCACATAGCTAAATTTATTCAAATTAATTGCTTCTGAAGTGCAGTGACAAATATTTAATGGACCTTTTTGAAAAATGCCATGGCTGCCTATATTCTAAAGGCAGATTCTTGTAATGCCCTCATACACGCTGCATTACACGGTCCATGTTTGACCTTCAACAAGGACAGCCGAAACAATTTATCTCTTGGAGATTTAAGTTCTACAGCAGGAAAGGGAAGGAAAGGAGATGAGAAGTCTTTTTTCTAAGCATGTAAAAATATTGGCATCTCTTTATTGTGGAATAAATTGGTCATTAAGAGTTGAAATTCACCCCTCCTTATTGTACTTTAGCGGGAGGCTTAAAACTTTTTATCCAGCCTCTTTTAGCGTTTTTAAAGTGTTCAACTTTCAGCTTTAGTGTTAGGAATATCGTTTTAGAAAATGCCCAAAACTCTGGAAAGGGCAAACCTATAAATAAATAAATAATAGAAGAGTTTCCTTGTAGCCTGAATGCCTTTGTTATGATAGGAGAATGTATTTGTCAGCCAATTGTTTCAGTCTATACTTATGCACTCTTCACAACTCAGAGTACTGCCAGATTGTCAAATCTGTTTTTACAGCTCTCTGATTCACGTGTCTATGTGTATGTGTGTGGTTTCTTGTTTGCCTTTTTTGTATAGGTCGCACTGCACAAGCAGTAGCTGTTCGAGCCAAAGCATTTGGATTCAACGTGATCTTTTATGACCCCTACCTGCAAGATGGGATTGAAAGGTCCCTGGGGGTTCAGCGTGTCTACACACTTCAGGATCTGCTGTACCAGAGTGACTGCGTATCATTACACTGTAACCTCAATGAACATAATCATCACCTGATCAATGACTTTACGATTAAGCAGGTAAATCTAATTGAAAGGAAAAGAGAAGATTCTCTCTCTTCAGATGGGATCCAGGAATTTGTGTCATTTGGCCAGATTCCTTTTGGCAATGAGGAGATCCGAGCAGAGGCAGATAAAAATTGTATGCATTTTTATCCCTGGGCGGCTTAGATTTTGTTTGCTTATATGATTTAGAGGCCATTCAATTCCAGCTTATGCTGGATGGCTTAGACTTTAAAAAACAAGAAATAATAAAATAATAGAAAAGTAGGTCATGTACTTCGAAAAAAATATTTTTAAAAAACCCCACAAAAATCTACAGGGGCTCAGCAATAATACTACCCTGAGGTCTAGGAGAACACGTGTAATCCTTGTCTTACAACCATTCATTCAGAATCTGTTGAAAGTGGTGGTGATGATGATGATGAATGAAGGGACCTATGACTGTTCCCCAAAGTTACAACTGATTATCAAGGACCCTGTAATCATGCAGTTGCTATTTGCAATCTTCCTTGCTGGCTTCCCCGGAAATTAACTAGGAAAGCTAGTAAGGAAAGTTGCAAACTGCTGCTACCTACCCAGATAACTCCTTTAATCTCTAGGCTGAAAAAGATCCATGTCAAATTCCAAGTAGTATTTTTAGCCCCAGAATGAAGAAACATATCTGCAGCCTCTTCTCAGGGCGCAGCCTGCACTAGGCCTCCTGTGATCTCTACCATCTCCTTGAGGTGTCCTGTGCTCCTTACTTACTACACTGCCACTCTTCTTTGGGACTCAAAATCCTGTTTTTTCAGCAGGCAAGATCTACTCTCAGGGATCAAAACCCCTGCCCTGGGGATGCAGAATTCTCCCTGCAGAATCTAAGCAATATTTTAAAGCCCAGAGTAGAGCCTTATCCACAGCATCAATGTGCATGCAAACACACACACACACACACACACAAACATACCTTAAAGCTGGCCTGCCCAGGGCCTCTCCTACCCCCTTCTCAAGGCCTATACACTCCTTACCCTGGGACTCCCATCTGTTTTAACAACCCACAAGATCGCTTAATGCAGTTGCATCTGAAATGCTGGGATTGCTGTCATTGAGCAAAGTGGTCATGTGGCATCTTGCTTAGTGACTACTTTGCTCAATGACAGATTCTAGTCCCAATTGTGGTCAAATGTCCAGGACTACCTGTATCCAGGTTTTGAGACCTCCATAACATCATCAGGTTGGGAGCCAGGCAGGAGTGCCAGAGTAGACATGGCATACTACCTACGTCTTGATATATCTGAAACATGCACACCCTCTGTAATCTTACTGGATAGGCAGAAACTACTGTGCATGTGTGGTCCCTCAAAAAACCAGCCCTTTGACAACCAGGTACTATGTTTCATGGACATAGTATGGTATGCCTCCACTGCCACATTCTGGACCATTCATAGGTTCTGAATGATCTTCAAGCCCAACCTTAGGCAGAGTACACTATAAAAATCATAAATTGACTAGGACACAAAGGATTGTCCAAAGAACTTCCTGATCTAGGAACAGGCTCAGCCAGAACACTAAATGAATCTTTTCAAATATCTTCTTAGCCTGCTGTCAGTTTTTAAGCAGAAGCTATGAATTCAAGAGGATTCCAAAATTGCTCACTGGTCTTGAATAAAGTAGTGCTACTTCTTCCAAGACTTAACATGGAAATATCCAAGAGTGAGGAACACAATACCCACTCATTTTTGTCAAGATTGGGTCTGTTGTTCCAAACATCCAGAATTTGGGACCTGATATCACTTAACTGGATTGGAGTTGGAATATAATTGGGTATCACCACTATGCTGATTGTACCAAACGCTGAACTGGCAGGATAGAATAGAATAGAATTCTTTATTGGCCAAGTGTGATTGGACACACAAGGAATTTGTCTTTGGTGCATATGCTCTCAGTGTACATAAATATATATATATATATTTGTCAAGAATCATGAGGTACAACACTTACTGATTGTCCTAGGGTATAAATAAACAATCAGGAAATAGTCAATATTAATATAAATCGTGTTCTGCCGGCGTGTCCCAACACCCCGTAATTACAGAGTAATTGGTCCAAAAAGACATACACCACACGATAGAAGGAAAACCAAAAGTCTTTATCAACAGAAAAGCAGAAAAAACTCCCTTTTTAAATGTCAAAGGGATTTTCTGGTACACACCAGGCACAGGTTAAATGCAATCCAATTTCTCACCCAGTAACTGGGAAATTGAGTCCAATTCCAAAGTCCAGAAAGTCCACACACAGTCTTGAACAGGGAAACAGCAAAACCACGATCTTGATGAAACTATGAATTACAGCAGCCCCACCCAACCACAGGTGGCCTCACTTATCTCCTGTAATAATCCTTCAGTTGTTCTCTCCTATGCATCACTCTATGCATGTGTGGGCCTGTCATAAGTTCTTGTTCAGAATCCAGGGATGATAAAGATGATTGATCTACTCCTGGGCTGTCTGCCAAACTCCCCTCTTCCCTGTCACTCACGCATCCTTGGTCAGAGGAGACTTCGTCGGCAGATTCTATTGGGAGCAAAACAGGCCTGTGGCATGTGGATGTTTCCCCCACCTCCACCTCCATATTCCTTGGGGCAGGAGCTGGGCCAGAGCTAACCACAACAAATCGTAAGGATATAAGCAACAAGTTAGTCATAATTGAATGGGTCCAAAGACGGGCTACAAGAATGGTGGAAGGTCTTAAGTATAAGATATAAGCAACAAGTTACAGACAAAATTGAATGGGTCCAAAGACGGGCTACAAGAATGGTGGAAGGTCTTAAGTATAAAACGTATCAGGAAAGACTTAATGAACTCAATCTGTATAGTCTGGAAGACAGAAGGAAAAGGGGGGACATGATCGAAACATTTAAATATGTTAAAGGGTTAAATAGGGTTCAGGAGGGAAGTGTTTTTAATAGGAAAGTGAACACAAGAACAAGGGGACACAATCTGAAGTTAGTTGGGGGAAAGATCAAAGACAACATGAGAAAATATTATTTTACTGAAAGAGTAGTAGATCCTTGGAACAAACTTCCAGCAGACGTGGTTGGTAAATCCACAGTAACCGAATTTAAACATGCCTGGGATAAACATATATCCATTGTAAGATAAAATACAGGAAATAGTATAAGGGCAGACTAGATGGACCATGAGGTCTTTTTCTGCCGTCAGACTTCTATGTTTCTATGTTTCTATAAGTGGGAGGAGATAGGTGATAGGAATGATGAGAAAAACTAATAGTAATAGTAATGCAGCCTTAGTGAATAGTTTGACAGTGGTTTAGGGAATTATTTGTTTAGCAGAGTGATGGAGTTCAGGGGGAAACTTTTCTTGTGTCTAATTCAATTTATTAGATTTGTGTGCCGCCCCTCTCCAAAGACTTGGTGTGCAGTGCTCTATAGCGATTTTTTGAGGATAGGAGTTGAAACAATTTATGTCCAGGATACGAGGAGACAGTAAATAATTTCATGGCCATCTTTTTGACTCGTACAGTATACAGGTCCTCAATGCAGTATGCAGATCCTCAAAAATTACTAATAGCAATTTCATTAGATGTCAAACACAGAAGTGAGGGGGCCAACTCTCAGTTATCTCACAATGCCTGAGGAGGGAGAAAACAGCTTCCCCTGCCTCCCGAAGGCCCTCTGGAGCCAGAAATGGCATGTTTCCCAACTTCTGATGGACCCAGTAGGCTCGTGTTTCGCCCCAGAGCCTCTGTGTAAGCCAAAAATCAGCTGGCCAGCAGACACATGCATGTTGGAGCTGAGCTAGGACAACAGCTCATGTGCCAGGGGATATGGCTCCATGTATGACCTGTGGCACCGGTGCCATAGGTTCACCATCACTGGCCTAAGGAGATCCTCAGTCATCCAGATCATGGTTGTCCCAAAGGTGCTTCTTCAAGAGGCAACTGGACTTTCTGGTTTTTCTTTGAAGACATTTTGCTTCTCATCCAAGAAGCTTCTTCAGCTCTTTTCTTTCTTCTCATTTCCTCTCAGATGAGACAGGGAGCTTTTTTGGTAAACACAGCACGGGGTGGTCTGGTGGATGAAAAGGCCTTAACCCAAGCTCTGAAAGAAGGAAGGATACGAGGGGCAGCACTGGATGTCCACGAATCAGAACCATTTAGGTAAGTATTAGAAGGCCACAACTTTGCCTTTGGAACAACTCAGAAGGCCATTTATAAAATGCTTTGATCTCATTAGAAGGTTTAGAGCTGAATTTTTGACTAAATGTTTTGCTTCTGGGATGATACTGTACTTCAACGGAGACTATGGGAACAGTAAGCCACCTATCCACATATCCACATACTTTGCGGTGGGGGGGATGGGGAAGAACCATCAAATTCTCAGAGTGCTGGGGCACAGAAACATAACCTCTGGGTTGCCTATCCATGGTTTAAGCCAGAATTTTTCAACCTTAACAACTTTAACATGTGTAAACTCCTCAACTCGCAGAATTCACTAACCAGAAAGCAAGCAGACTGGCTGGAGGATTCTGGGAGTTGAAGTCCACTTCTTAAAAGTTGCTAAAATTGAGATATCCTGCTGAAAATAAAGTCTGTTCAGGTAATTTTGAAATGCCATATGGGCAGAAAATAGCATTGTCCTTAGCAAGATGAGAAGCATGAACTTTCAGAAATAAAATCTTCATAAAGGTTTTAGAAACCTGCTGAAAATTTTTAAAGATCCAAACGGGAGCCTGTTGCTATTGAGCTGCAAAATCTGGGGTCACAATTGGCTTTGCTGATGGACTGTTAGCTATAAAAGTTGCATTTCCTGTATATCTAATAGTGTCTCCTGGATTCTTCAGGATTTTCTGTGAGGGATCTATTGTAGTCCCTTTCAAAAAAAAAGGTGTTCCTTTAAGCAGAACATTGATATTATGGCACAAGCTTGCATTTTTAAGTGAAAAGTGACCCTCTCTACTAGAATTGCAGCTCTTTCCATGCAGTCACCAGTGGCAAAGGTCAGTGATTTGTGATTCCCCATGGCTCCAGGAACAAAAGTATCACTTATGCATGGAATCTGGCCATCTGCTTAGTTAGAACTCTGTAAGGTATTGGATTCAGTTCTTGAAAAAAATATGGTTATTGAAAGAACCATATTATCCACATGCTATTACAGTGGTACCTCTACGTACAAACGCCTCTACTTACGAACTTTTCTAGATAAGAACCGGGTGTTCAAGATTTTTTTGCCTCTTCTCAAGAACCATTTTCCCACTTACAAACCCGAGCCTCCGAAACTGACCGGAAAAGGCAGGGAGAAGCCTCCATGGGGCCACTCTAGGAATCTCCTGGGAGGAAAAAGGGCTGGAAAAGGTGTAGAGAAGCCTCTGTGGGGCCTCTCTAGGAATCTCCTGGAAGGAAACAGAGCCAGAAAAGGTGGGGAGAATCCTCCATGGGGCCTCTCTATGAATCTCCTGGGAGGAAACAGGGCCAGAAAAGGCGGGATGAAGCCTCTGTGGGGCTTCTCTGGGAATCTCCTGGGAGGAAAAAGGGCTGGAAAAGGTGGGGAGAAGCCTCTGTGGGGCCTCTCTAGGAATCTCCTGGAAGGAAACAGAGCTGGAAAAGGTGGAGAGAAACCTCCATGGGGCCTCTCTACGAATCTCCTGGGAGGAAACAGGGCCAGAAAAAGCGGGGAGAAGCCTCTGTGGGGCTTCTGTAGGAATCTCCTGGGAGGAAACAGGGCTGGAAAAGGTGGGGAGAAGCCTCTGTGGGGCCTCTCTAGGAATCTCCTGGGAGGAAACAGGTCCTCCCCCTCCCTGTGGTTTCGAACGCATTATTTGCTTTTACATTGCTTCCTATGGGAAAAAATGCTTCTTACAAAGTTTTCTACTTAAGAACCTGGTCACGGAACGAATTAAGTTCGTATGTAGAGGTACCACTGTATTTGCAATAAGATATATGCAGTGCTACTTCAAGGAAGATCTAAATGTCGCTATAAACCTTTGAATTATGGATGACATGGCTTCATATGTTATGTGGATAAATGCATTAAATTGTAGAAACCTGGAGGAAACCTCCCCCCCCCCCCATCGCCCCCAAATAAAATGTTTTGGAGTTATCCAGAGTTTGATATTTCAGTAGCCTCACCATGTAGAGGCTCTGTTCCTGTCCTTCTGCTGAGAATAATTTTGATGATCGGTTTCATATTGTAGGGCAAACAACAGAAGCATTGTCTAAAACCATATTAGCAATATAAAATCAAACCAACATTGAGAATTCTACAAGTAACTTGAACACAGAACCCAGTCATAGGGGAAAACATTGCAATGGAGCTAAGAATCACTTAATTGAATATTAGGCAAATACAGTTGCTGATCTACTGGATATCCCTGATATCAACTTTTCATTAATATAGATGGACAGATGGATTTGAATGAATGAATGATATTTAAAAGGTGGATTTCAATTCCACTGCCACTTCTACAACATTTAAAGATCTCTTTCTTCATAATTTCACCAAGCAGACAGCCTCACCAGCCCTGGTTGGAAAAAAACATTGTTTTTTGTATTGACAAATAATTTAAAATATATTTGTCAGTGATTGGAAGTTCAGAATGAACAAAGTAATAGGTATGGATAGCATTGTAACCAAGACCTGCCATTACTGTACATGAATTGACAAGTAGATGCAGTGAGGCTGGGTTGACTCTTCCCATGGATCCTACTAACCTGTAGCCAAGAATAAAATAGGGAAAGCAGAGTACAAATTTCCTTATTTTTGGTAATGGCTCACTAGGGAATTCTGGGAGTTGAACACCAACTCCAGTCTTGCCAAGACTGGAAAACGTTGGTACGGATGAAATCCTGCTTTATATTTTTCTTGTTAAATAAGAATAAATGTCAAATGATCCCTCTCCAAGGACTCAGAGTAATAACAAATCACTTTGTTATCCACATACATTGCTGAATCAAAAGCTAAATTTCAATTAGAGGTTAATGAACATTAAGTTGTGGGGATCCTTCGTGCTCTCTGAGCTTGGTTGTTTTCCTGAAGACATTTCATTACCCAACTATGTAACATGATCAATGCAAAAAGGGATTGGTTTTGCTCTTTGTTTAGATATAGAGGTGGTTTGAATATAAACTTGTAATTAAACAAAGCAAACCTGATGAAAGACTTTGCAAAAATTTATTCTTTTAAATAAATAAAGTATTTACTTCCCTATTGTAATAAATCTCTTTTTCTATCACAATCACTTATTATTTTGAAAACTAGCTTTAATACCGGACGTTATGTCCTTTTGAATTCTAAAAGAGCAAATGATGATACAATAACATACCCCATTGCTACACCGAGGTACTTAAAAGGAGAGGCTTGAGACCGTTGCCCTCCATAGCTTATTTCCCTGCCCCCTTTCTATCCTAATAGATTTTTCCATACCGGTTAGGAGAAAATTGCAACACTCACTTAGATTTTATGTATCTGGGCAGACATACGAATAAAACACATCTGGCGTCCCTGTCATATCCAATTTGATTGCATCTAACATCTTAATCTGCCCCAAGTCCTAAAAACTTAGATTAGAAATAATTTTCCTTGAGGAATTTGTCAAACCTTGTCGTTTATTATGCTCAGAAAGCATTATAAAATTATTTTTATATCAGCCCCCCCCCCTTTTTTTGGAGGTAGTGCTTAAACTAGAACGAGATTTCTGATTTCCATCCATCACCCATTATTGAGAGAAAGCAAAGAAATAGTGAAGTGGGATTCGCTGGTGGGATTTCATTCCAAGCTACTTCTTTTTTAAAAAAGAAAAAAAATCTTGCCTCTGAATATTTTTTTTGTAGCTTTGCTCAAGGGCCCCTGAAAGATGCACCCAATTTAATTTGTACTCCACATACCGCTTGGTACAGTGAACAGGCATCGCTAGAGATGAGAGAAGCGGCTGCAACAGAGATACGCCGAGCGATCACAGGTACCCTAATGTGCTTTGCTCCGGGCCTCCCTGGAGGATTTCCCTGGGTCTGGGCTGAATATTATGTCCAAATATTGCTGATCCTGAAAACCTCCCCAGATAGAAAAGTCAGTAAAACATCCTTGCTTGAATATTTCTGCTGCATTCTTTTCTTTGGGATTAGAAATCGGTCTCTGAGTTTCCTGGACAGTTGAGGGTGTCTAAGTGACATTTTTAGCCCTGGAAGGGGTGGCTCTGGGTTTGTTTGTTTGTTTTAAACCAGGTTTTGTCAGCAAAGATCCAAGACTAGAATAAGATCAGGTCCAAGACTAGAATAAGACTTGTCCAGTGGTGGGCTGCTAGCCGGAACGCCTAATTGGGCTCGCCTCTGCGGCCCAAGGTACCATGAATTCGAGCGGAATTATGCTTCTGCGCTCATGCAAGGTAGCAAAATTGCGCATGGAGACACAGGTATGCCCGTGTTCACAGAAACAAAAAACCCTCGCCGGAACACAGGCGCACCTGCGTCTCCGTGCGGGATTTTGCTACCTGCACCAGCGCAGAAGCATAATTCCGCTTGAACTCACACTACCTCCAGAGCCGTGGAGGTGCACCCAATTAGGTGTTCCGACTAGCAGCCCACCCCTGATCACGTCTATCAGTAGAGCAAGAGTATTCTAGCAAGGATGTTATCTCCACTTCCATGGAATGGAGGCTACAAATTTTATTGGTGGATGGAAAGGATATCCCATTTTGATCAATCAGAGAGTTGATATTTTGCAAGCCACTTTGACAGCGTGCATGAAGCTACCATTCCCCTGTCAATTACTTGGCTAGTAAGGTACATGCGACAGCATCTCTTCCAACAGCTGCTTTTTCCAGTTAAAACCTGAGTGCCAATAAAAACTATGTGGTCCAACGGGGCTTATAAAATAGCAGCAGAGCAAAAGGATGGAGAATTTTAAATTATAACCCTTTAAACCCCTCAGTGCAATTCTTAGCAGTTATATTAAACAAGCAAACACACCATGTTGCATACTGTTTCACCTTCAGGCAACTTCCACAAGCTTCCTTCGTTTTGAACACCATCCCAAATTGGAATGGAGTCAGGTAGAATATTCCCCTAGCCCCCAATTAAAGGATTGTGGAAAAACAGAATATTTGGTATAGTGTGCTACATAATAGCGGTAAGACTCTTAACATTCTCATTATTCTGATTCCAGGTCGCATCCCTGAAAGCCTACGGAATTGTGTGAATAAGGAATTCTTTGTCACAACCGCTCCTTGGTCAGTAATAGATCAGCAAACAATTCATCCAGAGCTCAATGGTGCCACATACAGGTAAGATAAAAGAATTTCTTCTTTCTTTCTTTCTTTCTTTCTTTCTTTTTTCTTTCTTTCTTTCTTTCTTCTTTCCTTATTATTATAATTAATCAAGAAAAACTGGTAGACAGTTCTGAGAGATTATCCCTATCCTAAAAGCATTAAGGACACAACCTTGGCATTAAAGTGTTTGCCAAGTCCCAAAAGTTCAACAACTAAAGAAACCCTTCTTTTGAAATCCAGGCCATCATATGAGACCATGTCATAATGACTTGGGCTAGAAACTAGTTCATCTCTGTTATATTTGATAAGGCTTTCCATGATTTGAATACCAATTTATTCAGTTATAACTTGTTCCACTAGATCATTCAAATAACTTTGAACATGCAGAACTTAGAGGGACCCAAGTCTCTCACCCAGGACATTTACACTTACAAATAGCAAATAGTAATATTTAATTCAAAACTTGAGAAATATCAAAGTTTTGTGCCATTTGGGTGATTTTTTTAAAAAATTACATCCTCTACAGTTTTGTTTTGTTTTTTTGCCTCCTGAAAAAACACATTTGGGGAAACTGTCATCTGGATGACTGAGAATATCTAAAAGCTACCTTTTACAATTTTAGAAATGTTATTTGCTTTAAAAACATAAAATATATTCAGTATAACTTACCTTGCTTATACTATCATGCACAGTTCCAGTGGGGTAGAACTTGGGCAGTGGGGTAGAGGGATGAGGACAACTGTAATTCAGCCATTTTGGAATGGCCCAATCTTGCTCACTATTTCTCGTGTAATCAGATATAAATGCACCTATTTTGCAAAGATGATTCAATTTTAATGGGGGGAAAAGACAATTTTGAAAGGCCCTAAATGGCTAAAGGCCAGACTATTTACGGGACCGCCTCCTCCCTCATACCTCACTGCAGCCAATAAGGGCCCACAGAGTTGGCCTTCTCCAGATCCCGTCCACCAAACAATGTTGGTTGGCGGGACCTCGGGGAAGAGCCTTCTATGTGGTAGCTCTGACCCTTTGGAGCCAAGTGCCTCCAGAGATCCGCATTATCTCCACCCTACCAGTCTTCCGGAAAGCCGTTAAGAACTGGCTTTTCCGGCAGGCCTGGAATTAGGCTGATTGCAAGTATGTATGTTTTTTATATTACAGTGTTCCCTCAATTTTCGTGGGGGATGCGTTCCGAGATCTCCCGCAAAGTCGAATTTCCGCAAAGTAGAGATGCGGAAGTAAATATGCTATTTTTGACTAGGAACGGTATCACAAACCTTCCCATAACACTTTAAACCCCTAAACTGCAATTTCTCATTCCCTTAGCAACCAGTTAGATTATTACTCACCATGTTTATTTATTAAAGTTTATTAAAAAAAATATTTATTAAAGGTGGACAAAAGTTTGGCAATGACGTATGACGTCATCGGTTGGGAAAAACCATGGTATAGGGAAAAAACCCGCAAAGTATTTTTTAATTAATATTTTTGAAAAACCATGGCATAGCCGTTTCGTGAAGTTTGAACCCACAAAAATCGAGGGACCACTGTATTGTTATTGACTATTATTATTAGATTTAAACTGTTTATATTGTTGTTGTATTTATTCTAATTATCAGCCGCTCAGAGTCTTTTTGGAGTGAGCAGCATATAAATACAATAAATAAATAAATTCTTACACAATGTATTCATCTTTATGGGCTACCATCCTCTCCACTAGATGTCTTGCTGGTTTAAGATAGGAACATTCAGCTGGAGCAATACATCAGTTTTCATTTATTAGGGATATCCACTGCTAATCCACATAACTGTTGCTATTAAATAGTCTTGAAATATAATCTGCATGCAAATTTAGTCTAATTTAACTAAGGAATAAGGAAGATTTCCATTGATCCGCTGTAGTTTCTTATTCTTCATTGGAATTGATAGGAACAGGCGGGGAGAGTGGGAAGCTTTTAACTGGGAGAAGCCAGTCTGGAAAATACAATAGTACCCTTCAAGCAACAATAAAGATGGGACAGAGAAGTCCAAGGTCTGTCCTTTATTATTTTGCAAGGCTCAATATGCCAAAAACAGATTGAAGTTACTTTGTGCAGTTTCTAGTCAAATGTTAGGGGGCAAAAATTTCTAAGGCCAAGAACAGTTGTCCGTCCACAATGATTTAATTCAGATTCTTTCATGGAATGGCAGTTGAACTTGATGGCCAGAATAGCTTTTTACAACTCTGCAGTTCTATTAATTTTCCTTCCTTCTCAGGTTAACTGAGAGCAGAACCTTTTATTAAAGAAAATAAATTATAAAGTCTCAATCTTTCAAAACTAGCTGTGTATGATTTTATTTTTCAATTATCCCTATAGTTCCAAAAACCTACAGTATACTTTAAACATAATAGAAAATAATGTGGATGTACACACACGTGTGGAGGTGTATGCGCGCACAGGTGTATAATGTTTGAAAATGGGGGGTTGGGTTTTTTTCCTAAGAGCTTTAATTCCAGCGCAAGTTGCATCCAAACTTAAATTACAGACCCTAGAAAGTATCCTCTGGTCCACTTTCAGTGCAAAAAATTAAAATCTTTGGACATTCCATAAAGATTTATACAAGCCACTTAGAAATCTATATTTTGCAAACAAGAATTATGTAATACCGATAGACTTCCCCTGTGAACCCTCATTCAACAGGCATTCTAAACTACAGTGATGATGAACAAGGAGGATATGTCCAATCCATAAAGTTGGATGATCATGCAATCCATGAAGCTGTAGTCAATGCAGCATCCTCATGGTCATACCATGATTTGGGTACATGGCAAATGGCTTGCAGATAGGACAGTTGCAGTGTAGTTGTAGTTAGGTGGTTTCCATGTGAAACCTTCTCTGCCAGCTTCCCACAAGTAAAATCAGTGGAGGAAGCCAGGAGAAGGTTACAAGTCACTCCCAGTCCTGCTGCTTTTTCCCTCACCTCTAGCACCCATCCAGAGGTGTATGGGGTGCTCGGGGAGGGGTAGCACTTCTGGTGTAGGGGCATGTCGTGTCCTATTACAGCAGTTCTTTTAGGACAACCTTTAGGGCAGCTCGTTCACCTTTGGTCCCAAGCTGTCACTCAGCTCTCACCTGTGGCTCCTAGTAGCTGTAGCATGCGCAGTGGCCACATCCTGGGCAGCAGCTGCGACAGGCTGGCCAAACCAGGCTGAGAGTAGCTGATGGATCATTGACCTTCAGCAAGCTAGGAACTTATTTATCCCAAGCATGTGAAGACAGATTCCAGCAGATTGAGGGGGTGAAGCCTACTAGAATAGGTAAATGGTCATGAAAGCGGTCTCTGCAAGCGATATAGTACACTAAGAGCACAGCAAGACACGAAAGATGCCCTGGTCAACCACTAGGAGAAGGGAAACTGACTGCAAACCTCCACTGCCTTGTGACTACATCCATCATTGGAAGTAAACCTTGAGGAAAAATCTGCAGCAGCAAAGTCACAGAAGCAGTTCATGTCTGTGTACAGCCACACTCTGATAACTCCTGCGATGTAGCTGGAACCAATCGTATTGGCCTTTGCCATTCCATGGATTATTTCAGAGATGTGGAGAGGGGGAATCTGCTGCTTGGGTAACAGTCTATCCTCCATACTAACCTACCCAGGCTTCATGCTCTTCATGGGGAGTCCAGAGCATGATACCATGGTCTTTCAAGACTGAAGGGTGCCAATGCAAGCACCCAACTATACTAAATACACACTCCTGCATCCACTTATCCATGTAACTGGTTTGTGCTGCGTAGCACCTGCCCACCCATAGCTGTCACCCATCTGTGTGCCTGGGACTTCCACATCTTCCCATGTCATAGTCATGTGAGGGCCTTGATCAATGAACTGTGCAGTCCTGGGGTTATGATAGCACTGGGACTGC
Source organism: Erythrolamprus reginae (assembly GCF_031021105.1). Lineage (NCBI taxonomy): Eukaryota > Metazoa > Chordata > Lepidosauria > Squamata > Dipsadidae > Erythrolamprus > Erythrolamprus reginae. The sequence goes on from NC_091954.1 coordinate 47,768,168, forward strand.
CACTGCTGAAATGCTCATGTAGTCACGTAGCATTGCACTTGACTGACCACATTGCTTAGTGATAGAAATTGCAGACCCAATTGCCATTGTTGCCAGAATCCCAAAGTTAAGGCAATTTCTAACCAAAGTCAATAGGGAAGCCAGCAGGAAGTTGCAAGTCCTAGGTGAGCAGGCAGGTAAATAGCTGTTGCTAGATTGTGGACGGGGCCAAGGAGTTCAGAGAGATGCAGGAGGAGTAGCAAATGCAGGGGAAGGATGCAAGGGAGTGCACAAGAGGTGAATGTCATGGAGGTTGCACAAGGGTGTAGTATGGATTGAGGAGGAGGTACAAGGGGGTGCACAAAAGATGCAGGTTTGAGAGGGTATGAATGCACAAGAGGCATAGGTCAGAGAGAATGCATGAGGTCATCACACAGGTTGGGTACGGGGTGTGTAAGAGGTGTAAGTCAGGGAGGGTATGAGGAGTGCACAAGTGGCTGGTGTGGCACAAAAACAAAGAGGCTGAGAGAAGGCACATGGGTAGGGGAGACTTATCCTGCAGCTGGCACCTTTTTCTGTTGGTTCCCACATTGACTTTCTGGGGGAACCCTCAGGAAAGATTGCAAATGCTGACCATGTAAATTACACGTCACGCAACTAGTGATAAGTTCTGGGGCTGCTTGAAGTCCAAAGACTGGATGTAATTACCATTCATTCAAAGCCTTTGAATGATCGCTGAATGATCGACAGCCAAGAATTGCTTGTAGATGTTTTGAAAGGCTGGCAACCATTTTTATTACATTGTTATGGTTGTTCAAGTCAATCTTGATTCAAGGAGACTGAACCAACAGATTCATGTAGTTTACTGGTAACATTTTTCAGAAGTGGTTTACCAGCACCATCTCTTAAGATGTTTTTCAACTTCTCTCACCCCAGTTGAGAGAGATCAAGCTTACTTTTTTGGCTAAGGAATACTAGGAGTCACTTGCCCTGTTCCCATTTAACTATTACACCAAACTGACTTTTCTATTTTGATTATACCGGAAATAAATTTGGGAGAACATAATCCACTAGTATTAATTTTGTTAACAATTATATGTGAACTTCTGTATAAATTTACACATTCAATCAATTTTAAAATATGCATTTTAGAACATTATTTTTCAATTAATTTCTGAATTACTTTATTTAGTTAGTTAGTTAGTTAGTTATAGTTAGTTAGTTAGTTAGTTAGTTAGTTAGTTAGTTAGTTAGTTAGTTAGTTAGTTAGTTAGTTAGTTAGTTATTGGGTTGTATCACCCATCTTATCTAGATAATTCAAAATTAAGCTAAATTATATTCTTTGAAATGTTCCCTGAAAAGAGACTATTCACTATTCACCCATTGCATAAAACCTCCCTTTTCATTATTTTGTTCTTTTTTCCAATAGAAAAATTTGGCCACTGTCTCTGTAATGTTTTGAAAAGAGATGCAAAAAAACAAGAGAGCTTTGGGTTCAAATAAGATTACTTCTCCAACTGCTGGCTGTTTGCACAGGCTTCTAAAATAACACGAATAAAGAAATAAGATAAAACCATTTTTGTGAGAGCTGTCTTGAAAGGATTGAAATAGACGTTACTATTGAACTTATTCAGAAAATAGTTTTCCGAGGAGATTTCCCAATCCCTTGGCCATTACACCATTGTTTTTTCTATAGAATACTTTTACATTCATTTTCATCTAATTAAAAATCTATTTCTTTCTAGATATCCACCAGGAATGATGAGTGTTACTCCAGGTGGAATCCCAGCAGCTATGGAAGGTATCATTCCAGGAGGGATTCCCATCACCCATAACCTTCCAACTGTGGCACACCCTTCCCAAGCTCCATCTCCCAACCAGCCCTCAAAACATGGGGACAACAGGGAACATCCAAATGAGCAATAGCAGACAATTTAAAGCACTCCAATTTGGGACCAAGAGACGTTGGAAAAGAAAATGACAAACTGAAAAGAATTTGATACAAAATTTGTAAGGTTCATTTTGGACAGATGCATCATGATATTCCAGTGTTAACGACGACAAACCACCACAAAAATTAAAAGATAGGAGTCAAGACTTAAGGGAGGGAGGGGGAAACCGAAGAAGTCATCTGCTTACTGAAGCACTGAAAAGTAGGATTTGATAACATTACTGATCAGCTTCTGTTATTGTGTATTTAAGTTCTTTCATCTTTACATCAATCACAAGAATATATGTATCTTCTATGTCCCTTTGGGGAAAAACAGTTGATTGAAGTATCTATTACTTAGAACATATCTAACAGCCCTAACAAAGCTTACATGATAATAGAGAGGACGCCATCCTGTGACTTCAGCCCTTTCCTTACTCAATCACCTGGCTTCTCTTTCTACACCTTGAGGAAAGATGACCCCCACACGGGGAGAATTTTGCTTGTTACAGTTATCTGTAGCCACTAATTTACTGGAGGGATGCTACTCAAGTTTAATTACAGTTATATAGTTTAGAGAGGGGAAAAGGCCTACGGTAACTTGCTGCCTTTTTCGCAGAAATTGATGCTTCTCCTACAAGATACACTTAATAAAGTAGCTGTAAGTTCAATAACACATGATGATGCAAAAAAAGTGTTAAGTCTCACATTTATATTCAAATATATTTTTCTCAGTTTTAAATCCACAGCTATTTTATTGAGTAGAAAAATCTTGAGCTGGAAAGGATTCAAGAATGTTGCATTTCCTTATGTCTCAGGAAAAAAAACACTTTTTATGGTAACTTGTCAGACTGTATGAACAAAACCCACTTTTTTAGACATTGAAGTCTTCTTTTCTTCATGTGGTATTTTATACAAGAACACTTCAAAATGTGTTATTAGATGTGACCGATTTTAACAAATCCTGTTAGATTTGTATCAACTAGTTACATGTTATATTCATAGTCTTTTGTGAAACATCACCTTTTTGTTGAAAAAGATGGCTTATTCTGAGCCTTTGTATGGGTACATTCTGTTTCTGTGATAAGTTTTAAAAGCTGTCCAAAACAAAACCAGAACCAATGGCTACCAGAAATGTTTTGTTTTAGTGTATTACCGTTACTGTATTTGTTTATTGTAAAGGTGGACATATAGCGTTCAGTGCTGCTTTCAATAAAAAGTGACCATTTCTATAATTTCAGTTGGACCAGGCCCTCAGTGTTCTTGAACCAATTCTAATTGAGAACATTACAGAATCTGCAGGAATAGATTAAAAATGTTCATCCTTCAGACTATTGAACATCTAGGACAGTGATGGCAAACCTTTTCCTCGGGTGCCAAAAGAGTGTGCGCGCGCGGTATTGTGCATGTACAAGTGCCCACACCCATAATTCAATGCCTGGGGAGGGTGTAAACAGCTTCCCCCACCCCCTGGAGGCCAGGAATGGCCTGTTTCCCAACTTCTGGTGGGCCCAGTAGGCTTGTATTTCGCCCTCCCAAAGCTCCAAAGGTTTCCCTGGAGCTGGAGGAGGGTAAAAACACCCTCCCCCATCCCTCCAGAGGCTCCCTAGAAGCCAAAAACGCCCTCCAAGAGCTTCTGTGCAAGCCAAAAATCATCTGGCCGGCACACACATGCATGTTAGCATTGAGCTAGGGCAACGGCTTGTGTGCCAGCAGATATGGCTCTGCGTGCCACCTGTGGTACCCATGCCATAGGTTCGCCATCACAGATCTAGGATAATACTGGATGGTGATTTTGAATTTCTCAAACGTGCCTCGCCCCAGAAGTCAGTATGCCTAGAATCTGAGAATCCTTAGCATTTGGGTGAGAGTTGACAAGGAAATTAGCAACAGCACTTAAGTTAGGTATCACTTCACAATGCTTTACAGTAAAAAGTCAGCATACTGCCCCTAACATTCTGGGTCTTCATTTTACTGGAAGGTTGTGTCATCCTTGAGCCTCTCAAAATCGAACTCCTGGATTGAGCAGTGAGTTAGCTCTGCAAGTACTGAATTCTAACTACTGCCCCACCATACCTCTGATGATGCTGATCAAATATCATTTGGAACTCCTAGGACAACACAGAGAAAGTGTTCCTTCCGTGCAGTCTTTTTCTCGTATAGTGGGAGAAATGTGTGTCTGAATACAAGATACTCCAAGAGCAAAGCATTCTAAGGAAAAAGACTGCTCTTGCCCTACATGCACTCTTAGCAGCTCTATTACTGTTAAACTTTATGGAATTAACAGATGAGATAAATGACATTTTATACTGGTTCCCATCAAACTGCTTTCATACCATATGTCCCATAATCTTAAGGATAATTAACAGCTATTTTGCAATCACTGTCTATCATGGTGATAGTATCAGCATGAATATGAAAATTTGTATTTCATATGACCCACAAACTCGCTAAAGGACCATCCTGAAGAACTGTAGTAATGATTGCAATGACTAAAATACTTTGTGTATGTTAAAATTTCTATAATTACTAGTCAATATTCTTCCAAAAGCTAACCACAACAGCTATGTTGGAAAGGAGCCTATGTGTGAAAGGAAAAAAGATAACTTTGCCACCAGCTCACATACTGCCCTTTTCTTTCCATAGCAAAAGCTTTGGTCTGGGGCAGGGGTGGCAAACTTGCAGCCATGCTGATCCCCATTTCAGCAAAGGGGGGAAAGTTGTGATAAGACATGTGATGATGGGCAAAAGAAAAGAAAATCGGTCCAGGCAAGAGTCAGTATAAATTCAAAAATCACAAAACTAAATTTACAATCCAGTGTCATAGTACTTCAGTCATGAAGATATACATATATTTGTGGCCATTAAGATAGCTCATACTAAAATTAGCTTGTCAGTGAACTTTTAATGTGATTTGAGAAGGCTTAAAGGAAACGGGGGACACACAAAATAAACTATGGAAGCAGAAGTCGAAAACATAATTGGTACAAAACGTATATTTTGTTTTGAATTGATGGAAAAGCACATTACCAGCTTGAACATATTCAAGGAATTCAACTTCATAAATGTGTCGATGACCTAACACTGCAAATATGTGCAACTTACCATAGAGATACCAGAATAGAGCAACCAGGAGAAGAAACATTGATGCATTAAAGAGAACATTTTAGGGAGTCACACAATTGAAGGTGAAGTAACAAAATGTTTACACTGGCATTAGTGAATTTTTAGAAGCTGCCATTCTTGGAACTTTGATCTTAAGCCAGGAAATAGCATTCCAAATAGACATAATTAGCATTTATGAAAAATACTTGAATAAGCAAATCATATTTGTTGTGGGATGTTCTACCATTAGTAAATGTGCTGAATAGAGACATTTTGTATTACTTCCAGTTACTAATTTAAAGGAAAAACTCCCCACTTAAAATCAGATAGAGACTTTGCTGAAATTTTTATACCAGTTGCCATTGTAAAAGTTACCTTACTAGGCTAAATCTAAATTAAATGATAGAGAAGAGGTATGCCGCTAAAAGAATTTATAAAATACTGGTATAATTAAGAACATATAATCCACTACAATAGAATACAGCGGGGGGGGGGGGTCATTTTGGAGGTGGCAAATCATTTTGATGCTAACCACAGAAGTGTTTTTTTTTTCCCAGAACAGCAGACTTTGAAATAAGACAGAACAAAATATCTGAATAGGATAAACAATTTAGGTATTTAAAGGTTAAAATAAACCACAATTAAGAAAAAAAATAAGACAGCAAAATATTCAGTTTAATTTGGAGCACTGTAGGGAGAATTAACAACTTAAAAAGAAAATCAAACTGAAGTCTGACCTCTAGTTTTAAAGCAGGGATATCATGTCAGAATGCCTCCAAGTTTTTAAAAATGTAATCCTTCCAAAAATTGTACACCAGATGACAGGCCTAGGTACTATTGCAATTAGTGTTTCAAGGCACAGCGATAATTGAGTAACTCTGCTGCTGTACTGTGAGAGCAACTGGAATTACAATCTATAAAACCACTGACTTCCGCTGAGCCTCATAAGGATGTACTATGACTATATAATGTATATTGCTGCTTGTATAGCTGTATAACATGAAAATAAAATGTATATTGCTGTTGTTTTTTTATCTCTCCTTTCAATCAAATGCCTTTATTCAAGAAAATGCCTAAAGCCTTGGTTAAAGCTAAACATTTTCTCATCCTATTAATAGGGCAAAGGAAAATAAGATTTATATTCAAGAACGCCATCTCTCATTGCAGGGAATTGCAATTAGAATTGAGAAGTAACTCAGATTTGGAACAAAACTTGCAACATTTCGATTTTCTTCATTCTACTCAAGCATAATCACCTAATTTATTCTATTAATTAAAGGAATGCAGGAATTTTATAGGAAAGAATATAGAGCAAGCAGAGGTCTAAGGTATTAAACTATAACCCTTTTAACTGTCTTTAGGAAAACTTAAAAATATGAATATATCAAAGTACAACCTGTTGTAGGAAAAGAAATCCAATGATTCTACTGCTTTGTAAATTTATCACAGGTCAATGTGATTATTTTCGTGGAAAACATTAACAAGCTTCTATAAAAGTGAAAAAAATGTACAGTATTGATATGTTTCAACACAATACCTTGATAAAATGCCATTGTTTATTTGTCAGTAGAATTATTTTGAGAAATTTTTGTTTAACGTTCAATTGCTTGAAATGTACCATTTTAAAAAGCAATTAATTCAGAATGGCTCCTATGTTTTTACATCCATTTAAAAAAGCTAGAGTTTCTGTTCAGATTCTTAAATCAGGGACTCCATCTCATAACAGGTTCCATGTCATCATTTCCACCATCATTGGTCTTTAAAAAGTGCTTATCAGGATCTACATTTTGCATACAAAACTATTCAACCTTTAGTGTTCTTAAAGTGAGGTTTGGGGTAAGGCTAGATCCATTCAATACAGCATAGCTAAGGTAATCAAATATAATAAAAAGATTTGTTTTTACTGGAGAATATATTCTGAACTGACAGTTTTAGGAAGCTTACAAGTCCAGATGTGGCCACAATCAGTCAACATGCACAGAATTCTGAAGGTTACATTTTAAGGGAAAATAGTACATAGGACTTCCCAACAAACTTTAAATGAAGGATTTTAAGGAAAACAGTCAAAGTGCTTTCTCACTCAATTTTAATGACCAAGGAATGCTCCTCAGTAGAAGCAATTTTAACTTGCATGGGGAAAGGCTTGATAAAATATTAATTTCTATAGTACAACTCACAGCAAGACCGGGTTTGGACAAAATGCAGTTCAGTTTTACAAACTCCACACAATTGTTTAGCATAAAGTTCCCTGGAACAGCATTTTTTTTACTATTTTAAGTAGCCTGAAAGGGAGAAAAAAAACTATTCCAAAGTTGTGATGCAAAGTAGTAATGGATACTAGAGAAGTCTTTACATAAAACAGTTCATTTAAGTCAAGATTTATCATCCCTTCCATATGTTTTCCCTTTAAAATTTCATTTTATTATACTGTAATGGGCACTATTAAATTTAACGGAACAATACATTTTTAACACATATGAGTTACTCTGGTTATATGGCATCAACAAAAAGAAAAAGGGGAAAAAAGCCACATGATCTGATGATCTGATCTGGGCATCAGCAAGATTTCATATAAAATGTTATTTCAAGGAAATATGTCAGAATGCTTAAAAAGAGATGCAAAATAATCAAATTTTACTGTAAGTCTCAAAAGGAACAGATATTAATCAACAATGTGCTTTTAAGTGCCCTTATTCCAAAGAATTTCCTTCAATAATTGTAAGATGCTGGTTACACTTTTTTCCTATTACTCAACCTTCTTACACAACCACATGTGGTATAATTAAGGGCACATGTACAACCGGAAAAATGCTTTCTGTGTTGGTAATAAAATTAGGGCTTTGCTTTCTTTTTCTTGTTTACAAATGAGTCCAACCAACATACTTCCTCCTTGCATCAGATGAGTCTGAATTCTTCCCACGCCCACTCAAAATCCTACGCAGGATATTCCCTGCTACAATTGGGGCACCATGCAACAATTGGCTACACTGCTCCAAGAGCTGGGGTTGTCACCATACACTCTATGCAGCTGGTATCTCTCTTCTTCCCCATTCATTCATCATCGTCGTCTTCATCTTCCTCTCCGTCTGAAAGGGATGTACAGGGGCGGATTTGTCTATAGCGGTCCAGCCATTTCTCTACCATCTGCGTTACCAGGGGATGGTTACGCCGGCGAGAGCTTTTCTGCATAGCAACCAGGACTCCCCCTTCTGTCACGCAACAGTCCAGCCATTCCCTTAGCAGCTTCTCTTGCTGTTCCTCATTACCAATCTGCAGAGGAAAAAAAATACAGGCAACATGGTCAGTTTAGAATACTAAAAGAGACAAGGGTCCTGTAACATTTGGTATGGCTGAGTCAAAAATCTACCAGCCAGTTCCTAACTGTAGAATTAATTATCTACCATCAAGTCATTTTCAACTTCTAGTAGCCACATAAATAGATTTCCTCCATGAAGATTTATTCTATAATCCCCACTTTAAGAAAAAAATCTGTAAGCTAAGGTTGAAGAAATCTAACTACAGTATTCTGTTTCACAGGCCCAGTTATGAAAGATAATTTATCTGTGATCATGCACCAGATATGCATCAAATAAAAATCCACATTTTTAATTGCTACTTTAAGGTTTCATTCCTAATACAATGGTAGGGTTAAATGTTATTAGAAAGTTGGCTTATCTTTTGCAGGTACAGTGATACTTCTACCTAAGAACGCCTCTACTTAAGAACTTTTCTAGATAAGAACCGGGTGTTCAAGATTTTTTTGTCTCTACTTAAGAACCATTTTCTACTTAAGAAACCAAGCCCAGAAAAATTTCCCAGGAAATTTGAGAGTGGCATGAAGGCCTGGCCAGTTTCCTGCCATTCCCTCTGAGTTTCTCTCTCTGGGGCAGTGTATGGGAAGCAGCCCCGTGCAGCGTGTATGGGAGGCGCATGCTCCTCGCTGCCTCAGAGTCCCTCTTCTTCTTTTTTTAAGCCTTAAAGTTTTGGATTTTTTTGATTCCCCTCACCTCACCTTCTTCCTTCGGCAGCAACTGTCCTCCTCTTCTTTCTCCTCCTCCTCCCACCCAAATTCCGAGCTTTTATTTCTTTCCTAATGGGTTTGCACGCATTATTTGCTTTTACATTGATTCCTATGGGAAAAATTGCTTCTACTTACAAACTTTTCTACTTAAGAACCTGGTCACGGAACGAATTAAGTTCTTAAGTAGATGTACCACTGTACTGTCATTCTGTATTTTTTGTTATAAAATGATTCATTAAGAGGAACCCAAATATCTGGTTATTGCTTTTATCTCAAAACTTTAATTATTATAGCTGCTTTTTAAAAACATCTCTCATTCATAAAGTATTCAGAGTAAAGTAAATTTGGTAGTCAATTTATCTCTCGCATGCTATCTATAATTATGCATATTCTGGGGGCTTTTGTTTTTTCTCATCTAATACTTGGGGAACATCTCTAATGTAACCATAATTATTTCTTACCTCTTGAGCAGACAGGAAGTGAATGTGCAGCAGCTTCCTTTCACTGTCAACCAATGGTAAAAAAGTAATAGTAACATCATCATCAGTGTTCAAGTTAGCACCAGCACCTCGATTGCCATAGCCATCATTCTCCATGGCAACCAAAGCAGAGAAATGGCCCCTTGTGTAGCCCAGAGCAATCGGGCTCTTCCAACAAAAGCTCTGTTCCCATAACAAAGGCAAATATACACCTATGAAAAAAGGAAGGTCCAAAGGTAAATGAAATTGATGAATTGTTTTTGGTGAAGATTTTTATCTAAAGGATGAACTTTAACTAAAGTAGGCACGTGCCCTGCCATGAGAAAATTTAGAAATTGGAGAACTACAAGTACAGTGCTACTTAAAGATTTTGAGTTTTTAACATTCTGCATAAATACGATCTAAAAATATGTTTATCTTCTCCAGACAACTTCTAAAACTAGATAAAGAGAACTCAATTAAAAGTCCATGTTTCTGTTCAGTCTTTCTATAATTTCACAGAGGCTCAGAATACATTCAAGGGCAGAGATAGTAGCAACATACCAATGTATTTCATCAAAGTAAAACAATTACATTGTGCTAAGTGCAGCATTTATAGCAGTCCTGTTATGTATCCTCACTTTGCCAGAAATCTAAGAAGATACTTGAGCTTGTCTTGGGACTTTCCGTGTCTTCTCATTTTGAATGCATAAAGAAAGAGGATCCTAAAGAACTCCCATATTAGCATAAAGTGATGCTCATAAGACCCACAGATCATTCTTTGTTGAATCAGATACCAATAGTTAGCTCTCAAGATGATTATGAAAGCGTAAATTTCTGCTGCTGTCTCCTATTTCAATCTATGATCCTGGAGATAGCATCAAGACTAGCAGCAGCTGACTGTTTTATCCTTCTAAATGTATCTAAGTGCCACTGTTTTCCCTTCCCTGCATTTATTGGTTTACTAGTAAATGTCAAAATAGTATTTTAAACATGAGAAATAGAAATTATATTTAGTACTTTAAATTTCTTTAAATTACAAACTTCCCCAGTATCCTTTCAACATTTTAAATTAAAATCTTGTTTGTATTATAAATCATGCTTACCTTGAAAACGAGTGTATCCTAAAGTTTCTCCCCGAAAACTCTTATAATATTTAACTCCATAAACTATAATTGGTCTTCTAAGAATATGTGCAAGTACAAAAATGTGTGTCTGTTCCAAACTTGCGCCAGGCTGTTTCAAAAACATTTTAAAATAAAAGTGTTATTATGTGAGAAAATAATATTGACTTTTGATTTTAGTACAGTACAATAATACTACAATTTAATTGAATCCAACAGACAAAATAGAGACCCAAGTTATCTCTGAAATTATTAAAGTTTGTTAAATTAAACTATATGTATTGAAGTTTCTGGTTTAACTCTTTAAAAATGGGGAATGGAGCTGGTGAGAATATCAGTGGCAGCAGTAGGTCAATGGGATCTGCCCCATTGAGACACTGGTGCACTCGGAAGATTGGAGGCTCCTCCTTCCATGTGTAGTGGGATAGGGCAATTTAGACAGGATTTCTGGAAGTCCTCAGTCTCTCCTGTTCCCTTTCAGCCAGAGGTCTATTCCTCCTGGCTATGTCGATAACAAGTAAAGGGAGTAGTGGACAAGATGGAGGCTATAACATTGAATCTTGCCATATTTAATCAACTGGAAGGCCCTATGCATAATTTTACACCTATTCAGAATGGTAGATAAGTATTTTACAGATGTGACAAATGTATTTCGGATTTAACATTTAACAGTAATTTCAGGACATCCTTCCTGTTGCTAAACTGAGGTTTTACCTGTAACTGAAATATTTCTTAAGAAATCAACTTTTTAAATACTGATTACCAAAATAATTTAACTATATTCTTAAAGCATAAATATAATCTGGTAAATCATTTAATAAGGCATAAATTACATGAGAAAAACCAGGGCCTAGTGAAGCTATTAGTTTGTCTTAGTAATATAATCCAGTTTTAATTACATATAGCCAATTATACTAGCCTAGTGAAGACAGGCATAGTTACAAAAGAAAAGAGAATAAAGGAACATATACAAAAGGATATCAGTTTTTTTCCCTTTAAATCAATAGATTACATGCAAAATTACTGCATTATCTGATGCAGTGACTAGAGGAACATTTTTAACGTTATGGTTAAATTTGATTTAGCACACTTTAAAACCTTAAAGTATTGCTGTCAGATATTACAGTGAAGCAACTGAATTCTTATCATCAAACATTTATTCATGTTACATTTTGTAGCCTTACTCTCAGTGTACAAGCTTATATTTAATTACAGTTAAGCGTATGGTGCTCAAGTGTTAGCTTCCGAGTTATGCACATTGTTCATTAAAAAATGGAAAATTTTGTTGTCAGTCTAAATATTCTGGCTTTTCATATATTCTAGTCATAGTAATAATTGTAACATCATTATTAATGCCTGGATATATACAAACTGTAAATATTACAAGGTACCCTACATTATCCAAGTCATCAGTGACAAATCAAATCATCCATTAAGATAAAACCTGTGGCATTGCATCTCTCTATATAAAAGTAATCCTTGATCTATGAGTATAGGATATGTTCAGTGACTATTTGAAGTTATGACAATGATAAATGAATAATGATTACGTGTCCTTGGAGTTCCAGCCATCCAAGCACTTCTGCCGTCCCATGATTGTGACAGGTGTGATGGAAACCAGTTTGCATTTATGACCAGTTGCAGCCTCTATGATCATGAGATCATCTGTTGCAACCTCCCTTGCTGGCTTCCCAAAAGCTAATGAGGAACAGGCCAGGAAAGGTCACAAGTCACTGGGGTTAAGTCTCCCAGAGTGAGAGAATGTGTCTATGAAAGGGGGGGTGGGGGGTAGTGTAATGAACTACAGTGTTCCCTCAATTTTCGCAGGGGATGCGTTCCGAGACTGCCCACAAAAGTTGAATTTCCACAAAGTAGAGATGCGGAAGTAAATACACTATTTTTGGCTATGAACAGTATCACAAGCCCTCCCTTAACACTTTAAACCCCTAAAGTGCAATTTCCCATTCCCTTAGCAACCATTTAGATCATTACTCACCATGTTTATTTATTAAAGTTTATTAAAAGAAATATTTATTAAAGTCGGATGAAAGTTTGGCGATGACAATTGATGTCATCGGGTGGGAAAAACCATGGTATAGGGAAAAAACCCACAAAGTATTTTTTAATTAATATTTTTGAAAAACCGGGGTATAGACTTTTCGCGAAGTTCGAACCCGCGAAAATCGAGGAACACTGTACTGTGAAGTGACACTTTCCCAGAAAGAAGGGGCACATTTGGGGTGGAGGACTTGAGACAACACAGCCCACAGATGAATCTGAGAAAGAGAAAGAGATTTAGGATAGCCACTCCTTAGTATCTCCCAAGATATATCCCTTAGGGCAGTGATGGCGAACATTTTTTTCCTCAGGTGCCGAAAGAGTGTGCATGCATGCTATCGCACATATGCGAGTGCCCACACCCATAATTCAATGCCAGAGGAGGGCAAAAACAGCTTTCCCCGCTGCCCAGAAGTCCTCTGGAGGCCGGAAAAAGCCTCTTTCCCAACTTCTGTTGGGCCCAATAGGCTCATGTTTCACCCTCCCCATAGAAACATAGAAACATAGAAGTCTGACGGCAGAAAAAGACCCCATGGTCCATCTAGTCTGCCCTTATACTATTTTCTGTATTTTATCTTAGGATGGATATATGTTTATCCCAGGCATGTTTAAATTCAGTTACTGTGGATTTATCTACCACGTCTGCTGGAAGTTGGTTCCAAGGATCTATTACTCTTTCAGTAAAATAATATTTTCTCATGTTGCTTTTGATCTTTCCCCCAACTAACCTCAGATTGTGTCCCCTTGTTCTTGTGTTCACTTTCCTATTAAAAACACTTCCCTCCTGGACCTTATTTAACCCTTTAATATATTTAAATGTTTCGATCATGTCCCCCCTTTTCCTTCTGTCCTCCAGACTATACAGATTGAGTTCATTAAGTCTTTCCTGATACGTTTTATACTTAAGACCTTCCACCATTCTTGTAGCCCGTCTTTGGACCCGTTCAATTTTGTCAATATCTTTTTGTAGGTGAGGTCTCCAGAACTGAACACAGTATTCCAAATGTGGTCTCACCAGCATTCTATATAGCGGGATCATAATCTCCCTCTTCCTGCTTGTTATACCTCTAGCTATGCAGCCAAGCATCCTACTTGCTTTCCCTACTGCCTGACTGCACTGTTCACCCATTTTGAGACTGTCAGAAATCACTACGCCTAAATCCTTTTCTTTTGAAGTATTTGCTAACACAGAACTGCCCAGGCACCAAAGGCTTCGCTGGAGCCAGGGGAGGGTAAAAACGCCCTCCCCCATCCCCCCGGAGGCTCTCTTGAAGCTAAAAATGCCCTTGCAGAGCCTCTGTGCAAGCAAAAAATCAGCTGGCTGGCAAACACATGCATGTTGGAGCTGAGCTAGGACAATGACTTGCGTGCCAGCAGGTGCCATAGGTTTGCCATTACTGCCTTAGGATTAGAGAAATATAGATTTAGTTTGGCAACATTCTCTCTATGGTTTGAGCAAATAAAAAACTGAGCTTTGGCTGGATTGTTCTAATCTATGCCATTCTTGGGCTGGGCCTGTCATTCATATTGCCACACATAGTGACAGAGGCCTCATTTATCTTTTAAAGAGAAGACGATTTGTCTTTTGGTTTCTGGAAATTTAGGAGACTTCAGTTTCAACCAACAATAAGCACATTTATGTATGAAACAACTAAATAACTACATCATCTGAACAGAAGAGTTCAAAAGCACTTATATAATTGCCATTCACAGTATTAATGGAAATGCAACTCTCTCCAGCTTATTAAGGCAGCTTGGAATACTGCTCTCAAACCCTAGTAAAACAACCAACAAGAATTGTGTTGTTTAACCAGTGTCCTAAGCGCAGGAAAACAAGCAGCATGTCAGCTGAAATGATTGCGATAATGATGTTGACACTATTACAAAATAATTGCATATTACAATTTACATTATACAATTTAGATCCATAGAACCAGAGCAGAAACTCAAAATGCTGGGAGAGTACAGGGAGTATGCATGCTTTTTAGACAACCAAGAATGTTACATACACACCCAATAAAGCTATAATCATATTGATCTGAAAAACTGCAATGTTTTTTTCCTCAAAAATATTGGGAGGGGAGGAAAAATGCAATTGCAGAAACATGTTGCTGAAAGCAGGTGAATAGGCAGGAAATATAAATGATGAAAGCATGAAATGGAGGCAGCAGACGGAGGAATTGCTGCCTCCTCAGGTGGGTATAGTCCTGACTTCCCTGATGCCCTCCACATGCAGGTAGGAAGGGTAGTTGCAATGGAGAGCCTATTCTCCCCATGGAGATTCTCTACATGGAGATTCAGAAAAACCTTTCATCTTTGGAGAGTCTCCAGCGACAGAAAGCTCTCCACTGCAGACCCTTATCCTCTGCATGTGGAAGGAAATGGAAGGGTATGAGAAGAGAATGAGGTAATATGCTGATTGAACAGGGCTAGAAATTTTAAAAATACTCATCTGGGAATTAGAGCCAATGAACTAAATGGGATTTTCTACAGAGTAAGCATGCATAGATTTCCATGTGCTTGCAGCCCAGCACAAAGAGCTCTATCAACCTATTTCCTTGTTGCAAACAGAAGGGGGGGGAAACAAAACTCAATACCCCAAGGATTTCTTCTCCAATTTGTATCTTAATTACATGGAGTATGCTGGGCTAAATAGACCCATCTCCAGCATAGTAACAGACTATGCGTATATACAGTGATGGGCTGCTCCCAGTAGTAAAATCAGGGATGTGTCCGCAGCTGTGCGGCCCCCAGCAGGTGTGCACATGCCCCATATGTGAATTGGATTCTGCACATGCACCCAAATCCAAATCTTGTGTAAGGATGTTCGCACGAGCGAGATTTTAGCAATTTTTATTGTTTTTTTGCTTCCACGCATGCATGGAAGCAAACATATTGGCAAAAATCGCAGAAATCTCACCCGCGCACGCATCTTCATACAAAATTTGGATTCGTGCGGATGCACAGAAGGTGAATCTCATGCTGATGCGCATGTGCCATCCGTCACCTGCGCGCACGTCCACATCATCCCCGGGTACATACCGGTAGGGCCGGCGATGGGCAGCCATTCACTGCATATCTACCTGGAGGGAAGAGCAACTAAACATGATGGGTCTTGCTATAAAGTTGTGCCCACACCAAGCTAACATTTTTGCAGCCTCTCCCTTACTGCTGTGGGTATGACCATGGGGAAAGGTACCATCAGTACAGGTAGTCCTCGACTTACAACCATTTGTTTAGTTACCATTGAAAGTTACAGTGTCACTGAAAAAAGTGACCTATCACCATTTTTCACATTTACAGTATCCTCATGGGTCACGTAATTTACATTTGGATGCTTGGCAACTGGTTCATGTTAATGACATCTCCTGTGCCCCAGAGTCACATGGTCATCTTTTGAGACCACTTGACAAGCAAAGTCAATGAGGAATCCAGATTCACTGAACGGTCATGTTATTAATAGAACAACTACAGTAGTTCACTTAACAACCGTGGCAAGGAAAGTCGTAAAATGAGGCAAAACCCGCTTAACAAATTTCTCACTTTGCAATCTAAATTTTGGGCTGAATTGTGGTCGTAAGTTGAGAACCACCTGTACACCGATGATACCAAACTATGTCTTTCTGCCCCTGGTGAATTAAGTGCTGTGAGGCTTTCAATATATTTTCCTAGTGTCTGGAGGTTGTGTGTATATGAAACAACAGGTTTCAGCTGAACCTTGGCAAGATTGAGTGCCTTTGGGTACTGGGACCCACCAGTTTTACAATTATTCCAGTACACAAACATGGAGTGGGTGGAGAGGTCCTGGACTCACAACTTCTTTAGATACAGTGGTAGCTACGAGGGCCTTTGCACAGCTTCAGGTTGTGTGCCAGTTATTCTCAAATTCCTAAATCAGAGCCTCTGTTCACAATCATGCCAGAATCACTTTCCAATTGGATTACTATAGTAAGATCAATATGGGGCAGTGAGATGGGTTGCCATGTAAATTTGATAAAACAAATTTATCAAACACACAAAAACACACACTTGGTACAACATCCTGAGCTATCAACATTTTTTGCAATCTCTTTTACTGATGTGAATGGGTATTACAGCATGCTTGTAAGAGAAATTATTTTGAAAAAGAATAATTCCTATGCAGTGTGTATATATGTAGATATGACATTAACTAATTAACAACTGGGGAGCTTATAATCCATTTATATTTTAGTTATCATCTCTTTTGGATGGATGTAGCCTCCGGGTCAGTATGAACTCTTTAGGATGTCCATTACACATATGTGTTGGAAAAGGGGGGGGGACCTCCAGACTGATTTAGTGGAAATTGGCAGCAATGGCCGACTAGAAATATGGAAATTATACTGATTTTTTTTGGGTAATGTTTGGTCTGACTTTTATACAATCCTCTTTTCTTTGGGAGATATCGTCAGTTAAGCATATCTATAACACTGTCCATAGCAAAATCTATGAAGCTTAAAGTATTTATTTATGCAGGCTTTTCTAAAGATTACATAATTATTATAAGTGCTCAAAGTTAGCACAGTTCCCAAATTTAGCTATAATTAGATTTGCAGGTGTATTCAGAAGAAACTCCCATTCAGTTCAGTGAGATAGTGTATATATACAGTGATCCCTCGATTTGCGCGTTCTCGATTAGCGCGAAATGCTGCAACACGGTTTTTCAAAAAATATTAATTAAAAAATAAGTCCGCGTTTTTTTTGCTATACCACGGTTTTTCCCACCCGATGACGTCATACGTCATCACCAAGAGTCACTTCTCTGTCTCTTTCTCTTTCTTTCCTGTCACTATGCTTCAATCATTTTCTCATTTCTCTTTTTTCTCCCCTTTTTTCTATCATTTCTCTCTCTCTTTCTTCCTCTCTCACACTCTCTTCCTCCCTTCTCTCTCCCCCCCTCCACTTGCCCACGAGAAGAAAAAAAGCAACCTCTGCCGGGCAGCTCCCCTTGTGCCCCCGCTTTGTGCCTGCCTCTTTTGGGGATTTTTTTTTCTTTTCTTTTTTGCGCTGGCGGCGGGAGCTGTTGGGGAGGGCTCTGCCGGGAAGGCCTCTCAGCTGCAGAGCCGAATGGGGGCGGAGGCAACAGCGGAGCCCGGCGCTGGGGCCATGCGAGGCTGTTCATCCAGGGGGGCGTGGACTGGCAAGTCGCCCTCCTTTCTCTCTCTTTCTCAAGATCGCTTGCCGCTTGCCTATTGCAGCGAAGGAGGCGAAGCAAGGCTCCAAGCTGCAAAGCGGCAAGCGATCTTGGAGTTTCCCCTTTGCCTGGGCGGCGGGAAGACCAAGGGAAGGTTCCTTCAGCCGCCCAACACCTGATCCGCTCCGCAGCGCGGCAGCAGCGAGGAGCCGAAGATGGGGTTTCCCCTTTGCCTTTACCCCATCTTCGGCTCCTCGCTGCTTCCGCGCTGCGGAGCAGATCAGCTGTTGGGCGGCTGAAGGAATCTTCCCTTGGTCTTCCCCGCCGCCCACACGCAAACTCCACCATCTGCGCATGTGCGGCCATGAAAAAAATGGCGCACATGCGCAGATGGTGGTTTTTACTTCCGCATCCAGTATAACGCGGAAGTCGGTTAGCGCGGGAGGTCTTGGAACGTAACCCCCGCGCTAACCGAGAGATCACTGTACCTTAAAGAAGCTATGATTATTCAAATTGGTATAATTAAGCCCAATACTCTTTACATAATTTCACTTTTATGTAAAATGTGAAAAATCCCATTGATGATTTTGACTGGATAATGCTCCTAACATCTGAAGCACTCACAAGTACAAACATCAAATTAAAGTACCTATAACAATACGAAATGGAGTACCATTTAGTATGGGGAAAATGGTATAAGTGTTTAGAAGATAGGAACAACAAATAATAAAATATTTAACAGATGGAAATTAGGAATTAACAGTAAGATGATATAAACATATAGGATGCTTGTGAAATGGTACATGAATATATTAGCATGTACAATGTGTATAGGACAAGGAAACCATATATATAGATATGTTAATAGGCGGGAGAAGAAGAAAAACTATGAATGTATACTGATATGCAAATGTAAAAAGGAAATCCTTTTATTTTAAAATAATAATAACAATATTAAAACAAATACCAGAGCCCTACTAATGGTAATAATTTTCAGTCAGATAATCTAAAATATGCATTACAAAATATAAATCTACAGAACTTGTTAAGACAAATGCAAATACATTTCTCAGCAAGATTGTCTTACCCATGGTAACATGGTTATTTATGGTGACATTCTTACCTGACTAGCAAGGGAAAGTATAAATGCCCAGTCTTCCTGCCATTGTTCTTCTCGCAGTGAGAAATGTAAACCAAAGCTTTGAGAATACCATGACTCCCATTCTTTCCATCGTGTATAGAACCTATTAAAAAAAAGTATGTGCATAACAATTTATTTCATCTTACCAAGGCTTTCCCCAGAATTTGGGCTACTTAATCGATGATTTACAGGAAGATGAAGATAGGAAGAATTAATATTTCTTGCTGCAATAGTTAGCCAACATACAGTATGTCTTGGTCAACACACAGACAGAGAGACAGACAGACCTTAGTACTCATCATTGATTGCTTCCAGGAGGTGCAATGTGAATCAAAAATGATGAGTACCAAACAAATTTTCCCATAGGGAATAATGTAGTGAGTCACAAGGCAACCAACACTGACAAATTCTAGTTTGTGCGTTAAGTACAAAACAAACTATGATTATTGGGACAAATTTTTCACATCAAAATGCATTGAGTAACAAGGTTGATGAGTTTCAAAGCAATTGAGTACCAATGTATCAAAAAAGACAGAAAGAGAGAGAGAGTGAACTATGCAAAGGTTTGGATTCAATTAGGAAAACCTGCTTCTGAATATACAGGAGTGCCACACAGCATCTATCTGCACTTATTAAAGCAGTTACATCCATTTTCAGGATTGTGTAAATCATCCTTTCCTACCTGAATCTGAAATATCAATTGATTATTTTTCACTGTTTTTGCAACAATCATTTCCCTAATAGATTAATAGATGACCTTCCAAAAGTAATTCTTATATGTATGAGATCTAATTTATTTATTTATTTATTTATTTATTTATTTATTTATTTATTTATTTATTTATTTATTTATTTAGTCATTCATTCATTCATTCATTCATTCATTCATTTATTCATTTATATTTCTATGCCGCCCTCTCAATTGACTCAGGGCAGCTTACAACAATATAAATACAAATACAAGACGCTTGAGAAATCTAAAACTAATGTATAAAACTGCAAATAGGTAAGATTTTTAATTTCTTTTTTTTTCTTCTTCCATAATGTATTGCTTATTACTTTATTGGGCATACTCACACAACAGCTATAAATTTTAGAGGTAACATTTTAACATGAATAGTGAGATGGATGGATGAGAGACAGAGAGAGAGAGACAGGGTAAAATATAAAAAAAGAAAATAACAGTAATAAAATGGTGTAAATATGAATCAACAATCAGACAAATACATAATATTTACAGCTTTTCCCAATATGTTCAATATAATAGCCTCTTAAATCAACTGCCTTAACTATAAACTTAGCAGGCCTGCTCCCGATGTATAGATTAGAATCCAATAGGAGTGATGTTTCAAATAGGAATGTTAAGTATCTAAATCTAAGAAGGGCATATAACTGAGAATCAAACAAAAAATGAGCAATGTCTACAATCCCTGGGGTACTGTGTATACTGGTTATAATACTGACTACTTCTCAATGAGCCAGGATAATTTTTCCAATTCATGGTATCTTCAGGACTACTCTAGGGTTAGCCTACATGGCCAATGCTGAAAGTTCTCTAAGTTAAATCCACACTTCTGAAGATAAGGTCAAAGGTAGACAAGGCTGTGCTAATACAAACTTCCCAATCATAGCAAAAACACAGGTCTGATAAGATGTATAAATTCAGATAAATTCCATTGGACCATCAGTTGACAATCATATTTTTCAGAGTATAAGATGCACTTTTTCACCCTCTTAAAAAAGGGTGAAACTTTCGGTGCGTTTTCTATACCAAATACAGTAGAACCTCATGACACGAACCCCTCATCTTACGAACTTTTCGAGATACAAACCCGGGGTTAGGGATTTTTGTGCCCCTTGTTACGAACTTTTATTGCCTTACGAACCCACCGCCGTGAGCGCTGAAGCCGGAAGTTCGGCAAAAGTTCGGGTTCGGAAGGCCGCCAAAAAGCGCTGCCGCCCGGCTGTCACCTTTTGAAACATGGGCGGAGCTTTGACGTCACAGAGACGTCCTTCCTGGAGTCCACGTTTCGGCTTGCCAGGAAGGACGTCAAAGCTCCACCCATGGAATTCCCTATTGGGATTCCCCACCTCCGTTTGAGCCTCCCGACCGGCCGACAGCTCCGCAGCTCTTCTGCGAAGGTGACAGCCGGGCGGCGGCACTTCTCGGCATTCTCCCGAACCCGAAAACCAAACCTGAATTTTTGCCAAACTTTCGGGTTCAGCGTTCAGGAGAACGCTGAGAAGCCCCCCCCCCCAGCTGTTTCAAAAGGTGACAGCCAGGCGGCGGCGTTTCTCGGCAGCCTCCCGAACGCGAACTTTTGCCGAACTTTTCGGGTTCAGCGTTTGGGAGAATGCCAAGAAGTGCCTGGCTGTTTCAAAAGCTGACAGCCGGGCAGCGGCACCCACCAGAGTGCTGGTTTTGCGATATATATTTTTTTTTGCTTGCACACATTAATAGCTTTTACATTGTTTCCTATGGGAAACACTGTTTCGTCTTACGAACTTTTCACCTTACGAACCTCCTCCCGGAACCAATTAAGTTCGTAAGACGAGATATAACTGTACAGCCATTTGAAGTCCTGCCCCAGGGTGCCATTTTTATGGGAAGCCTGCAGAGAATTCCTAGGGACTGGGGGAAGACAAAAATGCACCCATTTTTGTGAAAAAAAACCAGGCAAAAAATGGCCCGTTTTCCACAAAAATGCAGGCATTTTTGCCATCCCCCAGCATCTAGAAGTTCTCTACAGGCTTCTCAGACCGTTTGCCCACCCCATTTTTGTGAAAAAGTGGCCTGTTTTTCACCAAAATGGATGTGTTTTTGCCTTCTAATTACCCATCTAGCATGACTGTCAGAAGAATTCTGAGAGTTGAAATCTACTTGTCTTAAAGCTGGCAAGTTTAAGACTTGTGGACTTCAACTCCCATTCCTGAGTTAGCATGACTGTAAAAGGAATTCTGGGAGTTGAAGTCCACTAGTCTTAAAGCTGGCAAGTTTGATAACCTCTGGGTCAGGGATTAGGAGTGCAAGGGTCTTCAAACTTGGCAAGTTTAAGACTTGTGGATTTTAACTCCCATTCCTGAGCTAATATGAGTGGAGAAGGAATTCTGGGAGGTGAAGTCCACAAGTCTTAAAGCTGTCAAGTCTGAAGTTTGTAAAAGTGTACATGTTCGTAAAAAAGTATGTATGTTTGTAAAAAGTATTCTTCTACACTGATGTTTTATTAAATAATATATTACTAAACCATTTCGTTCAGAATAGTTTCTTCCTTGTTTCCCACCTCTAAAATCTAGGTTCATCTTATACTCCAGTGTGTCTTATACAGTGTTATCTCTACTTACGAACTTAATTTGTTCTGTGACCAGATTCTTAAGTAGAAAAGTTTGTAAGAAGAAGCATTTTTTTCCCATAGGAATCAATGTAAAAGCAAATAATGTGCATGATTGGGGAAACCACAGCGAGGGTAGAGGCCCTGTTTCCTCCCAGGAGATTCCTAGAGAGACCCCATAGAGGCTTCTCCCTGCTTTTTGCGGCCCTGTTTCCTCCCTGGAGATTCCTAGAGAGGCCCCACGAGGCTTCTCCCTGCGTTTTCTGGTTACAGTTTTGGAGGTTCGGGTTTGTAAGTGGAAAATGGTTCCCGAGGAAAGGCAAAATAATCTTGAACACCCAGTTCTTATCTAGAAAAGTTTGTAAGTAGAGACGTTTGTAGATAGAGGTACCACTGTATTCTGAAAAATATGGTAATTAAATGTCACTTTATATACTATATAGACAACTTACTATTTGTATAAATTGCAAGGTTTTCTGACACAAAAGTTTCAATATTTTACAACAGAGTAAGATTGCAAACGAATGTTGCTATTGCTGTAAAGGACAAGCAGATTTATCCCTCCTAAATCTAAAAGCTCTGGATTTTTATTTGACGAAAGTTAACTGAAGTCATTTGACTGTACAGCAAAACCATTTCTGCTTACCAATGAGAACAATCATGTAAACTGTCATGAAGAGCTTTACGTAGCACCGAATCTTTATCATAAATGCCCCAGGTAGCTTGTAGAACTGAATCAAGCAGGCAATCTCCTGCAGTCCGATTCCAAAGTGCATAAAGTCTACTGTCCAAACGTGTACCCAGTTCCAGTGACCAGTTTATAATGGGAGATTCTTCTTCTAGTTCTACAAAATAAAAACAGTACATAGTCAGTCAAATTAAATCCAATGAGCAAGACATAAAACCATTTAGCACTTTTATTACTTCTAGATAAAGCAGATAAATTGCTTGGCTTTTAAGTAAAACTCTCTTAGCTTTTAGGCAATAGTGGGAAGCCTAGCATTTCCAGATTGCCAAAACCGAAGTCCAGCAAGAAAAAGCTTCTTGCCTCTTTTGACAGTGATCAGAGTTGAGTGTTTTGAGGTCTCTGATTCTGTACTGTTTTAAAGAACCGTTGAAACTTACCTGAACGGTCTTCTCGATGCACTGCAAGGAGAGTCCAGGATGGGTAATTCTCAATCTGATTGGTCGGGACTGAGTTTAATTTAAATATTAGGGAGTCACCGCCCCCTTAGCCCTCCAGTCTAAAAGAAAACGAAGGAGCAGTAAAACTAACAAACTTTATTAAACCATGCAAGAAAACCTTCTAACAGTAACCCCGGTCCCGAATTCGGGCGGGTCTGGACTCTCCTTGCAGTGCATCGAGAAGACCGTTCAGGTAAGTTTCAACGGTTCTTCTCCAATGCACTTGCAAGGAGAGTCCAGGATGGGATATACCCAAGACATTAACTAAGGGAGGGAGAAGGTCGGACCGGGGGCTCAGAGAAGGAACACACCCGCTGTAATACCCTCCTCCCAAAAGCTGCCTCCGCAGAGGCAAAGGAGTCAATTCGATAGTGTCTGACAAATGAGGACGGAGCTGCCCAAGTGGCCGCCCTACAAATGTCTTCCAGTGAAGCCTGGGTCCTCCAGGCCGCTGTAGTAGCCGTGCTGCGTGTGGAATGTCCAGTAAGTCCCTGTGGAACAGGTGATCCCTTAGATCGGTAAGCCTCTCTGATGCAATCACACAACCAGCGGCTTATTGTCCTAGAAGAGACTCTGGTGCCCAAGGTTCTAGTTGCAAAGGAGACGAATAAAGCCTCCGAAGTCCTGAAGTCCTGAGTTCTGCGGATATAAATCTTCAAAGCTCGTCTCACATCGAGCTTATGCCACCGCAGCTCCGAAGGGTGAGTCCCATGGCTACAGAAGTCCGGAAGCACTACCTCCTGTGCCCTGTGAAAGGTGGAGTTGATCTTAGGAAGAAAGGCTGGGTCCAGTCTCAATACAACTCTATCAGGGTGAAACCTACAGAGGTCCTCTCTGGTAGAGAAAGCTGCAATCTCAGAGACCCGCCTGGCAGATGTGATTGCCACCAAGAAGGCAGTCTTGAGTGTTAACATTCTGAGCGATATATGGCGAAACGGTTCGAATGGGGGACCCGTTAAGGCATGGAGTACCAACGACAAATCCCAGGAAGGAAACCGATGTATTGGTGGTGGCCTGATGTTGGTGGCCCCTTTCAGGAAGTCCCTGATCCAAGGATGTCTGGCGAGGGAACGGTAACTGTCTCCACCTATGATTGTGGATAAGGCGGCCACATGACGGCGCAAGGTGTTAGGCGCGAGTCCTTTTTCTAGGCCTGACTGAAGAAAGCTTAAGACCAAGGGAGGGGAAGCTTTTTGTGGATCCACCTCCCGCTCCTCACAGAACCTGGAAAAGGAAGCCCAGGTTGCCTGGTAAATTCGTCTTGTCGAAGGTCTGCGAGCAGCCTGAATCGTGTCGATAACTGCATCTGGCAAATTCTGACGCTTTAGATGTTGCCGCTCAATCTCCACACGGTCAGCTGCCACCACTGAGGCTCTGGGTGGGAGATTGAGCCCTGTGAGAGGGAGATCCGGTGATCCGGGATCCTCCAGGGGGGTGACACTGACAGTTGCATCAAGTCCGCAAACCAGATGCGGCGAGGCCAGTAAGGAGCCAGCAACAGTACCTCCGCTCGTTGCTCCAGAACCTTCCGCATAACTCTGGGGATGATGGAGATCGGTGGAAATGCGTACAGGAGACCTGGTGGCCACTGAATTCGAAGGGCGTCGACCCCCTCCGCACCCGGGGTCGGGAAGCGGGAGAAGAAGCGTGGGAGCTGAGAGTTGCTCTGAGTAGCAAACAGGTCCAAGAGTGGCCTCCCGAACTTTTGAACAATGTCCTGAAAAACAGCGGGATCCAGCTGCCACTCCCCTGGATCCAAGGTCTCCCGGCTCAGCCAGTCCGCGCACACATTCTCCACCCCCGAGATGTGCTCCGCTGACAGGGAAGCAAGGTTGGCCTCCGCCCACCTGAGTAGGGACTCCGACTCCCTCATCAGTCGTCGAGACCGTGTCCCCCCCTGTCTGTTGATGTGAGACCGGGTGGAGACGTTGTCGGTCCGAACTAGGACATGCTGACCCCTGACCAGGTCTGCGAAACTGAGGAGAGCCAGGGAAACCGCCTTCAACTCCAGGAAGTTGATGTTCACCTCCCTCAGGTCCGATGGATTCCAAAGGCCCTGGGCCAGATTCGAGGAAAGATGGGCTCCCCACCCAGTCAAGCTGGCGTCTGTTGTCACCGTGAGAAGGTATCGTTCCAGAAAGAGGGAACCCCTTGTTAGAGCTGGGGACACCCACCACCGTAAGGACCGTCGAACCTCTGAGTCGAGATGTACTTGTAGGTGGGAATGGCTGATCTTCCTCCTCTGGAATGGCAAAAGGAACCATTGTAGAGGCCGTAGGTGATACCTGGCCCATGGGATGACATCGATACATGAAACCAGTGTACCGAGAAGTTTGGACAGGAAGGAGAGTCTGGGGTATCGCTGTGATGCCAAGCCCCGAACGAGCTCCCTGATGGTGGACTGCCTCTCCTGGGACAGGAAGACAAGGCCCCTCCTGGAATCTATGGTGGTCCCCAGGTGAGCTAGACGAGTCGTGGGAGTCAAGTGGCTTTTGTCGAAGTTGACCGAAAAGCCATGATCCTGGAGCGTCTGGATGGTTAGATGTAAGTCCTGAAAAGCAAGGTCTCT
This sequence comes from Erythrolamprus reginae, assembly GCF_031021105.1. NCBI lineage: Eukaryota > Metazoa > Chordata > Lepidosauria > Squamata > Dipsadidae > Erythrolamprus > Erythrolamprus reginae. The sequence goes on from NC_091954.1 coordinate 47,794,222, forward strand.
TGTCCTGGACAGAATCACGATGTCGTCTAGATAGGCCATCAGGCGCACCGATTGCTGCCTGAGACCTGCCGTCAGGACATCCAGCAGCTTCGTGAAGGATCTTGGGGCCGATGAGAGCCCGAAAGGCATGGCCCTGTACTGAAAATGGGCCCCATCTAGGCTGAAACGCAGATATTGACGGTGAGGCCGAAAAATGGGGACATGGAGGTAGGCCTCCTTTAGGTCTATGGACGTCATGTAGTCCCCCTGGCGGATGGCGGCCAGAATGGAACGCAGAGAATGCATTCTGAACCTCCTGTACTTTACATAGAGGTTCAGCCGTCGAAGGTTCAGTATGAGACGTGCCCCTCCTGAAGATTTCGGGACCAAGAATATCGCCGAGTAGAACCCCATACCCTGTTGAAGTAGGGGGACCTCCTCGATTGCTCCTATCTCCAACAGGTGGGACACCTCTTGATAGAGGAGCCTCTTCTTGGAAATATCCAAGGGGGCACGACAAGGTAGATAGCGGCAAGGTGGAGGGCGAAGAAACTCGATCTGCAGACCTTGTGAGACCGTGGCAGTCGCCCATGGGTCCGATGAGGTGTTTGTCCAGACGTCTGAGAAATGGATTAGCCGGCCGCCCAAAGGAATGTCCATAGGAGAGTCATTTGGTTTTCCTGAATCCCCTGCCGGAACCTCTAAACGGGCGGCGGCCCTGGAAGGATCCGCGATCAAAATGCTGGTTCCTGTCCGAACGAAAGGAACCCTGGCCAAAGGATCCTGGAAAGTAGGACCTCGACCTCTGGTTATTGGCCGAGGTGAGGTCATTCCGAAAGGGCTGCCTCCGTTGGTAGGGGGCAAAGCGCCTTCCTTGCTTTTTGTTGGAGTTGGGCATGACCTTTTTCTTGTCCCTGTCCTCCACCAATACGTCGTCCAAGATCTCTCCAAAGAGCTTCTTGCCCTTGAACGGTGAAGAAGCAAGGGCCCATTTTGATTTGACATCGGCCTGCCAATTCCTCAACCAGATGAGTCTGCGGGAGGCGACCGACGAGGCCATTGCTCTGGACGCGAACTTAGCGGCATTAACTGTTGCGTCAGCGGAAAACTCTGTGGCCGCCAGCAGTTTGTTCAGGTCCTGGCGCAGCCTCGCATCTTGGGGATCAACTCTGGACTGGATGTCTTTTATCCAGAGGAGCGTAGCTCGATTAAAGAAAGAGGCCGCAGAAGCGGCCCTTACAGCCCAAGCTGACATCTGATGAGTCCTGCGAATGACATTGTCCGCCCTCTTGTCCTCAGCCCTTAATCCTTCTTGAGACTCCGAAGGAACAAGGGCATTCGAGACCAGACCGGTTACTGGTTTGTCCACTATGGGTAGATCTAAGAGATCCTCCATGGCCTGGTCAAAGGTGTAGAAGCGCTTGTCCAGGTTAGACGGGCCCTGGGGTGTCGCAGGGTTCTCCCATGGGCGCTGTACTGTCTCTAGGAACAAGTGGGATGATGGGACATTGACAGTCTCCTGCTGTGGAAACACAAACAGGCCCCCTGCCGGCTGACCCAGAGCCGAAGGAGCTCCCTGACCTCCTTCTCCCGCCTGGTCAATGGTCATTTTTGCCTTGTTCAGCAAAGTCCTGAAGAGGGAGGATTTGAACAAACCGGGCAATGCAGGCAGTTCAGGTGGTTGTTCATCTCCGGATAAGTCCTCCTCCGCCTCGCTGAACTCATCCCTGGAAAATTCATCATCATCTTTGGACTCCAGCATGGATTGAGTGGCTGGAGCTATCCAGGGGTCCCTGAACCTAGGTGGAGCAGGATCTGCTGGTAGCTGCTGTTGCTGAGCCACACTAGCCTGCCCCTGAGTATATGCACTAACAATTAAGTCCTGCAGGGCCTGGGGCATACTCTGCCAGGCATCCTGCGCAGTGCGTAATCCAGCTACCGTGGGGGTGAATGTGGCTGCTTGTGACTGCCCACCTTGTGGATGGATAGGCTGTGGAGCAGCGAATGTGCAGGGCCACGTAGCTTGTTTTCCAAATGCGAGGGCCTCTGGCCTGGGAGAAATGGAGGATTGGAAAGGCCTCTCTGGTGACCAATCCCTTTCAGAGGCCGAGCCTACAACCCCTGAGGTGAAAATGGGGGAGGCTGGCGGGGGAATGGCACCTAAAGGCTGAGCAGTAGATGCAGAAGATCTCTGGGAGGCCTCAAGCTGTTTTTCAAGTGCTTTGATGCGCTTCTCCGCTTCTCTGAGCGAAGCCCCCTGGGAGGATTTGGATTTGGACTTGGAAGCCCTCTCCTTGGGGGTACTGGGCCTGTTGGCACCGGCCTCCTCCCCGGCCTGGGCCGTTTGATCAGCCATGGATTCAAAAAAACTCACAATTAGCAATCTGCGAGGGTGAAGAAACGACTCTGCTCACACACCACCGACAAGAGACACGAGGACAGGGCAGCAAAGCGCCTGCGTGTCTTTGTAACAGAAATAGGCCCTCAGAAGCTGAGCCAATGGGAAACGCCCCTCACCGGCGCTGGGGAGGGGGCAGCCTGGCGAGAGCAATAACGGCCTGCTGCTATGGCAACTCTTGATACATTTGGGCGCGAAGCAGCTCTCTCGGCCGATGTGCCTTCAAAATGGCCACCGGGCCGTTGCCCCGGCAACCCTGGATACAATTGGGCGCGTCAGGGGCCGTTCGGCTCATTGCAGCCTCCCAAGATGGCCGCCGGGCCGTTGCCATGGAAATGGGCGGGAAGCCAAGCTCTCCTGCCCTCCGGCTTCTCTTTCGTCGGCTCCCCCACTGAGGCCTCGCCGATGCCGATCGCTCCTCTCAGCTGGCAGTCGGGTTCGTAGCGCTAATCAAGACAGCGCGGAGCGGTGGGGGGGGGGGGCGCTTGTAAAGCCCTTCATGGAGGCCCCTGTCCGAAGTGACAGGCGGCCTGTGACCTATTCGCGCCGGGAGGGGCGGACCCCCCCGAGGCGTCAGTCACCCCCTCGGCTACCGGGCGCTGCCACGGAAGCAGACAGCCCGGGGGCTCTCTCTGTCTCCCACAGGCCCTTTTCACAATGTGGGGAGAATCACAGAGGAGCAGCAGCTGGCAGAGCAAACCCTCTGGAGGTTTAAACCCTGGCTGCCCGAGGAAATCCAGTCCCCCTGCTGCACCTGAAAGACAAAAGCAAGAGAGAAAAAAATATATTAGTACATTTTATTAATAAAACTCATTTTGTAAAACAAAAAAGGAAAGGAGAACAAACTCAAAGTCCCTTTTACTGCGACTGAGTTTTTAGACTGGAGGGCTAAGGGGGCGGTGACTCCCTAATATTTAAATTAAACTCAGTCCCGACCAATCAGATTGAGAATTACCCATCCTGGACTCTCCTTGCAAGTGCATTGGAGAAGCCCCTCTTTCCCCTATTACTGTACATATTTATTTGATGAGAACATTATTCTAAATAAATAAGGAATTGGAAACTCCAATAAAATTTTAACCCAACTTAAAATTCTTCTATTCTAAAGTTCCTAAAGAGCAGAAATTGTGGGGGGAAATCAATTGCCAACTAAATGAATGATGCTCACTTGCTCATTATTTTGCACTACTGTATGTATTATTGCATCAGCTTTGCTTTACTTTCCCTAGAAAGTGCCTGTTGATCCCTAAAAAGCACCTGTTGATTCCAATATCTAGCTACTACTCTATGGAATGAAAATAGTAAAACCCAAAATTGAAAAGCCACCTTAGTTTTGCTGAGAGGTTTTTTGGAAAGACATTAGAATGGCTTTCACAATTTTAAGAGGATAATTATCATTTTACTCATAACTATTCTAGGTATCTATAGCTACCTAGCTGATCAGTTAATTCTCTCCTAGATAGCAAGGAAAAAACATACCTATTAATTTATTAATTGGATTTGTATGCTGCCCCTATCTTGTACCTTAAACTTCTACATCATTAAAATCATTTTAATAGTACAACCATGATATACAGTTTGACAACTGTAAAGGTCTGAGCCAATTCCAGCCTTGCATAAAAAGAAATTGTCTCCAAATTAGTCAAGTTTCTATGGTTTTACAAATAATTCCTAATTATGTATTATTAACATTTTTTCTATTTTTATTTGTCCCTTTCATAAAACTAAAAAAAACCCTTAGACGAATAGTTCCCAATCTTTTTTTTGCCCATGCCCCACCTAAGCATCAATTTTCCCTCTAATTTTTTTTCAGTGTGGGCGGAAAAGTATAGTGTCTGAGCCGCCAAGCAGGGAATGAAGTAGGAGCAGAAGGGCGCCGGGCACCGGGCAGTAGCTGTGGGGCGGCCGGCTGCAAGCAGGAGCTCCAGGACAGAGGCACCGACACCGTACATTGCTGGCGCTGCGCTGGTCATTTGCACGGGGCTGGCACTGGTCCGCTGGGTGGGCCGGGACGGAGATGCCAGTCCCACGCCCATGCCCAGCACAGCGTCAGCATATACGGCGTCCAGCAGCACGTCCAGCTGCCGCCATCGGTGCCTCCGCCCTGGAGCTCACGCTCGCAGCCGCCTGCCCCGCCGCGCCCCGCATCTACTGCCCAGTGCCGCTGCTGCTGGTGCCCTCCCACTTGATGCCCGCTTGGTGGCACCACCTTCATGGCCCACCCTGCTGCCCCGCACCCTCCAGAGCTGCCCGGCCCCGCTACCCCTGCAGGCCCACCTCAGGCCCAAGCCCTTCCCAAGAGCTGCAAAGCTCAGCTGCCGCCGCTGAAGCCAAAGGAAGCTCAGCTTCCGAACTCGCAACTTTTTGCTCTTCCCGCCTTCAGAAAAATGTTGCAAGACCGAAAGCTGAGCTTCCTTCTTCGCGTCTTTGAGGTTTTTCCCGCTACTGGCATAGAATCTGCGGGGGGGGGGATTTGAGACCTCTGCGCCAGAATTGAAAATTCTTATACGAAGATCTCAAATCTCCTGCGCTATAGCGCTTAGTGCAGGTTAGAGGGAACAGTGCTAAGCATCTCTAAAATCCTCAGAAAAATGTTGCGAGACCGAAAGCTGAGCTTCCTTCTTCACACCTTTGAAGTTTTTCCCGCTACTGGCATAGAATCTGCCGGGGGGGGGGGGGAGATTTGAGGCCTCTGTGCCAGAATTGAAAATTCTTGCATGGAGATCTCAAATCTCCTGGGCTATAACACATAGTGCAGGTTAGAGGGAACAGTTCTAAGCATCTCTAAAATCCTCGTGCCATCCCCTCAACCCCGAAATATAAGTCTTACTATTCAAAAAGTGAACTCCTACTCACGTGGAGGAAACCTGAAAAGGCCATTAACTTGGTTTAAACAAGGTTCCAATTGCTCTATTAAAAATCAAATTGCCCCGCTGTGGGGCATGGGCCCCACATTGGGAACCAGGGCCTTACCCTTTGGGGGTAAACTTCGTGTCAATGCTGTCGAGTTTCTTTTTTGTAGTTTTCTTTAGGGAGGTTTATCTTCAGTACTAACATAGTCTGATGGAGCAAAGGGGGCAGTGTGGGGTGGAGAGATAATTGGGGGGTTGTAGCAGTTGTGGGATTCAATTAATTTAATAACCGGTTCTTTCTAATGATGAGGTGAGAGTGGTGGGGGCTATTGTGCTTGAGTGGGCATGGCCAACTTGATGTCACTTATAGCAAAGAGGCAGAGGCAGCAGGCCGTTCAGGCTGGCAAAGAGGCAGTGTCAGCAAGCCATTTGTGCCGGCATAGAGGCAGCGGCTGCAGGCCATTTGCATCGGCAAAAAGACTGCAGTGGCAGACCGTTCGTGATGGCAAAGAGGCAGCAGCATCAGGCCGTTCACACCAGCAAAGAGGCAAAGGAAAGCTCACCAGGCAGGCAGGTAGCTGGGCCATATGGAAAGCAGGGGAGAATGATGAAGGAAAGCTTGGCAGAGAGCGAGGCCACATGGAAGGTCAGGTTGAAAGCAGGTAAGTGGGCTGGACCGCAGGAACCATATGGTCGAGGAAAGCAAGCTAGCAAGCGAGAGAGCAAGAGGGCAGCTGCTATGCCATGGCTAAGGCGATATAAGGAGTGACTGGGAGGGGCGGGTGGGCAGGGCTAGGCAGTGGTGCGATTAGCCAGTTCTCCAAACTGCACAAAATTTTAACAACTAGTTTGCCCAAACTGATCTGAACCAGCTGAATCTCACCTCTGAGTTGTAGCCTAAATAAAATTATTTCCCCTGGGAATTAAGGACATTGGTGCAAGTGTTTGAAAGGTGGAGACTGAGGTCACCAAGCAACTGAACTGCATGCTGATTTGACCGTGTGACTGAAGACTCGGGTGTGTGTGAAAAAGTTTTACTTTTAATTGGGTGTAAAGCTGGCGGGAAGTTAAAGCTGGTTTTCTGCCAGAAACGTGCCAATTTGATATGTCCCAATAAAACGTTCTTCGAGTAATTGCCTGCCTCAGAGTTCTTATTAAATGGAATATATTACTTGGAACTTTGACATTTAGTGAATTATATTGCCAATTATACCTTTCTGATAATACATCAAAGAAAATAACATCAATTTATTCCCGTCACGTACATATGCAATTTGTATATTTATATTTAGTTCTGCTCTGGTGTTCTTTAATAGTTCTACTCTTCTGTTAATTATTATGCCATAAACCTCAGGTGATAGCTTTTCCAAAGCAAATTTCAAAATACAGTCAACTTAATAATATCGTATTGGGTAAAATATATATTATACACCATATTTACCTTTTTGAACATCCCTATCAAGTACTTCATCGAAAAGCTTTTCTTGAACTGTTGGCGGCAAATCTTCAATATCTGTAAAGGAGTACATTCGATTGTTACACATTTGACCGTAACAATTCATTTAAATGTACAACTTTTTCTACTTTAAAAACTGCTTCACACAATATGATGAACACTTTTCAGAACAAGCTCTTCAGAACATTCTCATTTGTTCATGTGGTTGTTTTTCTTTCGTATCTAAACTCATCAAGTGATACCTGAGGTATCAATGCAATAGTTCTCAATATGTATATAAAATCTTATTGTGAACCAACAGCAAATAATACAAGTAATGAACTCAATAATGACTAAAATGTAAAGCAAAGTTGCAGAACATAAGGTTTTAAAGGCGCAGAGCCCTGGAGGAAAGAACCTAAGACAGTGATGGCAAACCTTTTTTTCTCCTGGTGCCGAAAGAGTGTGTGTGCAGACTATCACGCATGTGCGAGTGCCCACACCCATAATTCAATGCCTGGGGAGGGCAAAAACAGCTTTCCCCATCCCCCGGAGGCCCTCCGGAAGCTGGAAATGGCCTATTTCCCAACTTCTGGTGGACCCAGTAGGCTCGTGTTTCACCCTCCCCAGGCTCCAAAGGCTTCACTGGGGGTGGGGGAGGGTAAAAAGGCCCTCCCCCATCCCCCCCCGGAGACTCTCTGGAAGCCAAAAATGCCTTCCAAGAGCTTTTGTGCAAGCCAAAAATCAGCTACCCGGCACACACATGCACATTGGAACTGAGCTAGGGCAATGGCTCGCATGCCAGCAGATATGGCTCTGCATGCCACTTGTGGCACCCATGCCATATGTTCATCATCACGGATCTAAGACCTTCTGAAGTTATTTCCAATAATGTATTTTAATATGACTTTTTAAAAATATAAAACATATGGGTAATATATATAATTTAAATTAAATTAAATCTAATTTTTTCTGCTGGCCCTAAAATGCATCTTGTAAAAGATTGCATTATTGCTATAAAAGAGATAGTGTCTTGATTATTCCTTTTAAAATGGCAGTTTCAAAACCTAACAAATTACTTCTCTATAAACTTAAAATATTTCTTGCTAAATCTACTCAGGCTATATATTTACTGAACAACATCATGTACAACTGAATTTGACAATGCAAGATTTTTGTATAAATCTATGTACAAATGTTATTTGTTAAAGGTGAAAAATATAAGTCTTTAATATGTAAGCTGAAATCATATTTATTAGTTATGCATTATAAAATAATCCCAAACTTTACCATTTGTCCTACCTGAATTCATGTTATGCATTGAATAGTAAATATATTTTTCCATTCCAATTATATAAGATTATAGAGGAGTTTGATGGAGTAAACTAATTAAAAGTAGTTTTTAATTTATATGATTCCTATGAAATAGTAACATATTTGTGCAGCAAACATAATAAATAATACAATCCTGTTAATTAGATCTTCTAGACAAAATGAGTTTAGGAAAGTAGGCTTGAAAATTCTATTAAGACACTCACTAGAAAAGTCTTCTTATTAATTCAAGTAACATTATTCTTGCTCCCTTTTCTTGGCCCACCCAACATAACAAAAGAGATGCACCAAAAATAATTATTTTCACTTAGTAGTGTAGCCAAATTGTTTTGCATTACATACTCCAATGAATCAGAACAAATTAAGTATAATTGTAGAATTGGAGACAAGAGGTATTCTGCATTCAAAGCCTCCTCCAAAAACTCTTTTGCAACAAAAATATATAATTCAAACATAATGAGTTTATATTGATGAAATTACTTTTTACAAATAATCTAAAAGCACAAAAATGAAATGCTTGCTTTAGTCATAATGCAGGTTTCAAATAGAATGCCTGTTTAGGCTCTGTTGAACTGAGGGGAAAAATAAGTTCCTGAGATTGGGCTTGCCATGGAATACCTGAAGAAAAGTTCCAAATGAAAGTAGTTCTCGTTATCTCAATCTACATGGAATAACAAACAAGAACTCCAATAAAGAGCAGGATTAAAAAACAACTGATAGAAGAGCATGCATGAGGGAGGGGGCATTTTCTAAATAACTAACTTTACAGATATATTTTATTTGTTATACCTTGAGTTGTCACAGTGCCTTATATGTACTTCCTAGTCAATGGGATACTGGCGAAAAAAACATTTGCTTGCAAAATAATAATTAAATTAGAAAGCATGACAAGCTGTGGATTTATCTGTTGATTTAAATTATTTATATGATCATTCATCTCACCATAGTGACTCTGGATAGTTCACAAGCACTAAAAGCAATAGCTCCAGCCAAAGCCCATGACAAACTCAAGATAAAACAATAAATTTCAATTGTGAAAAGCTAAATCAGCAGCAAAACTTACCTAACCGCCTGGCCCAAATGTCTGGGAAAATAGCTTGATCTTTGGAGTCTTAGGAAGGACTAACAGGGGTGGTACTGTTCCAATGTCTAGGGATTGCTGTTCCATAGAACAGGAACTGCCACAGAAAAGGTAGGACTCTTGAGTCCAAAAATATGAAATATGAAATATGAACCCCAGCACAACTCTCTCTGCTAGATCTAGTGAGCCAGCTTGAAACGAGAGAGAGGCAAGCATATAGATACCCTGGGATGGTTAGGACGGTGCCTAAACCCTCTTTGGGTTTTTAAAATCCCTTTGTTATTTTTGTTTTATGAAGTTGATCTTTCAGATGGTTATATTCCCCTTTGTTTTCTTTTTAATTCTTTAATTGTAAGCTATTAAAGTACTCGTGGCCACTGAGTCACAAGCGCCTGAATAATCAACCTAAGGCTCTAGGTCGCCACAGCTGTACTTTGTGCATATTTTATCCAGCGCCTTGGCCCTACAAATTTCATCCTTCTGTGCCACCTTGGAAACCCTGAGGGCTTCAGTGGCATGAGAGGGAGGTGGCTGGAGGTTCCTCTCCTTATGGGAAGAGGAGCTAGCCAGATCTTGGGAGTATGAGATCTCTGGCTCCCTTTGCCTCCTGGCAGAGGGCTTTTATGCTTCCTTCTGCTCTACTCTGCCATTCTAGTGCAACTGCACAGCTATAAGGCCTGATGACAAGCTACCACCTGAAACAGATGGCCTAGAGCAGTGGTTCTCAAACTTTCTAATGCCGCAACCCCTTAATAGAGCTCCTCATGTTGTAGTGACCCCCAACCGTAAGTCTAGCGCAATTCTCCCAACAGAACCTTAAGCTGATTGGCAGAGGGACGCCCCCACTGTTAACGTCTGATTGGATTGTAAAAGGCGCCAGAATAGAAGCTTTAGTTCCTAACACCATGGGAAATTTGTCTTTTCCCATGGTCTTAGGGGACCCCTGTGAAACGGTCATTTGACCCCCAAAGGGGTCCCGACCCCCAGGTTGAGAACCACTGGCCTACAGGCTATTTAGCTGAGTGACAAGCCTTCAAAATGACCATTGCCTTAAGGTTGACAAGAAGCAATCCAAATGGCCGCTATTAGAGGAGCAGAGACTCTCAAAATGGCCACCTCCTCAAAATGTAGCCAATGCAAAAACAAAATGGCCACATCGAACTGTGTCACACTCAAAATGGCCACAGCTAGAGGCAGGAAAAGCAGAGTGGCTCATCTGTTGATGCGCTGGCCAGGAGCAGCCCTATCTAAGAGCCTGCAGCCTGAGACAGTCGGAGCAATGACAAGGAGCAACGCTCCTCAGTCTAATATGAGATAACTCGCTACAGACAGGTGGCCCTCATCTGGGGCTTGGCTAATGGCTACCGCCGAAGCCTTATGCCACACTCAACTCAGCGATTACAGATGATAGGACAGTCCGCTGGGGAGAAAACTCACTGTTGAAGATCTCAATGACCAATACAGTAATATCTCAAGAATGGAGCTGAAAAAACACGCGTCCTATTCTGATTGAGGATTGAGTCAAAGAGGAAAAATTAAGGCAGGAGGACAAAGATATACAATTTGACAGACTCGGTCCTCATTAGCTGAAGGGGCGGTGTCATCTTATTCTTGGAGTTTAGTTCCATCCACTATGGAGATGCTGCAAAGGATATGAACTTGAGTACAACTGATAGCCTAGTCTGTTCTTTTTTAACTTATTAAAAACTGTTGTGTGAATCCTAAATTGACTATAAAGCTATGATGGGTATCTTTATAGTCATAAGACCATTTATTGATGTGAAGGACTGGGGAGGTGGGGGGAGAGAAAGTCAACTCAGTATGGTGTCTAATGTAGAAAATAATGTAGAGATGTTACAGCTTCAGGGAAGTTATATGAAAAAATAATTCCAATCTTAATTTGATCAGCAGAAAGCATAGGGAAATGGGTAGAAACATCTGAATCAGTTTCTATATCAAGATATCTTCTCTATTAATTAGTGATGTTCAATTATCTTATCAGACTCTTAATCTTCTTCCAGTAAAGCTTACCATGTCTTGATTTGTAAGAAATCAACTGCAACTAAATCCCTAAATGAGAGAACCTGACAGCTGATAGTCATGGGCTATGAAATACAGTGATCCCTCGATTATCGCGAGGGTTCCGTTCCAAGACCCCTCGCGATAATCGATTTTTCGCGATGTAGGGTTGTGGAAGTAAAAACACCATCTGCGCATGCGCGCCCTTTTTCCATGGCCGCGCATGCGCAGATGGTGGAGTTTGCGTGGGCGGCGGGGAAACCCGGATCTTCGTCTGCTCGCTGCTGCTGCGGCCGCCCAGCAGCTGATCTGCTCGGCGGCAGCAGCGAGGAGCCGAATCGGGCTTTCCCCTTTGCGTGGGCGGCGGGGAAACCCGGATCTTCGTCTGCAGCAGCGAGCAGACGAAGATCCGGGTTTCCCCGCCGCCCATGCAAAGGGGAAAGCCCGATTCGGCTCCTCGCTGCTGCTGCCGAGCAGATCAGCTGCTGGGCGGCCGCAGCAGCAGCGAGCAGACGAAGATCAGGGTTTCCCCACCGCCCACGCAAAGGGGAAACCCCGGCTCCTCGCTGATGCCCCCGCTCGCCCACCCGTCCGCCGCCCGCCGCCCGCCAGCAAGAGGGGGAGAGATAGAGAAAGAGAGAGAAGGAAAGAAAGAGATGAGAGAGGGAGGAAGAGAGTGTGAGAGAGGAAGAAGCAAGATAGAGAAAGAGAGAGAGAAAGAAAGATGAGAAAGGAAGGAAGAGAGTGACGTCATCGGGTGGGAAAAATCGCGATATAGCGTTTCGCGAAGCTCGAGATCGCGAAACTCGAGGGGTCACTGTAAATGATAAAAGTGTAACTTTGATTAAGTTATTTGGAGGTTAAAAATCAATGAGAATAATTTAGAAAGTCTGTTTTGAATATTTTGTTTAATTGTAAGCCTATTTATAGTATACATAAAAAATATTAGATATCCATCTATAATTATGGATAAGGAGGAGGAGGAGGAGGAAATCCTACACGAAAAAGCAGGTGACCCTCATTTAACAAACTTCCATTCATGTTTCAAGGGCGGAAAAAGGCTGGTCCAGATCCCCAAAGTGGGGTGAACCCTCTGCAGTACCCTCCTGTCAAACGATGCCTATGTGGATGCAGAGGAATCCAGCCGATAGTATCTAATGAAAGATTATGGTGATATCCTCATTGGAATCTTGCATGGCCCAAGCCGCTGTAGTGGCTGCACTCCTTGTTGAATGAGCAGTTATGCAGCCTGGTAATGGAGTAGCCCTGATTTCATAGGCCTTTGCAATGCAAGCTTTCAGCCAGCAACCCACTGTTGAAGATGAACAGATGAACTCCCCCATGAGATTTGCACTGCTTTCACATTCCTGGCCTTTCGGGAAATGCTGAAGACACATCTTTGTCGGCAGGCTTGGGGCTGTTGAATATAGACCCTCTGCCCCAGCCCACATTATGATAGAGATAGGGATGAATGTGATTGAATGATTTTAATGAATAGGTGTTTTTAGATTGTTAACTGATTTTAGCATGTTTAATGGACTTAGTTTTTAAACTGGCTTAGTTTTAATCTTCAATTTCTACTGTTTTATCTTATGTATTTATCTTTATGTTGTAAGCCGCCCTTAGTCTGCGGAGAAGGGCGGCCTAGAAATTGAAATAATAAAATAATAAAATAAATAAAATAATAGATGAAACTCTTCCCCTTCAGTGTTGTCTGAAAAGACACGAATAAGATTCAGATCTCCAAAAAGTGACTGTCCTTTTAATATACCTATGAAGAGCACTCCTGATATCCAAGGTATGCCATTGTTTCTCTTGATGGTGAACAGGATTAGGGCAGAAGTCAGGCAAAATCAACTCTTGGTCCCTATGGAACCATGAATTGACCTTCAGAATAAAGAAAGGATAAAAAAACCATCCTGTTGGGATGGAAAATGCATAAATCAGAGTGAACTGAGAGAGCCTGCAAGACCAGAGTAAGATCCCAGGATGGATAACGATGCACAACTGGAGGTTTTAGATTAGAAGCTCCTTTGAGGAAACTGCGGACCCTAGGATGATGAGATAGAGATTGAAGACCATCAAATAGTAAGACTATGGATAGGGTATCTGCCTGCCTCCGGAGAGTGTTTTGAGATAAATCCCTGTCCAAACCTTCCTGTAAGAAATCCAGGACCTGTGCGATGCAGATATTGGAATGATATTGTATTTGGAACAAAACCGACAAAATGCCAACGAACTAGCATTACAGATGCAATTGGTGGATGCTCGTCTGAAAGACTGGATGGTGTGCATCACCCTTATGGAAAACCTGTCCTTCCTCAGGATATCCCTTTCAAGTGCCACACAGCCAATTGCAAGCATTGGGGGTCTGGATGGAGCACTGCTCCTGGCTGAGTGATATCCTGTGGTCTGGAATCCTCCAGGGGCAAGTCACCAATGGGCTCACCAGATCCGCATACCAAGAACATCTGGGCCAATGAGAGTCAACTAGCAGAACTTCCACCCTCTCTACCAGCAGTTTCCATATCACCCTTGGAATAAGAGGGAGAGAAGACATACAGCAGACCCTGTGACTATGGACTATGTAGAGCATTGGTCCCTTCCACTCCTGGTACTACGAATCTGGAGAACCTGGGAAGATAGGTGTTCGATGGGAGAGGGCTTTGAACAGATCCGGGTACAGGCAGCACTCTGAGTGATCTATAGTGGTCCCGCTCAACCAATCTGCTTGCAAGTTCGAAGTCCCAGATTTCTGTTCCATCCTGAAGGAGCAGTTGTGACGCTCTGCCCAGACAGCCTCTATACATCCACATCATCGGCCGGAGCAAGGTGTTAACATTCAACGACCCGAAGCCTGCTAGCAAAGGTGAATTTTTAAAACCTTGCGAAAGGCCAAGAGAATGGGGGCAGTACAAATCTCTGGAGAGTTGATTCCAAAGGGCTGAGGCTACCATAGAGGAAGCTCTTTCCCTAGGCTGCGCCAGAAGGCATTGCCTGGCTGATGGGACATGGAGAAGGCTAACTCTGTGGGACCTAATTGGCCGCTGGGAGGCAGAAGATAGTCCCATAGATAATCTGGTCGTAAGCCATGTAGGGCTTTATGGGTCATAACTAACACTTTAAATTGCGTTCAGAGACCAACTGGCAGCCAATGCAGTTCGTGGACTGATGGTGATATTCATGTTATATGATGTGAATAGATAGAAAATGGTACAGGTATAATAGAATGTAAGTACAATATTTCAATGAACAATAACTATATTGTAAAATAAAAAAAATGGATTGGATTTATTTATCTTTTTTTCAAATTTATTTTAATAAAATGTTTTGAAATAATAATAAAGATATATCTAAATATAGTTTTCTACTTAAGATACATTAGTAATTTAGTTTATTCAGCATGGAATGGAGCTTAGTTATGTAGCATGAGGCTGCATATTCTACAATATTTACATTTTTTGGGAAACTCATTCATTGAATGCAAAGTTCTGCAAGCTGAGATAACATGCATCCCATTTATGCATTCACACAATTTCACAGCAGGGATGACACTTGCCCTTTAACAATTATGGTTTAAATCAAGTTGATTTAAATCAAGCCTTTTTTACTTGATTTAAATCATATCCACCCTGATTGTAACTTTGATCGATTAATAAATGAACTGTTATAAATTGAGGACTACCTGTAGTTGAAAGAATACAGTCAGAGAGAATACTAAAATAGTTCAAATTTAAACAGTAATAAGTCACAAAGATTTGCTTCAATCATCCAAGCTCTGAAAAGCAAAAAAGACAGCCCTTCAAAGACTGGATAATATTGAATACCAAACTGAAGCTATCATCCTATCCAGGAACAGTAAAGTCCTGATTGCAAAAGGAGTATGTTAATTTGCAGGCTATTTATACATTTTAACCTTCCCAAGGTTATTGAAGATGGGTTTTTTTTAAAATTAAGCACAAGATACTACACTCCTTCTATTACAAGGAGGATTTACCCAATCCTCACTAATGGAAGGAAACTGCCCACCTGTCCAAAATATGTTTCCTGCAACTTTTACATGCTATTCTTTTGTGAAATCTTCCAGAAAAGATAGTAATATGTTACACTCATTTTGTCCTTTTAGCTTCCCACTGTGGTAAGGTCAAATTTTGTGCAGCTATGCCGAAAATGCAGCAAGAAATTGTTCAAATGTGATAAATCTGCCACTTGGGACTCAGACTACCAATTCTATTTTATTAATTTTAGATTTTGGACTAATTTGTTTTGTTTTAAGATAGGAATAATAAAATTATCTTTGTAGCAGTCAGTTTCTGCTCACAGCTTACAACCTAAACACAACAGTTGTAATAATAGAAAGAATAAATGAACAAAAACAAATGAAAAGACAGTGACAAAAGAGGGGAATACACATACAAGTCACATGGGCTTAAAGTTATAATTATTCATTACTGAGCAAAACAAACTCTAGTTCCTTTCAGGATATTATTTGCATATCCAAACTACATCTACTTTATTATATAAATCTACACCACCGTTTCCTATTCCACTAGCTCATTAATTTTAGTCCGAACTGAAATTTCTTTGAAAGAAAATCTATCCCTGCACTTATTACACAACCAGAAAATAGGCGTTGATTGCTTACCTGAACGCCTCTTCTCGTACGGTGAGCGGGTACAGCAGTCACAAGGGTTGCTCATGTCCAATCCGGTGGAACTGAGCCTAGTATTAAAAAAGCTTGCCGGATCCGCCCCTTCCCCAGAATTCGCGAATCCATAGACTAGGCTCAGTTGTGAAGCTCTGTAGTGTTCAACTCTCATTGTTAGAGGAAAAAAAGATATAGAAAGGTAAAGAAGACACATACCAGGGCGGGAAGTGACTGCTGTACCCGCTCACCGTACGAGAAGAGGCGTTCAGGTAAGCAATCAACGCCTATTCTCCGTACTGAAGGAGCGGGTCCAGCAGTCACATGGGACATACCCAATAGATGGTCCCTAGGGAGGGATTAGCTTGCTATCGTGTGAGATAACGGATTGGAGTACCCTTCTGCCGAAGGCAGCGTCCGCTGAAGCGTAAGAATCAATCTTGTAGTGCCTGATGAAGGAATTTGGCGAGGCCCAAGTGGCTGCTTTGCAGACCTCCTCCAACGGGGCTTGAGTCGCCCAAGCGGCCGAGGTGGCTGCGCTCCTGGTGGAATGCGCTGTGATGTTCCTTGGAACTGAGAGGGAGGCCGGCTCATAGGCCTTAGATATAGTCCCTCTGATCCAACGGCCTATTACTGTTGAAGACACTTTGGCCCCCATGACTCTGGGATGATAGGCTACAAAAAGTGCTTCTGACCTCCGAAAGGGTCCTGTGCGTTGGATATATATTCTCAGCGCTCTGGTGAGATCCAGGGTGTGCCATCTAATTGCCAAGGGATGGTCTCGTTGGAGGCAGAAGGAAGGTAGGACAATATCCTGAGATCTGTGGAACATGGAACTGACCTTGGGTAAGAAGGTGGGGTCCAGTCGCAAGACTACCTTGTCCTGATGGAATTGACAAAGGTCCTGCCTGATTGAGAGGGCAGCTAGCTCCGAAATGCGTCGGGCAGAGGTAATAGCCACCAGGAATGCTACCTTAAAGGATAGGTACCTGAGGGACGCCGATTTTAGGGGTTCGTATGGTGCCTGCGTGAGGGAATGGAGAACCCGTGGCAAATCCCAGGATGGGTACCTGTGGACCTTGGAAGGTCTGAGGTTGGCTATGCCCTTGAGGAATTCCTGAACTTCAGGGAAGGATCGGAGAGGCTGTCTGCGGGGACCCCCTAGGACAGATGAAATGGCTGCCAGATGACGCCGGAGGGTGCTGGTGGAAAGTCCTTTATGGAAGCCTTGCATAAGGAAGGAAATTATTCTGTGTATGGGGATGCACAGAGGGGAGAGACCTTCCTGTAGACACCACTGGTGAAACTTGGACCACGTGTGGTCGTAGATTCGATTGGTCGAACCCCTTCTGGCCTTTAAAATGACCTCCACTGAATCGGGGTCATGACCACGCAGTTCTAAATCTCTCCTGATAACAGCCAGGCGGTGAGGTGGAACCACTCCGGGTCTGGATGGAAAGAGGCCCCCTGCCGCAGCATATCCCCCGAAACGGGGAGTCGCCAAGGGTCCTGGACGGACAGCTGTTGGAGATCCGCGAACCAGGGCCGGCGGGGCCAGTGAGGGGCGATTAGGATTACTCGGGCCCTCTCGGTGAGGACCTTGTGAATCACGTCCGGGAGAATTGGAATTGGAGGAAATGCGTAGAGTAGGCCTGGAGGCCATGGACTCCGGAGGGCATTGATTGCTTCCGCTCCCGGGGATGGAAATCTGGAATAGAAGCGAGGGAGTTGGGCGTTCGCATTGGTCGCGAAGAGATCCAGGATTGGTAGGCCGAATCTGAGGGTGATTTGATGGAACAGGTCTTGATGGAGGTTCCACTCTCCTGGGTCTATCGTTGCCCGGGATAGCCAATCCGCCTGGACGTTGAGACTCCCCGAGATGTGATCAGCTAGGAGCGACTGGAGATGTTTTTCCGCCCAAAGGCCCAACTTGAGGGCCTCCCTCATGAGAGCCTTGGATCTCGTGCCCCCCTGTCTGCAAATATGGCTTTTCGTGGCAATGTTGTCGGTGAGAATGAGAACGTGCCGGTTGGGAATGCGAGGAGAGAAATGCTTCAGAGCCAGGGAAACGGCTCTTAACTCTAGCCAATTGATTGGCCTGGAAGCTTCCTCCGGGGACCACGTGCCCTGGGCTATCATCCCCTGGGCGTGGGCGCCCCATCCCGATAGACTGGCATCTGTGGTGATGACAAATTGATCCGGGCACCTGAACGGGGATCCTCTGTCCATGGCCGGAGACTTCCACCACTTGAAGGATCTGCGAACACTCAGTGGGATGACAATGCGTCGATTTGAGTTGCTGTGCCCTGATCTCTGAAAAGGTAACAGGAGCCACTGGAGTTCCCTAGCATGAAGGCGAGCCCAGGGAATGATGCCTATGCATGACACCATCTTCCCCAAAAGGGAAGATAGGGTAACTATGGGAACTGAAGAATTAGATAAAATGTTAGAAATTAACTCCACTATACTGAGTTTTCTCTCGGGAGAGAGAAAAACCTGGGAGGATTCTGAATCAATAATGGATCCCAGGTGAGAAATGGATGTGGAAGGTTGGAGGTGGCTTTTATCAAAGTTGATGGAAAATCCATGGTCCTGAAGGACTGACATGGTGACAGAAAGGTCTGTTTTCACTTTCTCTAGGGAGTTCCCATGAATCAAAATATCATCAAGATAACATAAAATGTGGATGGGAAACGCCCGGATATAGGCCGCCAGGGACCCCAAGAGCTTTGTAAAGACCCGAGGGGCCGAGGAAAGGCCAAATGGCATCGCCCTATACTGGAAATGCCTGCCTTGAAAGGAAAAACGTAAAAATTTTCTGTGGCATTTGGCTATAGGAATGTGAAGGTAGGCCTCAGTGAGGTCTAAGGAGACCATGAAATCTCCCGAGTGAATGGCGGCCAAAATAGAAGACAAGGAGTGCATCTTAAACTTCCTATATTTGATGAATAGATTTAGTTTCTTTAAATCCAAAATAGCTCTCCAACCTCCGGAGGACTTTGGAACCATAAATAGGATGGAGTAAAAACCTAGACCCTTCTGACCGGAAGGGACCGGTTGAATGGCTCTGATGGACAATAGATGAGAAATGGCCTCCTCCATACGGTTACAATCTGAGGATGACCTGGGAGAAGGGCAGGAAATAAAACGTTTAGGGGGAGGAGAAATAAATTCTAAAAGAAGGCCTGTTTGAACAGTGTCAATGACCCAAGGGTCCTTGGAGGTGAGACGCCAATTAGAGGCGAAATGAGCTAGGCGACCCCCTATGGGAATAGAGGTAAGATTACCATCTAGGTTTTTTTGAAGCCCTGTTAGAGGAAGCTCCCCTTTGGAAACGAAAACCTCTACCCCTGGAGTTCCTACCTTGGGAACGAAAGCGGGGGGAATACTGACCTGGAGATCTCTGATAGGAAGCCGCTTGATCTTGCTGGCGCCCTGGGCGACGAAAGGACTGCGTTTTGGTAGCCTTTTTTGTGGTTGGACCCAAAACTTTCTTCTTGTCCGTGGTTTCCGTGAGGAGTGGATCCAGAAGATCACCGAAGAGAAGGTCGCGCTTTAAGGAACCCTGGGATAACTGCCACTTTTGGCGAACTCCCGCTTGCCAAGGGCGAATCCATAGGAGTCTTCTTGCCGTTGTAGAAGCTGCAATAGACTTAGCAGAAAATCTAGTAGATTGCAAGGTGGCATCAGCCACGTACTGGGCAGCTGCAAAGACTTTGTTGAAGTCTTGTTGACCTCTCAAGTCATCGGGAGGAATATGCTGTTGAAGTTGGCGAAGCCACAGCAGCATGGCTCTGGAGAAAAAGGAAGCCGCTGCTGAACTTTTAATGGCCCAGGAATCAGCGGTGAATCCTCTTTTGAGCATTTGCTCAATGCGCTTGTCCTCTGGGCGGAGGACTTCCTCCGCCTCGCCTGGCACAGCCGCTGCCGAGTGAAGAATCTTGACAGGTTCATCCGGTTTGGGAAAGGATAGAAGCTCTTCATAGGAAGAGGAAAGTTTGTACAACTTTCTGTCCTTGGTGGAGGGATTAAGGCCAGGGGCTGGAAATTCCCACTGTTTGAGTAAAGCATCTTTAAACAATTTAGGCATAGGAATTACCTCGTTATCCTCCTGTTCCTCTGTGAAGTAAGGTAAATTCTCCTCCGGGGGATCAGTGGAAGTGGAGGCTTGTTTCTCCTGGGCCGCTAATCCCGTAGAAATTCTAGCTTTGAGGAGGAGAGATTTGAATAATTGAGAAGGAAAAATAGTAATTGGAGGAGGAACCTTTATTTGGGATTCCTCATCATCTGATAAGCCTTGTCATCCTCTATATCCTCATATTCATCCTGGGAGGAATCTGAATCCTCCTGAATAGGAGCTCTGACCGCTGGGGAAGAACCCAAGGGGCGGGAGGGACGAGAAGGAGGAAGAGGTAAGGAAAGCTCATTGATGGTGGAGAGTTTGGCATCAATGGCTTTGGACAACACAGCAAAAATAGACTGGAACTCAGGAGGTAAACTGGAAATATCAGCAGAAATGGCAGAAGAATCCCTAAAGGCCTGGGAGCATCCTGGCTGGGGGGAATCTTCAATAATATCTGGTTCCTCTGGACCTATGCCCCATAGGTTAGGTTGGGGTCTGTCTAGGTTTGGCTCATCCAGAGATAACACAGGGACCCCAGAAGGAGGTAGACTAGAAACCTCTGGGGGGTCTTGGCTACTGATCACTTGGGCCTGCACTTTCAAACGTTTTGCTGATTTGTCATGTATTTTTTGTAGGGCTAGGTCCCTTCTCTTCTCGGCCCTGGTGACCTTGGTCGAGGGGCGGGCCCCTGGAGAAGAGGAGGAAGAGGCCTGGGGGATACTAGTAATCTCATCGCCTGTAGGCCTGGCCTCTCTGGGACCTTTAGTTGTGCCTCTCTTGGGAAAAGTAGCCATAGTCTGACAATTAACAGAAGACAAGGCTGAGCCAATAACTAATTAATAAGGAGAAGAATTTCAAGGACTTCCCAAGAGGAATGGATCCTGCTTCGAGGCCTCGAAGCTGCTGAAACTTGAGGACAATCTGGGCAAACCCAGAGTTCGTGCCCCCAAACCCAGCGGGGCCAGCCTCCCTAAACTTTATAATTAAGTAAACCAAGGCACTCTGGTTGGAGGCTTAGCCGGTGGAGAATTTAGCCTGGGACCCCCAAGGCCCGCTCCGGGATCCAAGCGGTGGACTGAGGCCTACGCGGCTGGCAGGAGGCCAACACGAGAGGCCTAGATTTAAAAAGGGCGCGAAGGCCTTCGCGCCGAAAAAATCGCTCCGTAAAATTTCTTAAAGGGAAAGCGATCGACTAAGTCCAGGAGACTAGAAGGCGTCTCACTCCGCAGGAGGTATTTTTAAGCCCTTAAATATATTGTATACAATAAATAATCAATAATTCAATAGATTAATACTTGCACCAGGACCTCCAGGCCAACGGATTAGAAGAATCCACAAGCGGCCGCAGGGATCGTAACCGGCAAAACCGCCGGGGGAAAACGAAACCGCAACTTCTCCAAAGAAAAAAGCCGAGCCGCAAACGGCTGGCGCTATTAGTGCAAGTAAATAATAATGATAAAACAAATCTTACTACTTTTGAAGAAAAGAGAACGAAGGGAAGGTGTTAGAATGTTGAACGAGCTATCACAATACAACCGCAGGATATGCGAACTGAGCGAATTCTGGGGAAGGGGCGGATCCGGCAAGCTTTTTTAATACTAGGCTCAGTTCCACCGGATTGGACATGAGCAACCCTTGTGACTGCTGGACCCGCTCCTTCAGTACGGAGAAGTCCTTTCTCAAACAGCAGTAGTCTTCACAACAGGCAGTTCTTACAATCACAATTTGGGACCAGAGTTTCCATCAGGAGTCACTGTGGTCTATGTTACAATAATTTTTACAGCAGTCATTAAGTGAATCACTGCAATTGTTAAACAAATCACATGGTCATTAACCAAATCCTGTCTCCCTAATGGGTATTTGGTCACAAATCATGGTCACAATTGCACATGGTTGTAAATACAAGCCAGTTGGCAAGAATCCAAACTGTAATCAAAGACTATCTTTGGTACTCTTTAGAAAATATCTGAAATATCTGTGCTTTATTATTGCCTGATAAATAGAGTACCAAAATCTGAAAAAGAATTGTAACAGTTGAATAAAATATTTACTAATAATTCTAATCAAATATTAAAATGTCACCAAACAAATCTAAAAATTTATCTAACCTTAGTTCTGTTATGAACGGTATTAGTTAACCTTGTTTGGTATCTCCACATAAATAAAATGCTCATGAAAGTTCTACCACAACGCCCTCAGAAGAAAATTAGAAGTTGATACTTTTATACACTCTTTAAACCAGTTAAAAGTATAAATTAATAGCATCTTGTAATTACCAGCAGGTAATGTAAATGTAACAAGGTCAGTTAGGAAATAGCAAGCAAAATCTCCCTTCCGTTGATGAAGAGATGCAGCAATTTCACGCCGGATTTGTTCAGTGAGCTCCGGGCACACCATAGCAGGAATGCACTTAGCTGCATGCTGGGACACCTGTAAGATGACATTTAGTAACTTTCTTTGCTTTGAAAGACAAACGTATTACAGGTACAAAAATATACATCATGAGATTTCTTTTTCTACAGACACTTGTCCATCCACTCAGCTACAAGAACAAATTAACAAGATCCATTACTTGAAGTGCTGAGGTAGGAACAATTAAGAAGCAATCTCATCTCCTCCCCCCCCCCACACTTCCTGTTCCCCTCCCTCCTCATCTTTTAACATTAATTTTATTTCAGTTGTGATTTCCATTTTCATTATTTTAGAAATATTTATCTTTTCGGATTTTAATGTTTTAGCGCTATAAGTCTCCCAGTGTTGCTTCAATGCAAGGGGAGGGAATTTGCACTTTATTATTACAACTCCATGTAGAAGAAAAGTAGTCACAAAGGATCAGCACTTTTTCTGATTCAGAAAATTAACTGTATTACAAATTAAATGAAAAATTGTGTCAGATATCTTACCTGAAGGATCAGATTTAGACAATTCAAAGAAAACTGTGTTGCTAGTCTAATTTTTTAAGCCGCTCACTCTGAAGTTTTACCTATTACTGGTACCCAGATTGGTGAGCAAACTAATGTCTGGTGAGCAAACTAATGAGCAGTCATAAGAACTCACCTCTGTAAGCAGAACTGCTAACATATCTTGTCTCTGAAAACGTATTGCAAGGTGAACTAGCGTGTATCCCACATCAAAAGCAGAAGGCCGATTTAACAAGCGTACTTCATCTGCAGTAAGTTGCCGTGCAATATCTCCTCCTGATGATTTATAAGCTTCAATAGCAGCTAGATCACCTTCTACAACCCCTGGAGACATGGAAATTGCATCAGAATTTTTATTTTATTTATAAAATTTCTAATTAAAACTTTACTTTCAGATTCTTGGAATCCTGTTTAGGGAAATAAATGTAGTTGTGATTAAATAAAAGCTTAATAACAACATAACATGCACACAGTGCTGCAATAAGATTTTTTTCCCCTATATTGTCTCTGAAAGTGTAGGTCATTCCTCTCTAACAAACAGAATGCAAACTGCCTCTTTGAAATTTGTGCATATGTCTTTCAATTCAGACATAATAATTTAAATCAGCTTATACATAGTACATGACCACTTTGAAAAGAACTTAAACATTATATATTAACAATATTTTAAATAATAAATCTGCCTGTACTAACAATATGTTAACTAAGGAAGTCTTTGAAATGGACTTTAGAAGCACTCTGCTGAATTATCTCACCCTCATCATACTTATTTAAATAGTTAATATGAAATTCTGTATCAACTTGCCTAAGGATTTTTCACAACAACCTGCACGTAGCTTGAATATGATTAAGTTGAAGATGATGCCATGTTATTTACTGAATTCTTGTCGATCATAGCATACAACTTGTTGAGAGCTTTTTTT
Organism: Erythrolamprus reginae; assembly: GCF_031021105.1. Taxonomy (NCBI): domain Eukaryota; kingdom Metazoa; phylum Chordata; class Lepidosauria; order Squamata; family Dipsadidae; genus Erythrolamprus; species Erythrolamprus reginae. The sequence goes on from NC_091954.1 coordinate 47,817,930, forward strand.
AATTCCATTCGTATTCCAAAATAAAACCCACATTGCCCTCCATTTCACCCTCTCAACGTTTTAATGGACTCATATTGGAATGAAAACATCTGACGGGTCCATACTGAATTTAATGATCAAATGGCGATGGAATTTCAAAGTCCTAATCTTGTCAGAAACAACTAGATCACAATAAGAAAATTGCCACTTTCCCGAATTCTCCTCAGAAAAAATAAAAAAAGATTTAGCAAGAGACACGACAGTTAAATATCAGGGATTTGGATTGCTGAGCATGAGGTTAGACTTAAAAGCTGAAATGTTCCCTTCTAACTCAATGATTTCAGGATACAGATCATATATCTTAGTACTGTACTACATATCAATTGTATAAAAATATGCCATTTCAAAACAGAAGTTTAGAAAAACAACCATCCTGTATTACAAGAAGCCAACTGATAGAAAAGTGATGTGTTACTTGGGAAAAGAAACTTGTCATATTTTTGACTCACAAAGGACGCATCCAGTTGGTGCTCCATATAAACAAAATATCAAGACTGAGGAAAAACTTTAAAAAATGCTATTTGAGCAATGAAATGAATGGAAGATACTTTTTGAGAAGAGCTAAGTTACATACCAGTCATGAATAAGACAATAAATGAGTGGATTTTATTACAGATTCATTTTAATACAATCCCCAAGATTCCAAGAGTATAGTAAACTGCTCAAAGAAAAAGTAGATTTAATCTTTATTTAGGTTATTTTTTTAAGTTGAGTTAAACATGTTTTTAATGGGAATAAACTTCAAGAAACCCAAAATTCTGGTTCTCTTCCCAAGGAATAAAATAACTGCTGTAGATAAATTCCATTCTAGGGTCATAGTAAGCTGAAAGAGAAACAAAAGTAAGTAGAACTAAATGCTACAGCAAGGACAACATGAGAGACAAAAAGAGATGAGCAAATTATTTGTGAAAGCAAAATACCCTTACAGAAGCAGAAGATAATGTAGAATATTATCTTCTATAAAGAATGAGCAAAAATATATAATAGAGTTGAAAAAGCTGACTACTTTTTTTAAAAATTGCAAATGGTTAATTATGCTTTATCTTAGAAAGTACTGTAGACTGTTTAACAGTTGGATTTGCAGATTTTGAAAAACTGATACTAATCTCTATTTAATATCTTTCCCCATAGGTTTTCAACAAAAAAGCTACAGATACTACATTTAGCATCTAAACAAAATATAATTAATGATATTTAAAATAGCTTCATGGCATGGCAACAAGGAAGAAAACAATCATAAGAACAGAGTACTCGGACAGAAAGCTTACACGTATCTTAACTTATTCAGAAAATGACAAAAATACTTCAATTAGGCCACTGAAAGACCACAGAAATAAAACTGAGGTAGAAAATTGTATAGGTAGCTGTTTTGCATCAACTTAGTAGCATAGTTCCCTCTAAGCTGAGCAGTGAGCAATCGCTCACTTAAAAACCATCATCAACTCAGAGTTTTCCAAACCTGCCCAGAAGCCGAGAGGGAAAGAGTGAGAGGGAAGGAGAGAGAGAGGAAGAGAGGAAGAGAGAGAAACAGATAGAAAAAAGAGAGGAAGGAAAAGAGAAAGAGAAAGAATGGGAGTAAGGAAGAGAGAAAGAAAATCAAATCTAGTTTGAAACTAGCTCAACTATTTAAGTGGCATTTTGATATTGATAGAGTTGCCCTATTATGAGCTCACTGTTATAGACACACAGTACAGTATTTTATTTTGAAATTCTCTGAGGCAAAACAGGGTGGGTTTTTTATTTATTTGTTTGTTTGTTTGTTTGTTTGTTTGTTTGTTTATTATTTCTGTGCCGCCCAGTCCCGAAGGGACTGCCGCTCAGACACTATACTTTTCCGCCCCCCCCCCCAAAAAAAAATTAGAGGGAACACTGGTTAGTAGTACTATTTCTAAAAACGTTATGGAAAGCACATATGTTATCCATATTAAGGTCATGTATACATTTTAGGATGTCTTAACGTCTCTCTTTTAATTGCTAAAAGCAATTAATTTTTTGTTTTAGAATTAGAGATGACCCCAACAGAAGATGATTTCTTTATTTGCTAGTGATATATAACCAAGTTCTTTGCCAATGGATTATCAATGTAGCCCCAAGTTATTTAACTTATAGACATCCAGAGTGAAAATTTTGGTGACAAATGCCCCTATTATTTTCACTATCCTGCAGCTGGGTGAGTCCATATAAATTACTTAAAGAAAACCCTATTCAGTTCCTTCCTATTCAGTTTCCCAAGACCAAGAGAAGCTCAAATTGTAGCACCAGATGCTTTATTATGCTGGGCTCACCATAATAAAATTTACCAACTGATGATAAGATAAAAATGATATGAGCAATTACACTTGCAAAGAAACTTGCAAATTCATCCAACAGGTTGCAAGACATTTGGTCTCATTTATCATTTCCTAAAAAGGTTCAAGTCGTTCTAAACAGGACTACCAGCTGGAAATTCATAGGTGCAATAAAATATTGTTCCCATTTAGTCTTGATCACAAGCACAATGTTCAGCTATTTAATTTTGCACGTGTATAATTGCTAGATTGCAGAAAAAGAAAAAAATTTCAATGTAATGTTTTCTTGTAAAACATATGTAAAGTTGTGTAGTGATCTTCTAAAGAACAGCAATTTGACATCTTCATTTAGGCTGGAATGCTAACGCAAATATTCATACAATTAATTAATTCTTGAATGACAACTCACTATACACCAGAAACCTAAAAAACATGACAAAGTAGACAACTAAAATACAAATATCATTTGCTAAAAAAGAAAAGATTTGCTTCAAAAACATCTGACTCTAAAACTAACCAAATAAAACTCCCTTTACTTATAACCAATTATGGATTATATTAATAGTAAAATGCTGCTGGAGTAACAGGAAATAATGGGGGTGGGGGGGGAACTGGTATAAAAATGCTGGACAAGGCGCAAAGAAGAATACGGAAATTTAGTCTTACACTAATGAAATAAGGCAAATTAATTAAGGCACGCATTTCTCCTCCTATTTTCTTCCATTTATTCACTACTTCCTTAAAAAAAAAGGCACTCAGAAACTGTGGAAAAATCGGTGGCTAAAGGGTGTTAAAATCTATTTAAGAAATCATTCAAATATCACTTTCCAAATAATCCAATACAAACCTAAATTACATGTTACAGTTACTGGAGTCAAACCTAAGCTGAAAAAGACACCTGAAATATGGACAAATAACAAAGAAATGCTGTTAATCCTTCTTTCCTTCTAATCTTTACCTTTTTCAGCAAATATTTCTAGCAATTTATCTCTCCTGCTGTTTTAGATTGGATCACTGGATTACATATTATATAATATTTCAGACAATAGGAAACATCTTGCACAATCTATGGCCAATAGAACTGAAATTTCATTAACGAGATTTAACAGTTCAAAACTAAGTCTCCTCCTATTTCAGCAATTTGTCTCTACTAGTGTTGGGTGAACCGAACTTGCATAGTTCGGGTCCGTGCCAAACATTGTACTGTTCAGGTTCGGCATTCGCTGAAACACTGGGGTGGGCGGGAGGGAGAGGCGGGGAGGGCTCTGATTCAGCAAAGCTGGCTGAGGAATTCTGGGAGTTGAAGTCCACAAGTCTTAAAAGTTGCCAAGGTTAGAGTAAATAAATAAGGAAGTTAAGGCTCCTTTCCCTGCTGTTCTCAGAAGATGACAGCCGGGTGGCGGCATGGAGGCTAGGGGGGAGGTGTCAGGCTCCATCAAATAAGCGATGGCTGGGTGCTGGGGCTTCCACCCTCCTTGAAAGTTTTCGGGGGCGGCAGCAGGGAGAGGGGAATCCCCCCCTCCCCCAGCTTCAGCGCCGCCGCCCAGCTGTCATCTTCTGAGAAGAGGAGAAGGAGCGAGGCGCCGGTGGCGGCACAGAAAAGCGAACACCAGGGAGCTGTCGGCCGGTTGGGAGGCGGGAGATGGGAGGAGGAGGAGGGAGAGGAGGTGTCAGGCTCCATCAAACGGGCGATGGCTGGGAGCTGGGGCTTCCACCCTACTTGAAAGTTTTTGGGGGCAGTGACAGGCATAGGGGAATCCCCCCCACTTCCCCAGCCTCCGCATCGCCGCCCGCTGTCATCTTCTGAGAAGAGGAGGAGAAGGAGCCTGGCGCCGGTGGCAGCCAAGGAAGGCGAATGCCGGGGAGCTGTCAGCCAGTCAGGAGACTGGAGACGACAGGAGGAGGAGGAGGAGGGAGGGATGGAGGTTGGGAAGAGGTGTGGTCGGCCCGGCCGAGGGGAAGGAGAAAGGTGGGGAGAAAGTCCTGACACCGTGCCTTCCTTTCTTTGCAGCCGGCAGGAGAGCAAGTGAGCCGGCAGGTCTGCCACCCCCACCCACCGCCACGGAGGACCGGGCAAAATTATTATTATTATTATTATTTATTTATTAGATTTGTATGCCGCCCCTCTCCGAAGACTCGGGGTGGCTCACAACAGTAATAAAAAACACAATAATAATGGAACAAATCTAATATTAAAAAACATATAAAACCCTATCATTATTTAAAAAAACTAAACAGCACATTCATACCAAACATAAAACAAAGTATAAAAAAAGCCTGGGGGAAAGGTGTCTCAACTCCCCCATGCCTGGCGGCATAAGTGAGTCTTGAGTAGTTTACGAAAGACAAGGAGGGTGGGGGCAGTTCTAATATCCGGGGGGAGTTGGTTCCAGAGACTCGGGGCCGCCATAGAGAAGGCTCTTCCCCTGGGGCCCACCAAACAACATTGTTTAGTCGACGGGACCCAGAGAAGGCCAACTCTGTGGGACCTTATCGGTCGCTGGGATTCGTGCGGTAGCATGCGGTTCCGAAGGTACTCTGGTCCACTGCCATGTAGGGCTTTAAAGGTCATAACCAATACTTTGAATTGTGACTGGAAACCGATCGGCAGCCAATGCAAGCCACGGAGTGTTGAAGAAACGTGGGCGAATCTTGGAAGCCCCACTATGGCTCTCGTGGCCGCGTTCTGCATGATCTGGAGTTTCCGAACACTTTTCAAAGGTAGCCCCATGTAGAGAGTGTTGCAGTAATTGAACCTCGAGGTGATGAGGGCATGAGCGACTGTGAGCAATGACTCCCTGTCCAAATAGGGCCGCAACTGGTGTACCAGCGGAGGGCTTCACTGCTTTAAGGCCCCACTCGCTTGCTCTACTGACGGCTGCAAAGACAGGAAGGCGGCTTTGAGGGTTAATCCCAAATCCAGGAGCTCCCTGCAGATTTCAGACACTTACACTTTTTGGCCTTCCTGTAAGCAGCATAACTGCCCAGCGCAGTTGGAGGACGAGAGATGTAACCGTGCTGGTGAAGATTGATCTGGACAAAAATGTAAGTGTCTGAAATCTGCGGGGAGCTCCTGGATTTGGGATTAGCCCTCAAAGCTACCACCGCCAGCCCCAGATAACCTCAGCAGTGGTGGCTACGGTAAAAGAAGACAAAAGCGAACCGATTATGGGGAATGAATGGGGCGCCTCCAGCTCGATCCAGCTTGCAGAAGAAGGTGAAGATCGAGTTGGGGGCACCCCATTCATTCCCCGTTATTGGTTCACTTTTGTCTTCTTTTACTGTAGCTACCACCACCGCTGAGGTTTTCTAGAGCTGGCAGTGGCAGCTTTGAGAGCTAATCCCAAATCCAGGAGCTCCCCGCAGATTTCAGACACTTACACTTTTGTCCAGCTTGATCTGGACAAAAGCTCAATCTGAGTCTGAGACCTCCCCACCTCCCCCTCCTGCCCACCGCCTGCTTGAAGCTGCCAGCTGGGATCCTGAATAGCCGGCTGGCAGAAACTGCCTCCCAAGCCCTCTTGCCCAGCAGGAGGTGAAGCACTGGGGAAGAGGTGTCAGACTCCATCAAGGGGACGATGGCCGGGAGCCTCTGAAATAAGAGAGAACTAGGGGCAGGGATTTTCGGCAGCTCCAGGCCATCACCCATTTGATTGAGCCTGACACACACACCCTCCAGCGCCAGGCCAGAGGTGTTGGGGTTCGGGTTCGGGGAACTTACCCAAACTCCGCCATCAAGTTCATCCAAACCCCCCGAACCCGAACTCCAACAGGTTCGCCCAACAAAAGTCTCTGCCACTAACTAGAATAATATTTTTATTAATCCCATGAAAATCATACTATACGTCTTCTGTTGTAGTCTATAATTATTTTAGAAATGAACAGAACTGCAACCAATTAATATGCAGCAGATATACAGTACATTATGTCCAATACTAAAAGATGTAAAAAAAGCAAGCATACTGAAGAGCTGCATATACTATGTAGTTACACGCTCAAAGTTAGAATCCGTAAAGATAGAATTGGAAGCAGGGAACGAACCAATTTACTCCATGTTTCCATGAAAATAAGACCAACCGGAAAATAAGCCCTAGCATGATTTTTCAGGATGCTCATAATGTAAGCCCTACTCCCAAAATAAGCCCCAGTCAAAATTGTCAGCCAGATGGATGCATTTTAGAACCATATTTCCCAAAAATAGAACCCAGTCTTATTTTCAGGGAAACACGGTATCTGCCTCAAATCCTTACTCAGATCATATAATTATGTCTTAGATTAAAGTAACTTCATACTGCATTTCCATCTTGGACAATCAACTCATTATAGATTTGGTGGTTTGGTTAAAGAAGGGAATAGCTAGAATATAATGCAATTTTACAAAGGAGAATGAAGAATACATAGTTGTGTTTATGTACACATAAGGGGGAATTACTTAGCCAAGCAAAATATTGAACTGTGCACCAGAAATTTGCCTTCAGGGATTTGGGACAATGTCAGCTGCTTTGGTCATGTTGCTGAACAATCTACACCAAAACCTGAATGAAAATACAGTGGTACATCTACTTAAGAACTTAATTTGTTCCGTGACCAGGTTCTTAAGTAGAAGCAATTTTTCCCATAGGAATCAATGTAAAAGCAAATAATGCGTGCAAATCCATTAGGAAAAAAATAAAAACTCGGAATTTGAGTGGGAGGAGGAGGAAGAAGAAGAGGAGGAGGACAGTTGCTGCCGAAGGAAGAAGGTAAGGTGAGAGGAATCTAAAAAATCCAAAACTTTAAGGCTTAAAAACAAAAGAGGGACTCTGAGGTGGCGAAGAGGAGCACGCACCTCCGATACAGGCGGCGCGAGGCTGCCTCCCATACACTGGTTGTTGCTGCTGCTGCCTGCTGCCTCTTCCTTCCCATGCTGAAGGGCTCACCTCTCTTCTCACTTGCTTGCTTTGTAACCAACGCCTTTCCTTCGTTGTGGTGACTCCTCAAGGGAGCGTTTCTTTTCTCTGGGTGCTGGCAGAGGTTTATTCCCTGTCCAAGCGCCCAGAAAAAAGAAAATGCTTCGTTCGCTCTGGACTGCCAAAGCCTCCTTAAGCACCAAAAGGCTCCTCTGGCAACCCAGATGGCCTGGATTAAAGGGGGAATGGCAGGAAACTGGCCGGGCTGGGATTCTTAAATAGAAAATGGTTCTTAAGTAGAGGCAAAAAAAATTTGAACACCTGGTTCTTATCTAGAAAAGTTCTTAAGCAGAGGCGTTCTTAAGTAGAGATACCACTGTATTATGTTCTCTGGGTGATTAATGAGTATCTGAGTTAGGATTAGCCATATTGAATTGAGATGGGATCCAGAAGAAATCTTTTAGGGAGGGTCCAATCTTTTCTAGAGGTAGGTTCAAAATGGAAATGCTCAGAGAGATGATTGTTATTGGATTATAATTTCTTTTAGGGTTCTGGTTGCTTCCACCTGGCATCTGGGTTTTACTGATTTTATTACTATAATGATTAACTCCATCATGCCTTTCCAATGAAATACAAAGAAATTGGAAATTACCACATCAACAAACTACAGGCTGTTTCTAAATCTTCTGAGAGCATGAACATAATTGACATTAGTGGTCCAACTAAACTAATTACTGGGGAACCAATCCTGCCACTGGAACAAAAGTTTTACTTCACAGATTTTCAACATCCAGGGTTCAGTGGGCACATCTGAAAAAATTGGTTGCTATGGTGGGTATGGCCCATCACAAAATATTTATAAACTCAAAAGTAAAAAGTACTTGAGTACAGCAACCATTTCCATTGTCTTTTAAGTCTATGGAAATTAAGCTATGGTTTGAGGCTATATTTTGCAAATTAGAAAATAAAATCAGATGTATTAACAGAGCTTTATAAGCACCAAGTAATATGTTACAAGCACTATTATTCTGAACTACATATTTGCCATATTTTTGGAGTATAAGACGCACCAAAGTATAAGATGCATCTTAGTTTTAGGGGAGGAAAATAAGGAAAAGAATCTGCTTACCAGGTATCAATCTGGCTAGCATCCTTAGCCAGCCCATTATTTTATCCCCTGGTTAGGGCTTCATTCAGAGAGAGTAACAATGAAAGAGCTTGCAAGATAAGAGCTAGGAAGATAATTAGCAGCTAGTTAGGGCAGGGGGGGGGAAATGCTACATTCAGAGTATAAAATGCACACAAATTATCAGCCTCTTTTAGGAAGGAAAAAGGTGTGTCTTTACTCCGAAAAATACAGTATTTTCCATTTAAACAATTGTAGTCTACCATTCAGCTTTCATAAACTTCTGCTGGCCCAAAAATGTTGCAACTGAATTATTGACTGGCAACATTTTTAGGGAGCATATAAATCTCCTGCTACAATAAGATGATCTGAAAGACACTGAAAACCTGGCTATTCTCCCAGATCTTGGGGGAGATTGTTTAATGAGTCCTGTAAGAATTTGTTCTGTCCTCCATTTTTTTCTGGACACAGAGCATCTGTTTCTCTATTATATGAATAAATGTAAATAAACAAAAAGTGATTTGCTATTATTTGTGTTCAATATCCAGTGGCAAATATGACCATCTTGCAAGTAAGACCACTTACTCTCACACATTATTCTCTCTCGATTTTAAGCTTTTCATCTAGCAATTATCAAATGCATATTTAGGGAGAGGAAAAGAGAATGTTATCATAATGCCTTCAGGTCTGGAGACTCTTACTACTTCAAAGATGAGGTAGTACTATTTCCCTCAAGAAATGGAGCTATTTTTTTTATTAATGAAAGCTATTTGTGTTTAAGCATATTCAATGACTGAGTTTGGTTCATATTTGTTTATTTTTACTTATAAGTTTTAATGGTATTTTAATTGTTTTTGTCTATTTTAATTGGAATTCTGGTTTTATTTTACTTGATGTATTTTATTATCATTAGTCACCTTAAGACTGTTTGAAGAGGAGAAATATAATGTAAATATTTAAATTGCTGATGTTCAATTATTTTAATTTCTAGCTTGCAAACTTCATATTATTCTGCAGTATATACAACACATCATAAGTGAAGATGGCTGCCTGTTCTCACCACCTCATCTCCCAAAATATAATTCATCTAAAAAACAATAATTTAATATTCTTAGTATGTATATTTCTGCCATTTATTAAATATAGTTTTAGGTGGAGATCCTTCCATCTTTTCACCAGATGATCCCCTTTGTGAATGGCTCCCAGAAGTTACAGACAAATCAGAAAGAAGCAAATATAGCAAACCCAGTTACACCGTAATTTCTAAAATCCAGGTTCGCTTGATCTATGTCTGTGTCAGCCCTTTACCTCACTGCCATAAGTAACTTTCCTGATACTAAAAGTGTGATATAATTCAACCGTTCTTCTGATTTTACAGAAAAGGGGACAAGGCTGACTCAATAAATTGCTGTCCTGGTTCTTACAGTAATCATAATTAGTAAATTATATGTCTAGGTTTTGTATTAATAAACTTCTTGACTGGATGCTTCTCAAAAGTATCTTAGTCCCAGAGCGCAGGATTTGGACCTGATTATTCAACTATGGACCAGTAGAGAATATTACATCATTTAGCCAAAACATATTATAACTTTCTAAAAGGTGGTCCTTGGGTTGCTTTCATAAATCTAAAAGTGCCCTTTTATTCTACACCACATGAGAAATTCTGAAGAAATTAGCTAAAATATTGACTGGTTTTTGTTTTCTTAAAAATCATTACAATCAGATACCAACTTATAAAGAAAATATTTTCCTATTATATAGTTTTAGCCCCATTGTTGTATAATCTATATATTAATTATATAATGAAATACAAAAATTCTCTTTGCTAAACCAAAATTTCTCTATCTCTTGCCCATTGCCGTTTCCATTCTTCTCTATGTCAAGTGGATGACAATGCCTGTATAGGTGCCTCAAAGCATCTTACTACTGACATAAGAAACAGACAGATCAATTTCTCTTTTTAAAAAATATTAATATTTTCCAGAAAGGATTTCAAGAACCCAATTAGCCAAAAGATTAACAAGTAGATCTATTGAGTTGTCATAATCTTAAAATGTATAGGCATCCGCTTTCAATCATCTACTCACAGAATCAATCAAATAAAGGATCTTTCTATTTTATTTTTATAAGAGCCCAAACAGCATCTTTTGCAATTATAAAATATACATTTTACACAGCAATAGCTCTAAAGCAGGAATTGTCAATTTATCCAAGATTAAGGTGCTGGGCTCAAGTTATAATAAGTTTTTAGATTAGAGTTTATCCAAACCGTATTTTAAAGATAATAACATGGGGTTTTTATTCTATACTTAACTCCCTTAACTTACTGGTATTAGGCTGCATCTCCTTAGGAGCCTATTGAAGCTGTGTCACTTCAGATACGAGCTGAAACTAATTTTGGGGAAAACATCTTTGGTCCAACTTCATCTTACTAGATAGGTCCGAATCTTCCCTAAGAAGACAAATTCACTAAGAAGACAAATATTACTCTGGCTTACTGCAGCTTTTCTTTTCTAACATTAGCTGGTCTTACCCTATAGAGACATACATTAGACGATCTGGGATCTATCTCCCAAAAGACAAAACCAGTGATTCCCATTTCTATTAGAACTCAGTAATCCACACCCACACCCATTCTCAGATACTTTGTCAACATTTCATGTAGAAGAACCTCACCTTGAAACAAATGAGTAAATTATCTTTAAGAGTGAACAATATCAATATGACCAATAAAAACCATACCAAAATGATACAATAAATGGAGGAAAGCACGCATAACACCAATTGTTAGAAATCTTAAATTGCTCTTCTGACCAGTAAGTCATCATTTTTATCCTGCATAATAAATATTTAAGTATTTGCAGTAACATTTCAAATGTGGAAATGATCTGGTACCTACTTCACATGACCGACTGCTTAAGAATTGTTTATATACGAATTGTTTATATACGTACACTTTTATGACTTTAAAAAATGTCCCCATGTAACAGCAAAAGGAGCCCTGGTTTTGCAGTGTTTAAAATACAGCATTGTGGACAAACTCTGCCCACCACCTGGAATTTGATCCTGATGTGGCTCAGCGTTGACTCACACATCCATCCTTCCAATATCAGTAAAATGAAGGCCCAGATTTTTGTGAGCAATATGCTAATCCTGTAAACTGCCACGGGAGTGCTATAAATATAAGTGCTACTGCTATTGGTACGGCTCAAAACAATAATTTAATATTCTTAGTATGTATATTTCTGCCATTTATTAAATATAGTTTTAGGTGGAGATCCTTCCATCTTTTCACCAGATGATCCCCTTTGTGAATGGCTCAACTTTTCCATGAAGATTTTTTTTTTTTTTGGGGGGGGGGGGATTGTCCCATGAAGAATTTTGATACAACTCCTATTTTTAACACATTTACAGCATTTATGGAGGGAAGTTTCCACCCCTAGTTCAGATTCCAACAAAATTCACATATATAAACTGTGGTTTGAGAATAAAGACTAATAGAAGTACTGAAGATAGGGGAAACAGCAACACTGCCAGGAATAATAAAAAAGTAGCAAAAATCAATGGTTAGAACATGGCAAGAATAACATTTATAGTGCAGCCCTCAGTGCAGTGGACTCCCTCATCTCTGGGGGGCTGGCTGAAAGTGCAGCCTCCTCAGAGGAGATGAACTTTTTAACCAGGATGTAGAAATATGAGGCAAAATCCTGAATGTTTTGGCTCCTTTCCTGCACTCTGCCAAAGAAGTTTCCTTCTGTGTATGGAAGGGGAGCTGATCTCCTTCAGCAGGCCGCTCTTTCAGCCAATCCCCAGAGATTAGAGGAAGCTGAAATGCAAGCAGGTGAACAGAGAGTGGGCACAGTAAAGATAAGGAGTACAGGGTTCCTCAGATGGTTGAGGAAGGTCCTGTAATGTCCAGCACAGGTCACTCAATTTTTGTTCAGGGGCTGAAAAGCCTGCTTGGGTTTTGGTAGGGATAATTTTCAGCTCTTGAGCAGAGAGGCTTCACAGTAAGAAAAAGTGCATGAGATGACTCAGGGGTATGAGGCCAGCCCTGGGAGGGTCAACACAGGCTGTGTGTAAGTATCTCTTTATTAAGGAGCTATGATTCCTGCTTGGATTTCAACAGGAAACCTTTCAGCTCCTGAGCAGAGCCTCCCAGGGCTTGCGTTCCCAACCCCTAAGGCACTTATCCACTCTTGAACTCCTTACCTGGGACTCTATCCACTTAATGACCTGAATGATTTCTTAATGACCACAATTGAAAGTGCTAGATTTGGGGCTGTTAAACAAAGCAGTCACATGATGTCTCACTTAACAACCACTTTGCTCAAGGACTGCGTTTCCATTTCCCAATTGTGGTCATAGGTTGAGAATTACCTGTGTGTAAGGAAAAAAGGATTCTGTACTCATTCATACGTTCTTACATCCATGATGGGAAGAAGTGCCATCAGAGATACAGCATAACATACTACACGCATCCTTAACCTAAAAAGATTGACTGCATCTATGCTAAACTACTTAATGAAATACACAAATTTTACTAGTGTGATCAACATTTCAAAATAAATTAGTATGCTTCAAAAGATACATGCCTTGTTTTTTTACCTTAATTTTTGCCTTATGAGAAATATACATGCTTGTGAATGCTTATGAACTAAAACAAATCCTAAAATACATCTTGCCATTTCAAGAACATTTTAGATAGAAAATTAAGAAATTATCATGGAAATAGAGTTAAGTTTTAATTTATAATTGTCGTACAACTCTAAATTCTTAACAAAATTTGGCTATTCTTTTAACAATTAGTTCATCTTTCTACAGTGTTCAAAAGATTATGAATATTTATGAATATTTAGATTTTGTATTTGTTTGCAATTATTGTAATTCTAGCGCTGTATGAAATTTGGCAATATGCACCTCAGTGTGTATGTTTTTTCCTTTGAAAGTGAAATAAATAGCAAAACTTACCAACACAAGCATTGAGAAACAACCAGTCAGTCTTCTTCATTCTGTTTTTTATTTGTTTTAGTTTTTTGAAATCAACTTCAAGTTCTTCTTTGCTGCCAACAGCTCCAGCCACTTCAATTCTCTGAAAGTCCATTTTCACTTCAGATTCTCGTTTAGTGGTGGGAGGTGACCTTCTTTGGCTATTTCCACTACTGCAGCTTCCTCTCCAACGAGTTCTTTCTTGCTCATTTATTATGGAAGAAGCCTGTTCTGTTTCTGCTAGTTCTATTGCTTCAATGTTGTTGGGCCGTGGATGATCACAGACAACACATTTTCTGGCCTTAGCCCAATTCTCATATGTACACACAGAGCAAGTCCAGTGTTGTGTCCTTATGTTCAATTTATTTCTATCATTGTATTCCTCACAAGGATCCACAGAAAAAGAAGCTGGTCTTGTACCAGATCCTGAAGACTGAGGGGATTCTGTGGGGCTCCTGGTCCTACGCTGAGACAAGCACTGAGTACACCTTATTGCACGCGGCCAGTTCAAGTAAGTACACATGTGACATGACCACTTACTTGCACTTTCAACATTGTAAGATGACTTAACTCTTGGTCTTGCACTAGAATCTGGACATATCAAAGGACTGCTGCCTCCTTCAATACCTGCAGGATCCCAGTCTCTACCAACATCACTTGAAGTACTTTTAAATGGATCTTCTGTGATAATAGTTCCACTAGGTCTCTGAGCACGACACATAGTACACTTGATCGCAGATGGCCAGTTTTCATATGTACAATACTCACAAGCCCATTTTATTCCACGATCAGTCATCCTGCACTCTTTGAAGTAAATTGTTTCAGGAAGAAATCTTTAAAAAGAGAGTAAATAGAATAAATTATTCTCCTTTTCTTACATTCCATTTTTTAATTAACCATAGTATTTTATAAAATAAAGTAATATGCAACATGTCAGAAATTTAGTTATTTAAAGTAATATATATATAAACCAGTCACGTTAAGATTTATGACAACCAAGCTCATTTTATGTGTGTGTGTGTGTGTGTTTGTGTGTGTGCACACAATTCCCAATGAAATTCAAAATACAGTACTGCCAGTATTATATAAGTCCTCCCAAACATCAAATTACAGACTTATCACACAATTAAATATATACACATTAAACTAATTTGTGTATTTACTTTTCTATAATGAGGTCTATTTTGTCTCCATGCTGTCTCAGATTTTATCCACTTCAGCAGGAACTATCAAGAATGACCATCAGCACAATGAAACAGCTTTTCCTGTAAACAATATGAATTTTTGTTAAAAATCTTATTTTTACATATGCAGTATAAATATATGACACTTGATATGCTGGACACATTCTAACTCAGTATGTTTGATCAGTATCAAACCTAAGCCTATATCAAAGCCTGTATCTTTGATATAGACTTATGAAAAATATTTGGAAAACATAAACAAAGCAGCTCACTTCTAACTGCCAAAGCACTAACATCTTTTACCAGTTTTTTTCAGTACTTTTGATAATTTATATATACATTTAATATAGAACTTTGCACAGCTACTTTTCTACTGGCCTATTTGTCACATTATCAGATTCAGGTTAATTGAAAAAGCACTTCTATATTACCAAATGCTGCTGGAAAATAAGATATATTTTCTACCTGGATGCTGTTTTGTTGAGGAATATGCTTTGAAAACTACATGTAATTACATTTAGTGATGATATAAAGTTTGTAACCTTTTTAAAAATACCTATAAATTGTGTGATTAGAGATTCATCAATGTTAAACAGGTTCTAGTCAATATTCATAGTCAATAGTTGAGAAAAGTATCTGAAGCATCAGAGTTATTTATAGAGACACCTCTATTAGCAACAATGATCTCAGCAATAAGTTTCCAATATTCTTGCAATTCATCAGTTTGGAAGTATTTTCACCTGTTTTATTTTACAAAACTATCTCAATTTTTTTCCATTGTATCTTTGCATTTCTATGAACTATATGTTTCAAGTCATGCCTTCATGCCACATCATTTTAGTTTGTTTATTATCAAGACGTGATTATGCAAGATTTCTTCTCCATCAGCCAATGCTTGTTGGTTTAGAATTGGTCTTGAGCTGCATGACTCACTCTCATTTAAACTTTAGTCCATTGATGGATACTTTGACATTCTTCTGTAGAATTTGCTGGTACAATCCAGAATCCACTGTTTCAATATCAATGCTTGCAAGCCAAACCAGCCCATGCTATAATGGTGTTTGTATAAGCAGAATCTTTTTACCTGTTTAAAAAAATTAGATGGCCGCCGTCAATATATTGACGGCGACACGAATAACATTCGCGCAGAAATTGAAAGAAAAGACGATACCGAAAGACACTGAGGTGTTTAAAAAAATTATAGAGTGTGCAGAACTAGACATGATGACTAAAAGGTTGAACAATCAAACTGAAACAGAATTTTATAAAATTTGGGATAAAGTATATGATTGGTGGAATGTTAAAAATAGTATTAAAAATTAAACATATAAGAATAAATGACTACTTAAAAATCATAAGATAGAATTATATAGTTTATATAGTTTATATTATAACTAACTCAGAAGTGTTTATATTATCTTCTTTTTGTATTACTAATAATTTGTTTATTGCTCTTTGATATATATATACATATAAGTATATTATTATTATTTTTTGTTCAATATATATATATATATATAAAGAAACTCAATCAGCAATCTTAATTTTAAAAATCTATAATTAAATTTAATGATAATGTAATCTTCAAGTGTGGCTTTTCTGCTTAGATCTTGTAACAGTTAGAGCTTTTTATATTTTGTATTAGTTAGACTTCTATGATAAGCGGAGCAATAGTAGCTCCTTAAGTGTTCAATGTTGTATGTCTTTGTTCGTTTTACTTTGAAAATAATAAAAAATATTTTTTTAAAAAAATTAAAAAATTAGATGGAGTTCTTGTAGATCACTGATGTGTAAACTTACAGATAGCGGTCACACACTTTTTCTCACCACTACACTCTTGCTAGCCTTCAAACATACAAGTGATTTTTTTCTATATAAATATTGAGCAAAAGAGCCCATTGTAGATTTATAACACTTACTAAATTAATCAAGCGCTTCAAAGAATTCTTGGAAAGAGAGGGGAAAATGTAACTCACTAGAAGTTACTAAACTGTTTCAGACATGTATTTTTTTCTTTTCTCATATACATTTATTTCTAAAATCTTAGTTTTAATCTCCATATTGAGTGCAGCATTTTACTAGCCACCTCTCTTTATTAGTTTGAATATTATAACGATATATTGATTAGATTTTAAATCACAATTAACTTTTTACTTTGAATCAAAAGGGATAAATATTTACAATAAATACATACTATCACAACCAACTTATATACACTGTTCAAAAAAATAAAGTGAAGACTTAAACAACACAGTATAACTTCAAGTAAATCAAACTTCTGTGAAATCAAAACTGTCCATTTAAGAAGCAACACTGAATGACAATCAATTTCACATGCTGTTGTGCACATTCAACTTTGTACAGAAAAAAGTATTCAATGAGAATATTTCATTCATTCAGATCTAGGATGTATTATTTGAGTGTTTCCTTTATTTTTTTGAACAATATATTTGCTTAATGGAATTGAGGAAGCATATTTGTTCAATGTTAAGAAACATTTATCTCAATTAATTGGATTTGGATCAGAAAAGGTGGCTGTAACTAATTGAATTTGGCTGAACTCCAAAAAAATTAGTGTGTTCAGACCTGGCTTCCCTTTAGCTGACTACTAGAAAATCCCAGGGTTGTAATCTAGGGTGAAATTTAAAAAACAAGAAGAAAGTAATGCAAACTTAGTTATTATTATCAAGAAACTACAAAACTACACAAACTCATCAGGAGGTGAATTAAACAAAATTTGTCTTTATGTGTCTTTTAACATGGCAATAATATGAATACATGGGGATGAAAAATCAAGTACACATAACCCCTAAAAGGGATTTCTTGATATCCTAGTATAATAGAACAATGAGTGACTAGGAATATCAATGTACAATATTATACATTCTGAACATTCTGGAGATTGACTTATAAAACTCTAGAATCTTAACAAGAGGAACGGAGGTGTCATGAATATTGTATTTGATAAAACATCTGGTAGCAGTAGAATAAAGCCTTTTTTGAAACTATTAACAATTTAAAATATACTTCTGTAGTAGAATAATGGAAGTAAATAATCATTTTTAATGGTATGAAAGAACAGATATTCTTATAGAAAACTGTTTGTAAACAACAGCAGACCATACAGTTGACTTACTGTTTAAACAGCTCAATCACTGGTGGATTATCCCCTGAGTATTACCTTCCTCCCAGGTACTCAAAGAACAAAAGCAGTGCAGCTTCTCCCCTCCTCCCATCTGAGCAATTTACATTATTATAGTCACAGTCACACTCAAGACTTGAGAATAAATACTCCAACAGGGCTCAAATAACATATTATGTTCTAACAGAATTGCACTGAGATATACTGACAGAGTTCACACATCCCATTAAGCATATATGTAGTTCACTTGTTTTTTGACCTAATATGTGTGAACACTGCCCACTGTGAAAAAGATAACTAAATACAAAAAATGAACAAATCTGTTGATTAAAAAAAAACCACCAAGATTTTCTACACACATTTAGAGAGAAGATGAGTTATATTATTTTTCTCAATGCAAACATGAATTTGCTGATTCAGAAAAAACGTGATAAAATGAATAGCCTTGAAGTAATACATTTTTTGCAAACACGGTGTTGAAGATTCTTTGCTGAATACAGTAATAGAAATATTTATGTGATGAAAGTAAAGTATGTGTATGAATAAATTGAATTCTCAGCAAATGGCTCAACAAGTTTAAGTCAAGCATCTGTGGCATTCTCTTGTATTAACAGTGAAATGTACAAGGAATGCTTTTAAATGGATTTAAAACTGGATTAAAAATTATATCCAATGAGCGTACATCAGCATTTCCACATCCAGTAGAAGAGAAGTGTCAAATGGAGAACTACAAAGCTTCAATAACTTAGATGGCAGATAAGTAAAATATCACATTTACAAGATCATACAAAAGAGATAATAAATGTTAGAGGACAGAAACAAGATTAAGAGTGTCTTTACAAGCTGAAACAAGGGGTAAACCCAATAAAATAAACACCAACAAAGAGAAATACAAATGTAAACTTGGATAGGAAAAATCAAGGTCATTGGGGAGGGGTGTTTAACCATATTAGGCACTGGTACTTGCAAAAAAGATTTGGTTTTCTTGGCAGGTCACAAATTGAATATCAGCAATAGAATACAGTAATGCAATTCCCCAAAAAAGCAAATGCAGTCTTAAACTACATCAGTGTTACAGTCTATTCCTTCCTATTCTGAAGTAAACAATCTACACCCAGAACACTGTATTCAGTTCTGAACAACTGTTTTAAAAGGGAACAAACAAACTGGATTGTGTCCAAAGTAAGATTAAAAGGGTCCTGGAAGTGAATACTTGGGGAATGGTTCGAGATATGGATATATTTAGGCCGGAGAAGAAAAGACAGCTGCTTTCAAGTATCTAAAGGGCTGTCATGTTAGAAGAGAGGGTAGAATTCTTCAGAGTTCTTGTAGAAGAAAGAACAAGAAAATATGTGAAGCTCAAAAGAGATTGGATCTTTCAGAAAGACAACAATCAGAACAATAGCTAAGGATTAAATATGAAATACTTACAGGAAAGAGAAATAAAGGCTTTGGAATGGCTCTGCGGTTCCCAGACTTAAATATTATTGAAAATTTGCCGAGATTTCAAACATTCAATACATGCAAGACACAAGAATATTTCTGACCTTGAAGGATTCTGCAGAGAAGAATAGAAAAAATTCCCAAAACATTCTTAAAGGTTTAGAAGTTATTATTTCTACCACCGAAGAAGAAAACTTATCTAAAAGTCTGTGCTTGCCACATTCATTTTTCTTACTTAAATCTGTAAACCATAAGCATGCATTTACATTAGAAGAAAGAAGTTGCATTTATATATTTGTATTGTGTAAAATTTATGTCAGTTTCTGACTTAAGGTTTCTATCAAAAACATATGACAACTGATTATTTATATGCTATCTGGGGTTAACAACCACATAGACAGACTTTCTCCAGAATAATCTGATCCCCACCTGGCTTTCAGGTCTTCTACTAGTAATGAAGCCTGCCTACCTTGCTGCTAGTTATCCTCTTTTGTACCTTCCTTCCATATTTCCCAACATTATAGATTTATCACAGAGTTAAAGCTTTGGAAACTAAAATGGAATTTGAACCTTGATTCATATCACAAGTTATTTGTTCTATGATGTGTTTATTTCCTTAGCTATTCATGGAATTCTAAAGCACCTTCTCCAATTGTTGTTGTTAGTTGCAAAGTCGTGTCTGACCTATTGCGACCCTGTGGACAACGTTCTTCCAGGCCTTCCTGTCCTCTACCATCCCCTGGAGTCCATTTAAGCTCACACGGACTGCTTTAGTGACTCCATCCAGCCACCTTGTTCTCTGTTGTCCTCTTCTTCTTTTGCCTTCAATTGTTCCCAGCATTAGGATCGTCTCCAGTGAATCCTTCCTTCTTATTAGGTGGCCAAAGTATTTTATTTCATCTTCAGGATCTGCCCTTCTAAAGAGCAGTCAGTGTTGATCTTCTCTAGGACTGACCGTTTGATCACCTTACAGTCCAAAGGACTTGCAGGAGTCTTCTCCAGCACCATAATTCAAAGGCCTCAATTCTTTGGCACTCAGCCTTCCTTATGGTCCAATTTTCACAGCCATAAATTGCAATTGGGAAAATTTTCTAGATTTTCTATAGCGTTCCTCCCCAGGAGCAAGTGTCTTTTAATATCTTGCCTGTAGTCCCAATCTGTGGTGATCTAGGAGCCCAGGAAAATAAAATCTGACACTACAGTACCTCCATTTCTTCCCCATCTAGTTGCCAGGAATTGAGAGGGCCAATGCCATGAGCTAAGTTTTCTTAATGTTGAGTTTCAAGCCAACTTTTGCCCTCTCTTCAAGAGAGCAAAAAGCATCAAGAGGCTCTTCACTTTCTGCAACTTCTCCAATACTAATGTTCAAAAGCATCAATACTCTTTGTATCCTGCTTTTTCAAAATCCAACTTTTGTTTCCATAGAGTAAGACAGAGAAATATAATTATCTGTAAGCTTCTGAGCTTTATAGGTACAGGCACATGAATAACACTACTGTGCTAAGTACTAGTCTGTGGGGTGCGTGTTTAATTATTTTTTTAATATTACTGGATTTTTTTTTCTTTTTTGCCATTGAGAGTTGATCCTAAAAAGCAGAAGATATTCCCTCATTTAACATCTTCCCTATCAATTCTGGTGGGAATGGAAAAGGGCACACAGGGACCCAAGGCATAGGAAGTGGAACATGGGGAAGATCTTGGGAGGGCCAGAGCCTCCAATGCCTCTGCCAACTAGAAGGCATCCCACCCTCCACTTAACGACCCACATGTTCATTTAATCTTTAATTGAGGAGAACAGGCATGCAACCATAATAGACAGGCTTCATTACAATCATATTTCAACGACTACCTGTACACTGGTTTACATTCTGTTTTATTTGTGCACTGGTCAACAAAACATACAATATTATAAAGAAAATAAATTTGTAATGTTCTCCTTTCAAAACAAGATTAAAACCAGTAGTATTGCAATCAAAATGTCTCACAAAAGCGAAGAATACTTCATTAAATTAATTTTTGGATCAAAAGCAATCAACAAAGTAATTATCTAATCACTAGAAACAGCACAATCAAATTGTAAATTGGTTGTTTTACTGCATGGAATGCTTCTTGAAATTTATAAAACAAATAACCGAAGCATGAATATGTATCAAACTTTTCTTATTAAGCTACCAGTCAATCCTCACATTGTTTATACTTACATTGTAGTTTGAAAAGGCAAAATGGAATGTAACTATTTCATTTTGGCAGCCTTATATGGACCAAAATATAATACTTTACACATTTCTTTGAGAATAAGCCTATTAAACTCAGTACGGGATGCTTCTAAGCAAGTATGCAACTGTTCAAAAATAGTTGGATGTTTAACAATGTTGTAGGGAACAGATTAAGTTTTAGACTAACTTTATAAATGGAGTTTCTTTGCTTTGTAACAAAATTTGCAAATGTCTGTAATATATTCTACCATATGTTTTATATATGAGTGGAACAAATTCACAATCACACCAGTCTACTCTGAAATATAAAATATTTAACAACAAAGTATCATAAAGCAGAATCAAGACACTGGATTGATATTGATAATAAATGGAAATATTTTTATGCAAGTGAGAATTCCATGAAATGAATCAAGATAAAAATGAAGAAAATATTAAGAGAAATAGCATATTTTAGTATAAGGAAAGAGGAGGGGAAAACATTAAGGTATTTTTTAAAATAAAGACAGTAAATTTACAGATAATTTTAAATATATTTATCATCAGATCATACATTAAGTTTTCTAAAAGTATAAATATTTGAAAATATATAATGGAAGTTGTAACAGCATGCGCCACCAATTAAATTAGACTAGGACTTCAAAAGTACAGTACTCTATAATGTAACAAGAATCTGAAACTAAAAAAGTGCAAAACCATGAGCACAGAAACATTTGTATCTGCCTGAATTTCAAATAAAACCAATTTTAAAATTAATAATTATTGCTTAACAATGCACCAATGCAAAGCTATCTATGAAATTTATCTTAAAATACCATTCTCTCCGATTACATTAATTACAGTCATATTAAACAGTACTTCAGTTTATTATCCTACTTTTCATGTTAAAACTGAAAGCTAACACTAGTGATGCAATATTTTTAACTTTTCCATTGTTGCAATTACATGTAAATTAAAACCACTGCTGAGAAAATAGGTTTCAGATCTTTTCCAGTTAAATCTGATCCATTTCTTTGTACTATCAATTTCTAAGTTTAATCTTCTGCTTTCCTAAGTAGTACTGTTTATTTTTGCTTCTCTGCCTTCCAAGAGATTTGTGACTTTTAAAGCACACTGGCAACATAGACTTACTTTGTGTTTATTTTTTTTCCAGAGGGAGCAATCTCCATTACTGCTTTTTTCCCATGAAGCCTTTGCATTATACCAAATAGTAGTCTAGTTTTAACAAACCTATTTATGTATGTACATACTTCTAAATTTACTAAACATCTCCTCAAATAAAATTAAAGGAAATACAGATCACACATTAAGCCTTTTGAAGTCTTTTGAAAGCCATTTCTATCTATAATTCAAAAGGTTGCACACATACTGTCCTTGACATTACTATTTTATGATTTGCTGAACATAACAACTGGTCCTTATGTATTTTATGACTATGTTGCATTTTAAATCACTCAGGGCTAAAATGTCTGTTAAGTTTGTCCAAGTCCACCAACAATCCTTATTTTTATTTAAACAAATATAAGCCTATATTACTAATAATATCTTAATACAATGCACTATTTTACTTTTCATTTGATACACTAAAATATCCCATACTTGGTTGTACTTAGTTGTTTTGAGGGGTTTCATGAGAACATTTTTATAATTTATTATGGCATGGGTTTTTTTTCCTTTTTTGTAAATTTGTAAATTTTTTAAATTTTAGTATGTTTATAGGATGCTTTCATTATTTTTTGGTAACCTTTTGTTATTTTTAAAAATAACTCAAGGCAGCAAACACACCCAACACACCTTCCCCCTTTTATTTTCCCCATAACAACCACCCTGTGAAGTCTCTGTATTGAGATAATAATAATAATAATAATTTATTAGATTTGTATGCCGCCCCTCTCCGAAGACTCGGGGCAGCTCACAATATAACAGCAATACAATATAAATATAAATCTAATGTTAAAAAATTTAAAAAACTTATTTAAAAATACATTGTTATAAAAAACGTATCTGCTACACAATCATACACACTCAGTCCGACTGAACATAAACATAATAAGGGTCAGCGAAAAAAGGAGGGGAGAGATTAATCCCCCCACACCTGGCAGGCAAAGGTGAGTATTCAATATTTTATGGAAGGCGAGGATGGTAGGGCCAGTTCGAATCGAAGATGGGGGTTGTATTTCTGGATATTTTTTTAACTATGTACTTCATATTGTTAAATGGGCAACATGCATTTGTGGAATCCAAGCAAAGGTGTTTTGACTATATATTTGCAGTTAGTGCTAGTGGGATGTAGAAATAAAGGTGATCCATCAGATGCGGCAGAAAGGATATGTTGCAGCTCCCCAAAGAATGTCATCCGATCATTGTATTTTAATTATTTTTTCATTTATTTTGGTTGGTTTCATGCTGCCTTCTGAATTTTTAACTTTGTAAGGCATCCAGAGTCACAGTAAAAACATGGGCAGAGCTATTAAATAAATAAAGTAACATTCTATATACTTTACAGCTGAAGTTGAAAAGGCGTCTAATGATTAAGACACCAGGTTGAGAAGCAAGAAACCATGACCTCAAGTCCTTGCCTTAGCCATAAAAGCCAGCTGGGTGACTCTGGGCCAGTCATTCTTTCTCAGCACAACCCATATCACAGATTTGTTGTGTGGAAAATAGGTGGAAGAAGGAGCTATTACATATATTTGTCACTTTGAGATAGATATAAAAACAATAAAGATGGGATATAAATAAATGGTGCTTAACAGTCAAGTTGGGAAGCACCCAGGACGGTAGGGAGAAGACCTCAAGCATGAAGCTAGCCTAGAGCAGTGATGGTGAACCTTTTTCTTCTTGCGTGCCAAAAATGGGAGTGCGCTAGAGCGTGGTGTGCCAGCACAAAACAATCCCCAATGGCCAAACTCGGTTTGCCCTTTGGACTGTTTTGCACATTCCTGAGACTTCAGGGAAGCCTCCTGAAGCCTGGGGAGCATGAAAACAGCCTTCCCAAGGCCAAAAATCAGCTAGCCAGTGCATGCATGTGAACTGGAACTGACATAGGTCAACACCCCACGTGCCCTCAACTCCGTGTGCCACCTGTGGTAGGTGTGTCATAGGTTCGCCATCACAGGTCTAGAGTCACTGTGCAACTGCGAAAGAGTTAGGAGTAACTCCCCGCGCCGCACAAGTTCTGTGGAGTCTTATCTCTTCATTCCCAAGGATAAGCTGTTAGACTGGGAGATTCCTGCATTATGGCTAGCAATTAGCTTGAATTCATCATATATGAATCTGGTTGTTCATACCTGATAAAGTATGGGAAAACACTGCATTTGGTAGCCATGCACTCTGGGGAAAATACATTTTTGAATTAAGGCCACTAGCATACCTATATCTCCTACAACCTATCTATCACCCACAATGACAGTTAAATTCCTTCAGGAGTTAAGGAACTTAACTCAATGACACAGCTTAGCTACATACCTCTCAGAAGGGGAAAATACTTCTACAGGAAGGTACTGATAGATGCAATATGTAACTCTTAATGTTTTTAATGGGCAAATGAAATGCGGGGGGGGGGAACTACACCTTGATAAACAAAAACTACATATGTTAAGGACAATTCCAATTTCAATAGGTTTCAATTACAGCTGTGTGTGCTAATTAATATGGCACTATGTTTAATGCAAAAATCAATTTATGGGAACTTTTTATCATTATACTCTTTTTTCTATGTTCTGCCTCAGAGCAAGCAGCATTTGGAAAGCAGTCAAACTGCTCAAAATTTGACAATTTGATAGAAGGTAGTATAACTGCTACTCATAAAAATTCCAAATCCCAATGGGCATACTTAATGATGGCATATTTCTGAAGGCTAGGGTAATTTGGAGTAATTCTTCTCATTAAACAGCTATAGCAAATACATGTATCAGGATTAACACATACAAATATTAACACATACCAATATACCATAAATGGCAAACCATAATGATCACTTCCTTCCTTTCCATAAACAGGGAGGTGAATAAGTGTTAACATAACATGAATAACACAGTTTTCACCACTACTATTCTGAACTTGTATTGTGGTACTTTAAACTTAGAATGAAAATACTGAACTTAATACATTAACTTAATCTACACAAATTCATTAGTTGCAACAATACCTGTCACCAGGCATATGTGCCTGAATACAAACATTAATTCTGCTGAAGCTACAATGGACAGGTAACCCTTGTTTAGTGATCATTCAAAGTTACAAAGTTCAAAGGTGCTGAAAAAAGTGATTTATGACTGTTTTACATACTTTTAACCACTGGAGCATCCTCAAGGTCATTTGTTCAAAATTAAAAGGCATGGCAACTGACTCATATTTATGATGGTTGCAATGTCCCGGGTCATGTAATCACCTTTTGTGACCTTTTGACAAGCAAAGTCAATGAGAAAGCCAGATTTATTTAATAACCAAGTTACTAACTTAACAACTACACTGGATTCACTTAACAACTGTGGCAAGAAAGGTCATAAAACTCATTTAACTTTCTCGCTTAGCAGCAGAGATTTTGAGCTCAGTTATGGTCATAAGTCAAGGACTACCTATGTTAGGCTTTAGGTTTCCCAAAGCAAAGCTTTTGGGATAGTTGTAGTTCGATCAGAAAAATATATTGAAATGGATGCTTTTATTATTGAATCACTTAAAATAGGTTTTAAGTATTGCAGTGTGAACCTATCATTCCAGTGTTATTTGTCTTGTGCCAATTGCCCATACCACTCAAAACTCATTTAGCTGCTCATTCCCATTTCTAAAACTTTAAAGAGCAATTAACCAAAGTGCATGACTGATTTGTTTCTGACCTCAACAATGCCAAAGCTCTGCTTATGGAGGCATGCACAGTCCAAACATTAAATATTTCAGATGTCAAGATCTGTTTCTCTTAAGCAGTTCTTTGGAATGGATTACAAGCTGCCCATTATGATTACTTTTTTTTTCTTTCTTTGGTGGAGATGGTTTTTCCTTGCTATCTGGTATTGAAAAATATTGTATGGTTATTTCTCCTTTTAATGCTGCTATTCTTTTATTATGAGCCAGTGGCACAGTGGTTAGAGTGCAGTACTGCAGACTACCTATGCTGCCTGCCGGCTGCCTGCAATTTAGCAGTTCAAATCTCACCAGGCTCAAGTTTGACTCAGCCATTCATCCTTCCGAGGAGCTAAATATGCTGACTCTGACTCCTGACCTATTTAAACTGCTTAGAAAGGGCACTGTAAAGCAGTATATAAGTGTTATTGCTGTTGCTATTATTTATATAACATTATTTTTATTTGCTTTTCATATTATATTATATTATAACCCATTCTGATTCGTCTTTGGTTGAGTAGCTTTGCTCCTATAAAAATTATTTCCAATGAATTTTAGGGTAGAAAATAAATAGCAAATAAAAATAATTTTAAAAATTTGGTTCTGGTATAAAAAATTATGATGTTTACTTCTTACTTTGTGATTTCAATGTACTAGGATTCCACAACATCTTATTACACATATCAGGAACCTTTCTAGCTAATGGATATTACTGCATAATTTCATAAAATTTGACAGGTTCCTAAATAATATGAGTAATGAAAATATAAAATAAATTAAAAGGCTATAAATGTCAAGATCTGATGATATTTCAGATAGAAATACAAATATCCTGGGAAACTGGTATTTTCAGTAAATCAGTGGATGTCGTCTACTGTCACTGTAAACATCTCGGAATCAGTGGGTATCAAAATGAAAACTCCCAATTAAATATAAGGTCATAAGCAGAATCATCTGAAAATAAAAATTTAAAAAGAAGCTTCCTAAATTACTACTTCATAGAGTAAAACAAAAATAGCTTTATAATTTTAAGAAATAAGGTATTTTAAATGGTAAAACTGTAATTGAATAATTCCTATGGTTTAATGGCATTAACTTATGCTCGCTTGCATCCTTCCATGAATATAAGTTTGATAAATATTGCCTCCAGAATTGCAGAATGTATGAAGTAAGAAGCATGCATCAGTTATGTTATCTCCCATGAGTTTGAGAAGAGGCATCTATTAATTATAAGAACACCCATACAACTACAGAATCCTAAATTGTATCCAAATTATATTTTGGTCACTCTGCTTACCCAAACTTCTACACTGATGGCTAAAACAAAGAGATTGCCTTATATGCCAAGTTTTAGATAACATATTGAGATTGCTATTAAAATGACAGAAAATATTTTAAGAGCACAAAAGAAAATATACAAAACAACATACATTCTCAAACAAACAAAACCAACATGGGAAACATGGAAACCTCGGAAAGTGTCATCTGTAGTAATCCAGACATTCCCTAAAGTGACTTGAATGACCTCTAAAAAAACCCCCCACCTTTGTTGCAATATTAGAAGAACCTTAGGTGTTTTGGGTTTTTTTTAAACCTTGTAATTATTAGTACAAATTCTCATACTGTCTTGATGCGGGTTGTAAACATCACCAAATCAAAGATTTATACTCTATTTTTTTAAAAAATTAAACCCAACTTGACTGCACAATTATCAATGTCGCTTTAAGCAATGATAAAAGGATTATAACCACTGTACATTACAAATCCAGCGTTTACAGCAAGTTGTTTTGCAAATACACATAGGCAAGGGTTATAGCTACGAATGACGACATGGGGGGGGTGCAGCAGAGGTATGACCTCACTGTAGTAAGAAGTAGATACTGCAGCACTGAAGGTAAATAACTAAGAATTACAAAGCACCTGTCCTCCCTTGTGTGTGGGGGGGGGCAATGCTATTTATATTAAAAGCTTGGACACCACAAAGGCTCCCCCAGAGTATTTTACAAGCAACGCTAAATCCAAGCTGCGGTACTAAATTCTGTCTTTAAATACAGAAGCGACACTACCGAGGCAGAGAACGCACTGCCCATCAGAAAACACACACACACACACAAACACACACATTAGGTAAACAAAACACTAGTTACACTATCCAGTGGCTTCCCAAAAAGCCCCAGAGGCGAAGTGTTGTGTGACTCAGGACACATGATCAGCCAGCACATACAAGGCAACTCTCGTCGCTAGCAACCACCAAAGGGTGGAATGCATAGTAAACAACCGAGTTGCAACAGAATCCATCCCTTTCCCAGCAGGTGCCGGGAGATCCCTGAAGGGGGGGGGGGGGAGGAAGCCGGGGGGGGGGGGGGGGCAACCACGACTATAAGCGATCCTGACCTCGCTCTCCCCCCCTCACCCTCAGAGGGATCTCAAGTCAAATCCACACCGTAGTAGGAAGTTTTAGAAACATCCCACCGCTCTCCGTCCTCGGCGCCCTTCGAAGGCCTGACGGGCGAGCAAAATAAATCCAAGGCGGCGCCGAGACGGGACCCGAGACGAATTATTTTGGGGCGAGCTTTCAAAAAAGTAAATTATTTGGGGGGGAGGTTGTTGTTTGAGGGGGGATGCTAAAGCTCCCCCTCTCCCCCTCCCTGAGCAAGGAGGCCTTCGGACTTCCCACTTCGGGAAGCAGTCGAGCCTGTCAAGGCGGGGAGGGGAGGTGCGAGAGAAAGGCCCGGGACTCAGGTAGGATCCAGGAAAGGAAGGAGCTGGTCGGGCGCCCTCAAGGACCAGCGGACCCTTCGCCTCCTCCGCTCTTCTCCTCCTCTCCTTCTATGGAGAAACTCCATAGAAAAACTGCCTCGCGTTTAAACCCGGGCCGGAGGGGGAGGATTTAAATAAAGGGTTCATCCTGAGACGATTTTTTCCACCCAAGTTCCGAAAGGCTGGTGGTAAAAAGCATTATTATTTGCCTCCCATCGCCGGGAGGAATCGGAAGGGGGGCTTTTCCGTACCTTGCAAGGCTGCCCCTGGATCCGGCGAACTGTCTTGTTCAGCAGCTGGCGCCTATCCCCCTCATCCACATCCCACCCACCCACCCATGAACTGCGCCGCACCGCAAGCTGCGGCTAGCTGCGGCCTCCTTGCTTTCTCCCCACCCACCCCTCCCCCGGCTCAGGACATGGTTTCTTCCTCGAAGGACGTAGTCGGTCGAAGGACGCTACCACCCAAACGGGAGGGGGGAGTCCAAAGGACGAGCGGAGGCGATCCCCGCCGCCCTGTAATCTATCCCCGCTCGCCTAATGGCGGCGGCTGGAGTGGCCCAAAGCAAAATAAACCCCCATACGGCAAAGTGACTGGAGCTCGCACGTCAGTCCGCCCGGCCTGCAGCCCTGCCGCGCGTTCATTCGCCGAGGAAGCACTGCCAACCAGCCAATGGAAGAGAGTCTCATTGGAAACGAACAGCTGATGTCATGTCGTTCCAATTTGGCTAAGCGGGGTGGGGGGGAGCTGATTGTGAGGATGCTCGAGAACTCTATCAATCTCTTCTCCGGGATTTTAAAAAGGGGAGAGAGAGGAGACACCCCACACACATGCCCGCTTTCTTTGGGGCTCCAGAGACCTGGCCAGGCAACCTTTGAGACTGGCAAACAGTTTTTCTACCGTCGCCTTCTCGTTTTTGCGCCCTGAAATAGAGTCGCCTCCCCCCTATGAGATGGTAGCTGCAGCGCTTATCAATTCAGAGCGCTCATTCGCTCCAGCCTTCTCCTTGTTGCAGTTCTGACAGGTGCTTCTCATTCTCTGACCCCCCCCCCCCCAGCTTAATGTTGTGTTTGTAGAAAAGAGTGAGATTCACAATTCCACCTTATTGAGAATAGAACAGAATAGAATGACTTTTTTGTCACTTAAATGTATACTAATTGACATACATCAAAGTGAAATGTTGCATACAGAGCTCAAAGGATTACCACCTCCAACATATACTGCGTTTATTTATTTATTCGCTTTCTAGGCTGCCCTTCTCCTGAGACTCAGGGTGACTTACAACATATTAATACATAACAATGGAAGAAATCAAAATTTGAAAAAATATCACTATAAAACCCCTTGACTTAAAAATATATCACGGACAACCATCTCATACAACTCTGTCATATCAAACAGTAATAGGGGCTGGCGCAAAGTCAAAATAATATAGCAGACTAAAATAAATTCATATAAATGTAGAATTATGCATATACCCACATATATGTCACAGAGAAACACAGTCTAGTTCAGATGTACACCTCTACATGGTAAGAGAAACAAATCATATGAGTTTACTAGACAAATGGTATAGGGAACAAAGCTATTACAGAATTTATTTATTTTATTTTATTTATTTATTTTGTTCAATACGCAATAATACACAATGAAGGTTATAGAGGATATAGTAGAGAAGAAATACGAGATATAGGAGAGACTATAGGACAGGGGACGGAAGGCACTCTAGTGCACTTATGTACGCCTCTTACTGACCTCTTAGGAATCTGGAGAGGTCAACCATGGATAGTCTTATAAGTGTAAAATGTTAGGGGATGATACTACAGAGTCCGGTAATGAGTTCCACGCTTCAACAACCCAATTACTAAAGTCATATTTTTTACAGTCAACTTTGGAGCGGTTAATATTAAGCTTGAATCTGTTGTGTGCTCTGGTGTTGTTGTGGTTGAAGCTGAAGTAGTCTGACAGGTAGGACATTGCAGCATACGATCTTGTGGGCAATACTTAGATCATGTTTAAGGCGTCGTAGTTCTAAGTTTCAAGACCCAGGATTGTAAGTCTAGTTTCGTAGGGTATTCTGTTTTGAGTGGGGGAGTGAAGGAGTTGAAGGGCTCTTCTAGTGAAGTATCTTTGAACATTTTCAAGGGTGTTATTGTCTGAGATGCGATATGGGTTTCAAACAGATGAGCTGTATTCTAGGATGGGTCAGGTGAAAGGTTTGTAAGATCTGGTAAGTAGTGTGAGAATTCCAGAGATTTTTCTGGCATTTGGACTGGCGGTTAAGGTATCAGACAAATAACTGGGAGACTGTGTTCTAATCCCGCTGTGGATGCAAAGCCAACTGAATGATAATAGGCCTGTCCTTCTCTCTCAATCCTAAGAAATTACCATGCCAAAAACTTGCCAAGAAAGCTGCAGGGACTTCTGCAGGTAATTACTAGGAGTTGACACTAACTTGAAGACCTATACAGGTAATCCTTGAATTTACAACAGTTTATTTAGTGACCAAAGTTACCATGGCACTGAAAATAGTGATGACCATTGTGGCATCCCAGTGGTCATGTGATTTATATTCAGATGCTTTACAACTAACTCACTTACGACAGTTGCAGAGTTCAGGAGTCATTTTGCAACCTTCTAACAAGCAAAGTCAATGGGAAATCCAGATTCACTTAACAAACAACCCTGTTACTGATTTATCCCGCAGTGATTCACTTAACAAAGATGGCAAGGAAAGTTGTAAAATGAGACATATTCAATTAACAGATTTTTCATTTAACAACATAAATTTTGGGCTCAGTTGTGATCTTCAGTTGAGGACTATCTGTACATAAAAATACCAAATATTGTTTATTGACAGTTATTAAGATTGCCCAAAGAGCTAAAAATTCCAGTCCCAAATAGGATGCTACTGGCTTTACAACCAACTCCTGCAAGGACAATAGGATATGGAGAGACCATCAATGGAAAAGGGATGGAGCGGAGGCTAGTGGTGCCCTAAATAAACTAAAACAGGGTAGCTTTCACAAGTGCAAAGCAAGATGCCCTTTTGTCTTTCTCTTGCCCCTTGAACATTGGATGATTATTCTGAAATAATCTAATGGGTAAGTAAGGTATTGCCCATTTTCATTTCCCAGCTATGTCTACCAAGTCAAACAGCATAAATCAGGCTAGTCTGTTACCATTATAAGGGATAGGTGGAAACTTTCCCCACTCAAAGGACTCTTGGCTCATTGCATCACCCCAAGGGGAGGAAAACAAACAAGAATTTTAACCTTGATTTCCTATAAATTGAACATTGACACATAGTAATCACTGGAATTCTTTTGTCATTTTTTAATTCCTTTTGTAATTAAACTTACTTATCGGAGACCTGTGTTCCTGAATTCCTGCCTAAACTTGTCTCCAGATCTAGGTTTTGTTAAGAGAAGCCTGACAAAACACATGCCAGTTATGATTGAACTATGGCTCCCTAATAGTCTATATTTTTTAGCTAATTGAAACATTAATATAAAATGCTAGAGTTGTTATAAATGGCATTTCAGTGCAGTATAAGGTAAATTATTTTGATCTATTTAAATGAAGAAAGAGGCAGAATATGTTACAGTTGAGCATCTGAATCCTTTCCACTGTTGTAATCTTGCTGCTACAGTATATCTAGCAAGCAGTCTTTATGAGAAGAAAGGAAATACAGTAGTTATATTGACTGGTTGCTCGAATCTCATGGTCACCAACTACAGCCAGAATCAAAATAACAGTGCAGGGATGTCTTGTACATACTTAGGCGCTATAGAAATGTAGATTTTAAATTAGTACAGTATATGTTAGGGATTCTAATTTACCGTACATGTAAATTTCACCATTGATGAATTGGAGAAACTTGCTGATATTTAGTATAAGGAATTAGTGTATCCCTGAATATCATATTTTTCCAAAAATGCTCTCCTTCCACTACTTTCATGAAGCTGATCCATCTTTATTCTTTTCCTGTAATGCTGAGAGGAAGAACTTCCAACCAACAAACCAAATTTCATTGGATAGTCTTTAAAAGTCTCTGAACATGGATCCATTCTGGTTTTGGGTTCTTCAAGGGTCTTGAGTGTTGTTTTTTTAATATCCTCCCTTATAAATACATTATCATTTAAGTGTACACTTTGATTCTCCTTCTGCTTTGTGTTTGCATGTATTGTGAAGGTATCATGCAGTTACCTAGGAAACAACTGCTAAAATTCTAATATTTCTATCTCAATTTAACTTTTCTAAAATAGTCCCTCAAGTTCAGATCTTAATTGTCTGAATAATTAATTTTATCTCATTATACCTCAGTTTATTATTCTGTTCATTCATTCCATTATTCATAACTAAAATTTAGTTTCCTTTTTATAATAATCCCATGTGTCCAAAATTTCAATATCACTCATCTCTAAAACAACTTCCTTTTCTTGCTACTATTATGCAAATACAAGATGGGCACTTAAGCATCTCTATAAAAGTACCCATCAACAAAACATTTCTTTGGTTACAATATCCATACTTTCAAACCCCACCAAGAAAAGTTAGATTAGGCACACACAAAATTACTTTTTCTTATCAATCTGAAAAAGAAAATGACAAAGTGTTACATAGATCAAAGAAATCCATCCCATCTATAATTTCCTCTTCCATACTTTGGGCAGTAAGTCTGTCTGTGATTACAATCAGCACCAGACTCTAAAATAACTATTCATTTGCAGCCAGATTGCTCATTCACACAATGTATCTGCAGTAAATCACCATCACAATTCTGACCCTGTGTTTTGCCAGGCATCTGCTATTTCAAGACCCACTAATGCAACATCATTCAGAATATATATGAAGGATTCATTCTGCTCTTCCTTTGATATGTTAGCTACCATCTGCCAACCATGAATGTCCATATGCTAAATAAAAGAAACATCAATTTTGATTGAGGAAAATAGTTTCTTTTAAAAGTTCAATAATATCAGACCTGACTCAAATTGTTGTTTTATTCTATTATGCCTATTAATCCACAATGTTAAATTGTTTGTATAATAAATTCTTGTTTTATATTTACCTTTATACTAATTTCCCTGTGCTGTATTTTTCAATTTCAGTGTTGTTTTATTGTTTTCTTCTTCATTATTCAACATGAGCAACATGTGAGAATAATTTTATGCACCCAAAAAACTGGAAACTATTACAATAGATGAAATAAATCCTACAGATTTAAATCTTTTACTCTTGATTATTTTTTATTCTTTGCTTTTCTCTACTTTTCCATTCTTTCCAGTTTAGCTTGTTAGAATTTTTCTTTTTATCTTCTCTTTCTCTCATCTTTGACCTTTTCATGTTCTACACACACACACTGTTGAATACTTTTTTAAAAACCTGGTCATCATCTTTCTTAATACTTGAATGCTTAATACTGTATTTTCTAAATAAACTCTAGAAGGGGAAAACTTGATTTCACTTGATTATCCTGTTTAGAAGGTTGGTAATTCTTTTATACTTCAACAAAATTTGTAGTTATGTAACAGGATGGAATTAAAGAGAGGTTTCAACTTCTAAATGCCAGTTATATTAAGCTGAATGGAAGCATCTGTTATTACACAACATAATTGTATTTAAAGTGTTTATAAAGCAGTGCTCTGTCTTTACATTCACAGGAAATGGCGATTTGAGTGGCCTAGACTATGAACAAACACAATAAGGAGGGTGCACATTAGTAAGGATGTGGGGAAATTCTTGCTAATTTGAATGCTTTCATGTTCCTGGCTTCAGTTAAATATCTTTAGAATATTGAAGGAAGTTGCTGAAGGGTTGTCAGGATGTCTGAATTATCTTTGAGAGATCCTGGAGAAGGAGCTAGAGGCCTGGGAAAAAGCAAATGTCATTCCCCCACTTCAAAAAAGGAAGAGTATACAGTAATTATTGATATGTAACCATAATATCAATACCTGGAAAGTTGTTGCAGTAGATAATGAATATGCCATTTGTAACCACCTTGAAGGTAACATGATTGCTAGTTTTTTTTAAACAGGCCATATGACAAAAACCTTGCCTGTTTTTACAGAGCAGTTATTTTAATGGACAAGGGTAAAGTTATGGATATAATCTACACTGATTCCAACAGAGACTTTGACACACGATACTCTTGTTGGCAAAATATTAATAGGGTTAGGTGCAGCGGTGGGCTACGAGCCAGAATGCTAAATTGTGCTCGCCGCTGCAGCTCATAGGTTCTTGGGGGGCCAGCACGATTTTGCTGCTGCACCTGTTGAGGAAACCAAATCACGCACAGAACCACAGGTGCGCCCATGTTTCAGCATGCGCAGAAGCAAAATAACCTCACCGAAACATGGACGCACCCGCGGTTCTGTGCGCGATTTTGCTTCCCCCACAGGTGCAGCAGCAAAATCATGTTGGTCCCGCAAGAACCTATGAGCTGCCACGGCGAGCACAATTTAGCATTCCGGCTCATAGCCCACCGCTGGTTAGGTGGCACTATGGTAATTGTGGGTCCACAATTGACTGCATAACTGCATTGCAAGAGGGACTACCTATGGTGATACTTGAGTCAGAGAGCTCTAATCAGTGGGATCCTAGTTGTTTACAATCATTAACATGAGTCAGGTGTATGAAATAGCTGATAGAATGGCAGTTGCAATTCTGGGTTACATCTGAAACAGCATTGTACCAGTGTCGCTATTCCCATCTCTTCTGCACTTATAACATCATCACTGGTAATGTGTATGGTTTTGAGCACTACATCTTGAGAAGATATTAACAGATCAGATCAGAAGAGAACAACAAAGATCATTCAGGACTTGAGAACATGCCCTATGAAGACAGGTTAAAGAGACTAGGGTTCACTGTGGAGAACTTAGATTCAGTATGGAGAACTGAAAAACTACCGTATTTTTCAGAATATAAGACACACCTTTTCCTCCCTAAAAGAGGCTGATAATTTGGGTGTGTCTTATACTTTGTAGCTTTTTTTTCAGCCCTAACAAAGTGCTAACAATTTTCCCAGATCTTACCAGCTTGCAAGCTCTTTCTTTGTTACCCTCTGTGAAGAATGTTTTCCAAGCCTTAAGGAGGGTTTTTTCCATTGCTCTATTTGCTCAGAATATTTCCAGGTGCTAATGATGTTCCCAGCTCTTACTGGCTTGCAAGCTCTTTCATTGTTACTCTCTCTGAATAAAGTTTTTTAAAGCCCTAATCATGGGATAAAATAATGTGCTGGCTAAGGATGCTAGCCAGATGAATACCTGGTAAGCACATTCTTTTCCCCAAAAACTAAGGTGCGTCTTATATTCTGAAAAATACGATAAGTGGAGACCTTATGTTAAGCTGCTGTAAGACAATCAGGAACTCTTTGTGATTGCCCCAGAAATTAGGGACAGAAATTATAACTAAGTATAAAAAGCTTGGATACGCCTCAAAAATAATTGTTTGGTTGAACATTGCAGATGTTGGACTAAATGATCTTTGTGGTTCATCCCAGTTCCACTGTTCTATGATCCTATAACCCAGGATAAGGTTTACTTTAACTCTGCTCTGTAGAATCCGATTAGCTTGCAATTGTGCCAAATATGACAATATTTAACTGCAAGACTAGGACATTTGCAGCGTACAGTATTACATTGCAAGCTAACTCACTGCTCACTGCCAAGAGTTCAATCCTGACTGGCTCAAGGTTGGGAGCAATATGCTGATTCTGTAAACCATTTAGAAAAGACTGTAAAGCACTATGAAGTGGTATATAAGTCTAAGTACTATTGCTATTAAAATCAGGAAATGGGCAGTACAATCTTGCTTACCTTGTTGGTGGCAAAAATGGCAGATTAACCGGTTTATCCAAAATTCTCCTGAACTCTTGCCGGCAAAGCAGAGGTCAGGGAGGAATGTTGTTTGCAGCTCTGTTTTCTCTTTTCAGACAGCTTTTGTTTTCTAACCACTTCCCCATAAAACCAGTGGGAGCTTATTACTATCACTGGCACCAGATCTATTGTTTATTACACTTTGATTTGGGATTATGCCAGGTGAAAAATTTTCAGTCCGATAGCTCCACAGTGTTCTTTCCAGCATATGCCCTTTTTGATCCTTTCTAGAAGAAGATACATATTTGTCAGAAAGGTCTCCTCTAAAGTCAGTAATCTTGTCTAGACCCTTAAAAAGAGAATTAGACTATAGTACCTATAACAGTGATGGCAAACCTATGGCATGGGTGCCACAAGTGGCACTTGGAGCCATGTCTGCTGGCATGCGAGCTGTTGCCCTAGCTCAGCTCCAACATGCATGTATGTGCTGGCCAGCTGATTTTTTGGCTCACACAGAGGTTCTGGGAGGGTGGGTTTTTTTGGCTTCCAGAGAACCTCTGGAGGGATGGAGGGGCGTTTTTACCCACCCCTGGCTCCAAGGAAGCTTTTGGAGCATGGGGAGGGCAAAACAATGTTGTCTGGCGGGACCCAGGGGAAGAGCCTTCTCTGTGGTGGCCCTGACTCTCTAGAACCAACTCCCCCCAGATATCACAGTTGCCCCCACCCTCCTTCCCTTTTGCAAGTTCCTTAAAACCCACCTCTGTCATCAGGCATGGCGGAATTGAAATTTTCCCTTCCCCCTAGGCTTATAGAATTTATACATGGTATATTTGTATGTATGATTGGTTCTTTAAATTGGGGTTTTTTAGATTACAGTGATCCCTCGATTTTCGCGATCTCGATCTTCGCAAAATGCTATATCGCAATTTTTCCCACCCGATGATGTCACTCTCTTCCTTCCTTTCTCATCTTTCTTTCTCTCTCTCTTTCTCTATCTTGCTTCTTCCTCTCTCACACTCTCTTCCTCCCTCTCTCTTCTCTTTCTTTCCTTCTCTCTCTTTCTCTATCTCTCCCCCTCTTGCTGGCGGGCGGGCGGGCGGGCGAGCGGGGGCATCAGCGAGGAGCCGGGCTTTCCCCTTTGCGTGGGCGGCGGGGAAACCCCGGTCTTCGTCTGCTCGCTGCTGCTGCCGCCGAACAGATCAGCTGCTAGGCGGCCGCAGCAGCAGCGAGCAGACGAAGACCGGGGTTTCCCCGCCACCCACGCAAAGGGGAAAACACGATTCGGCTCCTCGCTGCTGCCGCCAAGCAGATCAGCTGCTGGGCGGCCGCAGCAGCAGCGAGCAGACGAAGACCGGGGTTTCCCCGCCGCCCACGCAAAGGGGAAAGCCCGATTCGGCTCCTCGCTGCTGCTGCCGAGCAGATCAGCTGCTGGGCGGCCGCAGCAGCAGCGAGCAGACGAAGACCGGGGTTTCCCCGCCGCCCACTCAAACTCCACCATCTGCGCATGCGCGGCCATGGAAAAAGGGCGTGCATGCGCAGATGGTGTTTTTACTTCCGCAACCCTACATCGCGAAAAATCGATTATCGCGAGGGGTCTTGGAACGGAACCCTCGCGATAATCGAGGGATCACTGTATTTTAATATTAGATTTGTTATATTATCTTTTTTATTGTTGTTAGCCGCCCCGAGTCTGCGGAGAGGGGCAGCATACAAATCTAATAAGTAAGTAAGTAAGTAAGTAAGTAAGTAAGTAAGTAAGTAAGTAAATAAATAAATAAATAAATAAATATTCATGCCTGAGCAGTGCTATGTATTTTGTCAATGGTTAATGAATCTAACCATAGAGGTTCTCAAATTCTGAAACAGATTCCTAAAAAGATAAACCAATTTATGTAACCCACTTTATGAATAAATTAATCTTTTCACTGGCATAAGGGCTAGGCAAGGAAATATTTTTAAATTTCATGTTATAATATATGTTAAATAAAATAATTACATAATTGTATAATTTAATTTTCAAATATTTATTTTATTTAAAATATGATATTTATGACTATGTTTTGATGGGATGAATGAACTTGCTTACTTTTGTTGACATCTGAATCAATGTCTGATAATTGCAAAAAAACCTTGAGTCACAGAAGTAGAAATGCCACAAACGTTTATCAGCACTGTCAATGAATTGATTATTAGGATTGGGTAGGGGAAGCTGTTTCACCCTCCCCAGACATTGAATTATGGGTGTGGGCATTTACAGATGGGTGATAGTGCATTCCCATGTTCTTTCGGCACCTGAGAAAAAAAAGGTATATAGTAAATATACTGTGTAGATTTATCTTAATTTCAAATTCTAGCATTTAATTTGTGGTTTTATAGAATAACCTTTTTATAGCCTTTCTCTTATAAACTAAACTTTATTGGATTTTTCATCCGGATTTCCCCCCCTAATATTTATCACATTATAATTCACCTCTCAATCCTATTTAATTTTTTTAATTCTGAAATGGCTTACCAAGTACCAAATATCATGATAATGGCAAGATATTATTTTTTTCCAACCTGGCCTTTGTCATTTTTAAAAACTTTCCTAAGCTTAAAACTGTGACTAATGATGTACATTTGATTTTTTGCAAGCTGGTTTATTATTAATAGGCAAAAAACATTTTGAAGATGATTTGAAAGAAAGTTTTGAAACTCAGATAAATGCAGCCTTTCTTTACTATTCAATAGACGGGAGTTTTTTTTTAGGCTTCCAAGAGAGCTTTAAAAAGGACCCAGCACTTTTAAAGAATTCAATTTTCTTAGGTGATTAAGTTGGTTGAATAGAAAATATTGTATATCGCATGAATTGAAGGAATGACAATGATCTACTACGAGATAAAGTCCTGGTAATCTGCTTGACTGGCTTAAAAAAAAGGGCTGCACCAGTTTATGGACTTGGTCATGGAAGATGTGACTACTTCAGAAGATGGGGAGATTAGTGGGATTTCTTGAGTAGTCCCCATGAAAACAAACTGCTATACTAAAGGTACCAGGGGTTCCAATTCAGCAGGATGAAAGTTAAACAGGGTACGTATTCAGGTAGTTACATTGAACAGCAAATTAGACTATAGTGGTACCTCTACTTATTTATTATTTATTTATTTATTATTTGGATTTGTATGCCGCCCCTCTCCGAAAACTCGGGGCGGCTCACAACAAGTGAAAAGACAATCCAATACATTAATCCAATTAATTAAAATATTATAAATTTAAGAAAAACCCCTATACTATACTAACATACACACACACACAAGCATACCATATATAAATTCAACGTGCCCAGGGGAAGATGTTTAGTTTCCCCATGCCTGACGGCAAAGGTGGGTTTTGAGGAGTTTACGGAAGGCAGGAAGAGTAGGGGCAGTCCTGATCTCTGGGGGGAGTTGGTTCCAGAGAGCCGGTGCCGCCACAGAGAAGGCTCTCCCCCTGGGGCCCGCCAACCGGCATTGTTTAGTTGACGGGACCCGGAGGAGGCCCACTCTGTGGGACCTAATCGGTCGCTGGGATTCGTGCGGCAGAAGGCGGTCTCGGAGATATTCTGGTCCAGTGCCATGAAGGGCTTTAAAGGTCATAACCAACACTTTGAATTGTGACCGGAAACTGATCGGCAGCCAATGCAGGCTGCGGAGTGATGGTGAAACATGGGCATACCTGGGTAAGCCCATGACTGCTCTCGCAGCTGCATTCTGCACGATCTGAAGTTTCCGAACACTTTTCAAAGGTAGCCCCATGTAGAGAGCATTACAGTAGTCGAACCTCGAGGTGATGAGGGCATGAGTGACTGTGAGCAATGAGTCCCGGTCCAGGTAGGGCCGCAACTGGTGCACCAGGTGAACCTGGGCAAACGCCCCCCTCGCCACAGCTGAGAGATGTTGTTCTAATGTGAGCTGTGGATCGAGGAGGACGCCCAAGTTGCGGACCCTCTCTGAGGGGGTCAATAGTTCCCCCCCCAGGGTAATGGACGGACAGATGGAGTTGTCCTTGGGAGGCAGAACCCACAGCCACTCCGTCTTATCCGGGTTGAGCTTGAGTCTGTTGACACCCATCCAGGCCCCAACAGCCTCCAGGCACCGGCACATCACTTCCACCGCTTCGCTGACTGGGCATGGGGTGGAGATGTAAAGCTGGGTATCATCCGCATATTGATGATACCTCACCCCATGTCCTTGGATGATCTCGCCCAGCGGTTTCATGTAGATGTTAAATAGCAGGGGGGAGAGGACCGACCCCCTGAGGCACCCCACAAGGGAGAGACCTAGGAGCCGACCTCTGTCCCCCCACTAACACCGACTGCGACCGGCCAGAGAGGTAGGAGGAGAACCACTGAAGAACAGTGCCTCCCACTCCCAACCCCTCCAGCCGGTGCAGAAGGATACCATGGTCGATGGTATCGAAAGCCGCTGAGAGGTCAAGGAGCA
This sequence comes from Erythrolamprus reginae, assembly GCF_031021105.1. Classification (NCBI taxonomy): domain Eukaryota; kingdom Metazoa; phylum Chordata; class Lepidosauria; order Squamata; family Dipsadidae; genus Erythrolamprus; species Erythrolamprus reginae. Next base: position 47,859,131 of record NC_091954.1, read on the forward strand.
CCAGGACAGAGGACAAACCCCTGTCCCGGGCCCGCCAGAGATCATCCATCAACGCGACCAAAGCAGTTTCCGTGCTGTAACCGGGCCTGAAACCCGACTGCCGGGGACCTAGATAATCGGCTTCTTCCAAGGACCGCTGGAGCTGGAGTGCCACCACCTTCTCAACAACCTTCCCCATAAAGGGAAGGTTGGAGACTGGACGGTAGTTATTAAGCACAGCTGGGTCCAGGGAGGGCTTCTTGAGGAGGGGGCGCACAAGCGCTTCTTTATAGAGTGATGGAAAAACTCCCCTCCCCAAGGAAGCGTTGGTAATCTCCTGGGCCCAGCTCCGTGTCACCTCCCTGCTGGCTGAAACCAACCAGGAGGGACACGGATCCAGTGAACAGGTGGCGGAACTCACAGCTCCAATGGCCTTGTCCACTTCATCAGGTGTCACCAGATCAAACTCTTCCCAGACAGGTGGACAAGTACGTGCCCCAGTCACCTCGACTGACTCGTTGTCAGTCGACTCTGTTTTACAATTGGAGTCGAGGTCGGCCCGAATCCGAGCGACTTTATCAGCGAAAAACGTGTTAAAGTCCTCGGCACTACTCGGCAAGGGCTCCTGGGAACTTAATGAACTTAATTCCTTCCGTGACCAGGTTCTTAAGTAGTAAAGTTGGTAAGAAGTAATTTTTCCCATAGGAATCAATGTAAAAGCAAATAATGCGTACGATTGGGGAAACCACAGGGAGGGTGGAGGCCCTGTTTCCTCCCAGGAGATTCCTAGAGAGGCCCCATGGAGGCTCCTCCCTGCCTTTTCCAGTTACAGTTTTGGAGGTTCGGTTTGTAAGTGGAAAATGGTTCTTGAGAAGAGGCAAAAATATCTTGAACACCCGATTCTTATCTAGAAAAGTTTGTAAGTTGAGGCGTTTGTAGGTAGAGGTACCACTGTATTTTATCATCTTGAGACATAAAGTTGCAATGGAATTCTACCAACAGATCAAAAGGCTATAATGTAATGATCCCATAGAAATGGTTGATTGTAAAGTAAAGGAAAATACTAATCTTAAAAGTCTTCAAGATGTTTATTTCCTTCTAAAAGTGAAGTGTAGGTCTAAATGTGCTCTTTGTACTCAATTATATTTATGTTGGCCTAGGATGAGACAGATTTATTGCTATGATACTAATTTTATTAATCTTTGTAACAGGCGTGAATGAATCTGTGACATCAGAAGCAGCTTTGTTAGTATTGACCTAGCTTTCAATAGAAATTTTAAGCCAGAAATGTGGAAGATATTATTATAGAAGACAACAATCTCTGAAGAGGAGCTAAAATGTCTCCTTCCTTTCAAAGGAGAAAAAAATGCTACATAGAACAATGAAAATTAAAAACTATTTCATAGAACACCACTGGAAGTAACTTGATATACCTACCGTACTTAATTTCTTCTTAATATTGAGCATTCATTAGTCTGAATTATATTTATTAGAGCAAGAACTGAAATAATTAAAGGAGTCAAAGATTTACTATTTTAGAACATAAATGGAGCTACTACTGTTGTAATTAAATACTTCAGGATTTAAAGTACTTTTCTAATCCAGTTTAAAAATGCAGCTACACCGGTGTCTAAAAAAAACTTTCCTTGCTACTCATTTGGAACAGATCAGTTCCGTTCATGTCATGGTTTCCAGCTTTTCTGGTTTTTGAACTTGCTGCTAGTTATGTTGCCTCCACAACTCCGTATCTGATGGTCATTCATTTACTTATTAAATAGATATTGCACTTTTTTGTACAGGGACTCAAGGCAGTATATATATACTGTACTGCTTGTTTCTCACAACTATTGTGTAATGTAGGTTGGGCCAAGAGAGAGGAATTGGCTCAAAGTGCTTCTATTGTATACAGTATACCATAACTTCAGTCACCAAGGTTTATAATATATTATTCCATTCCCTTGAGGTAGAGGCTTTCTCAAGGCACAATTAGGTCAGTTTTTAAAAAATGACATAGCCAAGTGTTTTTCCTTAAAAATTAGTGTCCTGTCATTTCAACCACAGGCAGTCTTGTACTGGATAGTAGACCTTTTTGCTCCTAAATCGTTATCTCTAATAACTTCCAGGCAGTCTAAAAGTAATTTTAAAGCCAACAGTCAACCTTTGGTGACTTAAAAATATCTGCTTAGTATTGGATGGGAAACCACCAGAAAATATCAGGATTGGGAAGCTGAGAAAAGGCATCTGGAAGAAAACAATTGCAAACCACTTGTATATTGCTGCCAAAAAACAATCCATTAACATGTCCATGAAGTCAGCAAGCACTTAAGAATATTGCTTTGCCTATTTGACGAAGGAAAGTCTCTCTTTGTGAATGATGGAATGTCTGGAGCATATCTTGTTGATCATACATGGTTTCTTCAATTTTCTTAGAAACAATGAAATCTTTCAAGACAATGCTGCCCTTCATATTACTCTGGACATATATATAAAGGAAGTCCTTTTTCCCCCTATATTAGTTGGCAAAGGTGTGTTTCTGATGAAATGTGTGATGTGGCACTGAAACCTTTTTTTCTCCCGAAAGATTGCTTATTATTGTTTTATTCAAAATTTTAAATTTTTCTAAATTCATGCCTCACACTTCACTGTCACATGCCTTGTATAGATATTACCTGAATAAAATTCCTTGAATAAAATAAAATCTATATGTAACTCAATTGTACAATTAATTTCACACAAGAAAAGAATTCCATTGTTGTAACATCAGTTTCACTAAAGGAGGTGAAATTTGAATTCAAAAAAGGCTGGAGTATGTATACCCTTAATAGTTACAAAAAAGAGGATATATCACCAAATATAATTAAACATGGCAAAGTCTGTATGTAACTATCAGTGTAATACTGTGTTTTTCACTTGGCTTCCCTGGACTTATTCTGAAAATGGGAGTAATTTTTTACTTCTTGAAGAATGTCTACATCTGATTAAGATACTGTTTTTAATCAGTTAAATTTTCAAAAACTCTACTGGAACAAAGAAACCTCTGCTTAATGGCACTTTTATTTTAAATGACAAAAAAAATTAAAGTCCAAGTTTTTATCTTCCATCATCTTCAGATGTTTTGAAGTTGGATACAAACTTCAACAGGATGAAGTGAAATAACTTTTTAGGATAGAATATTCCAAGTTCTGGCATTTGTTATATAGAAGTGATAATCCAGTCTCATCCCCTAGACAGAAGGCATCTGGTGTTTGGGTGTCTAGTTCCAAGGCCTAGAAATCTTCTTATTTGGAGTATTGTTACAACCCTAAAAGGAATATTTCAGAACTTTCCAATGGATAAGAACAACACCCATTTTAAAACCACTGCATTTTTAAAGAATTCCATAAAGTCTGAAAGAACTTAATGAGATACATTAGAGACAAAACCATCAACTCCTTAAAGCAATTCCAATTTTTTAAAGCTCATGCTGAATTCTGGAAAAAAAGACACAGGTGCTTAAATAAGATATTAACCTTGTATTCCTGTACATTCTAAATCATTTTTTAAATTGGGTTCCTCCCAGTTCGCCCAAATCGGCAGTGATTAACTGTTGATGTCATGATGATATCACGATGATGTCACCAGACCAGATCAGTCGGTGCCAGTCCAGGTCCACCGCCATCTTTTTTTTTTTTAATGGATTTTTTTATTTTTAGAGGGGGATTATAAGCTGAGTTTCTAGCACTGCACAAGTGTTGCCATTTTGCTTTTCAGCCTCTTAAAAAAATGTTGGGGTCATTTTTTTCATAAGTCATTTTTGCATTGTGCATGTGCGCACATGTAAAACACATGCGCACACATGTGACGCGGCCATGTGGCGTGGGAAGAAGCAAACCAGCAGCAAGGTAAGTTGGAACCTACCCCTGGTCCACATGCTACCCTATGCTTGATATATTTCATGTTGTTCGCTACGACTGCGAGAGCTCTGTCAGTGTCAGAAGCGCTTCCATTCAAAGTCCAGGAAAGAAAAAACCCAACTTTATGTTGAGAGAGATGAGTACTTTTACTAGACAAGAACTGATAGTGAGAAAAAGAAAAAAAATTCCGAGGCAAAAGGTGATATACAAAGAACCACAAAACCCTCCCTCAAAGTCCACCCAGGCAAACCGTCCGGTTCCCATGTCCCAAGATGTCAGGTTGGTACACTGGCCGGTTGGGCTTCCACATATGGTCCATCTAAGCCAGTGATGGCACACAAAGCCATATCTGCTGACATGCAAGCCATTGCCCTAATTAATCTGCAGTGCGCATGTGCGTGCCGGTCAGCTGATTTTCGGCTTGTGCAGAGGCTCTGGGAAGGCGTTTTCAGCTCCAGGGGACTTCCGAGGGGATGGGGAAGCATTTTGGCCCTCTCCAGGCTCCAAGAAAGCCTCTGGAGGGTGAAAAATCAGCCTACTAGGCCTACCCAGAGTTAAGAAAAGTGTGAACCGGGGGGGTCGTGTGTACATGCACAGGGGGTGGGGCAGCACGGGGGATCACAGGTGCAAGTGCAGGAGGGCGAAGGCATTGAATTATGGGTGTGGACACTCACATGAGCACAATAGCAAGCACACACGTGCTTTTGGCACCCAAGGAAAAATGTGTGTTTTTGGCACCTGACAACATGGGGTGAGTTACCAACAATACGTTGACGATACTCAGTTGTATATCTCCACCCCATGTCAGTTCAGTGAAGTGGTGGAAGTGATATGCCAGTGTCTTGAAGCTGTTAGGGTCTGGATGGAGGTCAACAGGTTAAAACTCAACCCTGACAAGACCACTGCCCATCTTTAGTACTGGGAGAGGAAGAAATTTCCCCTTCGGATAAGGCTCGCAACTTGGGTATCCTCCTAGATCTCCAGCTAAGGCTAGAACAACATCTCTCAGCTGTATTTATTTCGATTGTTAGCCGTTCAGAGTCATTTTGGAGTGTGTGGCATATAAATAACCAAACAAACAAACAAAAAAATAAAATAAAATAAAATAAATAAAATAAATAAAATAAATAAAATAAATAAAATAAATAAAATAAATAAAATAAATAAAATAAATAAAATAAATAAAATAAATAAAATAAATAAAATAAATAAAATAAATAAAATAAATAAAATAAATAAATAAATAAATAAAATAAAATAAAATAAAATAAAATAAAATAAAATAAATAGGTTCGCCATCACTGATCTAAGCCATTGACCTTGAGCAGGCTATAAATATGTCCATATAGCTTGGCAGTACCTGATGAGAACTTTCCTCCCTAACCTCCTAATTAAATACGAGAAGAGACATCTCTAGCACACCTTCCCCCTCTCCCTCTCAAATACCTAATATTCCCTCTACCCACCCCGTATCTATGGCAGCCAAAGCAATCAGGCAGTGTGGAGGCTGACAGTCAGATTGCTACTGTATGTCTATGTGCTTTTTAATAACAATGATTTTTTTGTTGTTGGAATTTGCTGCAGAAATTGCACAAAAATTAAAACGCATTTACTTTTGTAGAAATGGTATATACCAGAGGTCCCCAACCGCCGGTCCGCGGACCGGGACCGGGCCGTTGGGGCTTTTCAGCCGGTCCGCGGCGCCAGGGCCCCCTCGGCCTTTCCGCACCACCAGCGGCGCTCCCCCCGCCAGCCAGCCAAGCCCCGCGCCCGCCGGAACCGGCTCCTCGCTCTCCCCCCGCCGCCCGCCGCGTTTGCAGGAGGTAGGGAGGGTTGGGCGGCCCGCCAAGGCCAGGAGGGACGCCGCTGCCCCCCCCCTTCCCTCTCTCCGCCCGCCGCTGCGCCTCCTTGACGGCAAGAGGAAATGCCGGCAAAGGCTTTCCTCAGCGGAGGCCGGCGAAGGTGATATTGAATGTCGGGGGAGAACGGGCGGTTGCACGCGCTTCCTATCTCCCTGCTAGCCCACTCGGAATATTCAAAATAAGAAAAACCTTTGCCGGCGAAGGCTTTTCTTATTTTGAATATTCCGAGTGGGCTAGCAGGGAGATAGGGAGCGCGTGCAACTGCCCGTTCTCCCCCGACATTCAATATCACCTTCGCCGGCCCCGCCTCTCCTGCAAACCCCCTTGCTGAGAGCCCGGGGCGAAAGTGCTCTCGCAAAGGTGAGGCGGGGCAGGGCGTGCGCGCGTCATCGCTGAGAAGAACGGAGAGAGAACGAGAGTGAGTGAGAGCAACAGACAGCAAGATAGAGAGAAAGTGAGAAAGAGAGAGTGAGAAGGGGGGGAGAGAAAGAGATAGCAAGAGAGAGAACAAGAGAGAGAAAGAGCGTGAGAAAGAAAACAAGAAAGAGTGAGAGAGAGAGAAAGCAAAAGAGACAGAAAGAAAACAAGAGAGAGAAAGTGAGAAGAAGAGAGAGAAAGAGGGGGAGAGAGAGAGAAAGAGGGGGAGAGAGAGAGAGAGAGAGGGGGGGAGAGAGAGAAAGAGAGGGAGAGGGAGAAAGAGAGAGGGAGAGGGGGGAGAGATAGCAAGAGAGGGAGAGAGGGAAAGGGGGGAGAGAGGGGGGAGAGAAAGAGAGAGGGAGAGAGAGAGGAGATAAAGGAAGAGGAGAGAGAGAAAGGAAGAGAAAGAAAGAAAGAGGGATAGAAAGAGAGAGAGAGTGAGAGATGCTCAGTGAGCCTTTCTTTGAAGTTGCCTCTTTCTTTCTCTTTCTTGCTTTCTTTCTTGCTCTTTTTCTTTCTCTCTTTTACCTTCCCTTCCTCTATTTCTTCTTTTCTTTCTCCTTCCTACCTTCTTCCCTTACTCTCCCCCTTTCATAAGTTTCCTTGCTTCCTTCCTCTGTTCCTGTCCCTTCCCCCTTTCTTTCTTTCTTTCCTTCCTTTCCTCCCTCCATTTCTTGCTTTCCTTTTCCTTCCTCCCTTCTTTCCTCCGTCATTCCCTTCTTTCACTCCTTCCTCTATTACTCTCCCCTTTCACACCTTTCCTTGCTTCCTTTGCACCCTTCTTTTGTTCCTGTCCCTTCCCTCTTTCCTTCCTTCCTTCCCACCCTCCGTCCATTCATTCACCCATTCCTCTCTTGATCGCCCCTTTTACGGCGCCGCTGACAGCTAGCTCCTCCCCCCCCCCCCACCGGGCCATGGAAAACTGGTCTAGCTTAAAGCCGGTCCCTGTGCAAAAAAGGTTGGGGACCTCTGGTATATACCACAGTCAGGGTGCTGTGATAGGCTGTAAAGTTAGTACAATATTGTGTTTCACAATGGTTGTAAAAGAGACATATAATATTATTTGATTTAATTTTTCTGGGCAATTACCCAATAATAGCTTTTGTTGTAGCTCATAAGGACTTATAAAACCCATTTACATATAAGCAATCTATGCAAAGCACCCTTCTATATTGAGCAGTGCCTGCGAAAAGCATTTTAACATGGATTGGAATTGTATCAGTTGACTGGAGCCATCAGAGTATCTGCACAAATTGTTTGCATGATAGCAGGAAATTCTTGCCCCATTTACAGAACATATTTTTTTTTCCAGAGCAAACCAAATAAATGATTGTCTAATCAGATTACTGGATAAATCAGGGAGAGTGAGTCTATGTTCATATCAGACAGAATTAAGTGATGTGTCTTTAGTCAGCTTCCCTTGAATGGATTACTGCATTTTCTTCACCACTAATATTGAGCTGATCTACAGTATGTTCAGCATTCAACTATAGTCAACTATTGCTGTATTCCTGAAACTATAGAAAATTATACCCTGAAATATGCCAAATGTATCCCTTAGATTAGATTAATATTTGTAGATAGCTAGTTTTCAAATTATTTTGGACATAAAAATGAAGATTTAATAATATGAAAAGGAAATTAATTCATTACATGGGATAATTTAGGGTAAAAAGATTAAACCAATATTTTTCTCGGTAGGAGGAGACTCTAAGAGGAGAACTAAGCAAGAGAAGAATCTTCAACATTCCCTGTGAACAGACACATGTCCGAAGCCAACTGACTCAGATCTAGGAAAATTTTTATGGCAAGAACAAACATTATTGAGGGTACACAGCAACAAAATTGAATTATAGAAGAAGGAATAAAATATGCACAGAATATAATTAAAGGTCAAGATAACAAAATCACAAAATGTAGAGAGTGGAAATTAACAGGGTGTTGGGAATGAAAAATAAATGTGATGAAATATTTTGAGAAGAAGGACTAGAATAAAAACATATTGAGAACCAGTAGTGGAAATTTTGAGTAGTTCAGAGAACCGGTAAATACAACCTCTGACTGGCCCTGCACCCATCTATTCCCTGGTTCCTGAGTCACAGCTGATCAAGAGGAGATGGGGATTTTGCAATAACCTTCCCCTGGAGTAGGAAGGGAATGGAAATTTTACAGTATCCTTCCCCTGTCTTTTTACAGGAGAGATTTCACAGTATCCTTCCGCTACCCTACCCACCAAGCCACGCCCACAGGACTGGAAGTTTAAAAAAATTGAGTCCTACCACTGATTGAGAGGAAAGATAGTGATCGCTCAAAAAGTTAAATTGAAATCAATACTATAAATATTTCTGACAAGAAAAAACTATGGAAAGAAATAGTATGTACTGTGAGAATTTTGAAGAAAAAAAACTGCAGGTATAGATGGTGTAACTGAAAAAATATATTAAATTATGCAATCAATTTGCTTATGGATTAGCTAAAGACTTAACATGTGTGAAGACCATATATTTGCCAGATCGTTGGAAGCCTACCTTTATCGTTTCTTTATGCGAAGGGAAAGTAAGCCAGCAGGATTGCAATTTTGGGTGATATTAACTTGCTAAGTATGCCTGGGACAGTGTTTGACAGAATTCTGATTGAAAAATGCAAGATACTTAGGACACTTCCTGGTTCCTGTTCTAAGCCATATACAGTAGCACTGCCAGCCATTCAACGACAAGAAGTACTAGTGAATAATACAGTCCTACAGGGGCTTGCTGACCTTTTGCATCTATCAGCCAGGAGACTCAAATCTCGAAAGCTCGAACTGGCATTGGCACAATGTGTGCCCAACAACTTTTACATCGATTCCCAAAGGAAAGTCAAATGAATCATTGAAGACATAGAAAGACATATAAATGACCCCACAAAAAGGGGCCAGGCTTTGAACTTCCACATCAGCTATGGACAATCCTGAATAGGATTCACACCTCACAAGGCCCAGGATTCTCTATATAAATGGGACATAGCATGCTCCTCTGAATGACGGGGTCTCACATCAACCTGTAGGTCATATTGTGAACCTGCTATAAACTGAGGCCATATAACTAATCCAGTATCTGCTTTTTAAAAATGTACTATATATAAATGATGCTGTGCTTTAATGGTTAGCATAGATATTAATATTTGAACATAGATCTTCTAAAATTTTATATATTTATATTTTATTATGTTTTACTAATTTAGGAGAAATGTTAATACATTGTGTGTGTGTGTGTGTGTGTGTGTGTGTGTGTGTTTGTGTGTGTGTGTGTGTAAATATATATATGGTTACATATTTTTGCTGATAAGTGAAAAGAAAGGGAGCCTAGTATAGATTTTGACAGAAAACAAGGATAGATAGATAGACAGACAGACAGTCCGTGTATGATATGCATTATGCTAAATAAATAAATACTTGGAATATGTAGTTTATGTAATGCATGGTGTCTGCCAGGAGTTCCTAAACTTTTACTATCAGAATTTCCTTTAGTGTAACCTCAATACACAAGCACCTCCTCTAAAATTGCCAAAACACCAAAATGAACTCAAATGAATAAGGAAAACAATGAAACAGAATTTTTGGGAAGGGGAGTTTATTGCAAAAGCTTGTTCATACACATCCTCTGGTACATGTCACGGTTTGAAAACTCTGGGGTGTTTAAATCAGAATTTTTCTCTTCAGTAGGTCATTTACAAATGAACAAAAGAATGTGAGAAAGAACATTTATGTGTGTCTGTTGTGTTTAAGAAAATATGTGATAATAAATAAGGGTGATTTATGGAATGTTTTGCACAAATTGGGGGGGGTTATTAGATTGGTTGTTGAATGCAATAAAAGCAATATGATAGAAGTAAATCATGCAGAAAAATAAATTCCATGCTTGGAGAATGGTTCAATGTGAATAGAGAAAAGACAAGGGTGCATGATATCATCACCTTAATGAATAAATGTATAAGCAATGCTTTTGGAAATATTAGAGGTGAACGTTTGTATTTTTTATACAGATAGTGCTATGTAGTTGGCTGAGAATGTTAGTAATTTACAGTTAATGTTATGTAGGCTGAATGATGCAGTTTGGAGTAGAGTTATGAAAATTAATATATCCAAGGCTGATACATTTCTTTTTGACAGAGAAAATTGATTGAAATATTGTAAACATAAAAGATGAAAAATTAGGCCAAATAAATGAATACATGTACAGAGAATGTTCAATAAAAATGGAAAAATGGATGGAGAAATTTTAAGAGATTCTGATGCTGATGAAAAGACAATTGATAGTATGTGGTTTGTTGCAAGGAGTGAATATTTGTCCCCACAAACACAAAACGTTTGGATATAAAAACATGTGTATACCTAGTTTGTTTAGTAGAAATAAGGGATGGGTATTGCAGAAGAAACTGTTCCCATCAACGTACAGGTCATTTTAAAAAAAAATGAAACTGGCAGAAATAAACAGACTAACAATGAGAATAAAAGAAAAGGAGGATATGGAGTGTATTTTAAAATATGGGACAAACTGTATAACTGGTTATATAAAAATAGAACAAATCAAACTAAGCACATTGCATAGGGATGAACTACGGGAAATACACTGTGATAGGAAGATTTAACAGAGAACAAAAGAGTGAATAGGTAGAAAAGATTAGAATGAAGGTTGATCGAATTTACAAATGTGAACTATATTAATTATAGTTTAAATTATTTTAAATTAAGAACTTCTATTGAGATTATAAAATCACAATAAGCCAAACAAGTGAGACTACAAATAAATATATGACACGATATGTATAACCGCATAAGAAATAGAAAAATATTAGTAAAAATCAGATAGTGAAGAGAGAATAAGGATATCTCTCTTGTTTTTAAATGTGTTCTTTTTGTTTTTCTTTTGATATGATTATATATGTATATTTGTAATGATACTATAATGATACTATATTTGTAACAATATTGTAGTGATATTATATTTGTAATGATATTGTAGGGATACTATGTATATTTGTTTTTTCTTTTAAATAATTTTTAATAAAATACAAAAGAAAAAAAGAAACATAACAATAAATTACATGCAGTAAAAATAATAAAACATGAATACATGGAATTAAAAGTTAATGGGCATGGATGATCATGGATTGAATAGACAGAAAGTCCTCATTTAATAACTGTAATTGCAACCAGCAACTCCATTACTGAGTGATGCAGTTGTAAAGTGAAACATCAAGTGATTACACCCAATTTAAAATTCAGTTCGTGAGTTTTAGAGATTAAGAGAGTCACCTGAAGTTCTTAACTGTGACTGTGATTTGAGAATTCCTGCTGGCTTCCCCAATGACTTTGCTTGCCGGAAACTGGCTGTGATGTCACAAACAGCAATCATATGACTGTGGAATTGCTGCAAGCATTGTAAATGTGCACTGGTTGCTAAGGGCTCAAATCCTGATCCTGTGATCATGGGTATGCTGTAGTGGTCACAACTTTATGGATCAGCCATAAATCTCCTTCTTTAACACTGTTGTAACTTTGAATGGGGGATGCGGTGGCTCAGTGGATAAGAAACTAAGCTTGTCAATCAGAAAGGTCACAGTTCAGTGGTTTGAATCCCTAGCGCTGCATAACGGAGTGAGCTCCCGCTACTTGGCCCAGCTTCTACCAACCTACCAATTTCAAAGCATGTAAAAATGGAAGTAGAAAAATAGGGACCACTTTGGGTGGGCAGCTAACAGCATTCCGTGCGCCTTCAGTGTTTAGTCATGCCAGCCACATGACTACGGAATCGTCATCGGACGGTGCTGGCTTCTCGGCTTAGAAAAGGAGATGAGCACTGCCCCCTAGAGTTGGGAATGACTGGAACATATGTACGAGGAGAAGCTTTACCTTTGAATGGTCACTGAACAAGCCGTTGGTAAGACTATCTGTAAAGTAAGTAGCTTTTATAAGTTCAAATATCACCAGGCTCAAGGTTGACTTAGCCTTCTATCCTTCCGAGGTGGGTAAAATGAGGACCCAGATGTTGGGGGCCATGTGGTGTAAAGCATTGTAAAGTGGTATATAAGTTAAGTGATATTGCTATAAGATAAATACATGAAGCTGGTTGATCACATGGAGACATTGAATAAAGATAAAATTACAAGACGAATATATGAGTGGGTTGAAAAATATATGAGTGTGTTGAAACCAATGAGAAAGTATTGGTTGGAGGAATCTGAAAATATGGAAAGGTTGGTAAAGAAATTGGTATAAACTTAATTTAATCCTTTTTTTCTTATCTTCTGCTCTTAATTTCTTTCACTTTGCAGTTTTTGCTGGTAAGGAACATGTCATGTAGTTACCTTTATAGACTTATTTTTTGTTCTCAAAAAGAGGCTTTTCATACACATCAAAATAGATATAGATATTTTTACTGACAACTTAAAGATGGGTTGTTTCTGTAGAAACAATAGGCATGCATATACTTGTCAAAAATGATTAAAGGAGACGCATTTTTGAAACTGGAAAATACCTCTGCTCAACTCAGCACCATTATCTTTGTCATTACAATAATAAAAAATCATGTGTAATTTCAGATTCACAATAGCCCAGTAACAGCCGTCAGTCTTAAAAGGATTATCATATAGGTGGAAACACAAGATCTCATTTGTACCATTTTAAAAGATTCCTAGACTGAATTCCCCAGCCAGTCTCATTTCTGGGAGTTAAAATCCAAACATCTTAAAGTGCCAAGTCTGAGAAACCCTGGTTTAGAAGAAAGTAAATTGTATCAGGCAAACTGGACCACAACACTTGAGCCAGCAGAAGCTGGAAGCTGGAAATCATTTCTTTCAACTAAAGAACAGGAAAAGAAATCTGGATAGGAATTGAATTTGCAATGCTCCAGAGATTGAATAAAAGACAACATTCATTCCTGAATTCCAGAAATGATTAGCAGTTCATACTAACAATGGCAATGTCCTTAGGAATAAATAGGAGTAGAGCCATAAACATTGGGGAGAATATGTCTTCAGCAGACTGAACAGATCAGCGAAGTGCTAATATATTTCTTGGTTAAAAGGGGTAAAAGTAGTTGATATACATTGTAAGCCAGCCAACCAGTCACAAAATGCATATTTATTCAATGCAGTTCTTAAATAAATGAACACCAACAGCAGAATTATTAATACTATGGGAGGGTATATGTGAATTGTTCAGTTAAGATGTAAACAATTATACACCATCCTTAAAGACCCTCAGTATGTTATTTGCAAATGTTATGTTTAAATGTCAAACAGCTGTTTGAGAAATTGGTTTTTGGAGTATACAATTTGAAGTAAAGAGATAGTTAGCTAGAAGTACTTAAACCAGCCAGCAAATTCAATTTTTCCATCGATTCTCTCCTTCCTTTCTTCTAGGCATGGGGTTGAAGCCACATGTGATGTATCTGGAACCTAGCAGGGTTCCGGCTAATGTGTGTGGCTAACAGAGAATCCATAACAAGGATAAGGAAGTTGAGAATCTCTCCTCTCCACCCAATACCCCTGTTCTCTCTCCTCAAACTGCTGTTCAGAAGACTCAGAGGCTATCAAAATTGGATGGAAGCAGCATGTCCAAGATATATACATAAAAGTAGCAAGATAGTTTTATCCTGTCACCCAGAGCACATGTGAACTAGAACATCTTACATGTTATCAACAGTTGCACACAATCTATGTTCTGTTCATATTCCTAGAGTTGGAATCTCTATGGAGATTCTCAGTCATCAGGTCATAGTTATCCTAAAGGTGCTTTTTTCAAGAGGCAACTGGACTTTGTCCCCAAAAAAAGTATTTTGGGATTCCAAAAGCTCAAAAAATATTCTTTTGAGAGCAGCTTTAGTCCTGTGGAGTGGAGTAAGAGATAGTGAGTCAAGTCTAAATCAACGTGTGAGATCCTGACTCTGAATAAAAATACACTGGGTAGAATCCTGGGGCTGAGTAAAAAACGCATTGTGTGGAGTTCTGGAAGAAAGAGAGCAATGCTTAGAAACCAAGACTGCTTGTTTCCACTGAAAAATGTAACTAACCTTTACATATACAGTAAAACATTTGAACAAGGATTAAAATGACATTGTAGACATACTCAGTTTCTTGATTTGAGACTTTTATTAGCTGGATTTGACCTATCATGAATGTAGACAAATAATACCGTTCTTGTTTACACATTGGATAAAGCCACAAAGGGGTTTATTTGGTTTGGCTTTTGAGCATAGTGTGAGCCCAGCCAATTGACTTAGACTCAGGGAAAACAAACTATAACTTAATGTAAACCCAGTAACTGAATGTATTTGAAGACGTGGAAGAGAATTCAGAGTTTCTTAATTCCGAGAATTCACTGTGTATGTATGTTAGAAGAATAAATATCAACCATATACATCCCAGAACTTTTGATGATTTTGATATTTTGTGTGAGCACTTTAACTGTATTGTAACCACAACAACACAAGAGCACACAACAGATTTAAACTTAATATTAACCGCTCCAAACTTGACTGTAAAAAATATGACTTCAGTAACCGAGTTGTTGAAGCGTGGAACTCATTACCGGACTCCATAGTGTCATCCCCAAACCCCCAACACTTTACCCTTAGATTATCTACGGTTGACCTATCCAGATTCCTAAGAGGTCAGTAAGGGGCGAGTACAAGTGCACTAGAGTGCCTTCCATCCCCTGTCCTATTGCTCTCCTATATCTCCTATACCTTTCTTCTATTCCTATATCTCTTCTTCTATTCTTTCATTGATATGTTCTATTACTATATCTTCTTTTCTATTATTTCTTAGATATATTTTACTATGAGTATCTCCTCTTTAACCTTCATCATGTATTTTACTATGTGTATATAGATATATACCCACTAAAACCCTCATTGTGTATTGGACAAAATAAATAAATAAAATAAATAAATAAAAATTTCATTTTTGCTGATTGCAGCCAATTAACTCTTCTTTTTAGTATCAATTGCTCCAATTGTTTTATTCTGATTCACTCTCGTCCCATCAATTTTACAATATAATCATAAAGACCAAGAAGGGTGGAAGCTGAAACACATCTATAGAGAAAGCAACATAACTGGAATGTCTAATTCTTAAAAGGCAACTAGCGTGATTGAAGAAGTCTATATTTCAAAAAGGATGAAATATTCCAGATACTGTAAAGGTAGCAAATATTCCACTATGGTTAGAAATTCCCATTTTAGAAAACAACAGAGCTAAATGTTGAATATATAAAATACAGATGTATGTGAGGATAAACAATGTACTTCATTATGAAGATTATTTTCCACTACCCAAGTGTACAAGGAAAGAACAAAGGAAACAAATGGTTTCAAGTTGTACATTTCTAGGAAGACATAGCAGAAGTGGCTGTTTGCCAAGGAGAATACCAGACCTTTCATGTTTACTTCAGTTAATGTAATTCTGTCTCAAGCATTACATTCTAAATCATGTTAGAGCATAAGATTACCTGAAAACATTGAGTGCTTTCACTACAAAAAGGCAGAAAATTACTATATAAACCAGACTATTTTCTACGAAAAAACGACCCTGCACCATTATTAAAGCAGTTGGATTTGATCAAGTTCACGTGCAGACAATAGTGCCTCATTGGGGAAATAACACATATTTTAAACCACATATATAGCATGTTTGTTTGTTTGCTTAAATAATCTATGTTTATGTCTCTTATTTGTATATTTTCCCACCTTACATGACTTTGTATGCAAACTATAAATGGAAATACATTTATTTAGTCATTCATTCCTTTAGAATAGATAGAATAGGTACTGGGGAGAGATAATTATCTAGGAAAAAACTAAATTGCCCTTCCCAAATCTAATTAAGAGGACAAATCTTTTTAGTGAATAGCATTTGGAGTTAGGCTAAGTTAATTATGAAGAAAACATTGTTTTAACATTGTTACATGCCTTGTGTGTAATACTTGATACTAGTCTCTAATTTTAAAGTTAATGTCTGGTATTACTATATAAAACAGTGTTCAGTTTTAAGTTTCCAATAGCTTGAAACTTTTTTTTTTGTTCTTTTGTTAATACATCACCTCAAATGTTCATTGAGCAGACAGAAAAGCTAAAAATAATCTACATTTTTAAAAAGACGACATGATAATTGAGGCAGTCTTTTTTTTTCACAATGTTGTCATTGTTTGAAGGACACAGAGTTTGCTGTGCACTATGTGGCATGACTGAAACATCTCTGTGTGTCTGAAAGACACTGCTTGAGCTTCGGGGAGGGGGGGGACGGGGGAACCAACCCTTAGCAACATCAAGGATGCTTATGTCACAATGTTATAATTCAAAGATTTTGTCATCAGTGTCATCCATTACTATCTACGCTGATGCCAAAAATGATGAAACATCTATTGTGATATCATGACACAACTCCACTTTTTCATACTTGTATTCAGAGGTGGGTTCATGCCAGTTTGGACCGGTTCTATAGAACCGATAGCAGGAATTTCCCCACCCCACCCCCCGTTTGCCAAACTGGTCCTCCAGCTTGAAATCCATCCACCAAACCAAATTTTCATGAAAATAATGTTCTGTGCATGTGCAAAGCCTTCTGTGCATGCACAGATCAGTTTAACCTGGGAGCAATGGGGGCACACGAGCAAGCATTTTCCAGAGTCCAGAGCGAATGAAACATTTTCCTTTCTCTGGGTTCTCAGAGAGTTTTGGATATTTTTGATTCCTCTCACCTCACCTTCTTCCTTCAGCAGGACTGTCCTCCTCCTCTTCTTCCTCCTCCTCCTCCCACCCAAATAATAACTTTTCTAATGGGTTTGCATGTTGTACACTGACATACTTAAGGCCAGAGACAGCTTGTTGTGGTGGTTAAAGCCACTGGAGTAGATAGCAGAAGACTCAGTTCCAGTCATTCCTTAGGCACAAAGCCAGCTGGGTGATCC
Organism: Erythrolamprus reginae; assembly: GCF_031021105.1. Lineage (NCBI taxonomy): Eukaryota > Metazoa > Chordata > Lepidosauria > Squamata > Dipsadidae > Erythrolamprus > Erythrolamprus reginae. The sequence goes on from NC_091954.1 coordinate 47,876,233, forward strand.
TGGGCCTGGGAAGGAGACAATGGCAAACCACTTCTGGATAGTTAACAGGAGTCATTAAGGAGCAGCGTTTGCATTGTAGTCTTTCATTATATGCTTGACATTTGTCTTTCCTTGTCCTTTCTAAATGTCCATGTTCATATTATGTCGTCCTCAAATCCTCAGCCACGGTCTTTGCAACAAACACCATTTCCACTTGCCCCACCCTAATTCCCAATTGCCTGTCTCTGAGCTAAAACTATTTTAAAAATAATTTTTCCTGTATTCTTGTGGGAGAAATTTTTAAAGTAAAAATAGAGTTTTTAATTGTATGTGCGTATTTCAGTATTTTAAGCTTAGGTTTTTTTTCTTTTTTCTTTTGCTGCATCAATCAATTTTTAAAAAAGAAAATTACAAAAAATATATTGTATTAAAGAAGTACAATTAATTGGTTGATAGACACTGTAAAATGAAATAACCTACAATATCTATGTGGGACTATGGATGTTTAAGAGAGAAAGAGAAATCAGTGTTTCAGAAAATAACTGAACTGAACCGAAAACCCATACTACAAAGCACATACTGTAGGTTAGGTTACTTTCGTATCCCCAAAAAACCTCGGTGACCTCTGTTTAAACTGCTTAGGTTACTCTCGTATCCCCAAAAAACCTCTGTGACCTCTGTTCTGCTGGGCACATGCCATGAAATTCTAGCTCATTTAACAGGAAGATGCTAGGAATAGTCTCTTGTGGTGATGTAACAACATTGAGCTTTCAACATAGTTAAAATCTCTTTCTCTCTTTCCACTAAGGTTTAATTACATTTAATAATTTTCATGAAAGTATCTTACATCTGCATTTTGCTGAGAGGTTTAAACCCATGAAATCAGAAATGAGAAAATCCAAATGATATTGGATTCTGTTTTCACTCCAGATAGATTGCCCAGTGGTTAGAAGGTAATGGAAAATTGCATGTTAAAGCATACAGAAGCCACAGGTTTATCACATCTTTGCTTTAATTGACTAATGGGGTGTTTGCTGATGGTAGCAATGGTGGTAAGGAAGGGTTGCTATAATTTGCATTAAGATTCTGCACTTGGAAAAATGAAGTATGTTAGAATACACAATGCTTCTCCTGAGCGAAGCAAGCCAAACAGCTTAAGTGACAGACAGGATAAAAACAGATTCATATAATTGGACTAGGTCATGCAGTTCTTGAAGCATAGTAAACAGCAGATTGAATTTCAGCTAAAGGAAAACTAAGGAACACATTGTGGGAAATCTAGAGACCATATTTGGTTTGGCTTTTGCTTTGAGGGAGAGAGAAAACAGTATATCACCCACTCATTGTGGTGGATCACGTTAGAATAATTTGATCCTTTTTCCAAACGGAAGAAGAGTTGGCAAGATTCTAAACAATAACACAATCTATTTTGGACAAGAAAAAAATAACCATTCAGTCCTGCATATATGTTTTTAGGTAATTTATGCAGAGAGATAAAAACAGATAATATATACCCAGAGGTGGGCTGCTAAGGTGGAATGGTGACGTGTGCTCGCCCCTGTGGCTCTAAGTGCTAGTGGAGTCCAGCGCAATTATGCTACTGCACCTGGGCAGGTAGAGCAATTGCACACAGACACGCAGGTGCACCACAGGCACACATCACCGTTCCATCTTAGCAGCCCACCTCTGCATATACCTGACGTATTTGCATATTACTAAGAATCAGAAGATGTTTCTTTAGCTCAGAGGTGTCAAACTGGTGGCCCATGGCCCAGATGAGTCATGGATAGGCCATACCCACTCCAGCTCTGTGAAGGGAAAATATTGCAATACATCATGTGACAGCAACATGATATGGCGAGTTTGACACCTTTGTGTTTAACAAGTCTTTACACATTGCCGTGTTTATATAACATACAGCAAATTTCCCCCCACAAGTCACACCCACACATATACGAAATATATTTGCATGATGCATACATGTACTGATGTCTAGAATAGAATAGAATAGAATAGAATTTTATTGGCCAAGTGTGATTGGACACACAAGGAATTTGTCTTGGTGCATATGCTCTCAGCATACATAAAATAAAATATACATTTGTCAAGAATCATGTGGTACAACACTTAATGATTGTCATAGGGGTCAAATAAGCAATGAAGAAGCGATATTAATAAAAATCTTAGGATATAAGCAACAAGTTACAGTCATACAGTCAACATGGGAGGAAATGGGTGAAAGGAATGATGAGAAAAACTATTAGAATAGAAGTGCAGATTTAGTAGAAAGTCTGACAGTTGAGGGAATTATTTGTTTAGTAGAGTGATGGCGTTTGGAAAAAAACTGTTCTTGTGTCTAGCTTAATTAATATCAATTGTTTGATATTTAAGAACCTGGACTTGGATTGGATAGATTCACTTCATCGTATTTACAATTCTGTATAAGTATACTTCATCAGATTTAGAATCCTGTCCAATAGAATAGAATAGAATAGAATAGAATAGAATTCTTTATTGGCCAAGTGTGATTGGACACACAAGGAATTTGTCTTGGTGCATATGCTCTCAGTGTACATAAAAGAAAAAGATACGGTACATTTGTCAAGAATCATGTGGTACAACACTTAATGATTGTCATAGGGGTCAAATAAGCAATGATGACCACCATATGAATTTTGTGGACAAGCAGAAAAATGAATTTATCCAATCCAAGTCCAGGTTCTTAAATATCAAACAATTGATATTGATTAAATTGGACATCGGGGCGGTCTCAACAGGCAGAGTCTAAAGTCTTCTGCATGTGTTGGGTAGTGAGACTAATGCAGTGGTAGGATACTGTTTATGTGGGCATAGCTTGGTGGGCATGGCAGGGTAAGAATACTGTAAAATCTCCATTTCCTCCTGATCAGCTGGGACTCAGGAGGCAGAGAATAGATGGGGGTGGGGCAGTCAGAGGTGGTATTTACCAGTTCTCCGAACTACTCAACATTTCCGCTACCTTCAGAACTGGTCAGAAACTGCTGAAACCCACCTCTGAACTAATGGGAGCTGACCAGCTCTGCAATTTTTCTGCTATATCTATTTTTCAACCTCAAACCCAATTTTATAAACGACCAATTTCCTTTTGAATGCAAAGCAGCAAACTTTTCAGTTCTGAATTTTTCCCCACAATAATCTCTAGACATCTTCTAAACTGAATAGAAGGCAAAAACACCAAAGGATGTATCTGCAGATCTATTCAAAGCAATCATTACCTTGCTGCTTTAACAGAATAGAGATGCCTATTTTCCTTTTATTGTGTTAAGCAATAAATCTATCTGGTTCTTTCTCATACCATTAATTTTGTCCTAAATGCACTTTTCAAAGGAGCAGCTGGAACAGACTGCAGGCTGTCTCCATTGTGACCATCTAAAAATAGGACAGAATTATTTAAACCCCCATGGATACCTGTCTTTTTGCTCCTTGTCATATGGTATGACATAAACTTCCTTCATTGTTAAAGACTGGCTTTTGATTACTCATACTAAAAGAACAATCAGTAAAGAAAAACCTCAAACAATTAAAGCAATCTAAATAATTTTTAATAAAATTAAAAGAGCTTACTCACTCTCTAAAACATAAATCGTCCAAACACCAATAGCTATACTGTGGAATTAAAACCACTACTAAGTAGAGAATACTCTCTTTGTTAAATCTATCAAGGCCATGGGAGAAGAACAATTATTCTAAGTTTGTGTGCCAGCCCATGTAGGATGAGCAATCCAATAATACACTCATAGCAGAGGAGGATTCCTACCAATTCAGATTGGTTCTATAGAACTGTTAGTTACTTGCCGGCCTGGGTCGGTGGAACCGGCAGCGACCCAGGCCTGCCACGTCTCCCCAATCCATTCTCTTGGTGGCACCATAGGTGCTGCCACCTTGTTTTTTGTGGTACTTTGCATTTGCATGCTCGCTTGTCTGGCGCATCCTTGACCAAACCAAGAGTAACAGAATCTGGAACACACCCGATTCATAGTTTTCTCAATTTTCCCACCACGCAGAGGCAGAAATATGTTCGTATTCACATAGTATTATATTTCCACATCATTACCATGTACAATGCACTATGAAAGGTGGCCAAAGAAAAGGCAAACCAAGATAGTAATTAGATAATAATTATAGCAGTTTGGAAGTTATTTAGGATTTTATACAAGACAACAGAGAACTAGAAACCTGTGCCTACTGCAAACCCATGCACACGGACAAGATCCTCAGCTTCACAAGCAACCATTCCATTACACACAAAACAAAGTGTGTCCAGAACATGTTCAGAAGGTCAAGGACACACTGTAGCACCACAACACTAAGAAAAGCAGATAGAAACATCTGTTCAATGTCTTTCTCCATAATGGTTATCCCCAAAACTTCATATTCTGACACAAACAAACAATTACACACCACACCACACAGCCAGCCACCCTACAAAAACTAACCCTACCGTACACAAAAGGGGTGTCAGAAAGCCAGACCAGCATGACATCTCCGCAGGGGCAGGCCTGGAGCCCTCCCCGAGCTCATTAAAGGCAGAAAGGGGTGGGAGGAGCCAGATGGCAGTGGCTGAGGCTCAGGAGCTGCCAGAGAAGCAGGGGGATATTTGCCCACCTGCCAACACAGCCCATGCAGCGGGAGCAGCAAGACAGCAGGGACCACATTGGTTCTCTAGGAGGCTCCAGCTATTTCCACTCCAGCTATTTCCACATCCCAGGCATTGATGCACATTTGGACTCCTCTCGGGTTGCTAAGGTGGGAAGGAATGCATGGCAGGAGCCTCCTCTGCTGCGAGCCCAGACCCTGCCTGGACCATCTCTGGAAGGCAGAACATGTAGGTGTCCAGGCATGAATGCCAGAGGCTCCGAGGCACCTTTAAATTTTGCTGTGGGGGCCACCAGATTAACCTCAGCCAAGGATTTCTGGACTGGGGAGAACAGCATGTCTGATTAGGGGAGGAAGGGGACTGCGCATGACTTACCCCAAACTCTTTAGGTACATACTGTGGCTGATGGGTGTAATGCGCGCACACTCTTTGCAAAGGAAGGGAGATGGGGAAGGAGAGAAGGCGAGAGGAGGAAAGAGTTGAGTCCCTTCTTGTCACATTTCCTCTTGTATGGAGCAGATCGGAAGGTAGACTACACAACAAGATCTACACAACACCAGCTGGCACTCAAACACCATGATCCCAAATCCTTAATCTCTACCCACACTAACACCAAACAGCACCAGTTTGATTGGAGCAACAGAAAAATAATCAGTCATGCTACCACCACACTTTTTAGTTCATCGAAGCCTGGCACTCCACAAGAACTCATTAATAGACATGTTGAGCTACAACCAGCCTATGAACCTATCAGAACCCAAATCAGCTGCACAGCCAACCACAGACAGCCCTGACCCTCAACCAACTCACACAACTCCCCCCAGCAGTTCATCTCCCAATGACTCTGACCTGATGTAATCTCTTTATCACAAAACTTACTGATGACTCACAACTGACTCATCATAAGACCTTCATTTGACACACCCATACCTGAAGCCCTTACAAATAGAAGAACACGGACATCTCCTAAACTCTGCTGAAGATGTTTCTTAGCTGGGTAACAAAATGTTTGGAAACCAACCAAAAAGCTTGGAGAATGAATCCTCACCCTCATTTTATACAATCTATTTAATGAATGTAAAGTTATTTGAATTCACTGAGAACTTTATAGAGTTTTCTGTGCACCTCCCTAGCAGTTTTTGACAATTAATACCATAAACCTTAGCTGGTCTTTACTACCATGAACATGAGGTAGTACAACACAATAAAAATGGATTTATAGTGAAATATAGATTTCATAATATTTCCAGAGTTAGGACACTATTTTATTATACTCTCAGGAAAGCCATCAAAACAAACAAGGTAGGAATCACTGCACAAAGTCCATTTAAAAAGAAAAAGAAAACACCCTGGTTTTGCTACTATACACTAGTTTACTCCCACAACTTTGTCTCTAAAGTACGTATCATGCAATCTTAAGAACTTCTGCCTTTGGATTGCCATTTTTCATGTCATAGTGTGAGGAATCCAATATAAGAAAAGAAATGCTACCTGTAATTTAAGACATGCGAAGTAAAATCAATTTTTGTTTTTATGTTAGTCTGCTCACAAATTTAAATACAGGCATGTATTCAGGTTGTAATCCTTGGCCTGAAAAAAGATAGGGGAGTCCATTCTAGGGAAATAATATTCCTTGACCCCCTAATGCTGGATGGGGAATTCTGGGAAGCTGCCAAGATTGAGAAAGATTGCTTTAACCCCTGAGCTACAAACACCAGTTCCTTATCTTGTGCCTCTATAAATTTATCCAAGAATTGTGAATTCTGGTAAACAAAAAAAGACCTCTATTTCTGACTGATTAGAGATTTTGCAATTAAATTTCAAGCCATTGCTATTCTGAGATCCCTCAATGATATTTGTAACATTATTTATTTTCCTTTTTCCAGTTCCTCAACAATGACTATGCCACATTTGTTATTACTATTCATAATAATGGTAGGCACAGGATGGTACTTGAATGAAATTAAAATCTAAATGTAGACACACTCAGAGATATCAAACAATTGTACATATGATTATCATATTGCCATCCTGTAATACCCTTCTTTTATGTTCCTATGATTACATAGTTTGATTTAAGGGCTATCAAAGACAATACAGTGATACCTCGTCTTATGAACTTAATTGGTTCCGGGACGAGGTTTGTAAGGTGAAAAGTTTGTAAGACGAAACAATGTTTCCCATAGGAATCAATGGAAAAGCGATTAATGCGTGCAAGCCCAAAACTCACCCCTTTTGCCAGCCAAAGTGCCTGTTTTTGAACTGCTGGGATTCCCCTGAGGCTCCCCTCCATTGGAAACCCCACCTCCGGACTTCCGTGTTTTTGTGATTTATTTATTTTTATTTATTTATTCAATTTTTATGTCGCCCTTCTTCTTAGACTCAGGGCAGCTTACAACATGTTAGCAATAGCACTTTTTAACAGAGCCAGCATATTGCCCCCACAATCCTCATTTTACCCTCCTCGGAAGGATGGAAGGCTGAGTCAACCTTGAGCCGGTGATGAGATTTGAACCGCTGACCTTCAGATCTACAGTCAGCTTCAGTGGCCTGCAGTACAGCACTCTACCTGCTGCACCACCCCGGCTCTTTTTTCCTAGCAGGGGAATCCCAGCAGCAACCATCATATAAATATGAACCAAGTGTTGATCACATGACCATGAGGATGCGGCAATGTTGTGTGAAAAACAGTCATAAGTCACTTTCCTCAGTGCTGTTGTTAAATGAATAGTTGTAACTTGAGGATTATCTGTACTGAAAAATAGGAGAAATGCAGAGTCGTTGGTGTTTTCTGAACTTGGTTCACCATCACTGCTCTAGTTCAATCCTGAGCTACAGTATTTTCTTCTACCAAAAGTGGAAATTTTAGCCATTCTTCTAGATTCATGCATACCTACTCACCTGATTTCATGCACTTTGTATTATAATATAGTATATCTTTAGAATCATTGTCAAAAATATAAACTCAGTGGTTTGCTTGCTTTCAGAAGCATTGTACAAAAGACATTCCTCTACAGCAGTGTTCCCCAACCGTGGCAATTTGAAGATATCTGGACTTCAACTCCCAGAATTCCCAAGCCAGCATTCGCTGGCTGGGGAATTCTGGGAGCTGAAGTCCAAATATCTTCAAGTTGCCAAGGTTGGGAAACACTGCTCTGCAGAGGCTTTTAGCCAGACAATTTGCCTAATGCTAAATCTGTTGCTTGGCACGTCTCCTAGTAAAGTACACATTATGTCATTGCGAGGACAATGACATGATTTCGTCTATAATTTTTAAAAGCCTTCTTTTAGAAGCAACATAAAAGAAGAGTGTATTTGAGGTCAAGGAACATTATGTTCAGCCGACTGGAACAGTTGCTTGGTAGGTAAGTCTGAATATAATAGAATGGCAATAGTATATTAAGCAGCATTTTTTTTTTTAATTTAGTGGCAGAGCATGACAGAAGAAAGAGACAGAGAAAAAAAATCTAAACTTGTGTACAAGATTACCATGAGTATCCCATTTTTTCTGTAGAAGACAAAATATAATCCATTCCTCTTTTTTTTTTTTAACTTTATCTCATTATTTACCTTTGCTATGAAATAAAGTAAATTAAGAATTTGGAATCATGGCTGAGATCATATAGTAAAAGACTGGAAATTTCATTGGACTTTTCATTCATATATAGATGAATTTTTAGAAAATTATTTAATTTTAATTATTTATTTAATTTAATTACTATATATATATATATATATATATATATATATATATATATATATATATATAGTAGTCCAATTAAATAATTTTCTAAAAATTCATCTTCAGGCTCATTCATGTAATTGAATATACAGTGATACCTCGTCTTACAAACTTAATTGGTTCCGGGATGAGGTTCTTAAGGTGAAAAGTTTGTAAGACGAAACAATGTTTCTCATAGGAATCAATGGAAAAGCGATTAATGCGTGCAAGCCCAAAATTCACCCCTTTTGCCATCCGAAGCGCCCGTTTTTGTGCTGCTGGGATTCCCCTGAGGCTCCCCTCCATGGGAAACCCCACCTCAGGACTTCTGTGTTTTTGCAATGCTGCAGGGGAATCGCAGCAGGGGAATCCCAGCATCGCAAAAACGAGCGCTTCACTGGCAACAGAAGTCCAGAGGTGGGGTTTCTCAGCGAGGGGAGCATCAGTGAAATCGCAGCATCACAAAAACACCAAAGTCCTCGAAATCCCACCTCCAGACCTCTGTGTTTTTGCAATGCTGCGATTTCACTGAGGCTCCCCTCACTGGGGAAACCCCACCTCCGGACTTCCATTGCCAGCAAAGCACCCATTTTTGCGCTGCTGGGATTCCCCTGCAGCATCACAAAAACACGGAAGTCTGGAGGTTGGTTTTCCCATGGAGGGGAGCCTCAGGGGAATCCCAGCAGTGCAAAAAGGGTGCTTTGCTGGCAACGGAAGTCCGGAGGCAGGGCATCCCAGCGGTGGCGGTGGGTTTGTAAGGTGAAAATAGTTTGTAAGAAGAGGCAAAAAAATCTTAAACCCCGAGTTTGTATCTCGAAAAGTTTGTAAGATGAGGCGTTTGTAAGATGAGGTATCACTGTATATGTATATATGTATCACATATTTGTTGTGCCTCCTTGCCTTTCATAAACTCCTTAAAACCCACCTGTGTCGTCAAGCATGGAGAAATTGATTCCCCTGTGCCGTTTCTGTTTTATGTATGGTTTATATGAGATATATGATTGCTTTTTATATTAAGGGTTTTTAAATCATTTTAATCAATTGGATTTGTACTGTTTTATTGTTGTGAGCCGCTCCGAGTCATACAAATCTAATAAATAAATAAAATAAATAAATACTTCTACTTGTACTAATGAACATATACATGAAGAAGTGACTGTTGGTATAAGATCCTCAATATCCTGTTTATGCCAAATTATACATCCTTGCTAGGCTAGAGTAGCAGCCTCGGGAGACTGCTAGAATCTCAGGGTGACAAAACGAGCTGAAACTGAATGACTAGTTTCCTAAGGGCCACAGATGTCCATTCTTGGAATACAGCGATCATTTATCAGATCTCCTGGAACGAAGCATGATATGTACGTATATGTGTAACGTGTGTGGGTGTGGGTATATATTTGTTCCAGAATCAGAAATACATTGCCTCTTACACTAAACGTAAAGTACACACATTTGCCAAAATGACAAATACATACGGTAGTTAACAAAGAAGCCAGATTATGATGACAATCTACCACACATGGAACTGTTGATAAACAACAAAATTTTTAAAAAATCATTAAAAAGTTGTGGAAGCCCTAGAATTTGAAAGATTATTAATGTACACTGCTCAAAAAAATAAAGGAAACTCTTAAACAACACAATATGACTCCAAGTAAATCAAATTTCTGTGAAATCAAACTGTCCACTTAGGAAGCAGCACTGATTGACAATCAATTTCACATGCTGTTGTGCACATTCAACTTTGTACAGAACAATTTCATTCATTCAGATCTAGGATGTGTTATTTGAGTGTTCCCTTTATTTTTTTGAGCAGTGTATTTTAAAATATATCATGGAGGCAAAAAATAAAGAAAACAGCTTATTGACGCTTCCACCTCATTTTCTGCAAAGGTAACATGCCTGATAGCCATATTGTTTTTTTAAAGTTTAGTGATAATCACACAGTGCAATTTCAAAAATAGATTGCATGGAAAAATTGTTAGTTTTATGCGACTTAAGCTGTCATGAAGCAATTATTGTATGCAAAGATCTGGAAACTGAAACATTTATTTGCAGCAGTCAGAGGAACCAGGGCCTGTTTCATTTCTCCTTGCTCTCTCTCTCTATGTGTGTATGTGTGTGTGGTGGGTTCTGACTTACCTCGCTGCTGGTTCGCTTCCTCCTGCGCCTTGTGGCCATGCGTCCGCTTTGTGTGCGCGCATGCACAGTGCTGAAGTGAAAAACAAGATGGCGCCGCCTACACTGCTGCCGCGAGAGCCAGTTCGGGGACGTGGCCAGCCGGCCATTGCTATTGGTTTCGCGAGTGGGGGGAAATTTCCGCTAGTGGTTCTAAAGAACCAGTATAAACTGGCAGGAACCCATTTCTGGTCTGTAAGTGTCTGAGATAGAGACACAGAGTGACAGAGAAACACAGTGCAAATAAGATATTTTTTTTGTTCCCCTTCCCTTCAATAGAATTCCCTTTTTACATTAAACTCATTTAGCAGAAGGGAAGAAAATAATACAGAAAAACCTATACCATCTAAAGGAATAACTCACAAGGAAAAAATTGATTTTCTTTCTTGAGTGCTAAGTCGATTCTGCAGCAACATAGCAATGCTCTTTGCCATTTAGGCATTCCACTCTATATATATTAAAATTGCAACATCTTGAGTCATAAATTATGAGGCTGTGCTGTCAGTTATGAAGAAAGGTGAGCATATAAGAAACAAGAAAATGGTGAGCTTGTAAGAAACAGGTAATATGAACTGGAACCTATCAATGAACTAAAGTCACTGAAAGAGATAGCTCATTATAGTATACAGAAAGAAAGGAATACTCAGCAGAGGTTGGCTGTTAGGATCTAGACTCCATCAGTGGTAGACTACATAGGTAGGAAACTGCTTATTAGCTAAGCAACAACTTATGAACTGATGACACATATGCTACATGGAAAGGAATAATTGGGAATCCTGGTGAAATTTGAGTTCTACTCTACTGAGTTTACAAAGTGTTGTTGTTGTGGTTGTTGTGGTTGTTGTTGTTGTTATTATTATTATTATTATTATTATTATTATTATTTATATGTCACCCCTCTCCACCCCTCATCAAGCCACAAAACAATAATAATGATAAAGTTAAATCTCAAATTCTCATATACCCATGTAATAAAATAGTCTGATATTTTGAAGGTATTTAAGGTAAAGCAGGAATCAACTCCCCCCAGAGATTAGAATTGCCCCCACCCTCCTTGCCTTTTGTAAACTCCTTAAAACCCACCTCTGTCGTCAGGCATGGGGGAATTGAGACATTCTTTCCCCCTAAGCCTTTATAATTTATGCATGGTATGTTTGTTATATGGATGTTTAGTTTTATAATAAGGGTATTTTAGTTGTTTTTAGTATTGGATTTGCATGATGTTTTTTATTACTGTTGTTAGCCGCCCCGAGTCTATGGAGAGGGGCGGCATACAAATCCAATAAATAATAATAATAATAATAAAATAATAATAAAGCAACATTTTAAAAAATTAACTACTTTTGCTAAGCATTTTTAGCACTGTATTGGAAATTAGGATAATTTAGAGACATTTCCCCCTTCCCCCTTTCTTCTCTTTTCTAACTGATCGATCATATTGATGGTACTTTACCAATGCTGCATAAACATACAACAAAATAATTTACTTTCCTTTTTTTAGCCTAGTTATAAAAAACTATCCTGCCTTAATAGTTGCAGACAAAGTAATTTATGACCCAGAAGGTTTGTTATGAATGAATTTCATATGTGTCACATTGAGTTGATAGTGGCATCATATTTGTTGTTCTTGGCATCCTAACATTTAGAAACTAACCAAATCAAGATTGACTTTCCCATTTTCAATCTGCTATATGCATTCACATAGTAATATGGCAATTACTCTGGGGTTGCCATAGTAATATAAGAGGTACAGTTACCCAGTAATAGTTAACAAAATGTATTGCAGTGCGTGAAGACTTTGTTGATTGCAACTATATCATTAAATTTCCATAGTATTATACAGTAGCTCTTCAATTTTCTGTGCCAAGGTCAATCCCCCTTTTCCAAAAAAAAGTAGATGAGTTGCATTTCCTATACTTGATATTGTGTTAAAAAATAAATAAGTGCAAATACAAGTTTTAAAATGCATGAGATTAGAGTGGTAATTCAAGAGTTGGCCAATATGTGCTCATTATGGCTACAGCACAAAGTCACATAAATTATTATAGCTCCATCAATGCAAGGCATTGAGAATAGGGTTGGGAAAGAACAAAATGCAATTTTCCTTTGATTGAGCAAAATACAGGTTTCAATTACCAAAAATAAAAATTTTGGAATATTAACATAGTTCTGTATAAAGTTTAAATAATTAAGGCAGGCTCCCAAAATGGGTAGGTTTTTCATTAGTTATTTTTTTCAGTCGTGAAGAATATATAAAATTTAGACCCTGCATATTACTTTAATATTCATTTTTTAAAACCCCAAATATAATTTAATTAAAATATTTTCAGAATTGACCATTTTCACCTGCATGTTTTATTAAGCATTTTATCAGTTAGTTTATATTTGTTTTTCTCTTACAGTGTATGTCTTACATGTATTCATGCCAAGGAAATTAATCCAGGTCTTATTCTCACAGGAGTAAACATTAAATTCTAAGAGTTACTATAATGATATTGAACACTTACTTGAGAAGTCCATATTGATTAGTTTTTGTTGTTGAGTGTTAAACATAGACTACAGCATGCTTAAATTTAGACCAAAAACAGCTGCCTTTCTTTTATTTTTATATCTTCAACAATCTACTCACTTTTTAATGAACTAATTTAATAAAGTCAGAGATAAAGGGCCTCCTTTTATTACATTTTAAAGCTTTTTTTAAAAAAATATTATTTATTAGATTTGTATGCCGCCCTCTCCGTAGACTCTGAATACAGGCCTGAAATTTAGACTCCCAATATTCCAATAGAATTAACACATTGACGATCATATTTCTATTTTCCTACCGTCCAAAAATAACAAGAAGGTAAGCCAGCACACAAACCAGTGAATTCCTAGGTACAGTAAAACTACAAAGAATGATCTTGTCAATTGAAGCCAGATGCTGCTTACAGGGAGAAATGGGATGATAAGTAGATTGTAAGAAACAGAAGAATTCCAAGGTAAAATGTACAGTACTTAGCCGAGGGAGAAAATTGTTATCTCTAGCGATTATCTCTCAATAATGGAGAATCCCAGGAAGTCTCATACAAACAGAGCACTCTGATATCTCTATGGTTCTGTGTCTAGTCTTGGTTAAGTACCAGATGTTTTGATGATTTAAGCCAGAGGTCTTCAAACTTGGCAACTTTAAGACTTATGGATTTCAGCTCCCAGAATTCTCCAGCCAGCAAAGCCATGACATCTTTTTTTACATAACAAAATTATCCAGTTGAAATTAAGTAGACCTAAGGCAAGTCATTGCTTAAATGATAAACATGGACATTCCTGTAAATGCTGAGGTTTGCTTTTTTTTTTTTAAAAAAAGTGGGGCTTTGATCTTCTTTTTAAAATAAAATATCAACAACCTTTCTTGTACAAAAGGGTCGTTTTTAATTGGCTACAGAACATTTACTATATTTCCATGTACTGTATAATATGTCTCAGATGATGCATTAAGAATCCAGGCAGATGAAAATAATTTGCCACCATAGTAACAAGGTAGAACATAATTCAAATCCTTTTGATTATTTCTTTCGGTACTGATAAGGAGCAATTGTAAGGGTAATTGTTATCTTATAATTTGTTTTTAAACAACATCAATGAACAATTATATGAATTATTGAAGAGGCAATTAATGAAGAAAGGTTGAGTAAATTCTTCAGTTTAAAAAACACACTGAAAATAAAAGTCATTTATACAGAATTACTGTATCAAATTCTCATTCTCAAGTATCTGGTTACCAGTAGGACTGAAGGAACATATTATATTGTAGAAATATGCAGTTGAAAGGGACCACAGAGATCAAGTCCAGCCCTCTGCAATGTTCAAGAAAACTGATTAAACCATCCAGGAGAGTTGCTTTCTAGCCTGTTAAAAATGGGAAAATAACTTCCAGAGTGAGACTGTTCCAGAAGTACGTTTTATTATACAATGGTACCTCTACTTACGGACTTAACTCTTTCCGTGACCAGGTTCTTAAGTAGAAAAGTTTGTAAGAAGAAGCCATTTTTCCCATAGGAATCAATGTAAAGGCAAACTGCGTGTGATTGGGGTGGGTGGGATTATGGTATGGATGAGGTGAATGGGAATGGCATGAATGATATATTTGGCCCACATGGCATTGGAGAGGCAGGAGGGGAGGGGGCACCTATCTATGGGGTGGCAGAGGGTCAGAATATCCTGGTGCTGCTGGGGAGGGGTAAATATGGCAGGAGCCATGGAACAAGCCGTTCTGGATGAAAGAGAGATCGCTGCTTAATAGCAATCCCTTGTTCCGGGCCCGTGAGCTCAACCCAGGGTACTGGTGATGAGTGTAATCCTGGCCCTGGCCTCAGGCTGCTGCTACTCAATGCCAGGTCAGTGGTAAATAAAGCTCTCCTCATCTGGGATTTGATCCTGGAGGAGGAGGCCGACCTGGCATGTGTGACTGAAACCTGACTGGGCCCAGAGGGAGGAGTTCCTCTCTCTGAAATTTGCCCAGCCGGGTTTCAGGTATGGCATCAGCCTTGACCTCAGGGAAGAGGGAGAGGAGTGGCTATTATAGTCAGGGAGAGCCTTTGCCTGCGTAGACTCATTGCTCCAGGAATTGCGGGTTAGGATTCCCTCCTGGTGAAGTTGGACTTAGGGGTTCAGATGGGCTTGTTGCTCATGTACCTGCCTCCCAGCTGTGTGTCAACAGCCTGGCAGTGGGGTACCCCAGACTTATTGTCTTGGGAGACTTTAGCCTACCATCGTGCAGTGAAACCTCTCGGCTAGCGCAGGAGTTCATAGCCACCATGACAGCCATGGACCTGACTCAAGTAGTACAGGGTCTGACTCATGAGGGGGGACATACACCCGACATGATATTCCTCTCTGAGCAATTGAGTAATGGTCTGAGACTAAGGGGCTTAGAAGTGTTGCCTTTGCTATGGTCAGATCATTTTCTACTGTGGCTTGAATTCCTGGCTCCAATCCTCCCCCGCAAAGAGGCGGAATCGACTAGGTGGTTCCGCCCCAGACGTCTGACAGACCCAGAGGGCTTTCAAAGGGTGCTTGGGTTATACCAGATGCACTCACCCACAGTCCGGCAGAGTCTTTTGCCATGGCCTGGAATAAGGCTGCAATGGAGGCTCTTGACTGGATTGTGCCGTTGCAACCTCTCTGTGGCACTAGACCCCAGAGAGTTCCTTGGTTTATCAAGGAGCTCTTGGAATTGAAATACCAGAAGAGACGTCTAGAGAAGCGATGGAGGAAGAGTAAGTCTGAATCCGACTGGACACTTGTAAGATCTCATATTAAGACTTACAAAGTGGCACTCAAGGCGGCAAGATGTGCGTATCATGCTACCTTGATTGCATCAGTGGAATCTCGTCCGGCCGCTCTTAGGGTGACCTGCTCTGTTCTTAACCAGGGGGAGTTGGGGAGCCCTTGCAGAGCAGTGCCGAGGATTTTAACACATTTTTCACTGATAAAATCGCTCGGATCAGGGCGTACCTTGACTCTGATTGGATAACAGAGTCGACTGACAACGAGTCAGTCGAGTCCATCTGTCTGGGAAGAGTTTGATCTGGTGACATCTGATGAAGTGGACAAGGCCATTGGAGCTGTGATTTCTGCCACCTGTTTGTTGGATCCGTGTCCCTCCTGGCTGGTTTCGGCCAGCAGGGAGGTGACATTGAGCTGGGTCCAGGAGATTGTCAATGCTTCTTTGAGGAGGGGGGTCCTTTCTGGCTCCCTACAAGGAGGCACTTGTGCGCCCCCTCCTCAAGAAGCCTTCCCTGGACCCAGCCATTCTCAACAACTATCGCCCAGTCTCCAACCTTCCCTTTATGGGGAAGGTTGTTGAGAAGGTGGTGGCGCTCCAGCTCCAGCGGTCCTTGGAAGAAGCCGATTATCTTGGCCCCCAGCAATCGGGTTTCAGGCTCGGCTACAGCACAGAAACTGCTTTGGTTGCATTGGTGGATAATCTCTGGCAGGCCCAGGACAGGGGTTTATCCTCTATCCTAGTCCTTCTTGACGTCTCAGCGGCTTTCGATACCATCGACCATGGTATCCTTCTGCGCCGGCTGGAGGGGTTGGGAGTGGGAGGCACTCTCCTTCAGCGGTTCTCCTCCTACCTCTCCGGTCAGTCGCAGTCAGTGTTAGTGGGAGTCAGAAGTCAACCTCTAGGTCTCTCCCTTGTGGGGTGCCTCAGGGGTCGGTCCTCTCCCCCCTGCTATTTAATATCTACATGAAACCGCTGAGCAAGATCATCCAGGGGCATGGGATACCCAGCTATACTTCTCCACCCCATGTCCAGTCAACGAAGCAGTGGAAGTGATGTGCCAGTGCTTGGAGGCTGTTAGGGTCTGGATGGGTGTCAACAGACTCAAACTCAACCCTGACAAGATGGAGTGGCTGTGGGTTTTGCCTCCCAAAGATAATTCCATCTGTCCGTCCATTACCCTGTGGGGGATTACTGACCCCCTCAGAGAGGGCCCGCAACTTGGACGTCCTCCTTGATTCACAGCTAACATTAGAGAACCATATTTTGGCTGTGGAGAGGGGGGCATTTGCCCAGGTTCGCCTGGTGCACCAGTTGTGGCCCTACCTGGACCAGGAGTCACTGCTCACAGTCACTCATGCCCTCATCACCTCGAGGTTCGACTACTGTAATGCTCTCTACATGGGGCTACCTTTGAAGAGTGTTCAGAAACTCCAGATCGTGCAGAATGCAGCTGCGAGAACAATCATGGGCTTCCCGAGATATGCCCATGTCACATCAACACTCCGCAGTCTGCATTGGTTGCCGATTAGTTTCTGGTCACAATTTAAAGTGTTGGTTATGACCTATAAAGCCCTTCATGGCACCGGACCAGAATATCTCCAGGACCGCCTTCTGCCGCACGAATCCCAGTGACCGATTAGGTCCCAGAGAGTTGGCCTTCTCCGGGTCCCATCGATGAAACAATGTCGTCTGGCGGGACCCAGGGGAAGAGCCTTCTCTGTGGTGGTCCTGGCCCTCTGGAGTCAACTCCCCCCGGAGATCAGGACTGTCCCCATCCTCCTTGCCTTTTGCAAACTCCTAAAAACCCACCTCTGCCGCCAGGCATGGGGAAATTGATTCACCCTGGCCATTCTGTTTTATGCACAGTTTGTTTGGGATGTATGACTGTTTTTATATTAAGGGTTTTAACCGTTTTAATCATTGTATTTGTACTGTGCTTTGCTGTTGTGAGCCGCTCCGAGTCTTCGGAGAGGGGCGGCATACAAATCTAATAAATAATAATAATAATAATAATAATAATAATAATAATAATAATAATATAATAATAATAATAATAATAATAATAATAATAATAATAATAATAAACCACAGGGAGGGTGGAGGCCCTGTTTCCTCCCAGGAGATTCCTAGAGAGGCCCCATGGAGGCTTCTCCCCACCTTTTCCGGCTCTGTTTCCTTCCAGGAGATTCCTAGAGAGGCCCCACAGAGGCTTCTCCCCACCTTTTCCAGCCCTGTTTCCTCCCAGGGGATTCCTACAGTGGCCCCATGGAGGCTTCTCCCTGCCTTTCACAGTTACAGTTTCCGAGGTTCGGGTTTATAAGTGGAAAATAGTTCTTGAGAAGAGGCAAAAAAATCTTGAACACCTGGTTCTTATCTAGAAAAGTTCATAAGTAGAGGCGTTCTTAGGTACAGGTACCACTGTATTTAAATAAGATATAGGTAGCTGCAACTTAGAGCAGTGACCTAGAGGTGAAGCTCTCAACTCATGATCAGGAGGCTGAGTTCGATTCTAGCTAGTGGCAGATATTTCTCTTTGTGGGCCTAATGAGTAATTGTCTGCTGCAAACACTTAGTAGGCGTCAGGAAGTTTATCCAACCAGTAAATGCAATGCCACCCCGATGCAAAGGATTACAGGGTCGGTAAAGAGAAAAAAATAGGCAGCTGCAAGTAAGTAAGTAAGTAAGTAAGTAAGTAAGTAAGTAAGTAAGTAAGTAAGTAAGTAAGTTGCAAGTAAGGGGTATGCATGTGCACCAACGTGCCTTTTGACATTTGTCCGAATGTTTCTCTTTTACTAGTATCATGTATATATTGTTATATCTTTGTATACCACCAATGCAGTTGAAAAAACAAACAAACTTGTACCTTCTAACTTATCCTATTTATTATGCAATTAGTGATTGAGACATCCATTCTGCAATTAATAAATGAAAAGATAAAATAATGTTGCTTTTCTTGGAAGTAATGAATTCTATTTGTAAAAAACCAGTTTTATCCCGTTGAGCTCTATTGTTAAAGATAAATTTATAAGGGAAGAAAGAGTCATGCGGCAGATGGTAAGTTAATTGCCTATCAGTTTTACTATTCCTTTCAAATAATAGTATGACTGCTTGATAGACTTCTGGCACAAAGGCTAATGTTATGTGAGGTGGGGTTTTTGTTTTTTTTGGTAGAAATCTAACACTTTCAAAAAAAATTGTTTTACATAATTTCTCTGAAGTTCCTATCAAAGGATCTGGATGGCTCACATATGTAAAACCCAGAAAACCATACTAGTATTATTAATAATACAACTGGATAGTATGTTAAATTTCTTCCAAACAAGATCTGAAAGCCTATTTCTCCAATTAATCTGTTTCCCATTTACCACTAAAACTATTGCTTCATTGCCTGAAAGCATTAGTTTAGGATTTGATGTCTATCTTGTCTATATATCTATAGTATTTTGGAGTGAGAAGAGAAAAATGCATTATCTTTTCCACAGTCTCCTTATCATTGTCTGAATTCATTTAAGCCTCCCTCCCGACACGCAGTGGGCTAAGTGCTTCCCATATCATTTCTATTTCGTTTTTCAGCTTTATTTTAATGCTTCCCAAAAAAGGTTCGTATCATCTGCAATCTAGCTTTCTTCATTTTTCTTTCTTGGGTGAAATTTTCAATGTCTGAAGGAATATTTCGGTGTATTGAGTTATTACACAGAATCATACACTGCTCAAAAAAATAAAGGGAACACTTAAACAACACAATATAACTCCAAGTAAATCAAACTTCTGTGAAATCAAACTGTCCACTTAGGAAGCAACACTGATTGACAATCAATTTCAGATGCTGTTGTTCACATTCAACTTTGTACAGAACAAAGTATTCAATGAGAATATTTCATTCATTCACATCTAGGGTGTGTTATTTGAGTGTTCTCTTTATTTTTTTGAGCAGTATAGTTGAATAGAATAATAAAGTTGGAAGGGACTATTTATGCTGGTATTTTCCCAACCTTACGGACTTAAATCTGTGTGGACTTCAAATCCCAGATTCCCCCAGCAGCATGTAATCCTCACCTTACGATTATATCGGTACTCGGAGTTTGTTCGTAAATCATGAGCTGGGGTGGCGCAGCAGGTAGAGTGCTGTACTGCAGGCCACTGAAGCTGACTGTAGATCTGCAGGTCAGCGGTTCAAATCTCATCACCGGCTCAAGGTTGACTCAGCCTCCCATCCTTCTGAGGTGGGTAAAATGAGAACCCAGACTGTGGAGACAATATGCTGGCTCTGTTCAAAAGTGCTATTGCTAACATGTTGTAAGCCGCCCTGAGTCTAAGGAGAAGGGCGGCATAAAAATCGAATGAATGAATGAATGAATGAATGAATGAATGAATAAATAAATAAATAAATGAGACTGAGCTGATTTTACTATCATTTTTTGCGGTGGACATAAAACGGAGTGATTGTAAAGCAAGAATATTCATGCTTAGGTCCATTTCTTTTTGCTGGAAACTGGCTCTGAAGGCCAAAACCATAAATTGTGGTCATCACAGAATGCTGCAACCAGTTGTAAAAGTGAGTCAATTGCCAAGTGCT
The DNA here is from genome assembly GCF_031021105.1 of Erythrolamprus reginae. Classification (NCBI taxonomy): domain Eukaryota; kingdom Metazoa; phylum Chordata; class Lepidosauria; order Squamata; family Dipsadidae; genus Erythrolamprus; species Erythrolamprus reginae. The sequence continues at coordinate 47,896,592 of NC_091954.1, forward strand.
CCAAAAGTGGTCAGGTGACCTTGGGTTGGTAGTATTGTTGGAACTCCAGAATTGAGTCATAGGTACCTTTGGGGAGGTCCATCACTTTGAATGGTTGCTAAGCCAGGGGTTCACCACCCCTGGTCCATGGACTGATACCAGTTACGGCATGCCAGAAATCGGTCTGCGCAAACAAGTGAAGCCCCATGCAAGGGATGTAGGCAGCACATGAAACCACACCCTTCAGTCTATGGAAAAACCTCTTTTCACGGAACTGGTCCCTGGTGCCCAAAAGGTTAGGGGTCGCTATGTTAAGCAATCAGCTATTAAGTGAGGACTACCTGTAGTCCTTGATTTACAACTACTAGATCAACAACTGTTCAAAGTATTGAACAAGAATTTACAATTGGTCCTCAAAGTTACAGCAAGCCGGGGTGGCGCAGCAAGTAGAGTGTTGTACTGCAGGCCACTGAAGCTGACTGTAGATCTGAAGGTCAGCGGTTCAAATCTCATCACCAGCTCAAGGTTGACTCGGCCTTCCATCCTTCCGAGGTGGGTGAAATGAGGACCCGGATTGTGGGGGCAATATGCTGGCTCTGTTAAAAAGTGCTATTGCTAACATGTTGTAAGCCACCCTGAGTCTAAGAAGAAGGGCAGCATAAAAATTGAATAAATAAATAATAATAATAAATAAGCTATTACAGCAACTCTGTGGTCATGTCATCAGTTTTAATTCCAACTTAACCTCTGTGGACTTCATCCCATATTTATGACATCCTTAAAGGGGTGTGCAGAAGTGCAGTAGCATGATTATCATCCCTGTCACATTTTAATTTTTTTTCATTTTGCTTGTTTGAATATGTACTTTTTGTTTGACAATACTCAAAATGGTAATAGCCGTGCAGCCACAATGGTGGTTACACAATCACCGTTTGCAAATTTCCCTGCTGGTTTCCCACCAGCTAAGTTAATGGTGAAGCTGGCAGGAAAGGGTGAAAATTGCTCTTGTAAGTCTCTCCTCCTGCTTTCCATTCTGAGGATCCGATAGCTCTATAGTAGGATTCTCCAACTTTGACAACTTTAAGACTAGTGGACTTCAACTCCCAGAATTCCTCAGCTAGCAAAGCTGGCTGAGGAATTATGTGAGTTGAAGTCCACAAGACTTAAAGTTGCCAAGGTTGGAGAACCCTGCTCTATAGCACACCTCTAGATGTATGCACTCTATAGCATGCACTTACCCATAGCGCCCCCACCTGCCTACACTCTGTAGTGTGCGTCTGCCTGCCGTTGCTAAATATATTTTTAAATATATAAATTATATTATGTACACTGAGAGCTAATGATGAGGCAGAACCTTGAATCATAGGTAAATGCCAAACTCCAGGAGATAGGTTAATAACATCTTTTTATTGTCCCCACCTGCGTCAAACAATTTAAGTACCAACTTTTATGATATCACCAGATGGACATCAAAAGCAGAGATTACCTCATAAGAAAAATGCCAGGATACATCCACATTCACATTGTGGAATGGACCGTGAATTATTCATTACAAATATGCACATAAAATCTAGAAAAATTGAAGAGAACAGAGATGCCAGAAAAAAATATGATGGAAAAAGACAGTAAAAAAACAAGATGAAGAGAACAAATTTAGTATGTGAAAACTGAAGCAAAGAGATCTTCCCCAACATTAAAAAAAAACCCCAAAAAACCCCACCCAAATATCTTTTAGAGAAAAGTCAAAGAAATATGGAGTGAGAGAACATTGGGGAAGAGTACAATGATTGAATGTATGTCAACAAGATAAACTAGAAAAATGTTGCTGTGAAAAAATGAAATGGAGGATAAAGATCCTTTTAAGATTATCGTATTAGAAAAATTCCAGGAAAATGTATAGCCAGGATAGGAGGGTAGGAATGCTGTGGAAGTGAGTGCCTGGAGGCTGTTGGGGCCTGGATGGGTGTCAACAGACTCAAACTCAACCCGGATAAGACGGAGTGGCTGTGGGTTTTGCCTCCCAAGGACAATTCCATCTGTCCGTCCATTACCCTGGGGGGGGGGGAATTATTGACCCCCTCGGAGAGGGTCCGCAACTTGGGCGTCCTCCTCGATCCACAGCTCACATTAGAGAACCATCTTTCAGCTGTGGCGAGGGGGGCGTTTGCCCAGGTTCACCTGGTGCACCAGTTGCGGCCCTATCTGGACCGGGACTCATTGCTCACAGTCACTCATCCCCTCATCACCTCGAGGTTCGACTACTGTAATGCTCTCTACATGGGGTTACCTTTGAAAAGTGTTCGGAAACTTCAGATCGTGCAGAATGCAGCTGCGAGAGCAGTCATGGGCTTACCTAGGTATGCCCATGTTTCACCATCACTCCGCAGTCTGCATTGGCTGCCGATCAATTTCCGGTCACAATTCAAAGTGTTGGTTATGACCTTTAAAGCCCTTCATGGCACTGGACCAGAATATCTCCGAGACCGCCTCCTGCCACACGAATCCCAGCGACCGATTAGGTCCCACAGAGTGGGCCTTCTCCGGGTCCCGTCAACTAAACAATGTCGGTTGGTGGGCCCCAGGGGAAGAGCCTTCTCTGTGGCGGCACCGACTCTCTGGAACCAACCCCCCCAGAGATTAGAACTGCCCCTACTCTCCCTGCCTTCCGTAAACTCCTTAAAATCCACCTCTGCCGTCAGGCATGAGGGAATTGAAACACCTCCCCGGGCATGTTTAATTTATGCATGGTATGTTTGTGTGTGCGTCTGTTAGTATATGGGGTTCTTTTAAATCTTGTATAAATTTTAAAGTTTTCTGATTATTTCTGATTTGTTCTATCTTGTTGTGAGCAGCCCCGAGTCTTCGGAGAGGGGCGGCATACAAATCTAAATAATAAATAAAATTAATAATAAATAAATGCTAAAAATTAATCGTGGAAGAGTTCCGACAGAGGCAAACAATGTCAGAGGAAGATAAAAGACATATACTGAAATATTTTTTACTACATAAACGCAGTAATGGATTCTGAATTATTTTGTTACTGGTTCATGCGTGCATGCGCAGAAGCATTCCAGGTGGTTGGGTCGAGCCTCCTGCCGCTGCTACAGATTCTAAGAACTGGTCTGAACCAGGAGCAGCCCACCACTGCATAAATGCGTTTATAAACTGAAATAAACATTTGCAGACAGAATATATTATGAAAAAATTACATCTAGAAAGTAAGTTATGATTTGCAATTGAGCGGCCACAAATAGCAAAGGACTAAGCCCAGATGATACTAAGCTGGCAGGAATAGCCAGCATCCTAGATGATAGGCTCAAGATCTAGATGGATCTCAACAGACTTAAACACTGTGCTCTATCTGACAAAATGAAATTCAACCTAGCAAAAAGTAGTCTTACACTTAAGCTAGAAAAACCAAAAGCACATATACAGATTAGGTGAATCCAGGCTTAATAGCAGTAACTATTGTCCTACTGGGCAATCAAATATGAGCCAGCAGGGTGTAACAGCAACCAAAAAAGCCAATAGAATTTTAAATTAACAGAGGGATCAAATTATGTGAGGAAGTAGCACTACTCAATAAAGCCTTAGTAAGACCACACCTAGAATACTGCATCCAGTTTTGGTCGCTATGTTGTAAAAAGAGATATTGAGATGCTAGAAAGAGAACGGAGAAGAGCAACAAAGATGATCAGGGGCCTTGGAGACTAAAACATATGAAAAACGGTTACAGGAACTGGGCATGGCTAAGTCTAGTGAAGAGAAGGACTAGGGGAGACATATAGCAGTATTCCAATATTTGAGGGGCTACCACGGAGAGGAGGGAGGTCAAGCTATTTTCCAAAGCACCCCAATGCCAGACAAGAATAATGGATGGAAAATGGATGTTTTTAGATTTTAGATTTCTATGTTTTGTATTTTTCTTGTGAGCTGCCCAGAGTCTGAGAAGGGCGGCATGGAAGTCTAATTAATTAATCTAATAAATAAATAAATAAATAAATAAATAAATAAATAAATAAATAAATAAATAAATAAACAAACAAACAAACAAACAAACAAATGAAGAAATAAATAAATGCAGAAATAAATAAATAAATGCAGAAATAAATAAACGCAGAAATAAATACAGAAATAAATAAATAAATAAATAAATACAGAAATAAATTCAGAAATAAAGAAATAAACAAACAAACTGATCAAGGAGGTATTTAACCTAGAAATAAGATGGAACTTCCCGACAGTGAGAACAACCAACCAATGGAACAGCTTCCCTTCGGAAGTTGTGGGAGATTCAACACTTGAGACTTTCAAGAAGAGATTGGACTGCCATCTGTTGGAAATGGTGTAGGGTTTCCTGCTTGAGTGTGGGGGCAGGGGGGCAAGATTTGGACTAGATGACCTACAAGGTCCCTTCCAACTCTGTTATTCTGTGTCCAGATGAAATACCCATTTGATTGTTTAAAGCTGCAGAAGAAAAAAAAAGAGTGATTTAAATGAACAAACTTCCAGCAGACTTGGTTGGCAAATCCACAGTAACTGAATTTAAACATGCCTGGGATAAACATAAGGTACAAAAAAGAGGCAACAAGTATGATGAAAGAAATGGAGCACCTCCCTTATGAAACCAGATTGCAACGCCTTGGTCTCTTCAGCCTTGAAAGATGGCGTTTAAGGGGTGACTTGATCGAAGTGTATAAAATCATGCATGGGATAGAAATGGTGGATAGAGAAATTTTTTTTTCTCTATCACACAATTCTAGGACGAGGGGGCACTCCCTAAAGCTCATAGGTAAGAAAGTGAGAACAAATAAAAGGGGAATATTTCTTCACCCAGAGGATCGTTGGTATATGGAAATCACTTCCAGAAGTCGTGGCAGCTGTCAGCCTTGATAGCTTCAAGGCAGGATTAGACAGATTCATGGATGCCAAGCGTATCGGTAGTTATTGAAATGGATGTCCATGTGCCACCTCTATGTTGGTTGAGGCAGGCAGGCTTCCGTTGAGTACCATTTGTTGGGGTTTAAGGGAAAGGGAGGGTTTTGCCTTCTTTTTCTGCTCAAGATCCCCATGCACAATTGGTGCACCACTGTGTGACACAGAATGTTGGACTCGATGGGCTTTGGCCTGATTCAGCATGGCTCTTCTTATGTTATTATCCATCCTCAGATAAAACACAAGAAATACTATAAGGGCAGACTAGAGGTCTTTTTCTGCCGTCAATCTTCTATACTAGCTCTGGCCCTAACTTTAAAATAAGACATTGTGATTTGGAGACTTGAATGGGTCATATATTCCTACATTAAAAAAGAATGATGTATGAATTACCAGTAATTTGTGCTTGTTCCTCAGTTGCAGAAAATGTTATTAGCTTACAAGAAAATAAAAATCCTACATAGATAGGGAAATGTCAAATAAATTAGATTTTAGAAAAGGTAGATATATGAGATCAGATAGCCAATGAGAATTGGAAAGCCGAGGGAACAAAAGAATACAAGGAAGTTTACCTTTGCTGCATTGACTGCACCAAATCTCTGTGTACATTATGTAAGAATGTGGAACCTATTAAGTCTAACGGGCGTGCCAGAACACTGGACACTGGAAAGAACAAAACAAGTATTGTGACAGACCATACTGCCTCAGTGAGATTCAAAGAAGTTGGAAGGAATAATTTTAAATTCATCAGAGCCAAATGCTTTTCCAAACAGCTCAGTTGTCATGCACACACATTTCTTTCTTCACAATTGTTTTAAAATGACAACTTTAAAAATATAATTTGGGAGGGTTTTTTTTTTTTTGAGGATGATTAAATGTTGGAAATAAATGCACAGCAGATCAGTTCAAGATAAAATTAGTTAAGATTCATTTTTGAATTGCAAAGTATAATTTTACCTGATTTTTAATATAGAATTCATATCACTTTAAAAACTTGCAATTCAAAGAAAATGAATGTTGAATTACTTACCAGTTTCATTTAAGAACTTCTGCAAATATGAGAACTGGATCTTAATATTTTTAATAAACCTTTAAAACTTCAAATTAGAAGTAGCCCATAGATATGATAGTGAATAACGGCTATCCTTTAAGAATCATTTTCTCTTTCATAATGCAATTCTAAATTTTCTGGAGTGCAGAAACTTTTTGGTAACAAGCTGTAAGAGATTTCACTATTTATTGTCTTTGTAAATTAAACTTTTCATAAGTTTTTCATAACTAGTTCAAACTAAGGCCATGACAGAATAACAAAAGCAGTAGAAGAACACTCCCCCCTCACTGATCTGGAACAACACTGGCCCCCTTAAAGAACTGATAAGAGTCTTAAATTCTGCAACTATCAGATCAATTGCTTTGCCCTGATTATAATTACCTAGCAGTGTTTTTCAACCAGTGTGCCGTGGCACACTAGTGTGCCGTGAGACATGGTCAGGTGTGCCGCGAAGCTCAGAGAGAAAGAAAGCAAGAGAGAGAGAGAGAAAGCAAGAGAGGGAAAGAGAACAAGAGAAAGAGAGAGAGAGCAAGAGAGAGAAAGAAAGCAAGAGAGAGAGAAAGAGAGGGAGGGAAGGAGAGAGAGAGAAAGACATAGAGGGACATAGGGAGGGAGAGAGAAAGAGAGCAAAAAAGAGAAAGAGGGATGGAGAGAGAGAGAGAGAAAGAAGAAGGAAGGGAGGAAGGGCGAGAAAGAGGGAAGGAGAAAGAAATAGAGCGAAGGGGAGGAAGAGAGAGAGAATTATTTTGTCCAAACTTTTTTTAGCCCTCTTCCCCCCCCCCCAAGTGCCCCAGGGTTTCATAAATGTAAAAAATGTGCCGCAGCTCAAAAAAGGTTGAAAATCACTGACCTAGAGGACATAGAAATCGACCCCTAGGTCCCTCCTTTGTGGAGTTCCTCAGGGGTCAGTCCTCTTCCCCCTGCTGTTTAATATCTACATGAAACCACTGGTGAGATCATCTGAGGGCATGGGGTGAGTTACCATCAGTATGCTGATGACACTCAGCTATACATCTCCACCCTGTGTCCACTCAGTGAAACAACGGAAGTAATGTGCCGGTGTCTGGAGGCTGTTAGGGTTTGCATGAGCTCAGACTCAACCTCGGCAAGAGAGAGTGGCTGTGGGTTTTGCCTCCCAAGAACAATCCCATCTGTCCGTCCATCACTCTGGGTTCAGAATTTTTGACCCCCTCAGAGAGGGTTCGTAACTTGGGCATCCTCCTCGATCCACAGTTGAGCTTAGACCATCATCTTTCAGCTGTGGTGAGGAGGGCGTTCACCCAGGCTCACCTGGTGAACCAGTTGCAGCTCTATCTGGACAGGCAGTCTCTACTCATAGTCACTCATGCCCTTATCATCTTGAGGTTCGACTACCCACTTGTGCCGACAGGCCTGGGGACATCAGCCCCTGCCGATGAATGAATGTAGGTTTTGTTTGTTAGTATGAGAGTGACTGGCTTTTTTTAATGAATTGGGATTTTAAATTGTTAGCTTTAGTTTAAATTGGATTTATCATATTTTGTATTTTTTTTTAAAATGCTGTAAGCTGCCCTGAGTCCCTAGAGAGGGGCAGCATAAAAATCCAAATAATAATAATAATAATAATAATAATAACAACAACAACAACAACAATTATACTTGGATATGGTCAGATTCTGGGCAATCAGTGATTTTTAAAAAATATTTCAGCAAAACAGACATTTAACAACTAGGAAATAAAATGAATCAATTAATCAACTATGTGTCAATTAAGACTCACAATAAGAAATGCCCAAGATGCACTCAAAAGAAATATTTTAACATTAGGCAACTTGTTTACTATATATGCTTGCTTTTAAGAACAATATTTATAAGCTTAACTACTGTACATGCTTTGTCCTTTGATCATTGACAGTACACATTCCTTGAAGTATTTTTCATGTTGCTCTGACAATAAAACTCAGTATTTTATTTAGTACTTAAATTATTTTTTTCCGAAGGGAAAAACAACTTCTCAAGAAACTGCATACTGTAATAAACTGGGTAGTCTATTTCCTTATCTATTTATTTCTCAAGTTTCAGTGACTCTATGAAGGTTATGATGTGTACACTATAGATTTTCAAACCAGTTGTTTGTGATTTAGCTCTTTGTCAATTCTGTATGACAAGAACAAGTCTGGAATGCCACTCAACAGGACATACTATAAAGAAATGCAAACTCAGGTAAGATTACCTGTAAAACAGAACGCAGAAAAAAACACAGCATTTTACAATGTATTATCTAAATCCTCTTTCAGATATAAGGTCCTTATCTATTGAAAAGAGCCTTTGTTGCTTGAATAGTCAATCTAGACCAGAAGCACATCTGGAATTTTAGGAGGATGTGAATGCCTGCACTCAGAAAAAATACTGTCAAGAGAGACATGCCTGCTCACAAAAGGGGCATTTACAAATTAGCTTCTCAGAATGCTCATTGGCAGCCCCATGGGGGTCAAAGCCATTCCTTGCATAAATAGGTTTCCAGAGTTTGGTCCTCTCTGACCCACCAGCTGCTTAAAGTTTGCTAGAAGTTTTTAGTATTGAGTGAGCCAGAGACCCTGTTGATTGGGAGAGCACTGATAAAAGAGCAATAGTTGCCTGCTTCAGAGTCAGAAAGATGCACTACATTGAGTAGAATTAAATGGCCAGATTCAGAGCCCAGATGGATGTGTACTGGCTTTTCCCTAGCAACATCTGAAAGAGAAGTCCAGGGCTCATTGGAACTCAGCTTTACTTCTATCATGTTTGGGCTGGGCATTGCATTCCAGTAAGCAAGTTGTGTATGATTTTTTTTAAAAAAAAACAAGTAAATTTGATTTAGATTAATCTTTGTGTAGTTAATTAGTATAATTTGATAAGCTTTTGGAAGGGCTGCACATAGAGCTTTTCCAGAGCACATATAATCCTGATTTCTTGCTTTCCAGCCTCATACAATCGAGAATATTTTCAAAAAGGATTTGTTTCATGCTGTATTATTGTGGTTATAGTAATATGTATTACTTATGCTTTCAGATTAAGTCTCTGGCTTGAATTTGGGATCTCCCCCCCATCAAAAAGGCTTAATATTTTCCTTGGAATCTGTTACCCAAAAGCCAAAGAGTTCTTATATTTGGGATTCAATTATGGCAACTTTCTTTTACATTGTGTTCTTTGGCATGTGCTCCATTTATAATTCCCACCCAATGTGACTAAAGGCTCATTTAACGTCTTCATGCTACCTATAGGTAGCTAAACACCAGCACTTCTACATTAGATACACACTATTTTAAAGTGCTTTTATGAACTATGAGTATTTGGTTCAAATATTTAGTGAAAATTCTGGAAGTGACATTCTTGGTCAGATGTTAAAATTTAACAGACAGAATACAAGCAGCCTCCCACTTACTATTCATTTAGTGGCCATCTGAAGTTACTATGGCATTACAAATGTCATTTATAAGCATTTTTCATATTTACAACCCTGGTAGCATCACCATGGTCACATTATCAAAATTTGGATACTTGAAAACTGGAATGTATTGACAATAGCCTTATCCTAGGGTTATGTGATCATCATTTCTAACCTAACTGGCTTCTGCCAAAGTCAATGGGGAAAGCCAAATTTGTTTACCAATGGCAACTGCAGCAATTTGCTGAACAACCATGGCAAAAAGGTCATAAAATGGGGAAAAACTCATTTAGCAATTGCCTTGTTTAGCAATAGAAATTTGGGCTTAATTGTGCTAGCGAGTCAAGGACTACCTATAGATGGAATTGGCCATAGCTCAAGGAAAAATCATAGGGCCTTCTTTAGCTTCAGACCGACTGATTGAAGAAATATAACTGGGCTTTAATAGGTGTGTTCAGCTCCAATATTTACCTAAAGCAGGGGTCTCCAATCTTGGCAACTTTAAGCCTGGCAGACTTCAATTCCTAGAATTCTTTGCTGGCTGCAGAATTCTGGGAGTTGAAGTCCGCCAAGCTTAAAGTTGCCAAAGTGTCTTCTTGATGACTTAAAAGTAAGTTTACATAAAATTAGTTTTTTTGACTTTTCAAAAATATGTTTTAATAGGCGATGTCATGATTCAACAGCTGTTTCAATGGCATGTATAGTAAATAGAAGTGTTCACAAAAATTATTTGGGAATAGAACGGAAGTAAAAATCACATTGGCTGCAAAAAAATTGTAATAGTTTGACGTGAATAAATGAACATTTAAACACTGTCATTGTCATGAATACACTACACTCATGGGTATGCTTCTCTTTACTGTCTGCTAATATAGGAGCCAACATGCAGTTGTTTTATTAAAAAATGATTCATATGAAAACAAAACAGCATAATTTTTTCTTTGCAGATACATGATTTTGCTATAATGGGACCCTGCTGACAAATATTAAAAGATAAAGGATTAAATAAGATTTTATTGTCACATTTACCTTTGTCAAAGATGTACATTTAAAAGTTTCTGAGCAAGATTAAAAATTTCTCAAATGAACTGATGAGATGGCAACAGCACTTATTGAACAAACTGCACTATAGTAGCTTGTATACCCAGTTAATAAAATCCAAATATTTTTTGTTAATTAGAACAGACTACAGCAATGAAAAAATGCATCGTGTTAAGGCCAAAGAATATATTAAGTAGTGGAATAGAAATGTTTTACAGTCCCAAATATCCAAGGAGATAAATGATTTAAATGCTATTTTTTATTCATTAGAGACATAGAAGACGAATAAATAGATATCAGACTGTTTAGCTATTGAGATTTTAGCCCGAGGAAGTCTGACATCTTAAAACAAAAAAGGAGGGGGGAGGTTGGATATTAATGAGTGGAATTATGCATGATCAAAACACATTGTCATAGACTGAACAGTTCACTATTTGGTAATTAAACTAAAAGCCAAATCGGATGCTTAAATTGCAGTGTTTTTTTTATCATGGGGGTTAAAAAATATACCCAAACCTCCACCAACCCTGCAAACATATAATAAAGAAATAAGTGCATCCAAATATATTTCAAGCAGAATCTGCTTCGTGCTTCCAAAAGCAGTCTCCCCCTCCCCAATAAGAAACACAATTTAAATTTAAGAAATTTTTTTAAGTTAAGCGCAAGTGTGGCAATTTTTGCAAATAAGTTGCAAGAGTTTATCATCTTCATTAAATGTTCAGCATTTATAGTTTTCTAATACAAAACTCTGACATAACGGACCACTTCCACTATGTGCTTTCATGTGTTATGAACAAAACTGAGACAATAAGGATAGTGTGGCAAAGTCACATTAAATCCACCAACGTCAAAGTATTATGCTTTAGGACATTCACAGATGATTTACTGGTAATCGCTTTTCTACATAAAAAGGCAACCATAATGTCAAGTGATTTACATTAGGCCTGTAGAAAAAAAAAATGAAACAAACCCCATCTCTATTGAAAGAGCATGCAGAGAGGATAATTCACATTTGTTCCAATCTGGCTTCTTGGAAAGAAAGGTTTGTTTGTTTGTTTTCCTGGCAATGATTTATTTGGCTTTATCATTAAAAAGCCTGCTGATTTATGTCTATTAGAAACAACCTCTCTAAAATTCAAGGCATGATAGTACACGAGGTAAGGTTTGATTTAAGATCATTAGAGACCATGCTCAGTTGCGAAATCCCTTTTCTTTCTTTTTCTTTTGGAAGGCATGGCAACAAAAGTTACAACTGTTTCAAATTTCACTTTGCTATTTACCAGTACATCCTGAATCTGGTCAATCAGTACAGGTTGATTATCTTCATGGTTCCATTACAAAACTTGTAAAACTGTATCAAAGTGAGTAAGCCATCTAAGTTCAAAGTCTTTTTATATCTGTTGTGCACAATAATCCTCTTTTGCAGCTCTTTTCCTCAAAGTTAAATTCCAAAATATTTCTGTAACAATTAAGGAAAGATAAATCCTATGTTAAGCTCTATATTAAATCTGAGAGATCTGAGTGTTCCTGGAATCTCCATCCACATGTGCTAAGGATCGAGAATCTCTTGTTTGTGCGTATTCACTGTCAGAAGACTCTGTAGGGTCAAGCGAATTCTCATAGTCACTGTCTTCTGATTCATTAACATTCTCATCGGTGGTGGTGGTGGGGTGGGAACAAGGCTGAATGGATGTTCCACTGCCCGAATACTTCAATCCTGTGTTTGTGGAAGCATAACTAGAAGAGCCCACTGCTTGAGGCCGAGGCATAAAAACACTGCTTTCTAGAAGCCCAGGACGTACAGCACTGTCATGATTGATTGCACTGAAGTCAGCATAAGGAGGAGGAGGATCAGAAGCATCCGGTTCTTCAAGGCTACTTTCCGCAACAAATCCAGGATGTGTTATTTGTGGGATAAATATAGGCTCCAAGGTGTCATTTGACATTTGCCTGTTTAAGAGAGTCTGTTGTAATCCTAGAAAAGTGGAAAAGTAAAGGTTGTAATACCAACCAGTTAGATCAAGACAATTAGTTTAGGCATCTTCTAACCTATTATGCTGAGAAGTTTCTGCATATCAATGGGAAAGGAATGTCACATATAGGTTGTATTCAATTGGTAAGCCAAGGATTTAAGTGAAAGGTTTCTAAACAAATATCAAATAGAAATCTATTTTCTTGTAAATTACTTTGTTATTAACATGACTAACATTTATATACACTGCTCAAAAAAATAAAGGGAACACTTAAACAACAAAATATAACTCCAAGCAAATCAAAATTCTGTGAAATCAAACTGTCCACTTAGGAAGCAACACTGATCGACAATCAATTTCACATGCTGTTGTGCACATTCAATTTTGTACAGAACAAAGTATTCAATGAGAATATTTCATTCATTCAGATCAAGGATGTGTTATTTTAATGTTCCCTTTATTTTTTTGAGCAGTATACAACATTTTGTTATCTAGCTTAAGTATAGATTCTTGGGGTTCTTGAAGGATAGGCAGCAACAAAACTTTTACAAAGGGTCATAATACATACATAGGTACTATCTATAGTCGGTCTGGTCTGGTCTGGTTTGTCTGTCACTATTATGACAGAGGACCAGATTGCTGCAATAATAAACTAAATTTTCTTCAGGTGGATTAATTTCAAGTAACATAACAGAATCAAAGCTGCAACTCACAGTTGCTGTACACAGAGAATTTATAATGGGACCAGAATCACTAAAACACTAAATTGAGATTTCACATTTCTTTGCTCTTTATACTCACTGTTACAACTTTTTCTTTTTTTTTTAACTTAGCAGGCAGATGTATCACAATTCATTTGTCATCCAAATATCACCAGAAATTGCAAACTGATGCCATGTTTTTTTAGTTTCTTTTGTGGTACAAAATTAGATTACTACTATGTGCACCATGGCATCCTTCTTTCATGGTACTAGGAGATGTTGTGGAGATAGCAGTATGTCTACTTTTGCAACCTTCTATGTGTCATAAATCTCTAACTCTTGGAAGGAAAGCTACAATTTCAGATTTCGTTTTCATTCAAAGAAAGAATTAAGATTCAGTAGAATTTGCACTGAATGAATTAAGAATAGCTTTCATCATGTATTTCCCCCCTCATACTGTTGTTAGAGGTTTCCGCAAATTTCTGGAATGGTTTTTCAGACAGAAAGGAACATGGAAAGAAAAAACAGTCTCCTTTCCCAAGTCCTTCAGTAAGAACTCTTGTGAATGAATTCATGTTTGTGGGTAATCTGTAGACAATCCAACATTTTTACTTGTTTCCTTTGCATCACTTATGATTGCAGTATAGTATTACAATGTGGACACTCACAGTATCGCTGTGATATAATTAAGTTTTCACATCTCCTTACTCTGTAGTATGATAAAACAGTTTTCTCTATTTTTAAAAAAGGATTCCACAATTGTGCTATCTTCTGTATTAGAGTTCTTGTACAGAATTAATTAATAAACATTATTGCCCTTATGGCAAGATGCAGAGGATTATTCTCTGCCATTTAGTGAGCCTTTTAGTTTTGAGCTGCATATGAAGTACCCCACATATTGCCACGGGCGCCTTTGCTGGTCTCTTGAATGCCATCTAAGCGGCTGTCATCGCATTATAGCTTGTATGAATTCAATGAATAAAATTCAATTTCTCTGATGGCTTTCAACCTTAAAGTTCCACCTGCACTTTAATGATAGTAATATAACAGATGCAGGATCTGTATTTCTCCTCAATATAAGGGTTTATATTTCTCAGTATTTTAAGGTAATATTGAGAAGCATGCAAATCAGAAAAACTGATGGCTTCCTGTCATGACATCAAGTAATGATGTCTTGATGTCTTTGGAGAGGGGCGGCATACATATCTAATAAATTATTATTAAATTATTATTATTAAGTAAGCCAACTATAAAATGAGGAGAAAAATTAATTGAGAAATCGCCCACCACACTAGGTTGGATGGTCTTATCTTCTTCCTCCTCTAGTGCTTCCTATTTGCTTGTTCATTATTTTTCACCTGTTCATTTTAATAGAATGGTACCAGCACAAGTGAGGGATCTCTCAGGGAACTAAAGACCCTTTTATCTAAAGATCCAAGGCAAATCCAGATATAGATTGTTTGCTACATTTACTTTCCATAAGTTAGTCATATCTGATGGAAGCATTAGCAGAAGGAATATGTTATTCTTCTGATACTCAGAGGCTTTTTTTAATTGCTCATCCGGTAAAGTTTTTTAAAGTAGAATTTTTTAGGATTGTTTTTTGTAAATGTATTAATTGCATTGTTTATTATTGTTTCTTGTAAATGCTGTGAGTCCTCGGAAAGGGGCGGCATACAAATCTAATTAAATTAATAAATTAAATAAATAAATGTTTAGTAACAGTGCTGAGATGAACAAAAAATGTATTATGCAATATGTCATAACTCAAATTTGAATCTCCCTCCCTCCGTGAGATGAACAAAAAATGTATTATGCAATATGTCATAACTCAAATTTGAATCTCCCTCCCTCCCCCTCTCTCTAATGTGTGTGTGTGTGTGTGTGTGTGTGTGTGTGTGTATGTACACCATGTTTTCCCAAAAATAAGACCCTCTCATTTTTTAAAAAATTCTGAAATAAGTGGTTGGCCTTATTGCCATGCATTTAAAAAACCCGATTGGGCTTATTATCAGGTGATGTCTTATTTTGGGGGAAACGGTATGTATGTGAAACAAAGCCAATTACAGGAAGGAAAAAGGGTGTGGGCTCCTTACATACGCAATGACCAAATTAAGCAGCATTATATAAAAGCAAGCATTTCTTCAATGGTGATTTTAATACTTTGATGAAGTCAATAGGGATTGACGAAAGCTCAGTAATTTTTAGTAGTTTTAAATAAATTTTAAATGTTCCAGAGATCCTGATGGCTATTGCCTCTTCATATATATATTCTCCTCAACCCGAACGCCGAACCTGAACTTTTGCCGAACTTCCGGGTTTGGTGTTCGGGAGAATGCCGAGATGCCACCCGGCTGTTTCAAAAGGCGACAGCCAGGCAGCGGAGCTTCTCGGCGGCCTCCCGAATGTCGAACCCGGAAGTTCAGCAAAAGTTCAGGTTTGGCGTTCGGGTTCGGGAGGACGCCGAGAAGCCCCCCGGCTGTTTCAAAAGGCGACAGCCGGGCAGCGGGGCTTCTCAGTGGCCTCCCGGGCACCCAGCGGAGCGCCATTTTGCGTTGTTGTTTTCTTGCACGCATTAATTGATTTGAAATTGTTTCCTATGGGAAACATTGTTTCGTCTTACAAACTTTTCACCTTACGAACCTCCTCCGGGAACCAATTAAGTTCATAAGACGAGGTATTACTGTATTATGCTCAGATGTACACTTTGCTCTGTCTGTCTATTGGTATCCCTCTGCATGAAGTGTATGTTGCATACCCAATATTTGCATTACGAAGGGCACCAATCACTTAAAACTGTTTCCTAAAGTAGTTTACAGTATTATCATTACAACGAGTATTCCATTGGCAGAACAGAGAGACATAAATTGAAACAGCAACTCACTTATTCTATCTCCCTTAAATAAGAGGAGCATAATAAAACTTAATGCAGCTGACTGCAACATCAATTTTCTAAGAAAGTTTATTTTAAAAATGACATGAGAGTCTTACTTATTTCCTGCTCTTTTTCATTTTTCCTTTGTGAGATTTGCCTTTTTAACTTATTCACCTCCGCTTGGAAAGATTCAACAGTTCGCTCGCTCTTCTCTACATCTATGCATACTGCCTAGGAGAAACACAACAAGGTTATTTGACTGACTCTGCCCACCCCTGATACAGAAGAAACAATCCGGATACCAGTTACCACAAACTGTCTAGTATAAAGTGACCAGATTTTTACATTGTTAAAGAGGGACACCACCTACCCGGGCTGGGCGGGCTGGAAGACTTGATTAAAAATTGGAGCCAATTCCCCCCCCCCTTTTCTCTCTATCTCACTTCCAGCCTCCATTTCTATCTATTTCTCTCTCCCCCCTCCCTCTTTTGCTCCCTTCCTTCCGCTTTTTCTCTCTCTCTCCATCCCTCTTTCTTTCTCTCTTTTCCTTCCTCTTTCTTTTTTTCTATGAAGCGGCATATAAGTCTAAATGCTATTGCTATGAAAGAAAGAAAGAAAGAAAGAAAGAAAGGATTATTAATAATAATAATAATAATAATTCATTAGACTTGTATGCCACCCTTCTCCAGAAACTCAGGGCGGCATAAAAGTCTAATAAATTATTATTATTAAAAAAAGAAAGAGGAAGGAAGGAAAGCAGGAAAGAGAGAGAGAAAGGGAGGGAGAGGAGAGAGAGGAAGGGAGGAAGGAAAGATAGACAATGGAAGGAAGGAGGGAGGGAGAGAGAGAGAAAAAAGAAAGGGAAGATAGGGGAGAGAGAGAAAGGAAAGAAGGAAGGAAGGAAAGGAGAGAGAAAGGAAGGGGGAGGGAGGGGGGAGGGAGGAAGGAAGGAGAGAGAGATGAAGGAAGGAGGAAGGGAGAGAGAAAGATAAAAGAAAGGAAGAAAAAAAGAAAGAGGCAAGGAAGGAAAGAAAGAAAGAAAGAAAAGAAGGAAGGAAATAAAGGAAAGGGAGGGAGGAAGGAAAGAAAGAAAGAAAGGAAGGAAGGAAGGAAGGAAGGACATAAAGGAAAGGAAGGAAGGAAAAAAGAAAGGAAAGGAAGGAAGGAAGGAAGGAAGCCACCCTCCGAGTGTGTGGCTTGGATGCACCTCACTTCCTGCTGCTCAGCAACTGGCACCAGCAGCTGAAAAAAGGCAGTGGCGAAAGTTGAAATCTGGTCACTTTAGTCTAGTATCAACTCATGTTTCTAGTAATTTTGGTTAAATGTCTATTGTAAGATTAATGACAAAAAGCACCAAAATACAAAGTTCACACCTACTGATTTGGAGGTTCTGTTAAAGCAAACTGTACTTCATCATCTATCTCTTAAATTATTTCTTAAGTGCATCTCATGGCACAAAGTGGTCAAGACTCAATAGTGAATGAGACAACTTGCGTATGCATAGCTGGATAACATTCCATTCATAATGCCAGCCCCATATTTTTAACATGTAAATACATGGCTACTTATGGATATAATAATGACTCATTTTGAAATAACTGGAATCCAATTCAAGGGAAGACAAAGGACTGGAAAAGGGACTTAAAGCTATTAAAATGAAGAGTGGTATGCACCGAAAATGTGACTGATTTGTTTTTTACCAAAATTGTACTAAGCATCCATTTAAGATCCTTTATGAAATATTTAACAGAAAAAGCTATTAAGTGTTATACATAGGAGTCCAATCTTGCCAGCTAATCCCAACAAATTCCTATCCCTGAATGCAGTTATAGATTCCACATTTTGCCCATGCAAGAATCACTAATAGATCTAATACACATTATTTTCATTTGATTATATTGAGGGTTTTGGCAATGCACTTTTAATCTTAAAACAGGCTTAGTTTTAGCTTTAGTTTCTTTATATTGCTAGCTTTTCTAACAATAGTTTTTTGTTCTTTAAGACACCTAAAGCCTAATTTGTAAATATTAACAATGTAGCTAAAATATATTTTAAATATGGGTAGCCTCAACTTATAGCAGTTCATTTAGTGACTGTCCGAAGTTACAATAGCACCAAAAAGTGTCTTATGACTGTTTTTCACTTATGTCTTCTGCAGCATCCCCAGGGTCACATGATCAAAATCCAAATGCTTGGCAACTGACTCATGTTTATTATGGTTGTGGTGTCCCATGGACATGTGATCAACTTCTGTGACTTTCTGACAAGCAAAGTCAATGGGGATCCAGATTTACTTAAATAACTGTGTTACTAACGTACCAACTGCAGTGATTCACTTAACAACTGTGGCAAAAAAAGGTCATAAAATGCGGCAAAACTCAGCTAAGAAATGTTTCACTTCAGAGCAGAAACTTTGAGCTCAATTGAGGCTATAAGTCAAGAACTTCCTGTACAAAATAGTTTTCTGTATGTTATTTTAGCATAAAAAGTCGATTGCCAAATTTTAAAATAAAAGGAGTTACCTGTACTTTTTCCTGAAGTGCATTATAAACCTGATATATAGCCCTGATGTCCTTCATCACTCCATCTTTATCAAAAAAATCAGTACTAAAAATATGAAACATAATGTATTAGAAATAAATCATAATCATATTTTACTCATTCCCTGTTACCCTTGAAGTCAATATTTATTTCTTAGTCATACACTGAGTACCAATATATGAACTGCTATGTCTGTTTGCAAATCCAACTGTTTGTGCTCAGCCTGCTTTGATAGTGATAGTGTTTGAAGAAATATACCTTAGAGCAAGGGTGTCAAATTCACATCGTCATGGCAGCGTCACGTGACATATTAGGACTCCCTCCCCTCACTAAATTGGGCGTGACCAGTATGTGACCCATTTGGCCAATGGGCCGGGAGTTTGACTTCCCTGTCTTAGAGAAATCTAATTTACACATTAAAGAAGTACGTTCTTCATTTTTCCTCATTCCCATTAATTTATTGTTCTGAGAAAAAAATACAAGTATAAAAGATGACATAGAGTCTATATGCTGCAGATACCTGCATGTACATTCTATGTGCAGGATACCCTGACATGTGCCTGCTATGTTTCTTATGCTAACCTTGATCAACACTTTCCTACATTGCTAGAAAGTAGCAATGGTATAACATAAGCAGATAATAATTAAAAGTGTGTGCTACTAAATCTATTTCTTAATATATCAAATTGGCAATGAATATGTACTGAAACATTGCTTACCCATGTTCTTTAATAACTTTGGTATAGTTTTGAGAAGTATTTGGCACTGAAGAGACCTTATATTCTTGCTGGCTTGTGTTGCCCAGGTTAGGGATAGTAAGTGACACTCTTTGATTATACCTACATAAAAAAAGTTGTTAATTAATAAACATCACAGAAATTCCTGAGAATTTACGTACATAAATAATTTGTGTTAACTAGAACATTATTTTTTAATTATTATTTTAGGGAGTAAAGGCTATCATTAACTTTAACTATAGTTAGCTACAAAATTTAAATTGAATTTGGAGAGACTATCAATTTAACAATTGCCTAAATAGTTGAGAACGATTAATCTTCCATTCATGTTTTTTATAATACTACAGAAATGCAAAGATTTGGGCTTGCTTTTTCATCAATATCTAAATTATATCTCCTGGTTAAAAAAAAAGAATAATTTCTTTCTTTTATCTCAATTAGAGAAATAGGCTAGAAGAAAACTATTTCAATTAAAAACAAAGAACAGAAACTCGTAAATCAATTCCATTGATTAAAATGATTCTCTCACTGTTTTTCATTTAAAATTTTAGTTAATTACTTTATTGATTTAATCTTGGAAGTTGTAACTATATTTACAATAAAGCATTATAGAGAACCACATTTACTTTCCTGACATGCTAGAATTTTAGCAATCTATGGGTTGGATTAAAAAATAAGCCTACAGCATAGAAATATGCATTTGATTACTAAAGTTAAAATGGAACCACTTTGTGAAGCCTCAATGAGTAGGGCAGAAAAAAAACCCATACCTTTCATTTTACCTGAATATCCATAAATGAAAAAAGCTTTTTGAAAATTCAATACTAGAGTTAAAAGAGGTATCTGATATAATTTACTTTTCCTGTGTTTAATTATTATTTTATTAAAAATAAAGTTCATATAGATCCCTCCCTTGTATAATAAAAGTCATTTACCTTCGATTTGGTCTAAAAAGAACATATTCTAAAGCATGTGTAGAATTATTTGCTGTGGAGATGAAACTGAAGAGAAGGAAGACAAGGTCAGGTACTCCAAGTATCTGTGTCAGCTGTTTATGGATGATGTGTTCTCTATATGACATTTGTTGCTGTGTATTCCTTCTAAATCTATACCATCCAATAACATTCTGCAATAAAAAACAAGTGATGTTTCATTATTTAGACACAACTGTTCAGTACACCATGGCCATTCTAAGGGGTCATGCTATCCTGGGACAGTGGATGTGGGAAACTATTCCAGAGCAAGGAGACAGTTACTAAGGCAGCCTGCTTGCTTTGGGAGACAAAGGAAAGTGAGAATAACCAGGCATGAGATGGTGGTGGCCCCAAGGACGTAAGGGTCAGAGAAAGAAATTTAGGAAGGACCTGCCCTAATTGATCAAATGGTTAAAAGTGGTCATGGGAAGTTTGTACTTTCAGACTTACAGGATTCTGCTAATGTAGCTTTACAATAAAGGAGATTTAGTTCACGTTGATTTACCTGGGTAGGCTGACTTCAGTAACCAGCTTTTTCCCTAGACTACAACTTTAAAAAGATGTCCAAAAATTAACAGAATTATTTTAAAAAATAAATAAATAAAATGAAATCAGCAACAGAAATTTATTCAAAAAATATTCATACATTCAAAATGTATGTTCTGTATATTAAAAATTCTGTTTGAAACTGAAGCAATATTATAATTAAAGATGGTTACCCATGAAGCATTGGCAGCTGTTTGAAACACTTTACTTAATGCTATTTTTCAATCAGCAAAAACACATTCAAAGGCAAATTAACACAGAAATGTATTTTTCTATACAATAATTACAGAGCAAAATCAAAATTAACACCCCGAGCAAAAAATGAATTCATACTGCTTGTTCTGATCTGAATGCAAGTGCATTCACAGAGGAAAAACTAGGAAAGGTTGAAATAGATTGAGTTAAACTGGAGGATGGAAAAGGAAGCCAAGTTATCTGCCATTGAAGGAAGGCACTCAACCATGGCTATCCTCTTGAAGGATCGAGTCAGATCTGGGGACGACAGGGCAGATCCAAGTAAGCATTCAAATTGACTGACTTGATCCTCAAGGTGATTGGTCGGGAACCTCCTATTGTAAAGGCTGGATAATGTGATTTAAAAAAACTTTGTTTTGATTGTGTAGATACAATATGAAGCTGTTAGAATTTTCAATCTTTCTGCATAAATATGTTCTAAAATGTGATTTGTTTTCCACAGAAGTCCTAAAACTATATAAAGAGAACTAAATTGAAGAAATGAGTCAGAAAAGTTCACTTATTCATTGAGGAAAATGATCCAAAGTTACATATTTGTCTTTATTAGTTTATCTACCATTACTTAATAAGTTGAAATCAGTAAAAACTTGATTTGATGCTGCAGGCAATTTTACTACCATTTTAAAAAATTGAAATAAACTCTTCATTTGTTATTGCAGTTTGAATTTAAAAAAACTTTTAAAAATAATTGACTTGTTTCTATGCTTAGATAGCTATGCTCTGAAATGGAACCTCTTCAACCACTCAAAGAAAAATCAAAACAACCATGGTTCATAAATTTCATGACTTTTACTATTTATATGCTAATGTACAGAGTATGGAAAATAAACAAGATGGGCAGTTAGTTATCAATGACAAATATGATTTATTAGGTATAATATCTGGAAGAATGATTCCCATGACTAGAATAAGGTAATTAAAGGATGCAATTTAATTAACTGAGGAAGCAACAGATGCAATAGAAAAGAAAAAGAAGTTGTATCACATGTTAACATGCTCTCAGAATCCCAAATGTAGGAAGCATTTGTGATATAATAAAGAAATAAATAAAACATACAATATATTGTTGATGTCTAATATTATCTTCCATCCAAATAGAAGATATGGATCACACCTTCAAAAACCAAACTCTCACCTACCAAACATCTGGAAATTAACCCTAATCAACAACAAATCTTAAGTCACAAAACCTGACACCAAACCCAGAATAACACAGGATGCCACCACCAATCACCCTCACCAGATCCAAACCCATACCCACCCCACAGGCAAAATACAACCACCACCCTGAAGCCAAACCATGGTGGCATCTCCAACCACTGTATCCCACTCCGACACCCACACAAAGCAAACTGACACATGCCATAAACAGCCAGACCACAGACTTGGAGCTAAACTAAAACCCGGGATGTTAAACCATAGACATACATTACAAAACAGGCGAATAATCTGCAAACATCAACTCCAACAACTATTCAGGATGTCACCCCTAATCTGCAAACATCAACCAATCTGCAAACATCAATTTTTTAAATATGTTGTAAGCCCCCTGAGTCCTGGGAGAAGGGCGGCATATAAGTCCAATTAATAATAATAATAATAATAATAATAATAATAATAATAACAACAACAACAACAATAAAACCAACAACTCCTCCATCAACTACTCAACGTGTTACCCCATCAACTATCAAGATATTACAACACAGCCAACCAACCTACTTACAGCAATTAAGCCAGTACTCCACACACACCCCACCAATATTTATAGAAGGCAGCTCCGACCGTGCTTTGCCGAAGCTGAAAACACCAGCCTGAAGATGATGAGTGGAACCTCGTAGAAACATTGCCAAGATACAATCAATCGTACATGGGAAAAGACCTGAATACGGCAAGACCTACACATATATGTGTGTGGAATGTGTGTGTGGTGTCTCTCTGTGTGTATTTCATTCAAATATATATGTTGAGCTTAAAAAAAAATAAAAAAATAAGTTTAATAAATTTGGTCAATGGGAGGCAGGAACAGGAAAAATTAATAGGATAAGATACTAAAAATGGATTGGACTTCTTAAGAAGAGATATTAAAAGCACAAATGCAAACAATGCCAGCAGAGAAGAACAAGGTTGGTAGAAGACCAACTGAAAAAAACTAAACAAAACGCTGTAAATGGAAAGAGACCAGGATCACATACAAAAAAGTATAGGCAAGTAGCTCAGAAATGTAAAGTTGGTGTTAGTAATCCAAAAGGCAATGGAACTTGGTGGGGGGTTTTTTCCTTGAAAACATTCTGCTTCTCATCCAAGAAGCTTCTTCAGTTCATCTGAAAATCTGGCGAGAAATGGAACATTTTGAAGCAAAAAGAAAAGAAAAAAAGAGAAGAGAAGAAAAGAAAAAGCATATTTGGAACAACCATGACTTGGTTGATTTAAAGGTAGACATTTAAAGTAATTTTTAAAAATGGCTTCTGCATAAAGGTTTAAAATAAAAGGCTTAATGTTATGGTTAAGCCTAATAGTACACACAAGAATCAGAATATCAGATCCTTATTTCTGTTTTCAATCTATGAGAAAAAGAAAGTCAGCAAGTTGAAGACTGGTCAAAGTAAAAGAATTCCAAAGAATTCTTAAATTCTTAAAAAGATCAGCCTGCAATCAAACTGAAAATTATGAAGGAAGTGTCAGAAATGAATGTGGATTTGTTGTGAACAAATCTTGCCACATCATGCTTGATATATAGTACGTCTTGATTGTCAGTAAAACATCAAGACAAAGTACTACATACTGTATTTTTCGGAGTATAAGACACACCTTTTCCCTGTCTAAAGGAGGTTGAAAATTTGGGTGTGTCTTATACTCCGAATGTAGCTTTTTGAAGCTTTTCCCCCCAACCCAACTAGGTGCGAACGATCTTCCCCGCTCTGAAGCAGCTTTTTTTCTGCCCTAAGTCTTTGCAGGCTTGTTTTCATTCCTACTGCCTCTGAAAAAGGCCTTTTCAACCCTAACCAGTGGATAAAATGTGCTGAAGCTGAATAGAATAAGAACACTAGCCAGATGAATACCTGATAGGTAGATCTCCCCCGCCCCCATTTTCCTTCCCTCAAAGTAAGATATACTCTGAGAAGTGCGGGTAGTTAAGTATGGGCTGGATTGCAAGATTACTAAATCAAAATCATATTCAATGTACTCAAAAATTGGTAAGAGATATCAAGTGAGATGCCACAAGGATCAGTCCTAGATTGCCCTTACTCTTGTTACTATGATTTGGATCAAGAACTAGAAGGAATATTTATTGTATTTACAGATGACACAAAACAGATAGCTAATACCTTAACAAAAAGAAATAAAATTAGAAATGATCTTGATAAAATAAAGAAATGTAATGAAAGTAATGGATTATATTTTCTAATTGTAAATGCAAAGCGCTTCACTAGCAATATGATGCGGTTGCAAAAAAAAGACACTGTAAATGCTATTTAGGCTGTACCAATCAACACAGCATCCATTCACTGGATGTAATAGTTCTGTATTATTCTGCTTTGATAAATCACCATCTTGTGTACTATTTTGGGTGAATAACTTTAGAGGAAGAATTCAGAAAAACTGGAGCAGATTCAGAGAAAGGCACAAATGATCCTGGAAAATACACATTAAGTTACCGAAGAGAATTTGGGTATATTTTGTCTTGGGGGAAACAGCAGAATTTTTTCAAATGATTGAAAGGATTTAACAAAGAAGTCAAGAGCTGTACACAGGTTACAGGAGAGCAGATGCCAATTAAGTATTAGAAAAAATATTCCTGGGTGCTGTTTAACAGTAAAACCAATTATGTAGAGAGAGGGTAGCTTCCCCTTTACAGTACATGTTCAAGTTACAACTTAAAACAACCATAGTTCATTGATGCTTTAATTTTTGCACTGAGCTGGGGGTTGGCATCATAAAGTAGACTAGATCAGGAAACTAATTCCCCAGGAAGACTAGAATTGTATTTTATTGAAATATTCTAGTAACAGTATCTTGCAAGTCTGACTGTTATTGTTTTTTTGCTATTGGCTTCTGGATGGTTACTGTCAGATCATCACCATCATAGCTCCCTATAGTTGGACTCAACAACTGAAATGGCTCTTCAATTTTGTAACTCTACAATGATTTTATTCATTTATCAGATTTAGAATGGTCACCTAACTCAAAACCTGGCAGTATCTCAACAATAATGAGACAATATAGTTAAAAACAGCACTAAAAATCAATAGGCAATTGAGAAATACAGTTGATATTATAACCTTCCAGAAAAGGAAGGGTTTTTAAACCTTTCTAAATGCTAAAAGAGTTGAAGCTAATCATATATTTTATTTATTTACTACATTTAGAATCTACCCATTTCTCTCACAGGTATATGTGTATGGCTATTTTATTTTAGAGGCAGGTATTACAATGGGAAAGGCGGGCCTCTTGGATCCTACTGGAGGACATTGCTTCAAGGAAGGGAGTCAAAACTTTGCCCATCCTGCTAGAGCAGGACTGCCAAACTCCTGAACTGTGGGCTGGATGCGTCATGTACTGATCATCCTGGTTTAGCAAAGTCCCAATATATAATATGATGCCACTGTGACATGAGTTTGACACTCCTGTAATAGAGGATAGGAAAACTAGAGACCATGGGGATGGATTTTCTGAAAAGTAAATAAAACTGGCTGGAATGAATTCCAAAGAAGTAATTAGATCTTTAGCATGATGCTTAGTCCATTTATATCACATTATTTATTTATTTTATTTATTTTATTATTTAGATTTGTATGCCGCCCCTCTCCGCAGACATTTTGGGAGGCATTTTTATCTACATTTGATTATGTATCACCTTTTTTTTTTTTTAGAAGTATACAGATAAGTCTTTCATTTATGACTCTAATGGACCCTACTCAACACAGTTGTAATTTATTATTGTCAAAAATCAGGACATTTATCTGACTGACCTAATTTAATAACCCTTTTTTGTGGTTCTCATTAAGAAAGGCTATAATCATTAAGTGAACTAATGCTTTACTATATGTAGTTTTTCTCATAACTGGAAGAAAGTGCCCATTTTTTTGCAAAGCCATATAAAACATGGTTGTGTGACTGTGGAATACTGAAAGTGTCCATAAACGTGCCTCAAATGCTTAGCATACAAAGTGCAGTCATATGATTGAAGAGGTGGAAAAGCCATCATCAGAATGTCAAATTTGGATCGTAAGTACCTTTGGAAGGATCTGTCATAACTTCAAATGGCCATTAAGTAACCAGTTATAAGTTGAGGACTATCTCTACTGCAACATTTTGGAAATTTTTCATCTAAACTCATTCCTTCTAAGAGCTATAATTAGCTTTTCCTTCTTATACAGGAGAATAGATATGAATGCAAATGGAACTGAAAGTAAGCTTACTTTTCTCCGGTTTTTAAGAATTCTGTCCAAATTCTCTTCATTGACTTTGCCTGCATAATCATAAAAACTTTAAAAAAGAATAAAACAGAAGTTTAAATTATACATTTAATCATAGCAAAGTGTTGTGAAGAAAAACATATAGATGTTGAACAAGCTATTCTTTACTAACTCTTCTGTGTTTCAAGCTGTAGAGAGATTTATGCAATACATAAAAGGTTAGAGAAGACATTCCCCCATTAAAAAAAAAGTTCTTAAGTCTGAATATTCAGCAGAATTCCACAGCAATACATATAGTATACAAATAATGTATCAAAGAAATGTATTATTATTTATTTATTTATTCGATTTCTAGGTTGCCGTTCTCCTGAGACTCAGAGCGGAAATGCTCTTATCAAAAAGAAAAAAAAGGAATATAACAAATCAAGCAACTCTTAATACATGTGGAGCACTGGAAAATATTCCTACCTTTTAATAACTGCCATTCACATGATACAAATTGTTTCCTGATTCACTGAAATGTATATTACTAAGAAAAATCCCTGTTTAACGCAGCATGTTTTAAACAATTTATCCCATTTCATTTTCCAGCATGCATACACTTAATATGCAAAGCATCATATTAATAATATTATGATTATGGCCCCTATTCAGAGAAATGAAGGATTATTTACTTTATAAAACACCTATTTAATTAACTGAAAATGTCCTGGCTAGACAATGTATTATTCGTTTGTTCACAGTATAAATAAAGTCTCGGAAAATAATTCATCGAGTATTTCTGAGGGTTATTTGAAATAAGCTTTCTAAGTAGATGAGTTTAGAGATTTATTTTTATTAATGCAGTATAATCTTGAATAAAAGAACAGATGAAACATCACAAATATACATTCTCTGAATTCATATATTTTAGGTTGTATCTTTTTATTAATTAGATAATTATTTTTCAATACCCCATTGTTAGGGACAGGTTACAGCACAGGAAACATTATAAAAAACTCAGCTCAAAATAAATAAACCAATCTTCCTCCAAATTATAACTAACAGCACTTCAGAGTGAATGTCTTTTGAAATAAAATTTGTCTTCAATGGTCTTTTTGTATTTACATTAGAAATGTATAATGTTGCCCAACACTGAATGGCATACAATAAAAATTCATACAATACAACAGTGGAAGAAAACTAACAATTTAAGAGAATTAAACACATAAATGGAGAAACACTCTGGTTTTCAGAGAACTTTGAAGCTGGGTTGAATACTGTTAACTTGTGGGATAATGTTCCAAAGAGTAACAGAGAGTCCTTGTAAGTACCATGAAGAAGAGCCTTTAAGAATCTTTCTAGACAAAAAGTTTCAACGAGTAGAAGCTTTGAAGTTGCCCTTTAAAGTCAAGTATAACTACCAATCCTAACAAGCAGTCCAGGAGGTACTATGATCAATAGTACTGAAGGACACCAAAAGTGCTAACAGAATCAAAAACCTTTACCCAGGACCTGATAAAAGTCATCTACCAGAGAACCAATGTAATTGGCCCTGAATTCTCTGGAGAAGAGCGGGCTAGAAATCGAAATAATAAATAAATTTCAATCTGTATCATTAGTCTGAATTCTGATGGTAAGGATTCAGATTTTGCTCGACCATCTAAAGATGAGCTGCCACCATTTTCTCAATGATCTTTCTCAATAACCAAACAGAACATTGGAAACAGGAAGAAGAATCCAGATAACTTCAGACGATATAGCCCTGTTTAGCACACTAGATGGGTGGCATAAAAATTAATAAATAAGACCCCTCCCTTCCCACACCTTTTAATATTTCAAATTTAATAAACTTTTTCTAAACAAAAATAAATTAATAAATAAAATAAATTATTTGGAAGCTCCTGATCTCTAATAACATATGGAACTGTATTTTTTATTACTATGATAGTTCATTTACATAACTATGTAATAAAGGCTCAAACAAATCATTTTACCCCCCACAATAGGAACTCTGAAAAACTGAGGAAAATTAATTACTGGTCCAAAATTATCTACTGAATACTATTGTTGATTGAGTATCTAGGTCATTTCAGTTCCATTTAGATGCTTGACCCACTTTGCTATACTGTTGCATTTAGCCCAATGACAACTGGTAAAAGGAATAAAAGTATGTGATAAAAGTAACCTACCTAAAGAGTTTGGAACAAGGCTCATGATTATGGATTTCTGGAAAAAGAAAATACATTTATATTACTCTAAGGAAATAGAGACATTCTAAAAATAATTTAAAGCAATATATCCCTAGCTCATATAGATAGTTCCAAGTTCACAGTCAGCAAATACTTCACTTTTCACAAGAGATATGATGATTTCACATTTATTAAGAACTCCTGAGGAACGCAATGCTGCAAGTTTGGCAGACTTAATCACTTCTCAAAATGGATGTAAAGACTTCATTGCTATTGCCTGCCCACAAAAGTTTCTACAACTGAGTGGATCGCTGTGGAAAGAGAACATGAAATTCCTCTAAAGACAGCAAAGTAGATATGTTGCCAAATCTTTAATACAATATATTTGCTTTAGGAATTTGATTAATATTTTCAAATTATCTTTCTGAATGTGCTAGGAACCATGTCCCACTTAGGGCACATACGGAGGAGAGCTATCTCTACAAAGGATATCTCCTGAAGTTAAAAGAACACCTGCTAGGATTACATGAACTGTTGGCCCTGCCAAAAGTAACAAACAAATTTAAAATAGAATGAAGGTAGGTAGAGACAGAAGAACCAGAGTTGTTGAGAAGCTGTTCTTTTCTCCATCAGGAGAGGTAAGCCACCACTTGATGGCTCTAAAATTTCCATCAAACGTGGAATTTATGAAAATCTATGTATAACCATTTGGTGTCTCTTAAGTCCGTGTTTCTGAAAATATGGCAAAACCAAAAAGCAAAATACAATTTTGACTCAATTTTAAAGAAAGCTGGATAAGAGAGGCACTGACATTTCTACTTCTCCTTCCACTTATACAGAAAAAGTTAAAATAATCACTTTCAAATTTAAGGTTCAATGCCCCATGGATCTGTTACCTTGCAATAATTGTGTGTACTTGAGTATATGTAGTCATATTCATGACTCTGCATGTGTTAAAAATCAGAGACCATATAAACTATACTCAACAAAATAAATCAAATAACAATGCTCGCCTCCTGCCAAAATACTTCCTGGACTCACATCAACTTGAGTTTGTAATCAGAGAATCCACAATCAAATTTTTCATTGTGCAAGCCCTCAAAAGTTGCTTATGCAAGATGGGTAGATATACAAACTGAACAAATCAGCAAGCAAACAAACATGCAATCTACAAGCATATAATCTAAACAAATACAATATTACAATATATTATTAGAGAGGAATTTAATAACGCTTACCAATTACTTGGAGAAATTCTGTGTTGCTAATTTGAGAGTCACTAATACTGAATGTCTCCTCTTGTCTTACCTCTCCTAATAAAAATCCTTCCTGTAAAAAGAAAAATATTTTGATTAAAGGTAGAAAAATAGAAACTGAATTCATTGTTTTCCCTAATGCACTTTTCATAGTTTCACAAAATTAAAAATGGTATTTAGCTTTGTTTCAGCTAGAAAATGTAACATCAGAACAATAGGAATTAATATATAAGTTAAAAAGCATAAATCAGCAGTTCTAGGTCCATTCCTCGTGGGGTGGACATAATTCAGTACAGTACATCCAAGTATGAAAAGTCTGTGATATGAGATGATTCTGTAAACCTCACATTCTGAAAAATTAATGGAGTGCCTAGAGCAGATTTTGAAGGTGTGGGAAATCTTACATAATGTAACCTCCAATAGAATCCCAACGGTCTCCAACAGAATTTAAATATTAAAAAAAGTCAGGCACATATATTTTATTCATTTTTAAAGACATAAAACTTGTACTATTAGTTGTTTGTGGAACTAAACATGCATGCAGAATTTCAGGATTCCAATTGCACTTAAAATAAATAAAATCTATCAATCAGAATAAAGTTGGAATGGATCTTGGAGATCTTCTAGTCCAACCAAGATTATCTACATAGAAATAAGAGCAAGTTTGAAAGTTAGATGTATTCTCTTCCTTTGTAACCATAAAAAGTTTAAAGGCAAACCACACAAAACAGGCAAGATTATAATGCAGCTTAGACATAGTGTGTAAAGTGCAAACTTCTATAAGTTACTTGCTATTTATTTATTTCTGGACTAATTAAGATAGCATTGCACTCCCAATGATAAAGAAATGCCATTCCCCAATCATTTGATTGATGACAAATCAATAAAGATAAAGTTGTGGAGTTGGCTCTGAGTGTTACATATGCATTTGGTAGCTGTTCACTGAAACACTCATCATGAAGTCCAAAGAGGTGTCTATGCAAATGAAAGAATATATCATTAGGCTGAAAAAAGAAAATAAACCCACTAGAGCACAAGTGTCAAACTTGCCATGTCACGTTGCCGTCATGAGTTTCATGACATTTACCCCTTTGCAGAGTTGGCCTGCACATAATGCATCTGGCCCGCAGGTCTCTAGTTTGACACTGTTCACTAGAGAAATAGCGAAAACATTTGAAGTGGCCAAAAGTGGCCAGTCTGGAACATTCTTAAAAAGAATTAACCTGGTAGGCTCAACAACACCAAAAGGCCTGGCAGATCACAGAAGACAACTAAAGTGAAGAACAAGAAAAACACTTTGACAACATCTAGTCAAGTCAAGCACACTCTTGAGGCGGTCACTGTCAAAGTCCATGTTCAGCAGACAGCTTCATGAATGTAAATTCAGAGGCTTCACAACAAGGTGCAAATCCTGGCTAACACTCAAGAATTGAAAGCCAGATTAAATTTTGTCAAAAAACCTACAAAAAGCCCAATTCCGGAGTAAGATTCTTTGGACTGATGAATCAAAGATTAATTTGGCCAGAATGATGGGAAGAGGAAAGGGTGGACAATGGATCATTGGTTGCTTATTGTTAGCCTGGCTGCTGATAAAAGAAGCAGGATGAATTCTGAAGTGTATAGAGTAGTGCTGGCTAGCCTTTTTCTCCTCGGGTGCCAAATAGCGCATGCATGCATGTGCCCACACCCATAATGCAATGCCCCCCATGCATGTGTGTGCCCCCATGAAAAACCCCACCCTGCACACAAGGCCTTGCCCACACTCCACCCTGCCCCTGCCCTAGTAGGCTGGAGACCAGGAATGGCCCTTTCCCAGACTTCCGTTAAGGCCTGTTTTTCATTCTCCCCAAACTCTGGAGGCTTTCCTGGAGCCTAGGGAGGGCAAAAACAGCATCAATGGCCCTCCGGAAGCCAGAAACATCCCATTTCTGGACTTCCAGTAGGCCTGTATTCATCTCTCTGGAGGCTTTCCTGCAGCGTGGGGAGGGCAAAAATTGCCTCCCCCAGCTCCCTGGAGACCGGAAATGCTTCACTTCTGGACTTCTAGTAAGCTGGTTTTTATCCCTCCCCACGTTCCGGAGGCTTTCCTGGACTTGGAAGTGGAAAAATGGCCTCCACTGGCCCTCCTGAGGCTGGGAACAGCCCATTTCTGGACTTCTGTAGGCTTGTTTTTCACCCTTCCAGGACCTGCTTGCGAGCCCTGTACTTACCTATCATCCAAAACAGGCCATGTGGAGACTCCTGGGAGGGGAGGATTGGCGGACCTGTACACATGCACAGTGAATATCACCTAGCGCAGTGATGGTGAATCTTTTTTCCCATGGGTGCCGAAAAAGTGTGCGCACATGCTATTGCCCACACCCATAATTCAATGCCTGGGGAGGGTGAAAACAGCCTCACCCTCCCCTTGGAGGCCCTCTGGAGCCTAGAAATGGCCTGGTTCCAACTTCTGGTGAGCCCGGTAGGCCCATTTCCCAAGTTTTGGTGGGTCCAATAGGACCTTTTTTCACCCTACCCAGGCTCCAGAGCAGTGATGATGAACTTTTTTCCCCCTCAGGTGCCGACAGGTGCTGAGTGCCCACACCCACAATTCAATGCCTGGGGATGGTGAAAACAGCTTTCCCTCCCCGCTGGGGGCCGGAAATGTCCTTTTACTCAAATTCTGGTAGGCATGGTAGGCTGGTGTTTTGCCCTCCCCAGGCCCCAAAGGCTTCCCTGGAGCCTGGGGAGGGTAAAAACATCCTCCCATCCCTGCAGAGGCTCTTGGAAGCCAAAAACGCCCTCCGAGAGCCTCTGTATAAGTCAAAAATCAGCTGGCCAGCACACACATGCACATTGGAGCTGACTTAGGGCAATGGCTCGCATGCCAGCAGATATAGCTCCGCATACCATCTGTGGCACCAGTGCCATAGGTTCGCCATCACTGTTTTAAAGGCTTCCCTAGAGCCTGGATGTTCTGTCTGGGTCCCCCCAGACGCCAACACCAACCAAAAAGAGTATCCAGACACACTGGTAAAAAGCAAAGGCAGTTTATATACTGGAAAGCAAACACAGGTAACAAAAACTGTTCTTACAGACAGGAACACGATGCAGTTTCACAGAGGTTTCACGAAGGCCAGGCAATAAAACAGGATTCTTGCTGGCAAAAACAACTCTGGAGATAATAAAACCCACGCCTCCCCCAAGTCTTCCAGGCCACAAGCCAAGATCAGAGATGCCAAGAATCGAAGCAAGGTCACAGGACTCCCAGTTGATAACTCTCCACGAGACTGTAAGGGCGGGCCTGCCTTTTCAACCCTGCTGAGGAGAACCACATCCAAACCCACCTGTTGCCAATTCAGGGATGGAAATATCTTTCTAATTGGCCCCTTCTTTGAGCTGCACGTCTCTGCTACTACTAGCTGGGGAGAGCCCCCCCCGGGGGTCTCAGGCTGCTCTCCCTCCTCCTCCTCCTGACGTTCCTCTCCCCCGTCTGCCTGGTCCTCCCCCTCCTGGTCACTGTCCTCCTCCTCTGGGCATGGATCCGGCAGAGCTCCAGCCGGTCCCTGAGGAGCCTCAGGCTGAATCACAACACTGGACAAGGCAAAATGCCCTTCTCCATTCCCCCAGAGGCCCTCTGTAAGCTGAAAATGCCCTCCCATAGCCTCTGTGTGAGCTGAAAATCAACTGGGCAGCATGCACATGCCTGTTGGAGCTGAGCTAGGGCAACGGCTTGTGTGCGAGCAAATATTGCTCTGTGTGCCAGTTGTGGCACCCGTGCCATAGGTTTGCCATCAATGACCTAGGGCAATGGTACGCCCACTCACAGAGACCCTTAAAGACCCTTGCACTCCTAACCCCTAATTCAGGTGTCTTCAAACTTGCCAGCTTTAAGACTAGTGGACTTCAACTGCCAGAATTCCTCCTCCGTCATGCTAGATGGGATAATTAGAAGATAAAAACACCTCCATTTTTACGAAAAAGGACTGTTCCCCCCCCTCCTTTTTTTGCAAAAATGGGATGGGCAAAGGGTCTGGGAAGCCTGCAGAGAATTCCTGGGTGCTGGGAGATGGCAAAAAGGGGGGGCATTTTTGCCATCCCCCAGCATCCAGAAGCTCTCTGCAGATTTCCCAGATTCTCTGTCCAACCCATTTTTGCAAAAAAGGAGCCTATTTTTCACAAAAATGGGATGCGGGGGTGGGCCTTTGGGACAGCAAAAATGACTGTATTTGGTGTATAAGTCACACTGACATTTCCACCTGCTTTTCTTTTTTTGGGGGGGGGGGGATGCATCTTATACTCTGAAAAATACAATATTACTAAAGCATTCAATATGTCATCTCATGAAGAGCTTTTGGTTCTATTGAGACTGATGCATTGCAAAGAAGATACTTTTATGAAAATAGAAAAAATATTGCCCTCCTGGAATGGATCCAAAATATGCCACTTGAAAAGAGTTGTAAAAATGAGATGAAACAGTGTATTTCCAAATAATCCAGATCTAATGATAAAGGATCAAATTAATTTTATCTTGCTACTAATAAATACTATATGGATCAATTCTCTCTTTTTCTTCTATTTTAATCACTATAATGTATAAATATTTCAATTAAATTGGGAGTTGCAAATAATTGCTTTATCCTAAATAATTCTATTCTGTTTTGAATAAAAAAATCAAAAACATTCATGTAGGAGAAGCAGGAGACCCTGATTCTTACAGAAAAGCATACGAAACAGCAACACACAGATATAAATGTGAAAATATATTTTGCATTATCTGCATATGACAATAAGTTTTCACATTAGCTAATGGCTAATTTTACTTATCAAAACATCATTCTCTATATTTTGCTTAACCAAAAATTATCTGCATTAACAAACCTTTCCTTTATCAAAAACCAAGAATAAAACTGTATTCTTCTAGCAGTACAACAATACAAATTTGGCAGGTGAAGTTTCTAAGCAATACAGCTAAATTGCAATTTGCAACTCTCCAGAGGATAAACATAATTTCTTTCCATTGTCAACTAGTATTTTTGTCAAGTGGAATACAGAAAACAGCATTCATCAGTGTGTCCTTTAGCTTCAAGCAGAATTATCATTCTTCCCCTATGACTTTTTTCCTCAACAGAATTCTCTTTGTTGTAACAAATAGAAGAAAGTTACAGATATTTGGAACAAATAAGGATCTAAAATTAAAATATTTCATTAGAATGGATACAAACTGGTTTGGAAAAGCATGGTGGACTCTCACATAAAATGAAAGAAGTCTCCAAGAAGCCATGATAGCATTACAGTGACGTAACTATGTAGTGTCATGGCATCTGATACAAGTAGATAAATGGAATTATTTGCATGATTATAGCAATTACCTTTCTCTTGGCCTCACTGCAAAAAGGTATGCACACATGCAATTCTGTTTCCACATCACAGTTAATGTGAGCAGAGTTTAAACCTTTATCAGTCCAGTAACTAAACTTTTGTAATACAGTGTTCCCTCGAATTCCGCGGGGGATGCGTTCCGAGACTGCCCGCAAAAGTCAAATTTCCGCGAAGTAGAGATGCGGAAGTAAATACACCATTTTTGGCTATGGACAGTATCACAAGCCATCCCTTAACACTTAAAACCCCTAAATTACCATTTCCCATTCCCTTAACAACCATTTATTCACCATTATTACTGGTACTCACCACTGAATAAGGCACTTAGTGATCCTGATATTTATAAACATAATTATTTATTAACAATAATTATTTTTTTTGTTATTTATTTGCAAAAATCATTAGTTTGGCGATGATGTAGGACGTCATCGGATGGGGAAACCCATGGTATAGGAAAAAAACTGCGAAGTATTTTTTAATTACTATTTTTTGAATAACCGTGGTATAGGCTATTCGCGAAGTTCGAACCCGCAAAAATCGAGGGAACACTGTAATCTAAATTTTTATTACATTTTTATCCCCCTGGATGGCTTACAAAACAATCCGAGGATTTATTCATGTTCACACAGCCAGCGTCTCTCTTTTGTGATATTTCCAAAATGAAGAAAAACTTTTTTCTGGGCAAGGCATACACTTTTTCCTTTAGTAATACTGAAGAAAAGATATTATAAAAATTCTATTTGACAAACCTGTGTGCATGTGGACTGTTGGTGGAGACTGTCCAGCCCACGTTATGTTACTGTACTATAGGATATTCATGCCTATATACCCTGCCTCTTTTATTCTGGCAGATTTGACAATACTTGTATGTTGCTCCTTTTTCCAGATTATATGTTTTTCAAAACCCAGACTATAGCAAAATATGGTGCAACTCTCCTGACCATAGTGGACACAGCTGAACCACTTAAAGATTTGGTTTCCCCAGTGATTGTGCCTCTTGCTTCTCCTCCAGGAAGGAGGGATTTGCACAAATGTGAGCCTATGGAAAACAAAAGCCAAGACACACAGGGGCCACTAGAGGACCCAGCAGAGGAGATACAGTGTTCCCTCGATTTTTGCGGGTTCAAACTTCGCAAATAGCCTATACCACGGTTTTTCAAAAAATATTAATTAAAGAATACTTCGTGGTTTTTTTCTATACCACGGTTTTTCCTGCCCGATGATGTCATACGTCATCGCCAAACTAGTAATTTTTGCAAATAAATAACAAAAAAAAAATTGTTAATAAATACTTATGTTTATAAATATCAGGATCACTAAGCATCTTATTCAATGGTGAGTACCAGGTCTTATATTGCCTCGAAACAATAGTTTGACAAAGGACTGTGTAGAAGCCAAGAAAGCTTTCACCTTGACTTATAAGCTGTAGAAAAGTGAGACTGGGAATTGCGACAAAACATCTTGTTACCCTCAAAAACCAATATAAGCAACTAATTGCTCTTAAGAAAAGACAAGATGCAAGGTCCTCCCGGGAACAGCTTATTGGGGCCGCAAAGTAAAAGAACTCCTCTCTATTCTGGCATTTAATAGCTAGACACTCAGATAGAATACATACTCCATTCGACGTTCCCATACCTCCTAACACCTGGGAACTTCACTTTCAGAGGATGTACGAAGACCCATCTAGTGAGAGTATAAGCTCTACAATGAAGGACTCAGAGTCTGAAATCAAATCGCACATCGGCCAATTCAAGTCTGTCAAAGAGCCAGGAGCTGACTTGGTTACCTCAGAAATATTGAAGAATAACTTGAGTGGTGGAAGCCAGTTTTGGCGGCACTATTCACGTATGTTGATTCCACTGGCTATGAACCAGAGAATTGGGGCTTGGCAATTGTGGTTCCAATTTTTAAAAGGGGAAAAAGGGATGATCCTGCCAATTATAGACCAATAAGTCTATTAAATATAATTAGCAAACTTTACGCCAAATATCTACAAGACAAGCTAAAGGAGTGGCTGGATTTTGAGAACTGAGGAACAAGCAGGCTTTAGAGAGGGAAGAGGCACTATTTATCAGTGCTTAGTTCTCCACCACCTCATTGAAAAATACATTTCAAATAGTCCCGTATCACTATATGCTGAATTTATAGATCTCAAGGCAGCCTTTGATTCAGTTACTAGGACTAAATTATGGGAGAAGCTGGAAGCTGCTTCCATTGACCAAAGGCTTCTTCATCTACTACATGCACTACATACCAAAACGTCCCTCAAGATGAGGTGTAATATGCAAGGGTCCCTCTCAAAGCCAGTTAAAACTGAAAAGGGGGTTAAACAGGGGTTCATCTTGCCCCCCCCTGCTTTTAAACTTTTATATAATTGATATGGCAAAATAATTGAACAAACCAAATTACCACCCCGAAGCACAACCCTTTTGCTCTATGCAGAGCAAAGTGTATAGAGGTGACCGAAACATCGTCCTTTTGCTCTATGCAAATGACGCCGTGATCCTCTCCAGGACGTCAGTAGGCTTTAAAAGAGCCTTGCGAGCCCTTCTTCAGTACTGTAATAATAAAACCTGAGTATAAATTATGAAAAAGCAAAGATCATGACCTTTGCAAAAAGGCCAAAACCTTACTAATGATATCTAGATGGGCATAAAATAGACCAGGTAACCACCTTCAAATACCTGGGGGTGGTCTTTCAGGCCAATGGCTCAAGGAAAGCACATGGAGAATATGCAGCTGCCTTGGGCCAAATATCAGCAAGCTCCATTCTCAATTTTTTCCACACAAAGAGAAGTTACTATGTTCCTGCTGCTATTAAGCTTTTTATGACTAAGTTGCTAGCTCAGCTCCTTTATGGGTCCTTGCTTGGACCGCCAACTTCAGCTTCACACTTTACACCAGTCGAAATAGTTCAATCCAAATTTATTAGAGCAATTCTCCAGATGCCATGTTGCGTTTCAAACGCACTTCTGCACCTGGAGACTGGATTGATAAAAGTCGAAGTTAAAGCTTAATTTTTTTCCACAAGGTCTTGCTCCATTAATCCTTCACAACAAATTTTCCTCCTCATGGTTTAAGGCCGTCGAGTTCAATATTTACAAATTAGACTTCTCCCCCACTTCAATACTTGAAATGAACTATGATCTAGCAAGACAAACCTTGCGACAAAGGGTGGAGGGCATCAAGAGGCAGGAGGACGTAAATAAAGCTCCACTGTTTCTGGCCCCAGATGCCACTAGATGTGTTGTGGCTCCTGCCAGATATCTTAGACAGCTGGAATCAGCAAACCACCGAAAAGCACTTGCTCTTATACAGTGCCATGCGCTTCCATCCGCCGTTTTGTATGGCATTTACAAAAGAATACCATTCATTTGGCCTTGCGGCTTAGGAGAGGTGGAGACTAAGGGATACATGATTCTGAAATGCTCCTTTTATACATACATATGGATTTTATCATGGATTTTATCTGTTATTTATCATTTTATCCTACAACTTTTGATTGTGTATTCACTGAGTGTTTTTATTTGTTTTGGTCTTTGAGTGTAATAATAAATTTGAAATTTGGTGCAACTCAAAGTCAAATATATATATAATCATAACTGTAATATATTTTTATATCAAGTATTACAATTATTTATATCACTTTTTAAATTGTTTTCAGTTGTATCTTCTAACATCGACTATAATAAATATTTATTCAAAACACTATACAGTGGAACCCCGACATAAGAGCTGCTCTACTTAAGAGCAACTCGAGATAAGAGCTGGGAGGGAAGAGATATTTTTGTTCTACTTACAAGCCCAAATTCGAGATACAAGCGCCAAGGAGCTGTCTCCTGAAGCCAAACGCTAACTTCCGCGTTCGGCTTCAGGAGACAGCTGCGAAGCGGCGCGCGTGTTTTAAAAGGTTGCAGCCGGCCTGGGGGGCTCGGGGGGTGCTTGCAGCTTTCTTTCTTGCTCTTTTTCTTTCTCTCTTTTACCTTCCCTTCCTCTATTTCTTCTTTTCTTTCTCCTTCCCACCTTCTTCCCTCCCTCCCTCCCTTCACTCATTCCTCTCTTACTCTCCCCTTTCATAAGTTTCCTTGCTTCCTTCCTCTGTTCCTGTCCCTTCCCTCTTTCCTTCCTTCCCACCCTCCGTCCATTTATTCACCCATTCCTCTCTTGATCGCTTAAAGCCGGTCCCTGGTGCAAAAAGGGTTGGGGACCTCTGTCCTACAGGATTGGGTGGCAGAGAAGTTGAACATATGTAAATTTAAAAGTTTAAGAAAGTTTACAAGTTAAGTGAAAGAAACTTCATTATTCATTTATATGTACATGTACATTTCTTCATTAAAAACATGTCTTTCTGCATAATTTAGACTAACTTTGTGAGTTTTTTGAGGGCTGGAACCAATTAAAATTATTTACATTAATTCCTATGGGGAAAAGTCGTTCGAGATAAGAGCTGCTCGACTTAAGAGCCCAGGTCCGGAACGAATTAAACTCGTATCTCGAGGTACCACTGTATTGTATTCCCTTCTTGGTCATAAGACATGGCATATAAAAGTTATATATACATATATTATATATTATATTATATTATATATAATTTATAGAGTCAACCCATTTCATGAGCAAGTGATTCTGGGTGGCAAGC
Source organism: Erythrolamprus reginae (assembly GCF_031021105.1). Taxonomy (NCBI): domain Eukaryota; kingdom Metazoa; phylum Chordata; class Lepidosauria; order Squamata; family Dipsadidae; genus Erythrolamprus; species Erythrolamprus reginae. The sequence continues at coordinate 47,936,453 of NC_091954.1, forward strand.
AACAAATTATGGAATTTGTCAACCAATCAAAATCCTAAAGACTCTAAGCAATTTACAGAACTTAACATTAAACTAATAAAATAATTAAAACATTAAACTAATAAAGTAATTAAAATCTGGTTAAATTGCCATTTACAGCAATGCTAAAAGTATTTTTATCTTTACTGAAAGTGACGATGGTGCTTATAATTAATCCCTGAAGGAAACCCCTGGGTTCACCTGCTTCCAGAAGGCCATGAGGGTAGGAGGTATCCTTTGCTCAAGAGACAATATATTTCCAAGGAAGAAAGCTTTTAAAAAGAGCACTTGGTGTTGCACTTGCTACCCCCAAACTCTCTGACAAGTGAGGACTCAAGAGCAGGGACTCTGTCAACTTCTAAAGTGGACCAGAAAAAAGAAACTCAGGATGAACTAATTCTACTTCATTATAAGGCTAAATTAACAGAATTGTATAAGTCTGAAAGTACAACTCTCCTGTCATCTTTTTTTACTTTGATTACTTAGGATGGATCATTTCTAAGTTTCTTTCTCTGCCTGTTTCAATTTAGTGGTGGGCTCATCCTCAGGTCATTCTTCCATTCCATTGCATGCTTCTTGTTCTGACAAGCAGAAAGTGTTGGGAAAGCAAGTCCCTACGATAGCCTGAATATGACCCATTGAGTTCAGTTAAAGCAAGCAGATATTTGTTTGGTAACAGCAATTTAGGGCGACGCTGGAGATAGATGATCACTTTAAAGATATAACAAAGCCATGGTCAGATTAAGTACAGAATATTGTGAGCCAAAAAACCTCACACAGTTCATAGTTACTAAGAATCAGCACTCACTTGATGGCCCATAAATAAAAACAGAATGACTAAGATTTGAATTAAACCATCACCAGCATCCATTGGTGATCAGCATGTATGCCATTGGGTCCTGGATTATAATAATTGGAGTTTCCATGTAGGTCTTCAAGAGTAGACACAAATACACATCTAATTTAATCAGTGTGACAACAGATATGAGTGATGTTAAGGTTGCCAACTGGTATACTAAAAGCTATGAATCTCCTAGAGAAAGTGTCTACTTATTCTTCAAGCAAGAACTCTGAATCTAGGAGGAATCTCCAAATTGTGACCTTGCTCTTTTGACCTCTCCTATCAAGAGTTTTTTTTAAAACTTACTCTGCAGTCAGATGACATCCAAATCTACAGCTACTCCATCTTGTTTGGGTTGAGTTTGAGTCTGGTTTTCCCTACCCAGGCCCTGAAAGCTTATAGGTATTAAGTTATGATTTCCACTGTATTGTTCAATGGGCACCCAGGGTAGAAATAGGCATATCTGGAAATCTTCTTCATATTGATGATAGTTCACTCTGAATTAATATATGACTCTCCCAGAAGTTTCGTACTAGGGTTAAATAGGATTGGGAAAGAGGTGAACCCTGAGGCATTCCATATCAAAAGGTCTGTGAATCTGATCCTTTCTCTACAACTAACTGGAACCACCTGGTTAGTTAGGAATACAATGATTCCCAGGTGTGGTCTGGGAGGATGTTTTGATTGGCAATACTGAAAGGTGCCAAGAGATCTAGGGGGACAAATATGCCCAACACTGTTTCATGCACTTCTATCTCATGAAAAGAGATAGGGAGTACAAATAGTCCTCGATTTACAGCCACAATTGAGCCCAAAACTTCTGGTTGATAAGTGAGTCAGTTGTTAAGTGAATTTTGCTCCATTTTATAACTTTTGCCATAATGGTTAAGCAAATCACTGCAGTAATTAAATTGGTAACCTGGATGTTAAGTGTATCTGGCTTCCACATTGAATTTGTCAGAAGGTTGCAAAAAGATGATCACAGGATACTGCAACCATTATAAATAAGTTGTTATAGATATAACATCTGAATTTTAATCAGGTAAACATGGGGATGCTATAATAGTTTTAAAAAATGGTTTTAAGTCAACCCCCTCCAGTACCATTATAATTTTGTAAATTGAGGACTATCTATAGTGTCAAATTTTATTAGATTTACCAGCTTCTTGAAGAGTGGGGGAATTGGTACCTTTTTAATAAATACTAAAATATAACCGTAATACAAAGCATTAGACTAATAAGGTGTGGATAGCTATACAACGAATCCACAGAGATGTTCTGGAAAAGCAGCTTATTACCAATTTCTAGAAAGCCATGAAAGCAGGGACCATGCTAAAAAGCATGTTTATATTTTTCCCTTTGATATGTATAAAATCAGTTTGTTTTTCTACTAGGACATAACAACATGTTATAGATACAATAACATATATCATTTATAATTATTTAAATTTAAAATATCCCAGGAAAATGAAGTTGTAATCAGGCCTATTCTGATTAAATAAATAGTTCACAAATAGAAACATTCAGATTAGTAGTAAGCCTTGTCTGGCTTGTCTCCTTCACTCCAAAGTTGTTGACTACAATCCTGATCTAACTTCAATTCTCTACACTGGCTCGTCTATTACACAGGAGAGCTAATGAATATGAAATAAGAAAATGATTTCCTTACAACACTATTGGAGAATCAGGACTGAGGCTTACTACAGTTAATAATACTAATGTTTTATATTTTAGTATTTATTAACACATCTAGATTCTCACTGGGTTTAAGTGGAAATAAATCATATAAATAACTGGTAATCAAAGGATTGCCTTTAGAAACAATATAAAGATGCAGTATTATTAACATTATCCTACAGATTCTGGTTAGTTGTACTTATCTCGCAAGCAATAGTAATGGCATCATCTCTTGCTTACAAATTTCTTGTCTTCTTACCTGTTCTCCCAAAAAGGTTATGTGCTATAATCTTAAATATGTTGCTTTAACTTAGATAATTAAGCTAACCCAAGCATTGCAGAAACCAGAAGTTTGTACCAATATATCCATAATCCAAGCATATTGATTGTCTCCCTGCCCCCTTTGAAAGTTCCTGTTCAACATAGTAAGAGAATGATTTCCAAATCTTTGAAAGGCTAGTGATGTTCCACTTGAAAACCATCATGGATCCACTGTTAGACCCCCTGCAATTTGCATAACGAGCAAATAGATGGACAGATGATTCTGTTAATATGGCTCTACACTACAACCTTCAACATCTTGAATCTCCAATGACCTACGCTAGGGTCCTCTTTGTAGACTTCAGTTCAGCATTCAATACCATCATACATTCTCTTAACCAAACTAAATCAGCTAGCGGTACTTGAACACACTTGTAAGTAGATCACAAGCTTCCTAACAGGAAGCAGGTGAAGCTAGGAAAAATCACATCAGATACATTTACAATTAGCACAGGTGCCCCCCAAGGCTGTGTACTTTCACCACTTCTCTTCTCTCTCTACACTAATGACTGCATCTCAAACGATCCATCTGTTAAACTACTGAAGTTTGCAGATGATACAACAGTGATTGGACTCATTCGAGACAATGATGACAGGAGGTTGAACAACTATCCTTGTTGTGTGACCAGAACAATCTAGAACTGAACACACTCAAAACCGTAGAAATGGTGAGACTTTAGGAAAAACCCTTCCACCCTTCCACCTCTCACAATACTAGACAACACAGTATCAACAGTAGAGAACTTCAAATTTCTAGGTTCTATCATATCTCAAGACCTAAAATGGTCACCTAACATCAAAAACATCATCAAAAAATCACAACAAAGAATGTTCTTTCTGCACCAGCTCAGGAAGCTCAAACTGCCCAAGGAGATGCTGAAACAGTTCTACAGAGGAATCATTGAATCTGTCATCGGCACCTCTAAAACTGTCTGGTTTGGTGCTGCAACCCAACAGGACCGACACAGACTTCAGAGGATAATCAGAACTGCAGAAAAAACAATTGCTGCCAACCTGCCTTCCATTGAGGACCTGTATACTGCACGAGTCAAAAAGAGGGCGGGGAAAATATTTACTGACCCCTCGCATCCTGGACACAAACTGTTTCAACTCCTATCCTCAAAACGTCGCTACAGAGCATTGCACACCAAGACAACTAGACACAAGAACAATTTTTTCCCGAATGCCACCACTCTACTAAACAAATAATTCCCTCAACACTGTCAGACTTTTTACTATATCTGCACTTCTATTTCTATTAGTTTTTCTCATCATTCCTATCATCCTTTTCCTCCCACTTAGGACTGTATGACTGTAACTTCTTGTTTATATCCTAAGATTTTTATTAATATTGATTGTTTCTTCATTGCTTATTTGACCTCTATGACAATCATTAAGTGTTGCACCACATGATTCTTGACAAATGTATCTTTTTCTTTTGTGTACACTGAGAGCATCTGCACCAAGACAAATTGCTTGTGTGTCCAATCACACTTGGCCAATAAAATTCTATTCTATTCTATTCTAAATTATTGTTATTATTATTATTGAGAGTAGGAATTGAAACAGTTTATGTCCAGGGTGCGAGGGGTCAGTAAATATTTTCACAGCCTTTTTGACTCGATGAAAATATGTAAATATTTCATATATGAAAATGAAAATTATTGCAAAATATTTTTTCTACTTCCTCAATGTAATCTGTAATCTTGCTGAGACAGCAATCCCTAAACTGTCCAGAGTTCACTAACCTGCTTGTATATTAGACTTGCCTCCCAAACTAACGGTCTCCCTTCACACGACAGCTCCACAGGTGCCCTATTTAACAAACAGCGTCGGTCCACCCGGGCAACCTTTAATGCTTTTCCGGCGACCCTGCCTCCAAATACTGTACTTGTTTCTTTTCAGAACCCCTCCCCCTCCAACCACTTTCCCTTTCGACGGCCCCTCCCTCCGTGTGGGTCCGCCCCCTTCTTTCGTCCCACCGACACCTCGGTCCCTCAGGAGTTGCCCTCCATTCCTTCCCCACCCTCCTCCCGGTCCCCCTTTTGTCACAGCTTAGTTTCTCCCTTTGCAGAATCACCCCCCTTTTCTCGAGCCTCCCCTACCGTCCAGAGGGTGGGGTCATCCCTCTCTCGCCCCCCTCTAACCCCTTTAAGGAGGAGAAAAAACCGCCGGCAGGGCCGAAATAGGACTTACGTGATCGGCGCTGCTGTTGGCGCTATAATAACAGACCGAACTGAAGGTATAGCCCGAAATGGAAGCCGCCATGATGGAGCCCCACCACCTCCGACGACGAACGATCCCACAAGCCACCACACCCGCAACCTCCCCGGCTCGCCTCGCGCCTCCAACTTCCGGCCGGAGCGCGCGGGGCTTCTTGGGAAATGTAGTTTCGCGAACTTGGCAAACGCCAAGTCCGACGGCAATGGAGACGGCCTGAAATTGGGAGCGTGGTGAGAGCCAGTAACTGAAACAGCCGTGTTGTTGTTGTTATGGTTGTTCCTTGCGTAGAAAATATTTCCCAATTGTCACAACTTGGGCAGGTAATTGTTTTAGGTTCCCTGCAGAAAATCGCCTCTTAGATTTTAAGCACGACTTCTTCTCATCAGAATGGCGTAACTCATCTTTTTTAATGGACGTAACTCATCTTTTTTTAATGACTGCAACTGTAACGGCAGAAACAGCCGCGGTTATTGATTTGACCGGCCTTCAACTCACCGGAAGAGATTTTAAAGAAGCGGCAAAACAGAGTCCCTTCTGCGGCATAAAAGAAAGCTTCACCTTGGACGTGCCTTGCATCTTTTCCGACTATGAGCAGCTGCGGAGAGGAAGGGTTTCAGCCATCGGGGCTGGGGACCAAAGAACAGTGAGTAGTCGAAGAGGGAGGCTCGGTTGGGAGCAACAGAAACATCTATATTCGTCCCGCCCTCCCCACCCGCAAATCTAACTCTGTTTCCTGCTGTTGTTTTTAAGAATAGACTAGAAGTAGAAACAGAAAATAAATTATTTGTTGATAAACTAAAACATACGAAGAAGGGTTGCAGCTTGCTAGATATGGGTTTGGTTAGTAAAGAAAAGAAGGACTGGTGGGCAGGGTGGACATGATAGCAGTATTCCGGTATTCCAGAGGCTGCCACAAAAAGTCAATTTATTTTACAAAGCATCAGAGGCCAGGACAAGAAACAATGGATGGAAACTAATCAAGGAGAGAGGCAACCTGGAATTGAGGAGAAACTTCCTAACAGTGAGGACAGTAGCAATAGCAATAGCAGTTAGATTTATATACCGCTTCACTGTATTTTACAGCCAGTGATGGGCTCCTACGGGAACGGTCAGGTATGCAGTACCGGTAACAAAATTTTGATTCCCCCCCCCCTTTTTTTCCTTCTGGGCTCTGGGTATATTTTTCTTATCACAGTAAATGAGGTTAGAAGAGCTGTGCGTGTGTGTGTACGTACACTTTATATGGTAGATAATCGGGTGGGCTACTACCTGGATGGGGGGGAAAGCAGTGGGGTAGTGAAAATGGAGCTGCACCCCAGAGCACCCAATTTGCATTGAAAGATATTGAAAGAAAATGCAGGACGTCCTGCATAAGCCACGCCCACAATGTGGTAGTAAAAATTTTGGTAGCCCTTCACTGCCTGTGGCCCTGTTATGGCAGAGGGATGAAAGAGCTATCGCCCTCTGACTGCGGTGGAGATGGGCAGAGCCTTAGTACCTGGCCTTCCGTCTCCATCATCAGCTGGGCCAAGAGAAAGCAGGGGGCAGCATGGGAAAGTGCTCCCCTCCCCCGGTTGAATGCCAAGCACAAAATTCCAGGAGTGGGAGTGGTGGCTGGCCTGACAGAAGCACCCCCATTGGTGAGTTAGACAGTGGAGAGGCCTAGTCTGGTTCTCACAGCTGTCCTGCTGTTTCGCACCTCCAACACAAGCTGCCACCTTTGAAATATGGCAGACCTTTGAGGAAGCTGGGCAGCTATGGCTTGGTCCATGGGGGGGGCAGTGGTGGTGTCAGGGCTGTTCCCCCCCTCCTCAGCAAATCAGGCCTGGAGGAGCGCAGAGTTGTGGGCCGAGCACCAAAGGACCAGAAGGCGTACTTCCATATCGCCCCAACACGCATTTCCAGCGCACACTGTTTCCAAATTGGATTTAAGTGGTGGGGGGATAGGGGGAAGGGAGCAGGGTGAAGATTAGGGGAGGTTCTAGGAGGAGAAACTTGGCTGGCTTTCCTTTTACCATGGGGAAGACCCAATAACCCCTCCGTGGACTCCCCGCTTCTCTCGTACCACCTTGCACAGCACCTTGAAAGCTTGTTTCAGAATGGGGGTGACTGGGTCCCCTCCTCTTCCTAGAGCCCATTCTCTGCCCCACTCGCCCCTGGCAACTCTCTTGGGGTGGAGAGCAGGTCCAGCACCAACAAAGTCGAAAGTACCCACCTGCTATTTTCTGCTGCAGTTGGGCAGCGAGAGAGAGACAGAGCGGGAGACAGATTTGGCTCATTCAGCTCTGTCTGCTCGCCTCTCTCTGTTTTGCCCAGTTCTGCAAGGATTCAGCGGATGCTGCCTTGGTGATGGATTGGGAGTGTTGTCCCATAGTTTGCCTGCCGAGCATTTTCAGGGGCATCCATAGACTATATTTTCTGACCTGTTTGGACGGAGTTGCAGGATGCGTCTGTATGCCTATATAAGTGTGTAGCTGCCTGAGATGGTGCTTCTCTTAAGTGTGTGCAGTGATCTAAGGCAGCAGGCTCATGGTGCTGTGACGTAACATCTGGACAGTCACTCTTTTTGCAACCCAAGGTTTATTTTTGTATCTTTCCAGAGACAGAGAGAACATGGCTGAATTTCCTTACAGCTATTCCCTGGGTATGTGGGTTGGAAAGTGGGGTTGGGAAGTGGAGGAGAGGGAGGGAGGGAGAGATAGAAAGAAAAGGAGAGAAAGAAAGAGATACAGAGAGAAAGAAAGAGATGAGAGAGATGAGAAAGGGAGAGAGACATAGAAATGAGGGAGGGAGAGAGAAAGAGAGAGAGAAAAAAATTAGAAAATTAGAAAAAAGCGGAGTAGACTACAACACATGCAGATGGATCAATAGGTGGCTGACCAACCGCACCCAACGAGTTGTCCTCAGCGGTTCCAAATCCACATGGAAGGACGTAGGCAGTGGGGTACCACAGGGCCCAGTCGTGGGCCCTGTGCTGTTCAACATTTTCATCAACGACTTGGACAAGGAAATAGAAGGGCAACTGATCAAATTCGCAGACACCAAGCTGGCAGGGGTAGCCAATACCCTAGAAGACAGGCTCAAATTACAGAAAGACCTAGACAGACTAACACAGTGGGCCCACATCAACAAAATGATGTTTAACATCGACAAGAGCAAAATCCTTCACCTAGGCAGAAAAAACCCTGGACACACATACAACCTGGGAGAAACTCTTCTTAGCAGTAGCAATTGCGAAAGAGACCTCGGAGTCTTGGTGGACAATCAATTAAACATGAGCCAACAATGTGCAGCAGCAGCTAAAAAAGCCAACACAATCCTAAGCTGCATCAACAGGGGAATACATTCCAAGACCAGGGAAGTCTTAATAGCACTCTACTACGCCCTGGTCCGACCACACCTGGAGTACTGTATTCAGCTCTGGTCACCACATTTCAAAAGAGACATTGAAACTCTGGAGAAGGTGCAAAAAAGAGCAACAAAGATGATTAAGGGATTGGAAACCAAGACTTACGAAGAGAGACTGAGGGAACTGGGCATGGGTAGCCTAGAGAAAAGGAGGGCCAGAGCGGACATGATGGCGGTCTACAAGTATACGAGGGGATGTCACAGAGAGGAGGGGATCACTTTATTCTTCAGGGCACCAGAGGGCCGGACGATGAACAACGGCTGGAAGCTGACCAAGGAGAGATTCAACATGGAGATAAGGAGGAACTTCCCGACGGTCAGAGCGATCAACCAATGGAACAACCTACTAGCGGACGTTGTGAACTCCAACACTCTGGCCATTTTTAAGAGAAGATTGAACTGCCACTTGACTGGTGTACTATAGGGTTCTTGCTTGGGCAGGGGGTTGAACTCGATGGCCTTCATGGTCCCTTTCATCTCTAACAATAAATGGATGGATGGATGGATGGATGGATGGATGGATGGATAGATAGATAGATAGATAGATAGATAGAGACAGAAACAGAGAGAGAAAGATGAGAGGGAGATAAAGAGAGATAGAGAAAGAGAGGGCAGTGGGAGAAATATGGAAGGAGGAGGAAGAGAGAAAGAGGGAGAAAGAGATGGGAGAGGGAGAGCAGAGAGAGAGAGAGAAACATATGGGATAAACATATATCCATCCTAATATAAAATACAGGAAATAGTATAAGGGCAGAGTAGATGGACCATGAGGTCTTTTTCTGTCGTCAATCTTCTGTGTTTCCATGTTTCTAGAGAAAGAGAGAGATGAGAGAAAGGAGGAGATAGAGGTGGGGAGAAGGAAATAGGAAGAAAGAAGGAGAAAGATGGGAGAGGAAGAGAGAGAAAAAGAAAGAAAGCTAGAGATGAGAGAGAGAGAGAGGGCGAAAGACGAGAAAGATGAGAGGGAGGGAGACGGAGAGGGGAAAAGAAAGATGGGAGAGAGGGAGTGTGAGAGAAAGGAAGAAAGAGATAGGGAGAGAGAAAGAGACAGAGATGAGAGAGAGAAAGAGACAGAGATGAGAGGGAGATAAAGGGATGAGAGGGATGGAGGGAGAGAGAGGGAGAAAGAAAGACAGAGAGAGAAAGAGATGAATGAGAAAGCGCAAGATGAGAGGGAGGGAGGGAGAGCGAGAAAGAGATGGGAGAGACGGAGGGAGAAAGAGAAAGAAGGATGGACACACATGCACACATCTGTTTCCCATAGAAAACACAGGGAGCCACAAAACTTGGTTAGGCATGGCTGGGGTGTGTGTCATATGACTGGGTGGGAGTGAGTGACGTGGAGTTGGCTATGCCCACCCCCTTTCCCATAGGTTGTTTTCTATGGGAAACGGGTCCTCTGAGTGTTTAAGGTAGCAGATCCCTGTCCTAAATCATAAGACACAACACTTGGTGATAGGCGTAAGGTACTGGTACTAAATAAAAGCAATAAAAATAAACTCACCAACGTACATAAGCGACAAAGGGCAACATACCATCTGATAAATCTAGCCAATCACACAGCAGCAAGAGTAAATCAACAGTTCAGACTAATTGGAATGATGAATATGCTAGAGAGACAAACATTTAGTTGAATATTTATTTTTGGACTAAAAGAAGTGCCTTTATATATCATTGCAGTGTTTATGCACAATTATTTTTTTTTAAAGGATGAACCGATTTTAAGGAAGGTGCTGGTTTGTGTAAAACTTTTATTGTTTTAAAGAGATGAATCACGTTTTTATTCTATCTGAAAAGATTAGATAAATTTAAAATGATTCTTGCAAATGGGGACCATGACACGAAATACAATATTTTAGGGTATTAACCTTCTACTCTTCTTTCTTGTGTTACAAAATGTTCAAAAAAATATTAACATATATGCCTTGATAAATTGATAGGTTTTGTAATCTAGTATCCACATAGACCTTTCTGCCTGGCCAAAACATAATTAAAGTTCTTTCCATTTTCAGAGAATAGCTGTGGTGTCAGAACTACAAACTATACAATTGTTCAATGTGGTCAATTGATTTGGTGTGTTCTGTAAACCCAGGAATTTGGGTTCAATAATTGTCATCATATTGTTGACAATTAAATTAACTATTGTAATTATTTTATTTATTTATTTATTAAATTTGTATGCCGCCCCTCTCCGTAGACTCAGGCGGCTCACAGCAGTAGCAAAGAACAATATAAAATACAAATCTAATATTTAAATAACTAAAAACCCATAATTTAAAAAACATACACACAAACAAATATACCATACATAAACTATATAGGCCTGGGGAAGATGTCTCAGTTCCCCCATGCCTGACGGCAGAGGTGGGTCTTAAGGAATTTACGAAAGGCAAGGAGGGAGGGGCAATCCTAATCTCCAGGGGAGCTGGTTCCAGAGGGTCGGGGCCGCCACAGAGAAGGCTCTTCCCCTGGGTCTCGCCAGACGACATTGTTTAGTCGATGGAACCTGGAGAAGGCCAACTCTGTGGGACCTAACTGGTCGCTGGGATTCGTGCGGCAGAAGGCGGTCCTGGAGATATTCTTTATATTAGATTCTTATTTCACTGTTTTATTATATAACTCAAAACAGTGAACTGATTCAATATTCCTGCCTCCTATTTTCTTCACAACACATTGAGCATTATGTGCAGATAGCTTCCAATTAGGTAGTGCCTGGAGAAAGGTTGGGTGTTTTCTCTGAGGTTGGAATAATTGTGGAATAATATAACATATGAAGTTATAATAATAATCACATGCAATGTGATTATTTGCTTGCATGATACCCAGTTATGAATGTTAGAAAATAAGCCATTATTTAACAAAATAAAAGTACAGTTGAAAAATACTGTGTACTGCATTTTTATTTTATTTATAAAGAGGCTGTGTTGGATGACGCTTATTCTCAGCTCTTACCATTTGGCTCTAAAAATATAAATGATAAGTTTGTGTTTCTTCTGGAAACAAGGATACCTTTTCTTAAATTGTTTCACAGGTGAGAGGGAAATGCCAAGCATTTACTGCCATCCTTTTTCTTTTTCTTCCTCTGTAGCTGGGATGCAACATATGAACAAGAACTGCATAATTTTAAAGAAAGTGGTGATACTGGAGACGTTTGGCAAGTATCTATAACCATGTAACATGCTTCCAAACATGTTTGTAATTTATTTTCTTTTTAGAAGTGCAGCTGTTTTGCTCAGAGTACTGGTAATGTGATACTTTGGATTTTGTTGTTTTTAAAATGCCAACTCTCTTCTTAGCGAAACCTGTTGCAAATTAAAATAATCATCATTTGTTTTTATGTGGGAAAAATGAATTACTGGCTGCAGTATACTTGGTAAAGGTCAAGCATTCATATCCTTGATCTTTTTCAAAAATTGAATAACAGGTACAGGCAAAGATGCATTGTGGCCTTGAATGTATATACATGTCTGTCTGTGTATACGTAAAATTGACAACCTCTCATCTGCAATCTTAATCCAATAGATTTATCTAAACAAACCTGTAACGTGATCTTTAGAGACTGATATTGTAATGGTGACATGATGTAATTACATTGCTTGTGATTGACAAAATGTGTTTGTCTTCCTTTAGCATAGTCTAATAGAGTAGTTTATCTGAACCTCTCTTTCTAATTAGGTTTGGTGAAGAAAGCATGACTCGTATAATTAGATGGCTAGAAAAACAAAAGATACCTCTGGATACTTCTGTCCTTGACATTGGAACAGGAAATGGCATTTTGCTGGCTGAATTGGTTGGTATTTGTAATATTAGTGCTTTCTGATGCAAAATGCTTACATCAGAAATTGAGCAAGTAAGAAACTTTAATGAAATGGTCAGATTAAATTAAATGTAGAATATTTATTTATTTAATTAATTAAATTTAATAAATAAATAAATAAATATTCTACATTTAATTTAATCTGACCATTTCATTAAAGTTTCTTACTTACTTACTTAATTAATTAATTGGATTTATATGATGCCCGTCTCCGAGGACTTGGGGCGACTTACAACATATAAAAGAAAAACAATACAATACAATACAAGTGTCCCAAATCCAATTAATTTCAACTAACTAATCTAATCTGAAATCCCCAGTTACATTAAAAGTCCATCATTCCTACTCAAACAACAAACATACATAGCATTTGTCGGCCAGGGAGCTGGAGTTTAATAGCCCAAGCCTGGCGGCATAGGAGAGTCTTCAGGCTCTTGTGGAAGACGAGGAGGGTGTGGGCAGTACGAATCTGTGGGGGGCAGAGCTGATTCCAGAGGGCCAGCGTCCCCACAGAAAAGGCTCTTCCCTTAGGCCCCACCAAGTGACATTGTCTAGTTGACGGGATCTGGAGAAGGCTGACTCTGTGGGACCTAACCGGTCGCTGGGACTTATGTAGCAGGAGGCGGTCTCATAGGTAATCTGGCCCGATGCCATGTAAGGCTTTATAGATCATAACCAACACTTTGAATTGCATCTGGAAACCAATTGACAACCAATGCAATCTACGGAGTGCTGGAGAAACATGGGCATGCCTAGTAAGGCACATGACTGCTCGTGCGGTTGCATTTTGCACGATTTACAGTTTCCGAACACTCTTCAAAGGTAGCCCCATGTAGAGAACGTTGCAGTAGTCGAACCTTGAGGTGATAAGGGCATGGGTGACTGTGAGTAGAGACTCCATGTCCAAATAGGGCCGCAACTGGTGCACCAGGTGAACCTGGGCAAAGGCCCCCTCACCATAGCTGAAAGGTGATGTTCCAATGTCAGCTGTGGATTGAGGAAGATACCCAAGTTGCGGACCCTCTCTGACAGAGTCAAAAGTTCTTCCCCCCCCCCCCCCCAAGTGAAGGAAGAACAGATGGAAGTGTCCTTGGGAGGCAGAATCTACACCCACTCCATCTTGTCAGTGTTGAATCTGAACCTGCAGTATAGTCAGCCTGAATATGCTGATTATATTGCAATGGTCTATGTTCCCGATATGATTTGTTTTTTAAAAAACCCTTAATATTTAGCAGGGAAACATTCAGTTTCATCAAAGTTCCATTGTATAAGAAAGTTGGCTTAAATATTTAGAGTTACAATTGGAAGAATCAAAATCCAATGTAGATTAAGGGATTTGTGAAAATGACTGAAAAGCTGCTACTAAATTTATTCATTCGATTTTTTTTTTATGCTGCCCTTCTCCTTAGACTTAGGTCGGCTTACAGCATGTTAGCAATAGCACTTTTTTAAACAGAGCCAGCATATTGCCCCCACAATCCGGGTCCTCATTTTACCCACCTCGGAAGGATGGAAGGCTGAATCAACCTTGAGCTGGTGATGAGATTTGAACCGCTGACCTGCAGATCTAGCAGTCAGCTTTAATGGCCTGCAGTACTGCACTCTACCTGCTGCGCCACCGCAGCACAAATGACTGGCTCTACCCCTGAAGTCTTATTGCTTCATTTCTTTACCTACTGCATTATCCACTGCCCGGCAATTGCTTTTTTATTTTTTCAGCTTAATAGAATTTGCAGTGTATTGTTTTTGCTAAGACATGTTTATATTAGAGACAAATATCTATTCTATCTTAAATTTTTAAAAGATGAATATGTGTTGAGGCTTGCCAAAGAATCCAATGTCTTTTAATCATAGAGTAACCATAAATGAATTCATGAATTAATAGGATATAAGAACATTTCCATGTCTCTTAAAATCAAATGTGATTTATTTTTATATTTAGTATCCAAGTACTTATTTGTTCGGCCTGTCCAAAAAAGACAGAAATATGAACATTTGATTCACTTGTGCTACTTTCACTGTCGTAATGTAGCTTCTACATGATATTAATATCTGTGTCTAGTGCAATATACTGTAGCCCAGAGATCCCCAACCGCCGGTCCGCGGACCAGGACCGGGCCGTTGGGGTTTTCCAGCCGGTCCGCGGCACCGCTGCCCTCCCGGCAGAGGACATTATGCAGGACAGGGTGGGGCGTCGGGCAGGGCGGGGAGAATCAGGAGGCTCCTTTGGCGGCTGGGGGCTGCCTGGCTTTGTGATTTTGGCTGGGGGGCAGTTAGGAAGGTCCTACTTCTCCCCCCCCCCCAGCCAAAAACTCAAAGCCTATCTGCTGGATACGGGCGATGAGCGGGACGAGCGGCGCCGAAGCCGGTGGCCGTGGCAGCTGCTGCAAGAGGCTTCCGCGCCGCTCTGTCCCACTCATCGCCCGTATCCAGCAGATAGGCTTTGAATTTTTGGCTGGGGGGGGGGAGAAGTAGGACCTTCCTAACTCCCCCCCCAGCCAAAATCACAAAGCCAGGCAGCCCCCAGCCACCAAAGGAGCCTCCTGATTCTCCCCGCCCTGTGGAGAAGTGTTGAGGGCTGCGTCACTAAGCTCCACCCCTCCATAACCCCACCCCCATTTGACCAAAGCCCCCCCCCCCCCCCACCGGGCCATGGAAAACTGATCTAGCTTAAAGCCGGTCCCTGGTGCAAAAAAGGTTGGGGACCTCTGCTGTAGCCAATTGGAATCTTTCTATTGATTATTACGAACTGAAATTAGAAAATAAATAAGTAATGTAAATAAGTAAATTTCTACTGAAATTTAGCCAGTAAATAAGCCCTTGCAAGGTTTTGTTTTGGGGGGTTTTTTTGTAGTCCCCCCCCCCTATAAATTGGTATAGCTTTCCTAATTATATTTCTCCATAGGTTAACTGTGATGAATGTCATGAGGAAAAAATGTCTAGTGCTTAATGAATTTCTCTTTTCTTTATAGAGTAAATCTGGTTACACCAATCTTACAGGAGTTGATTACTCTCCTTCTGCAATAGAACTTTCAAAAAAGATAATGCAAAAAGAAGGACTGCCTTATATTAAACTGCTGGTAAGGTTTGTGAGAAACAAATGAAGAAGATTAAAAAGATCAGAATGAGGGGGGATTTGAGACTATGTAGTATAAAAAAACCCAAATGATTGAAGACTGGCCTGATTGAACTGTATTAAAATTATCTTGATATTCATAGATTTCCTATACAGTAGAACCCCGACTTACGAGACTAATTGGTTCCAGAAGGAGGCTCGTAAGTCGGAACGCTCGTATGACGAAACATTGTTTCCCATAGGAAACAATGTAAAGTCAATTAATCCGTGCAATAACAAAAAAAAACCGCTGCCGCCGAACGCGGAAGTTAGCGTTCGGCTTCAGGAGACAGCTGCGAAGCGGCGCGCGTGTTTTAAAATGTGGCAACCGGCCTGGGGGGCTTGCCAGCACCCCCCCGAGCCCCCCAGGCCGGCTGCAACCTTTTAAAACACGCGGGATACGAGCGCCAAGGAGCTGTCTCCTGAAGCCGAACGCGGAAGACAGCTCCTTGGCGCTCGTATCCCGAATGTGAGCTCGGGAGGCGAACAAAAATGTTGCTCCCCTCCCAGCTCTTATCTCGAGTAGCTCGTAAGTAGAGCTGCTCGTATGTCGAGGTTCCACTGTATTGCATTCCAGTACAGACACTTAAATCCATAGGAAGCAAGTTAAAATGTCTTCTTTCCTTCATACTAATTAAATGGAGGTGTTCAATCATATTCATCAAGGGATTACACATAAAGTAGTCCTCCACTTACAACACTTCACTTAGTGATCATTCAAAGTTACAATGGCATTGAAAAAAGTCACTTATGACTAGTTTTCACAGTTACAACCTTTGTAGCATCCCCATGATCATGGGTTCAAAATTCAGATGCTTGCAACTGATTCATACTTATGACCATTGCAACGTTGTGAAGTCATGTGATAACCTTTTGCGACCTTCTAACAAAGTCAGTGGAGGTCAGATTCTCTTAACAGTCAGGTTACTAATTTATCAACTGCAGCGATTCTCTTTAACTATGGCAAGAAATGTTATGAAATGGGGCAAAATTCACTTAACAAATGTCTCATTTAACAACACAAAGTTTGGGCTCAATTGTGGTCAGAGTAATTACAAATCATTTCAACAAGAAACCTACCTATACAGACAAAATGCAATTCTGAGTGATTAAAAGCAAGAAAGATTTCATGTTATTAAGATAGGGGTGCTGTTACCAATTCATCCTGAATTGACAGTTGTTTTAAAGCAGGGGTATCAAAAGTTGCAGCCTGCGGCCTAGATGTATCATTTGCTGACCCATGTCCACCCCTGCTTTAGCGAAGGGAAAGTTGCAATACATCACATGATGAAAATGTAATGCCGTGAGTTTGACATCCCTATTTTAAAGAAATGTGAGTTCCTAAAGAAAGATTTTTCTTTTAAGGCTGTAGTCCCAGATGACACCAGAAACCATTTGGCCCCATTCTGTTCAGTTTTCAAGTACTAAGATAATCTTCTGTATTAATGCACAAACAGTCAAGATTCAGATATATTGGATTGAAAGGAGTAAAAATCAAACATACATAGATGGATGGGTTATGTGCAGTTAAACTAGTATTCTGGGCCTGGAGACAATGCAGTTCTGTTTAGTTATAAAAAGTAACAATTGCATTAACGTGTTCTCACGTTTAACAGTTATATCTACCTTCTACAGATTGAAGACATTTTAAATCCTTCAGATGAATTATCAAATTTCCAGATCTGTATCGATAAAGGGACTTTTGATGCTATTAGTCTGAACCCAGATAATGCAGCTGAGAAAAGGAAACAGTATGTTAAATCCCTGCAGAGGCTATTGAGATCAAATGGCTTTTTCCTCATTACATCTTGTAACTGGACTAAAGAAGAACTGTGCAAACAATTTGAAGGTGTGCATGCTAAGTTTCAGACTGTATATGCTTAACCTAAAATGTGACTTTGCTTTTGTGTGTCTTCCTAAGAAAATACTGTAACTCTTATTTGAACAATGCATTCATTGAATTTTGGACAGTATTTATTTATTAAATTATTATGCTACCCATCTTGCTGAGACAACTCCAGGTGACTTAGTCATTATTGAAATATGATTTTAAACCTTAAAACAATAAATTAAAAACCACATTTAAAACTCAGTTAAAGTTCACTTAACCATGATAGGAGAAAGGGAGCAAAGCGTGCATTGGGGAAGAGGTAGGATCTATCTAATCCAGTGATGGTGAACCTATGGCACGGGTGCCACAGTTGGCACACGGAGCCATACCTGCTGGCACGTGAGCTGTTGCCTCAGCTCGGCTCCAGCGTGAATGTGTCTGCAGGCCAGCTGATTTTTGGCTCACACAGAGGCTCTGGGAGGGCATTTTTGGCTTCCAGAGAGTCTCTGGGGAGATGGGGGAGGCCGTTTTTACCCTCCCCAGCTCCAGGGAAGCCTTTGGAGCCTGGGGAGGGTGAAACACAAGCCTACTGGGCCCACCAGGAGTTGGGAAACAGGCTGTTTCTCTAGAGGGCCTCTGGGGGATGGGTGGAGGAAGCTTCTTTTGCCCTTCCCAGGGCATTGAATTATGGGCGTGGGCACTCGCACATGCATGATAACGCGCGCTCACGCTCTTTTGGCACCCGAGGAAAAAAAGCTTCGTCATCACTGATCTAATCCATGAACCTCTCCAAGATGGTAGACCAAGCTCTTCAACCCTTTCAGAAGGTGGGTATGGAGTGGATATCATTTGCCCAGGGCAGCAGAGGCTCTTCAGAAAGACTCTCCTGCACCTCGCTAGCTGAAAATGAATGGGAAATATCTAATTCATTAGAATTGGGGTGATCTACAGGCCAACAGGGCAATCAGAGGAATATGACAACAAGATGGTGGATGAAATTACCCAAATGGCAGTAAAGGGAGATATTATGGTTATGGGTGATTTCAACATGCCTGATGTTGACTGGAATATCCCCAGTGCCCTTACATGCAAAAGTAAGAATATAGTAAAGGCCTTTACAGGAGCAGCTCTGGCACAGCTGGTTAAGACACCAACTAGAGGGGAGAATATTCTAGATTTAGTCTTTACGAATGGGAATTGGGTTTCAGAGGTTAAGGTGGGAGAAAATTTAGGTTGCAGTGACCATCTATGTTTGTGGTTTGATGTAAAAACTGATTGTGAGCAATCCTATACTGCAACCAAAGTATTGGATTTCACAAAAACAAATTTTAATGCAATGGGGGAATATTTAAATAATGAATTAAAGGGGAGGGATAAAATGGCAGAAGCGAGCACCCAGTGGACTTTATAAAAAAGGCCATCTTAAAAGCCACTGGACTGTATGTAAGGCAAATAACTAAAGGTAAAAGGAAGAAGAAACTGCTATGGTTTAGCAATGATGTAAGAGCTATAGTCAATGAAAAAAAGGCTGCCTATAGGAGGTATAAAGAGTCTGGAAGTATAGCTGATAGAGATGCGTATAAAATAAGACAGAAGGAGGCGAAACAGATAATATATGCTGCTAAAGCCTCAAAAGAGGAAGAAATTGCCAAATCTGTAAAGAAGGGGGATAAAACCTTCTTCAGATATATTAGTGATAGGAAGAAGAAAAACTGCAGCATCACGAAGCTTAGTACCGGGAATAATACATGCATAGATGGAAATAAGGAGATCGTGACCATTTCAATAGCTACTTCTGTTCAGTTTTCTCAAAAGACACCTTACAATATAATACTATAGATAGATATAGCATTGCTTCCAGCTGTATGGATTCAGCTCCAGTGATCTTAGAATCCGATGTCTTAGAAGAACTTGAACGATTAAAGTTAAATAAGGCAATGGGTCCAGATGGCATCCACCCCAGAGTTCTTAAAGAACTCAGATTTGTCATTGCTACTCCCCTGACTGATTTGTTTAACCAATCCCTGTTAACAGGAGATGTTCCTGGGGATTGGAGAATGGCCAGTGTTGTGCCTATCCACAAGAAAGGCAGTAGAGAAGAAGCTGGTAACTACAGGCCAGTAAACTTGACATCAGTTATAGTTAAAATGATGGAGACTCTACTAAAAAGAGGATAAATCAGCACCTAAAAACAATAACTTATTGGACCCAAATCAGCATGGCTTTACTGAAAGCAAATCATGTTAGACTAATCTCATTGATTTCTTTGACTATGTCACAAAGGTGTTGGATGAAGGTGGTGCCGTGGATATTGCCTATCTGGACTTCAGCAAAGCCTTTGATACAGTTCCACATAAAGAGCTGATAGATAAATTAGTGAAGATTGGACTTAATCCCTGGATAGTTCAGTGGATTTGCAGCTGGCTGAAGCGTAGACACCAGAGAGTTATTGTTAATGGCGAGTATTCTGAGCAGAGACAGGTTACAAGCGGTGTGCCACAAGAGTCTGTTCTGGGTCCTATTCTTTTTAATATGTTTGTGAGTGACATAGGGGAAGGTTTGGTAGGGAAGGTTTGCCTATTTGCCGATGACTCTAAAGTGTGCAATAGGGTTGATACTCCTGGAGGCGTCTGTAATATGGTAAATGATTTAGCTTTACTAGATAAATGGTCAATTCAAAATAAATAGGATATTGAAAAATTAAGCATATATATTTGCCTTTAACTCAGGTGTTCTATTGGTTGCCTCTGTATTACATTTTAAATTAGTATACTACAGTAATGCATCAACGAAAGAATGTCCATAATCTTAAGAGCTTTGCTTTCTATTTTATTGCTTCCATAATATCAAAAATAAAAGCTGCTTTTTAAGTGAACAGCAGCTTGACTCTGGCTGGGAAAACATCTATTATTTGCAGTAGGGTATAAAGTATGTGTATTTCTGTTTTAAATCAAAATGTTGAAGCCTTGGTCATTAACCTTTCATAAGTGAAACAGAGTGAAGCTAGTTGAAAGACTTAGTAACAAAAACATTTAAAGTTTTTTAACATATCCAATTGATAGTATAATAATCCTACCTACACTTTTGTATTAGAATACGTGCTTGAAAATAAGGTTATGCATATTCTTATTAAAAATATGGTACTATCCCATATACTCTATCGTCTTTTCATTTCATTTTCTTTGTCACTAGATAAAGATAGAAACAGCATGCAAAAATATTATTATTAAAACCAAGTCTAAGGTTTATGTTGTAGGAATTACAATTTAGATTTTCTAATAACTGGTTTCTGTCTCCAAGAAAAATAATTTCATATGTCTACTTCCTGAAACTGCATTTAATATTATTGATAACTTTTATTAATACACAATTTACAATGGTCAACACTATAAAATTACCACTCTTCTAAATTTTGCAGAATTAGTTGAATTGTATGCATTCTGTTTGAATTAATGTCAGAATTTAAAAGATTAACAAGGCTTCCTTTTAATAGAAATATTTTCCTTAAATTTAATAGGATTTCTGCTTTTGGAGGAACTGCCAACAGCAAACTTCTATTTTGGAGGAAGAACTGGAAGTACTGTAACTGCCTTGGTTTTACAAAAAACATAAAAGTTTTTGATAAATTTTGGGATGGAAATCTTGTTTTAAGAATGTTGGATTAAAACACAAAACTGGATTAAAAAGTGAAATACAAGTTTTAGAGACTTGACAAATATGAACATAAATACACCTTTAACGACTTTCTTTTCAACACTTTGTGTCTTTATCGATTTGCACATCTTAGCTTCTAGCATTAAAAATATTCAGTATGAATAAGTAATGCTTTAAGGCAACATTTCCAGCAGCATTTGAATTGTTTCATATCTGTCAGCAAGGACATAATTGTGGAATGAAGGACCAGTACTGTAAAAATGCTGCTTTGAAAATTTATGACATACAGTGGTACCTCAAGATACAAACCCCTCGTCTTACGAACAACCCGTGATACGAACCCGGGGTTCAGAAAATTTTTGCCTCTTCTTATGAACGTTTTTTGTCTTACGAACGCCAAACCCGAACTTCCGGGTTCGGCATTCCGGAGGCTGCTGGGAAGCCCCGCAGCCCGGCTGTCACCTTTTAAAACAGCCGGGGGGCTTCCCAGCAGCCTCCCGAAGCTGAACCCGGAAGTTCGGGTTTGGCTGCTGGGAAGCCACCCGGCTGTTTTAAAAGGTGACAGCCGGGCGGCGGGGCTTCTTGGCGGCGGCGGCGACGGCAGGTTGGTAAGACAGAAAACGTTCGGGAGGCCGCTTTGGGTTTTTGGCTGGGAGGGAGGGCAGGAGGTCCGGCGCTGGGGAAGGGAGTCAGGAAGGTCCTCCTGCTCCCCCCTCAGCGAAAAACACAAAGACGGTCTGCCGCCGCATGACAGGCAGGGCGGAGCAGCATGGAGCAAACGGAGTCTGAAACCACCAGCGGCTTCAGCTTCCCATTGCTCCGCGGGCGGCGGCAGACTGCCTTTGTATTTTTGGCTGGGGGGGAAGCAGGAGGCGCAGGATCGGGCGGGCGGCGGGCGAGGCGTGACCGAGCGGGCCCGGCTCAGGCTCCGGCTAGGACGGGGCGGGCAGCGGCTGGGCGCGGCGGTGAGGGTGCGTCCGACTCGGGGCTGGCGGCGCTCGACGCAGTGGGGAACATCAGCGTGGGAGGCAGGAGAGGACCAGGCAACCGGAGCAGCGTCGCCGCTACTCCCGGCTTGGCTTCCCTCGCCGCCGCAGGCAACGTGCGTTGCGATCTTCCGGGCCGGCCAGGCTCAGCGGATCAAGCCGCGCCTCCCGGGCCAGGCGGCTGCCTTCCGTCACTGAGCCTGTCCGACCCGGAAGATCGCAGCCCGTGTTGCCTACGGCGGCGAGGGAAACCAAGCCAGGAGCCGCGGTGATGCTGCTCCCGGCTTGGCTTCCCTCACCGCCGCAGGCAACGCTCACTGCGATCTTTCGGGCCGGCCAGGCTCAGCGGATCAAGCCGCGCCTCCCGGATCAAGCCGCGCCTCCCGGGCCTTCCGTCACTGAGCCTCGCCGACCCGGAAGATCGCAGCGAGTGTTGCCTGCGGCGGCGAGGGAAACCGAGCCAGGAGCCGCGGTGATGCTGCTCCTGGCTTGTGTTCCCTCGCCGCCGCAGGCAACACTCGCTGCGATCTTTCGGGCCGGCCAGGCTCAGCGGATCAAGCCGCGCCTTCCGGATCAAGCCGCGCCTCCTGGGCCTTCCGTCACTGAGCCTCGCCGGCCCGGAAGATCGCAGCGAGTGTTGCCTGCGGCGGCGAGGGAAACCGAGCCAGGAGCCGCGTTGATGCTGCTCCCGGCTTGGCTTCCCTCGCTGCCGCAGGCAATGCTCGCTGTGATCTTTCGGGCCGGCCAGGCTCAGCGGATCAAGCCGCACCTCCCGGGCCAGGCAGCTGCCTTCCGTCACTGAGCCTCGCCGGCCCGGAAGATCGCATGTGTGGAAGAGGTCCGTGGGAGAACTGGGGGGACCCCAGCCCACGCCTGCTGCTTGCTCTCCTGGAAAGACCCCAGCCCACACCTTCGGGAGCTTCCCAGCCGGGTCCCTTCCATGAGGCAGTGGCCACGGCTCCCCCCAGTTCTCCCGCTGGCCCTTTCCACACACGCACACCATCCCCAGCCTCCGCGCCGCCGGTTGGCTGTCATCTTCTAAAGAAGCAAAAAGAGGAGGAGGAGCTGGGCGCCGGTGGTGGTGGAGGAAGGCGCCCAGCTCCTCCTCCTCTTCTTGCTTCTTTAGAAGATGACAGCCGGCCGGCAGCGCAGAGAATGTGGCCCGGAGGCTGGGAGGGAGGCGGAATACAGGAGGAGGAGGGAGGCCAGGAGGGAGGGAGGAAATCAGAGAAGATGCACGTACAAACCGCCTGTGCGTTTCCCTCCCTTCCCTTCCCTTCCAGTCATTGCAAGCCGGACAGTAACTGTTGACTTTTCCCTTAATCCACCCACGAGGCTCCCTCCGGGCAGCCTGCGCTGTCTCCCCCATCTCCCCGCCTCCACCCACACCCGAACAAAATCTGAATGCCGGCGGAAATGAGGCAAAAGGGGTGAATTTTGGGCTTGCACGCATTAATCGCTTTTCCATTGATTCCTATGGGAAACTTTGTTTCGTCTTACGAACTTTTCACCTTACGAACCTCCTCCTTGCACCAATTAAGTTTGTATCATGAGGTATTACTGTACAGTGGTACCTAAGAATGCCTCTACTTAAGAACTTTTCTAGATAAGAACCGGGCGTTCAATATTTTTTTGCCTCTTCTTAAGAACCATTTTCTACTTAAGAACCCGAGCCCTAAAAAACTTCCCAGGAAATTTGAGAGTGGCACAAAGGCCCAACCAGTTTCCTGCCATTTCCCCTGGGTTTCTCTATCTGGCGCAGTGTATGGGAAGCAGCCTCGCGCCAGGTGTATGGAAGGCGCGTTCTCCTTTGCGCTGCCTCAGAGTCCCTTTTTAAAAAATTTTTTAAATTTTTGAATTTTTTTGATTCCCTTCCCCTCATCTTCTTCCTTCAGCAGCCAC
This sequence comes from Erythrolamprus reginae, assembly GCF_031021105.1. Lineage (NCBI taxonomy): Eukaryota > Metazoa > Chordata > Lepidosauria > Squamata > Dipsadidae > Erythrolamprus > Erythrolamprus reginae. The sequence goes on from NC_091954.1 coordinate 47,960,246, forward strand.
CTCCTCTTCCTCCTCTTCTTCTTCTTCCTCCTCCTCCTCCCACCCAAATTCTGAGCTTTTATTTCTTTCCTAAAGGGTTTGCACCCATTATTTGCTTTTACATTGATTCCTATGGGAAAAATTGCTTCTACAGTACTTACAAACTTTTCTACTTAAGAACCTGGTCACGGAATGAATTAAGTTCTTAAGTAGAGGTACCACTGTACCAAATTTTAATTTTAGAAATCCAATTAAGTATACATATATCAAAGTCTGCTATTCCTGGAACTATTTTATTAATTTTTCACAAGCTTATTATGTTTTTGAGATGATACATTTGAAAGTAGCTCAAAGAGACATTTCCCTAAACTAAACTATAAAAAAGGAAGACATGTAAGGCATATTTGGATTTGCCTGAATCTAGTTTAGCCATTCTTGGCAAAAGTTTCAGCCATTCTATGGAATGGATTTCATGTGAGTGAAACTAACAATCACTCATATTTTTAAATTATTTTCAATAAGATACATTAGTTATGCAGGACAGTAGTATTGTATTAGAGTAGAACACAAGTGTATTTTATCTATTTAATTTTATTGTTCAGTTGCTAATTCGTGTCTCTCTGTGACTGTACCTGCAATTTCTACACTGTCCTCCACTCTCTCCCAGAGTTTGCCCAAATTCATGTTTATTGTCACTGATGGCAGTATCATCCTCTGCTGTCCCCATTTTCCTTTTGCCTCTTTCCCAACATCTGGGTCTTTTCCAATGAGTCATTCTTCTGTGCATATGTGCCTGACCCATAGAAATAGCAAAGAATTGGAGAAATGTACATTATGGCAGTATATTACCGTATTTTTCGCTCCATAAGACGCAGTTTTTCCCCTCCCAAAGTAGGAAGAAAAATCAGCCCCGTCTTATGGAGCGAAGATGCAGGCAGGGAGGGGGGGGGAGGCTGCGAACTTGGAAGCGCCATCCCGCCGGCTGGCTGGCTGCTGCCTGGCCCCCTCCCTCCCGGAGGAGGGTCTCCCTCCGCACCACCAGCGGCGCTCCGCCAGCCAGCCAGCCAAGCCCCGCGCCCGCCGGAACCGGCTCCTCGCTCTCCCCCGCCGCCCGCCGGGTTTGCAGGGTCGGGCGGCCCGCCAAGGCCAGGAGGGACGCCGCTGCCCCCCCTTCCCTCTCTCCACCCGCCGCTGCGCCTCCTTGACGCCGAAAGGAAATGCCGGCAAAGGCTTTTCTCAGCGGAGGCCGGCGAAGGCGATATTCAATGCCGGGGGCGCATGGGCGGTTGCACGCGCTCCCTATCTCCCTGCTAGCCCACTCGGAATATTCAAAATAAGAAAAGCCTTTGCCGGTGAAGGTTTTTCTTATTTTGAATATTCCGAGTGGGCTAGCAGGGAGATAGGGAGCGCGTGCAACCGCCCGTGCGCCCCCGACATTGAATATCACCTTTGCCACCGGCCCCGCCTCTCCTACAACCCCCTTGCTGAGAGCCCGGGACGAAAGTGCTCTCGGCAAAGGTGAGGCGGGCAGGGCGTGCTCGCGTCACCGCTGAGAAGAACGGAGAGAGAACGAGAGTGAGTGAGAGCAACAGACAGCAAGATAGTGAGAAAGAGAGAGTGAGAGAAAGGGGGGGAGAGAGAAAGAGAGAGGGGGAGAGAGAGAAAGAGAGGGAGAGGGAGAAAGAGAGTGGGAGAGGGGGGAGAGATAGCAAGAGAGGGAGAGAGAGAAAGAGAGAGGGAAAGGGGGGAGAGAAAGAGAGAGGGAGAGGGGAGAGATAGCAACAGAGGGAGAGAGAGAAAGAGAGAGGGAAAGGGGGAGAGAGGGGGGAGAGAAAGAGAGAGGGAGGGAGAGAGAGGAGATAAAGGAAGAGGAGAGAGAGAAAGGAAGAGAAAGAAAGAAAGGGATAGAAAGAGAGAGTGAGAGATGCTCAGTGAGCCTTTCTTTGAAGTTGCCTTTCTTTCTTTCTTTTTCTCTCTTGCTCTCTTGCTCTTTCATTCTTTTTTCTTTCTCTTGCTTTCTCTCCTTCCTTCCCTCCTTCCATTTCTTTCATTCCCCCTCTCTATTTTTATTTCTCTTTCATTTTCTTTCTTTCTCTCTTTCTCTCTTGCTCTTTTTCTTTCTCTTTTACCTTCCCTTCCTCTATTTCTTCTTTTCTTTCTCCTTCCTCCCTTCTTCCCTCCCTCCCTTCAGTCCTTCCTCTCTTACTCTCCCCTTTCATAAGTTTCCTTGCTTCCTTCCTCTGTTCCTGTTCCTTCCCCCTTTCTTTCTTTCTTTCCTTCCTTCCTTTCCTCCCTCCATTTCTTGCTTTCCTTTTCCTTCCTCCCTTCTTTCCTCCCTCACTCCCTTCTTTCACTCCTTCCTCTCCCCTTTTTGGCTCAAAATATTTTTTTTCTATTTTCCTCCTCTAAAATCTAGGTGCGTCTTATCAGCAGGTGCGTCTTATAGAGCAAAAAATACGGTAATTCCAGAAAGTTTTCTTAAATGTAATCACACTAACTCCTCCTTTTTCCAAGAAACATATTTGCTCCTTGAATAATCTGTACCTTCTGTAACTTCTGGGTAAAATCACCTACTCCATAAATACCCTGTTACTTTGAAATGTCAGCTGTATAGAATGGCATCATACAATTATTCTCTATATTGAAATATTGAAGATGATATATGGCAGTTCTGTAGGAATGATTTGTACTTGAATATTTTGCATTCAGAAGGTGGATACTTTTTTCTTGAACATTTTTGTAAACAACACAGGTACAATGGTTTTGATCTATATTTTGGCTCATGTGTTTATCCCTCCAATTTTTCAGCAGTAGAAAAATATGTGTAGTCCCTGGCTTGAAAAAAAACACCTATTTTTTTTTTTTACTTTTTAAACCCCCTGGAAAATATATAGGCAATTTAAAAAAAATTATAAAATAGCACTTTCTTTTTATAAAAAGCATCCTTTTCATTTACAAATTAACTTTGGCCAATGGTTTCAGGGCATATATTTATTCCTATTGTATAACGCTGCTGTATGCAATCTACAGACATTTTAAATGAAAGGTTTGATAGCAAGATCTGTAATTTCATTTCCCCTTTTTATTTTCTGGATTATGAGACGGCTTTATGTAAATAATAGGCTTGCTGTATTAAAAGTCACAACTGGCACTTGTGCACTGATACATTCTCAGCAATGTTTCATGCACATTTTATGAATATAAATGTCCCAACTGTAGATATCAATGTATGTTATGAACAATAAGTTACCAGCTCCAATTTAAAACAAGTAAATTTATTTAACTGTAGTTTTAACGGCATTGAGATTGATAAATAACAGATACATTTGATATATCAAATTCATTCCACAAACTGTAAAATCTCTTCTGCTTGAGCAGGGGCCTGGAGTAGAAGACTTCCAAAGTCCCTTCAAGCTTTATCCTATTTCATATTCTAATCTCTTTAACCCTGATTCCTAGTATTTCTGGTGTTATTGACAAACCATTAACATTGGAATGAATTTGATCATTTAACAATTTAACTGATCTATTTCTTAAACCAGAATTGTCTAGTTTATACAACGCAAAGCCAAAACCACATTGAGACTTGAGTTTTTAATTGTTATCAATGATTCATGTTACCGGTATATTGCCTTTAACTGCAGATTCTTGTGAATATAATACATATGAAGATACTTGTTTTAGGCATAGACTATATATGTATATATATATATATATATATATATATCAGCTTCTTTTAAATTGATTTTTAGACTGCCCAACAGATCATTACACCTATTTTGAGATGTGACACTGTGAGACTGTCAAAGAACTAGAATCATTAGATGTAGGAATGCATGTTCTACAAAAAAGGATGAAGACATACAGGTAAAACTAAAAAAAAAAGAATATCATGCAAAAGTTCATTTATTTCTGTAATGCAACTTAAAAGATGAAACATAGTATATGAGAGAGACTCATTGCATGCAAGCTGTGATTTGTCATAATTGTGATGATTATGGGGTACAGCTCATGAAAATCCCAAATCCACTATTTCAGAAAATTTGAATATTACATGTGATCAATAAAACAAGGAGTGTACATAGAACAATATTGGACCTCTGAAAAGTATAAGCATGCATATGTACTTAGTACTTGGTTTGGGCTCATTTTGCAGCAATTATTCATTTATTTATTTATTTATTTATTGATTGATTGATTGATTGATTGATTGATTGATTGATTGATTTGATTTGATTTGATTTGATTTGTATGCCGCCCCTCTCCGTAGACTCGGGGCGGCTAACAACAATGATAAAAAATAACATGTAACAATCCAATTAATAAAACAACTATTGCCTCAATGCGGTGTGGCATGGAAGCTATCAGCCTGTGGCACTGCTGAGGTATTGTAGAAGACCAGGATGCTTCAATAGCGGCCTTCAGCTCTTCTGCATTGTTCGGTCTCATTCTCTCATCTTTCTCTTGGCAATGCCCCGTAGATTCTCTATGGGGTTCAGGTCAGGCCAGATTTCTGGCCAATCAAGCACAGTAATCCCATGGTCATTGAACTAGGGTTTTGTGCTTTTGGCAGTGTGGGCAGGTGCCAAGTCCTGCTGGAAAATTGAAGTCAGCATCCTCATAAAGCTCGTCTGCGAAGGAAGCTTGAAGCACTCCAAATCTACGCAGACTGTGGAAACTTTTGCATCTCATTTGGAAATCAAGGATTCAGAGTATGGAGGAAGAATGGAGAGTCATACACAGCATGATGCTTGAGGTCCAGTGTGAAGTTTCCAGTGTGTGTTGATTTGGGGAGCCATGTCATCTGCTGGTGTTGGTCCAGTATTACATTTCACCTTTTAAGGTGCATTACTGAAATAAATGAACTTTTGCACGATATTCTAATCTTTTGAGTTTCATCTACATATAGAAATCTAAATGGAGGAAGCATTTGGAAAAACAAAGGAAATCGGAATGCCTTGACCGATTAAACCTAGAATGACAAATATTTTTCAACAGTGTTTTGTAAATCCAAATGAAAACAGGCATGCATTCCGATTTCCTTTGGTGATGGGCACATGCACTGTGCACTGTTATATGTTTGTTTTTTGTAAACCTATAAAATCAATAAAAATTTATTAAAAAAAAAAAAAAAAGAAGGCCTTGCATTATTGAAACCCGAGTGGATAAACTCAACAGATAACAGCTGGCCAATTCCTTCAGGTTTATCACGGAAATGATAAATGCCTCCATAACAAGGGTGTCGCAACTGTAAGGAGGAATTATGACAGGTCTTTAAAAGTTAACTTTGCCTTGACGTGGATAATTGTACTCGCTGTGGGCTTACAGGAAATACTCTTTTCCTGGGCAAGGTGCTTTGCCAGATACTGTATAGCTGCAAATAAAATCCAGTCATTCCAAAGAATCAGTTTCAAGCCTGCTTTTGATTTAGCATTAATCATGGTCATTGTGATAATCACCAATGCTAGAGGATGGATGTGAGGAGAATCATGTTAGCTATTGAATGTTCTAAATCTATGCAGCTTGGCTCTCATCGTCTGGAATGTAATATACTTCAGAAAAGCAAAGAATAATAATTAGTTTGCACTACAGAGCTATCTGTGAGTGACAATATACATGGCCTTCATGTCATACTGGCTATCAGCTGAGATTAATACACCAGAGGCAACATTTTTTTGGACAGATTGCCTAGTTCTAATTATCCATTATGTAATCTCTAGGCTACAGCTGGAGCATTTTATACATGAAGTTATCTTTTAAGAAATTGCAATTTGAAATATAGATATTGGCCTGCTGTGACTAACATACTGGGATACCACTTATTGTCAACGTTTAAGATTAAGCAATTGAAATGGTTTCCAGTTAATTTCTTGCCTATAATTCAAAATGCTGGTGCTTCTTTTCAAAGTTGTTTGCAATTTAGAATATTTGAAGGATCATCTATAGCTATATTAGCAGAGAGAGAGAGAGATTACTTTTCTATACATTAAGATATTTATATCCCTGCCATTCAAGGTAAAGCAGATAGTATCAATAGTGACATTATGAGTACAGAATGCTATTCCTGGACAATGCTCAAGTCTTATTTTATCAGATGAAACTACAGTGTTCCCTCGATTTTCGCGGGTTCGAACTTCGCGAAATGTCTATACCACGGTTTTTCAAAAATATTAATTAAAAAATACTTTGCGGGTTTTTTCCCTATACCACGGTTTTTCCCGCCCGATGACGTCATATGTCATTGCCAAACTTTCATCTGCCTTTAATAAATATTTTTTTAAATAAACTTTAATAACTAAACACAGTGAGTAATAATCTAAATGGTTGCTAAGGGAATGGAAAATTGCAATTTAGGGGTTTAAAGTGTTAACGGAAGGCTTGTGATAGCCAAAAATAGTGTATTTACTTCTGCATCTCTACTTTGCGGAAATTCGACTTTCGCGGGCAGTCTCGGAACGCATCCCCCACAAAAATCGAGGGAACACTGTAATTACAGTTTTCAAGGTCTTTTAAATTTTTTTCTAAAATTGGTTTTGTGCCTTCATTTGTATTTCTGTTTAAGATGCAGTTTCAAAATGGTGACTGTTTTGTGTTTATGGTTAGGTTTTGTTTTAATATATTTGTCAAGAAGAGAGATTCTTTGAAGACAGTGGCATACATAATAAATGAATGACATTCTCCTTGTGAAAAGCTGACTTTTTGGAGTTACTCAAGGTGCCTTCAATAAATCCTTTAAAATATAACTTGACAAAGGCAACTACACACTTCGTTAAGAGTTTATTATCCTGTGATGCTATGCACTTCCAAACATACAGATTATTAAAAATGCTAATTATAGATGTCACCTTCGTTACTTTAATCCTGGAATGTAAGATTTTTTACAACTATTGAAGTATGTATCTGTCCTCTCTCTGGCTTAAATCTTGCTTCCTTATATAAAATGGATCACAAGACCAAAAAAAAGTGGGTTCTATCTTTTTCATTTTGTACCAATCTCTATTTTACTAAGAGTCTCCTGAATTTTTTACATATTGCAAATATTTTTATATGGTGATACCATTACAGACTAATAGAGAAAACCAAATGGATCAGAGGATTAAATATATTTGAAATTCGTAAAGGAGTTTCAGCTTTCAGTTACCAATACGTACAGCTATTATATCTTAGGTTAACTTTAAGGAACAATTGTTTTAGAAATCAGGCAAACCAAGTTTTGAATTTCTTCCAAATCAATAATCCTGTGGATTTTATTTCTCAGCCTGTTCAGTCTGGACAACAAATTGAGCTATACTTTATGCGCAAAGATCCAAACCCATAATTTCAAGTATTTTAAACACTGAAGTCACTACATATGTTCTTTTTTATATTAAATCAAACACAATAGATATATAAAGGATAATTTTGCTATGCGGGATGCTTTTTTTAAAATGAATTCACACAAGTAACATGGCAAAACCTGATCACATATAGACTGCATATAACTAAGTGGAGAATAAACAATAATAGCTCTACTTATTAAAAATTATCACTGTATCGTTAACTTCAACTTATCTAATGCTTCTGCTTTTATTAAAACCTATAGAGTTTGATTACAAAAACTATAAATATTGACCAAAAAAAATCCCTTAAATTTAATGGTGTTATAAAACCCTCATGGAAGAGAACTATTTAAACATGTGCTAGCCCGTTGTAGTCATCTTCAGATTCACAAAGTAAGAAACATTTATTGTAGTAATAAAAGGGGTATAAGTATGGAGCATCTGGGACCTTCCTTTGCAAGTCATCAGTTTATTAAGGCATCAGTACATGCCAGTAGGAGTCACTCTAAGCTTAACAGAAAATTTAAGATATTAAAATAAGGTATATTTGCATCCAATGCATTAATTAATTTTAATAAAATAGTTTTCCTGCTTAAAGAGCACCAGCACTCAAGTTTCTTTAAACACAACTATTTTCTAGATAACTACCCCACAACAGAATTATTGTAAGCTAATTCATTTGTTAAAAGTTAAATTCTGAAATTACAAAACATTTAGTCATAGGGATATTGGCCTTCTTTCAAGTAAGGCTAAACAGGTAGGTCCCAGCGGTTGTGCACAACAACACACTCATGTCTGAAGAGATTCTCAGTCATCCAGATCCTGGTTGTCCCAAAGGTGCTTTTTCATGTGGCAAATGGACTTTCTTCTATTTCTTTGAATACATTTTGCTTCTCATTCCCCAGTGAGGAATAGAAAGATTTATCTTCCTTGCCACAGGTCTTCAACCTTGGGCAACTTTAAGATTTATGGACTTCAATTCCCAGAATTCTCCAACCAGCTATGCTGGACCTCTGTTCCTTGCAGTCATTTGCCTCCTTTTTAGAGGGTCCTTGAAGCCCTTGGAGATTTATGTGCTCCTGGTTCCTGTAGTCTGCATTTTTCCCCTCTGGAAATCCATTTCTACTCTCAACGCCAAGTACGAATGGATAAAATTACCATTGGATAAAATTACCATAGAATGGTAATGTAAATGACCAGCTGTCTGCAAGGAAGATAAATCCTTCCATTGCCCACTATCCTGTCATTACATTAGAGCCGAAGAAGCTTCTTCGATGAGAAACGAAAGTTTTCAAAAGAAAAAAAACAAGGAAGTTCAGTTGCCTGCTAAAAAAAAAACACCTTTGGGACAACCATGACTGGATGGCTGAGAATCTATTTATTTATTTTAATTTATTTATTTATTTGTTTTGTTGAGTTATGTATTGGTGGTATACAAAGATATATTTATATATACTGCTTGAAAACATAAAGGGAACACTCAAATAACACATCCTAGATCTGAATGAATGAAATATTCTCATTGAATACTTTGTTCTGTACAAAGTTAAATGTGCACAACAGCATGTGAAATTGATTGTCAGTGTTGCTTCCTAAGTGGACAGTTTGATTTCACAGAAGTTTGATTTACTTGGAGTTATATTGTGTTGTTTAAGTGTTCCCTTTATTTTTTTTGAGCAGTGTATATGATACTAGTAAAATAAAATAAAATTCTATTCTATTCTAAAAGAGAAACATTAGGACCAGGGGATGGAAGGCACTCTGGTGCACTTATGCACACCCCTTACTAACCTCTTAGGAATCGGAAGAGGTCAACAGTGGATAGTCTAAGGGTAAAGTTTTGGGGGTTAGGTGATGATACTCCATAAACTCTTAGCCATGCTCCTTGGGATGATCACTCTTTGGTATGGGAGTAGGAATGGATTTCCATAGGGAAGAATTACAGATTACAGGAGCCACTTGCACTACTCGGGTGACCTTGAGGACACAGATAAACCTCCAAGTGCTTCAAGGACCCTCTAAAAAGGATGCATATGACCATCTGTCTGCAAGGAAGATAAATCCTCACATTCCCTGCTATCCTGTAAGAGTCAAAGAAGCTTCTTGGATGAAAAACGAAAGTTTTCAAAACAAGGAAGTCCAGTTGCCTGCTGAAAATATCCAGAGACTCTTAGCCATGCTCTTTGGGATGATCACTCTTTGATACGGGAGTATTAATAGATTTTCAGAGGGAAGAATTACAGATTACAGTCATACCTCGTCTTACGAACCTAATTGGTTCCAGGGGGAGGTTCGTAAGACGAAAGGTTCGTAAGACGAAACATTATTTCCCATAGGAAACAATGTAAAGTCAATTAATCCGTGCAACCAAACCCCCCCCCGCAAAAGAACAGCGTTCGGAGGTTGCTGGGAAGCCCCCCAGGCCGGCTGTCGCCTTTTTTAAAAGCCGCGCGGCTTCCCAGCAGCTTCCCGAAGCCGAACGCCAAACCCGAACTTCCGCGTTCGGCGTTCGGAGACAGCGGGGAAGCCGCGCGGCTGTTTTAAAAGGTCATAGCTGGGCTGGGGGGCTTCCCAGCACCCCCCCGAACCCCGAACCCGGAAGTTGGGCAAAAGTTCGGGGTTCAGGGGGGTGCTGGGAAGCCCCCCAGCCTGGCTGTGACCTTTTAAAACAGCCGCGCGGCTTCCCAGCTGTCTCCCGAAGCCGAACGCCAAACCCAAACTTCCGCGTTCGGCGTTCGGAGACAGCTGGGAAGCCGCGCGGCCATAGTTCCCTCTAAGCTGAGCAGTGAGCAATCACTCACTTAAAAATCATCATCAACTCAGAGTTTTCCAAACCTGCTCAGAAGCCGAGAGGGAAAGAGTGAGAGGGAAGGAGAGAGAGAGGAAGAAAGGAAGAGAGAGAAACAGATAGAAAAAAGAGGCATTTTGATATTGATAGAGTTGCCCTATTATGAGCTCACTGTTATAGACACACAGTACAGTATTTTATTTTGAAATTCTCTGAGGCAAAACAGGGTGGGTTTTTTATTTGTTTGTCTGTCTGTCTGTCTGTCTGTCTGCCTGTCTATTTATTTAATTATTTATTATTTCTGTGCCGCCCAGTCCCGAAGGGACTGCCCCTCGGACACTATACTTTTCCGCCCACCCCCCCCAAAAATTAGAGGGAACACTGCGCGCGGCTGTTTTAAAAGGTGACAGCCGGGCTGGGGGGCTTCCCAGCAACCTCCCGAACCGAACCCGGGGTTCAGAAAAATTTTGCCTCTTCTTACGAACTTTTTTCGAGTTACGAACCGGCGTTCGGGAGGCTGCTGGGAAGCCCCGCCGCCCGGCTGTCACCTTTTAAAACAGCCGCGCGGCTTCCCAGCTGTCTCCTGAAGCCGAACGCCAAACCCGAACTTCCGCGTTCGGCGTTCGGAGACAGCTGGGAAGCCGCGCGGCTGTTTTAAAAGGTGACAGCCGGGCTGGGGGGCTTCCCAGAAACCTCCCAAACCGAACCCGGGGTTCAGAAAAATTTTGCCTCTTCTTACGAACTTTTTTCGACTTACGAACCGGCGTTCGGGAGGCTACTGGGAAGCCCCGCCGCCCGGCTGTCACCTTTTAAAACAGCCGCGCGGCTTCCCAGCAGTCTCCGAACGCCGGTTCGTAACTCGAAAAAAGTTCGTAAGAAGAGGCAAAATTTTTCTGAACCCCGGGTTCGTATCACGAGTTGTTCGTAAGACGAGGGGTTCGTATCTTGAGGTACCACTGTACAGGAACCATTTGTACTACTCAGGTGACCCTGAAGACTTTTCTGAGCTGTTCCATTCTCCGGAGAAGGGCGGCATACAAATCTAATAAAATAAAATAATAATAATAATAATAATAATAATAATAATAAAAAATAATAATAAAAAACAACCTCCAAGTGTTTCAACCTCTAAAAAGTATCAAGGGAGCTAAATCCTTCTATTCCCCACTATCCTGTCAGCGTCGAAGAAGCTTCTTGGATGAGAAGCGAAACGCCTTCAAAAGAAAAAAACAAACAAACGAAGTCCAGTCGTCTCCTGAAAAAAGCACCTTTGACACCACACGCTGGTGTGCTCTCCCTTCCCCTTCGTCCCACTACGAATGCAAATAGTCCTTGCTGGCGGCTCCGCAACCCCCTCCCCCCCCAAGAGACGCAGCGTTCCGCCTTCCTACAGCCGCGCGGATTCGCACCAGAAGGTCGAAGCCGAAACTTCCGCGGTTTCGCAGCGTCCCCTCCGTCGGTTCTCTCTCTTTTTTTTTAAAGGTTCTCGCGGAGAGCTTCAAACCCGGAAGCGACGGACCAAGTTTCCTTTTTCCGGGATGGTCGATTTCACAGCATCGGCGTTTCAACCGGGAGAGACAGAGGGGGGGAGGATGGTTTTGTCGAGTCCTCGAAAAGCTGGCTTTCCATGCGGGGGAGAATCCTTCGAGGATCGGCTTCGCAAGTGGATTCCAAGCCCGAAGCCAGAACAAGAAACACGGAGCTTTAGCCATCGCTCGACAGCTTTTTTTTTTTTATGTCAAGATCCCCCCCCTTTTCCCCGGTCTCTTGCCGTTGGTTTCGTCCGGGGGCAGATACTGTTACAATGTGTAGCCTGGGACAACTCGGGCACTTTCATTCCCTTCTTGGAGAGGCAGAGAGAGGGACCGAGACAGGAAGCCAGGCTGCCTTGAGGTGGAAGCTCTTTTTTTTCTAAATTTATTTATTTTTTTCCTTATCGCTTCTTCCCTGCTTTTTTTCTTTCCTTCTGGTAATTTTACACTTTGACGTTTTCTGCACTTGGGGGGAGGGAAGAAAAGTAAAGGGGGGATTTCATGGGGCGATCCCAGCCCGAGCGATCCGGTGCCTTCTTGGTGCTCCTTCCAAGCTCTGCTGGGCTTATTAAAGCATCCCGAAATCCACCGTAGTATGTGAGTAGGAAGGTTGATTCCTCGATTCCCGTCGGCTTTTCTGATCTCATCGCTCGAGGCTGCCAAGGGAGCCGGAGAGAGTTTGGAGAAAGGCTGGAGGAGATCAGAACAGGCATTGGGGGTTGGGGGGATTTTTTTTGGTGGGGGGGGGGAGAATTGAAAAGTTGCCTCTCAGTTTAATGCAACTTGGCATGTCGCTGCATCGGTGGGTTTATTGACCGAATGCAGATGCTGATCAAACCTTGAGTGAACATTTGTTTTCTCTTCTTCCCGGCCGTCTCCAAAGTAGATTTTGTTTCCTTTTTCCAAGATCATCGTAATTCACTGCTTGTGTCCCCACTTGCACATGGCGATGGGATCTGTCCTTGAACGGCTGTTAAAGTCGTATATAATTTTTTCCCGGTACGTCATGGATTTGTCAGCTGTATATGAGCGGTTCCTCCCAGCCTTTATTTCTTGTGAAAATGAAAATCGGGCTGGCAGCGGATACTTATTATATGCAAATCTTTTTTAAAAAACTGCTCTATTCATCGCAGGACTTGCCAGCAGTGTTTGGATCCCTCTGCTCTACGAATTTATCTCTTTTAATTGAAATCCGCCTCTGTCTACATCTGTTTTCCGAGTTGGTTTGATAATATGGATTTCAATATGCATTGTATGAACTGTATAATGGTTTTGCTACAGTTGAATGGTAGAGAGACTGCCAAGAAGTCTGCGTGTTGCCCTTTCAGCTTTATGTCTCTGGCAGTAGGTTGCTCATACATTTAAGTAGCTTAGCCTTCTATTAATACTTGCATGGACTTTTCTACTCCCTTATTTTTATGAAAGGAGGATGAAGTGTGGCCAGTACAGACTAACAGTAATTTATATTTTACAGTTAGGCCAAGATGAAATGTGATCTTATTAAAATATTGTTTCTTGCACAACCAAATTTTAAATTTTCAAATGCAATAGTATTCATTTGTGCCCCATACATGAGCAAAGGCACATTATAAAATAGCCGTGAAAATAAACGGCTTATCTGATATGATCATTTATTTGTTTTTATGTTTGCCTTAATTTAAATGTCATTTGCTTTCTGGAGCAACTTATCACAAACTGCATTTGATATTATGTAATATCAAAAGATCGTTTGCAGATATTTTATTTTTGGAAAGAAAGTTGTGGAAGTTATAAAATTTAAAGCAGAATTAATCCCCCCCCTTTTTTTTGTTTCAAGGGGAAATGAATCATTGGTTTTGACACTATGGTAAAAGGCTGGTACTTAATCAGTATATAAGTTATATTCCAATCATAGGAATGCGTGGCTTTTTTATAGGGAAGAATGCAAATACTGTTATCCAGATTTGAAAATGTTAATTATTTGCTTTGATGTATAGTTATTTCACTACTGGGCCAAATTTCACTTTGCAGGATTTTTTGCACTTGGGTATATAATATTGATTAATTCTGTGTGCTCTGCCTATATTGAAAACAACTACTTGTTGCAACTTGAATAAGAAGGTACCAGCAGCTATTACAATCTGCATTTAAATATTTTTTGAATGAATATTTAGGCTGCAATCCTAAAGTCACTTATTAAACTGTAAACTAGGAATTCTTAAACTTTGCAAATGCAAATGATAAATTTCCAGTTTGATCAAGCATTGAGGCACTAGGCTAGAGCATGAAAAACCATGAGTTAAAAGTCCCACGTTAACCACAAAAGCCAGCTGGATGACTTTGGGCCGGTCATTCTCTTTCAGCCCAACCAATTTCACAGAGTTGTGGGTAAAACAGGATTAGGAAAGGTGTGTTGAATATGTTCACTGCCTTGAGTAATTTATAAAAATAATAAAGGTGAAATACAAATAAATAAAATAAAAATAAATTTGTGGGACAGTTTCACAGAAATAAAAATGCTTTCATTTATGTTAGGCTTTGGTTAAAAAAAAATATTAGGCACCAGGCTGGCCCTGGTAAAGCTGCAGTGCTCTTAGTATTTTTGCTCTAGCTTTGCTTACCTGGACACATTTAACTGCTTTTAAAACTAATTGCAGATCCCCCTCTCATGACCCTTGGAAATTCTGGGAACCCCTTCAGTAAGCCCAATTGAAGGTCAATACTGTACATAGCATATATTAGTAGCCTTCTCTACCAGGTATCCTCTAGATGTGCTAAGGTCAAACATTAACCATTCTGGATAGAGTTGATGAGATTGAATTGAAACAGTTATGGAAAGCCCACTGGAGAAGACGCATAACCACATTTTCTTTTAAGAGTACAGCTATACTTAAGTGCTTCCCCATAAAACACCTCCCAATTCTTACTGAGATGATAAATTCCAGAATTTAAGGTATCACAATCAAAGATGAAGTTGGCTTGAAATTGTGAGAAGTGCCACTACAATTCCTGGATAATGATATGAATCTCTTCAGTGCAGTTCTTGTGGCACAATGGAAAACCTAAAAATATCATAACAAAAACAGTGTTTAAAGATAGAACTGTATACTACTGAAGTAAATAAAGTTGATGTCATATAGGCAGAGAACTGAATATAATTACAGACTCCAATAAGTTTAATCGCCTGTAAATCTTCATGAAGATTTTTAATGGCTAGAGCTCTTCGATAGTGGGATAAGGTAAAAGTTTCCATATCCAATCGTGCTGTGGGTAGGAACGGGAACTTTGTTGCATGGTACTCAGGTCTTGAATTTGGGCTATCAACTTTCCAGTTGACAAGCTCAGCATCTTCAACGGCTGAGCCATCACACCCCTTCTAAATGGCATACTTTCATTTTAATTCTCAATATTGAACTGGAGGCATGTTTTGGGTGCTTTCATTTACCTCTCTTCCAACTATAAAGCTTCATAGTAATCCATTTTTTTGTGAATTGTTGATTTTATGGAAAAATCCTATTGTTGCTTCTGTAGGGAAGACTCTTGCATCCCAATTTTTTTCCACAATTAGAGATACTAGGAATTTTTTAGATGGGTGGATTGATGAAAAAGGTGGCAAATGGAAAAAGCCCAACCATATTTGGTTTTATAGTTTTATCTTACACATCAGGATATAAGTTTCAGTTGATAATTAAAAAAAAACAATTCTCATAATTATTTCTTCTCAGTTAACATAAGATAATGGTGTACAATGTTTTTTTATATTTAAAATAGCAATTTATTGTATAATATGTTGATAGAAGTAGTGTTGGCTTTAGATTTAACCCAGATGTTAATGATTTCTTACTGAATTCTAAAAAAACATAGTGAATGTAACTCACACTAGAAAGTGGTTTTCATGTTTCATAAAGTAAGACTGACTTGTAGGAATTAGACTTCTAAAACTTTTCAGTTTTAGGAGCAGTCTTAGATTCTTGCTTTTCTTGATGCTTAATCACATTCCCTGATCGCTTACTTGAATTTTAACTTGTCTGCTTTGAAAAATTGACTTTGTCATAGTTTTTGATATTTTGGGGGGTGAGAAGGGAACAGGAAGTATATCTTGATCCAGTTTAACAAATCGTCTGCAGCTGTTCTATGTTTTAGTATACTGTGGAATAGTAAATACATAGAGGAAAAATGATAAAATGTAATAAGTGGAGTTCACTTCATATTTATATGGCTGTAACAAACAAAATCACACAATATATCAGCCTATTTTAGTGGTTTGATTTATGGGCCCAGGAGCTGAATGCAGACTTCCCATCTCTCTGTGGGAGTTCAAGGTGATGCATACTGAAAATATCTTCATTTTATCCTTGGGGAAAGAAATGAGTTGAATGGCGGGAAAGATAATGATCAGGCCTAATTGTCCAGGGAGAGTTTGATGGAGATTTGTATTTGGCTCCCCTTGTTTCCAATCTAGTGTTAACACATTGTATATAAATGCTATCTTAATATAGATGAATGATTATTTAAGTTTAGCTTGTTTTCTTGTAAGATTTCTCTGCCTCTTTTTATGAAAGAATATGATATATATATTCTTGCTCCAGTAGCTTTTTACTCATTATGCCTTCAGCAAGCTGTCCCATTGAATAAAAAAACAACCAAGTGTTCAAACATCAAAGACTTTTGTGGCCTCTTGAAGATTAACAAATCCAGTTCAGTGTAGGCTTTCAAGAAGTAGTCCATTTCATCTGGGCCACATAAGCTAATGCTGTTATACATATGTTATCCTTTAAGGAGACCTTGATTTAAATTTGATACAACAGACTAGCATGATTATTCCTTTCACTGTTGTTTAGTTCAATGAAACTGCCCAAGACGAATCAATCTGCCACTCTTGTATTTATCAAGAATACAGTGTATTTTACATGTTATAAAATTAGATCAAACAGAATATCTACATGAGAAAAATATGGCTTATCTGTAAGGAACAACTTTTCAGTTCACTTAGTAGAAGGGGTTAGTAAACTTTGATTCTTTCATGCATGAATGGCAAAACTGTAAACTAGAATTTTTGATGGGTTCTTACTAGGAAAGCTTTAAATAGCCCCAAGTAGCACTTTTATGGAATGGAATGGATTGTTCCTATTTTATTGGTGATGATTTTGGAAGTAGCTTACCCTTATCAAGTTTTAATGGTTTATAAAAGCTGTAGATGTTTACTAATAAACATTTGTTCAAACATGTGTTGATATTAGTTTTTGAGCCTAACTTGCAAGAAGTCTTGGTGATTAGCTCATTGTTGTAAACATAATGACAATTATAAGGCAAAGAAGTAGGAGAAGGGCCTTTTTATCAACTGCCCCGTTAAAACAATTTCAAACCAAATAAAAACTGCAGTCTCAAAATGGGGCTACATACGATTGAATTTTGACACCATGATCTCAGGGTATTTCAGGACCTGCAAATGGATTGCTGGGGCATATAATCTGCACACTATGGGTCAACCTATGGGTGGGCAATTAATTTTCCTGAGAAGCCACAAATGAGAAACCTGGACAGTCGTGGTGGACCGAATCAATAGTGCTGTGAAGGTCTGTGGGAATGTAAAATTTAAAAAGTAGCAGTCATGTTCAAAGAAAAAGCACAGCAATTGTATTAAGTACACTTATTTGCATTTGATTTCTAATTTCTAATTGACTGACATGGGTCAGACATGGAAACGAAAGAGCTTGATATAGCCTGCTGTCTTTAAAATGCCCAGAGTGTTAGCAATTCATAAATAAGTTGCTGAAACATCGAACACTAAAAATTCAATTTCAAAGTATCTTGCTGTTGCCTTACATTACAAATTAATGTTACCTTGAGTTCTAGCCATGAATAATATAAAAATAAACAGTCACTTGTATGGCACCAGACTGGTTCCATTAGAACCAAGCAAACATAATTTGAACTAATGGTAGTTTTGCATTTGAATTTTTTTTTAACAGTCATTTTAAACTACAACTAAAATCAATATCTGGAATGCAAAAGCTACTCTAAAGTGATGTTCAATGTTCCTGAAAAACAGGAAAAATGTTAACTTAGCCTTCTTTTTTCTTATGAGACTCTTACATCCTTCAGTTTCAAAAACATAACAGAATTATGTTTACTGGAGCAAGAACCAGGGAGGAGTACAACAGACATTATACTAACCAAGTGAAATCACTGCTGGCACTTCAAAAATATTTGATTGGGAAATACAATATATACTGTCAAACTCAAAGCCATCCTAGTTTTGGAGTTACTGTACTGTGTTAACATAGCTTGAAAAATATAAATACGTTTAGAATGTCAAAGAAAAATAGGTTCTGTCTTATAGGTTGACTTCATCTGTAGTATTAAATCACTTTGTCACTTTTCCAGTGGGTTTGAAGTTGGCTTATCAGACTGCATAAAGCAAGCCAGTTGTGGTTTGTTAAAATGACTTGGTACAGTGTGATCGGATGAAGCTCTTCCAGTAGCAGATTTGGGATCTTAGTGAAAAACTGATACTCATGCATTAGTTAATAAATTGTTTCTTTATTGCCATGGGAGGATCATGTTCTGCATTAGATATAAATGGCATGGGTCAACACTGAGGAATGAGTAAATATTGATAATGTAAATGCCCCAAAGCTTCCTGGTAACCAATATGGCTTATGAAATAGAGATGTTACATAGACATAATGAACCCTCCCTCCACTGCTCATAGACCAGACTAGCTTTAAAGTAGTTTTGATGGACAGCCCCATGCAGTAACTCACTTGCAAACTGGGTATGGCATAACAGAGAGTAAGATTAGGCTTCTTCTAGGAATGAGTACAATTAGCGCACTATTTGTACAAATGCCTACTCGGTGATGTCATTAAGCTTCTGAAGCAGATATAACCTCAGAAAGGCTTGCAGGTTGGACATTAGCCCTGAATAATAATAATAATAATAATAATAATAATAATAATAATAATAATAATTATTATTATTATTATTATTAATTAGATTTGTATGCCGCCCCTCTCCGAAAACTCAACGGGGGAGGAATGATAGTCCATTCAGCCCCAAGAATGGAACGTAACAGGATATTTAAATATTATTTAACTTTATTTACAGATACGTTTACATTTTTAATGTTAAATTCATAGTTTCTACTTTATTTCAAAATTTTCCTAACAGGCAAGGAAAAACTATGATGGCAGTCATATCTTCTTCCTGACAACACAGAGAGTCAAACAGAAAGGGACCTGCATTTTAAAGGTACAAAAACATTATGTAGCATGGTTCACTCTGCTTATATTAATCTATCTCAACTATTTGAAAGATGAATAATGAAAAGTCTGTACATTAATGGGGTGTTTATAATTAAATATAAGAAATAGTGTGGAAATAATACCTTGTATTCCCAGATAAAATTACTGTCAATACAGGAATTAACACATATTGAATTGAAATCTACTTGGCTAATATTGCTGTTCACATTTTCCTGGATATAAACTCAACTTCACTCAATGAATTATATTATGGAACATAGTATAAACCCAGTGCATATTTATAATTATTTTTTAGATTTTAATGATTAATCCAGTCTGCCAGTTTGTAAAACACTTCAGAGATTTTTCTCCCTTGAGAACTTCATTAAATGTAACTATTTTAATTGCTCTTAGTGAGATTGCATTTCTTAAGTTTCACTGTTTTAATATGGCATTTATACACCACCTTTAAGTGTACAATGAATAAAATTGAATTACCCTCATGTTATTCTCAGGTAGTGTTCTAATTGCCTTTGAGGCATTACTAGATCAGAGCTCAGTTCCTAAATCTGGGTGGTCTTTCTGAAACATCTTTTACTTTAAAAAAAAAGTATCCGAAATACCACTCACAGGATGATTTTGAGAAATGGAGTAACTTGAAGCAATAAACCAAATTAGTTTCTTCAATGCAAGCTCGTTTTCAAATGTATACAGGAGTTGAATAGCTTACTCCTCTTGTGTTTCCATAAACATTAACGAGAGCTTCTCTGATATAGAAATTATGATGTTAAGAAATGCAAGATTATAACAAATGAAGTGAACAAAGTTCAATACTTATGTGGGTGAGTATGCTCATAAAGCTTTCACAGGGGAGAAAAAGGTTTGAATTTATACAGCTACAAAGGTTGGTATCAGTACTTCTGCAAGTTGATATTTGCATTTTCCTTGATGGCAAGGCCTATCTCTGTTTCCCTTAAGTTGTTTTTTGAGGTAGAAGGATATCTATTAACAAGATCTTGAGTAGATTCTATCAGCTTTCGGTTCTCTCTTGGGGTAGGTAAAGTTTCAGTTTTGTTTCAGTTTTGCTAACATCCTTCCTTCCTTGGTTTGCAGTCATGGTTTTCTTACATTCATTTTCCTCATTCACTGCTTCAAGCTACCAGCTATCCTTTTGCATAATCTCTTCCCTTCCTTGTGCTTTTATGCCACTGTAGTCATTTCACAATATGTAGCTTATTGAATGTAGGACAATATAGTATATCCTATAGTACAGTACAGTTTTAATTATTAGTCAGTCTCACTAAAGCTATACTCTACTACAGTGATTTTCAACCTTTCTTGAGCCGCGGCACATTTTTTACATTTACGAAACCCTGGGGCACATTGAGCGGGGGGGGGGGGGGGGCTGCTAAAAAAAGTTTGGACAAAAAATTCTCTCTCTCTCTTCCTCCCTTTCGTTCTATTTGTCTCTCCCTCCCTCTTTCTCCCTCTTTCTTCCTTCCTCTCTTTTTTGCTCTCTTTCTCTCTCCCTCCCTCCCTCCCTCTATGTCTTTCGCTCTCTCCTTCCCTCCCTCTTTTTCTTTCTCTCTCTTGCTTTCTCTCTCTCTCTTTCTCTTGCTTTCTTTTTCTTGTTCTCTTTCTCTCTCTTGCTTTCTCTCTCTCTTGTTCTTTCTCTCTCGCTCATTCACTCTTTCTCTCTCTTGCTTTCTTTCTCTCTCTCTTGCTTTCTTTCTCTCTCTGAGCTTCGCGGCACACCTGACCATGTCTCGCGGCACACTAGTGTGCCACGGCACACTGGTTGAAAAACACTGCTCTACTATACCATTCAGAGGTAACACAGTGATCCCCCAAATTATATTTGGGTCTTTTGTAAAGCTTTGAAGACCTACCTCTGCTGGTGGGCATGGGGACCATGAGTTACAAGATTGTCCCCGACCGACATAAATGACTAAATTGGATGAGTGTGGATGATTGTATAATGGCTTTTCAGATTTTTCACTAATTTTGCATATGTTTTTAAATAATTACCGTAGATTTTTCATGTATGTTGCTGTATTCACAGTGTCGTACGCGCCCTGAGTTGTTTCGAGAAGGGCGGCATAGAAATCAATCAATCAATCAAACAAACAAATAAATAAATAAATATAAAATGCAACAATTTAAACATAGTCATAGAACCATAGCACCGAACAACAGAAATGCATTACATACAGGTTGTATTCATTTAGCAACAACTGGGGCTGGCAAAGTGGTCATTAAATGAAGTCACTAAGTAATACCACAGCTGCTTATAATCCTATTTCAGCTTTCCTTTGTTTTAAAGGTCATAAGTAGAAAGATTGGTGGCAAAGTTACTTTTGAGTGATTTCATTTTTTTTTTTTAGAATTACAGTATGTTCACTTCCTAGAACTGCCACTGAGGAAGAGACCAACCAATTGGAATCATTCATTAGCCTAACGCCACAATTCTGGGATATTCTATAATATAATTATTTTCAAACTGTTTCAAGTAATTTTTATACTTCTTAGGTCTGTTTTCCATTGATTTATTTGAGATATTAATTTATCTTCTGGTACTTTATCATGTATAAGTGTAAGATGTTCTGTTTCAGCAATCATTCTACCTAATTCTTTATTATTATTTCTTCCCTTTTTTGATGCTACAAATAATGATACATAGCATATTCAGAATCTCTTGTATTCTTGGCTAATTCTTGCAATCTTTTTTCTAAACAAATTATTTATACTTTTTAATTTATTCTATTAATCGTGAGTACATAAAAATGATTTATGTTAACAAACTGAACTTTTTCTACGTGGATGATCACAGAACAATCATAATTCTTTTTTTTTTTTCATATTTTCCTATCTCACTCCCATTTATTCATGTTACCCAACATAATCCCCCCCCCCCTGGATTAGATGCATTTAGAATGTTGCAACACATCTCAGATTCTTTTATTATCACTATTCAATAGAGTCATCATGCTATCATCATCAACCTATGGTTTCCTAGTTTCATAAACACTGATAACAACCTAGATGATATCAGTGTATACTATATTTTTCGGACTATAAACTGCACCAGTGTGCTAAGATGCAACTAGATTTCAAAGAGGAAAACAAGAAAAAAATTCTTTTTGACCTTTGTATGTCTAGGTTTTGTCCTTTCCAGCCCCAGGAGCACTTTTCAGGCCTCCCAAACCCCTTATGTGTCCCATTTTTGCTCTCCCTGGTCCCCAGGAACACTCTCTGGGACTCTCAAACCCTCACGGGTCCCATTTTCACCAAAAATGGGCTTGTTTAGGCAAAAATGGGATGCACAGGGGTGAGGGTTGGGAGCCCCAAAACTACCATGTTCGGTCTATAAGACGCACCAAATTTTCGCCCCCTTTTAGGGGTAGGGAACTGTACCTTATACTCCAAAAAATTGGTATTTTATTGTACTCATACACTCATGTATTCCAGGGATGGGGGTGGGTGGGTGCACCATTCCGGTAGCTGAAATGGAGTTGTGTGTGTAGCTCCAGCTGACCGGCATTTGGACGTTCACGCCTGATTCAAGATTTGCTTCCTGCACATGCGCAAGAAGCAAATTTCACACAAGGATGTGCGTGACCATGAGGTTTTGGTGATTTTTGCCAGTTTTTTGTTTCTGTGCATGCGCGGAAAGCAAATCTCGTGCTGGGTGCCCATACCCAACCAGTGCTTGTGACCTCTGCCCACCTGCACACACCTGCTGCCCATGTGGAGGCATCCCGGTAAACGGAGGTAAGTGTGGCCTCTCACTGATATATTCATACAGCTGTTATTTTACCTCTTTTTTGAATACTTAAGCTTATACTTTTAGTTCCCTGGATGTATTCATCAACTCCATCCTAAACAATTTGCTTATTTTCATTCATGTCTTCTGTATCATTCTCTTAATTCCATAGGTACAAAATATACTTGCTTTTCTTTAATTCATGCTTTTTGCCATTTATTGCTCTGATTTGCAAAGTTTCAATTTCTAAAACACCACGTAGGCCTTAGATATTGACCCCTATATCTATTATGGCTTTATTAAATCAAGTCTTTTTAGTAATATAGAGCAGGAATATACTGTGACATCAGTTTTACTCACCCTTGTACCACAAACTGTCTTGCTAACTATAAGGGTAAACCTCATAAATTTTGGCTAATGTATGTCACAGTCATACCAATGCAAGTTTTACTTGAAGCATTGTCATGGTATTTGTTCTACCCAAGGTAGAATTTGTAATTCAGCTACTACCTGGTAAGCCAACATAACATTGCTCATGGCTGTCATCCAGGTGGAACATCTATTACAAAATATACATCTCAATTTTTTTACCTTATTGCAGAAAGATTTATGTTTATCTGGATTTTTTTAAAAAAATAGTATTTATACATTTTCTGAGATAGTTGTGCATAAAATATGCAATTGCTGCAGTAAGCACTCACTTTTAGTTTGATATTTCTGAGAGAAAACAATCTTATGAATTGCATTTCGATTTGTGGAATAAACTGCAAAACAAGACAGCTGAAATAATACAAGGTCCCAAAATAATAAAAACAAAATATTTTGCAATGAGTGTTGCAATGGGTAAGTGAAGATATAGCTGTAGCCTTTTATGTTAGGACTTTCACTTTAATCTTCAATTGCTTACTGGTTCCAAAAATAGAGCTGGTCAAGAAATAGAGCAAGGACACACATCCAAAATTGGAAGAACTTTCATGTTATCCTCTATTCAGAGGGAAAATATTTTTTTTCCAAATCAGTGAGTCCTTTCTGCTAATGGAGAAAATGCTGCTTAATTTGCAATTAAAAAATGTCCAGTACTGGTCTTTTAATATAAAATTTTAGTTTATTCAAATAAGGTTTAAATACAAAACTCTAAAATATTTTTAAAAGAACAAAATAAAAAATACAAGAAAAAATTAACAAGAAAAACTCTTTAAAAAAAGAAAAACAGCTAATGCATATACACATAGCATCCTTCCTAGTTGAGTTCTGGTTAAAATAATACAGCAATGTTGATTTTCCCCTCCTTGCAAAACAGGCAAAAAGAATTTTAAACTGTTAAATTTCTAAATCTGTTTACAAATTGCTAGCCTGTTATTTAAAAACTATATTAATAACAAAATTGTTAATAGCAATATTGTTAATAAAAACAATAATAATGAACATTATTTAAATGTATACAAATAATAAAATGGTGAACAGTAATAAGAGAAAGACTAGGTTGAACTTCCAAAACCTTCTGTTAACAAATTGTTATTGTAATCAACTTATGGATGGGATTAAATGACTGGGACTTAAAGTCATCGTAAATTTTCTATGAGTTCAGTACTATTTTATGTCTGTTTCATACCAATTTGCTGCTCTGTGAATTCCCATTACCCACAGCCATAACATACTCCATTTATAATTGATTACTTATATGTAAAAATAATTGCCTTATACACTTTTCTATCACTTGTACTAATGCATGGGTGTTCAGTGTTGGATTCTGTCCTCCATTTTAAATACTATCATATACTTTGAGCTTTAAAACTCACAATAACGTCCTTTATGATGATAAAATTGTTAGAAGAAAGTTGACTATAGAAAATTGCTAGAAGAAAGTTGGCCATAGACAGAGGTTGTTAAAGAAATAAAATAGCATTACTTATATTGGATATGGTGACTTATAATCTTGATATTCTGTATGCTGCCCACTAAGGTTTGAGGTTTTCTTCATTTCCTCTTATCTATTCACAGCAGACTTGTTCTTCAGCTGTCTGCTTCTCTACTGATTCTTTCACAATTAAGGTTTTGCAAAGTCAGGAATCAACAGAGTTATTGGGTCATTTGGGTGGGGCATTCCTGGTCATTCTTTGCATCCATAACTCAGAAGAAGAGTTTTCACAGCATCATTCGCTATTTATATGCTTCCCACAATTGATACAGAAAGCTATCTGTAGGCATCATGGATGTCCAAAGTCCCTCATTTAGAGCCCTGTACATGATTATATAATTGTATCAGAGATGGGCTACTGCTGGAACGCCTAATTGCGCGCAGCTCCATGGCTCTGCAACGCAAGTGTGGGATCGATCTCAATTACGCTTCCGGTACCTGTGAAAGTAGCAAAATTGCACACAGGGACATGCGTGTGGGCATGTTTCAGTGAGGTTATTTGCTTCCCCGGATACAAGTCAGCCCACCTCTGACTTGTATGTGTCCTGCCTGCACAATTTGTGCATTTTTATTTTTTAAATTGGATAGATTTCAAATCAAATTGTACAAACCTGATATTATATCTGTACAGTATATCAGAACAGCTGCAGTTGCATGCAAATGTTTAGAAAATTGTGGTTGAATTATACATTTCAGTGAGTCTCCATATGAACTGTAATTGATGAAGCTTCTTCAAGATACATAAGCACAAAGTATTTCTGGAAAGTTGCCTATGCACTATTCATGTGCAGTTGTTTAGGTATTTTAAATTTAAAAAATGCTTCATGTGGTTGATGCAGAAGTTTGGACACCCAGTGGATTTAGTGCTACCTTTATTTCATAATAAGGTATTAAAGCAGTGTTTCCCAACCTTGGCAACTTGAAGATATCTGGACTTCAACTCCCAGAATTCCCCAGCCAGCATTCGTTGGCTGGGGAATTCTGAGAGTTGAAGTCCAAATATCTTCAAGTTGCCAAGGTTGGGAAACACTGTATTAAAGAGTGATTGACTCATTGGGCCTATTTTAAAGTTAATGATGGGGAAATAACTCCAGATAATAATAAATGCTCCCAGGTTTTGATTGGTTGTGGCCATCCTTTATACAACCAGATAGGATATATTATGGAGAAAAAAGTGTCAATGTTTTTTTTAAAAATAACATTAAAATAAAAATTAAAAATTATTAATTAGTATCAGTGCTGTCATATTTTCTCTTATATACAATTTGTTTTTGGTATACAATTACGGTATATCTTTTAATTTTGTTTTCATAATGGTTTTATACAATTAAAGCATGTTGCACTGAAAAATACTATATTCAAAGCAAATATTATACTGCAAACATTTTCAAAATCTTGAAATTTGATTTTAAGGCATTGTTTTAAGAATGCTTCTGAGCAAAAAGACTACACTGATATCAACCAGTGGAGCAAAAAAAAAAAAATAAATCCAAATCTTGAAATGCCACTTTCTTCATCCTCTTATTTGACATGATTTTATTTACATATGTGCCATCAGTTTTCCTTTCTATTATTGTATGTAAACTAAATGTGGAAGGACAAAAATGTATCTGTTGTATCCAATGCTTTATTAAACTGCCCCTGTAGTAAAAAAGTACATTGACTACTCATGAGTGAACAGAGTTTGTAAAAAAAAGAAAAAAGAAGAAGAGGGTGTCTCTGAGGTAGAATATTTGACCTGAGAATAAAAGAAATTTTCTTCGTTTCTGCAAGAAAGAGGGAAACAACAGATGTGTGTGTGGGAGAAAAAGCAACTCGCTGGGGGAAAAAACCCTATCAGTCACTTGCAAAGAGATAAACACACATGTCAGCGAAACAGCAAAGAAGATAAGCTACCTAGTGATAAAAGTCACAGAGTTTGAAGTCAGGGAGAGGCTGTAGGAATGGCAGACAATAATAGCTACAAGTGTTTTGATAATATATTACTGCAGAAATGAGTAGGAGTGGTAATATCCCAGCTATAAAATAATTTAGAAATTCTCCAGGACTGAAAAGCCCACAAGGTAACTGTTTTTAAAAAATACAGCTGTATGTATTGTAGGCCATGGGGGATATTTATGTGAAGGCCTGTTGTTAAAACTTTGGCAGGGTTTCACTAGGTGGGGCGTCTCCATTTTGTGGATGATAAATATGGGTCTTTGTTTTGAGAAGCAGGAAATAATGGAATGGAGAGAGAAATATGCAGCCATGTCAAATAGCATAATGTGGAAAGAGTGCTTTAATCCTGCCAATATATCTTTTATTTTTCCTGTAAGGCTTTCCTGTAAGTGTTTCTCAACCATAGCAACTTTCAAATGTGTGGACTTCAACTCCCAGAATCCCCCATGCTCAATGGGGAATTCTGGGCATTGCATTTTACGGTAGCGGAGATAATCACAACCAAATTTGAATCACCAGATTTTGTACTTAGAAGAGCTAATTGATCACCAAATTAAAAAGTCTGGATAGAAAGTTCTGTTCCATTGGTGTATGAGGCACATACATTTGCGTTCAAGTCTGATCAGCCTTCTTAGAATTTGAATTACATTTGCATTACTTTGATGGGATGTCTTGGTTTCTTTTTATTTCTGCCTGGTTAATGTTGCAGTCAGAATTATATTTAATTACAGGCAATTAGGAATCTATCTCAGGGAAGATGATTATACTGAGCTATGACCATATGCTTTATTATCTGCATGATTCACTAGAAATTTGAATTAGATTTGGTACGGATAAATTGGTCTTATTATAAAAGAAAATCCTGCAAACACTTTCTGGTGGATTGAACTTTCTGTTTGCAATCTTACAAAATTATTCTGCCAGCTTCATTCATTTTAAAAAGTTGTAGCCACCTTAAATATTTAACTCTTAAATTAATTTTAACTATGCATATATGCATTCTCTATTGCTTCTATGAGTTGGTAATTAAGAAGCTTCCTATTTTTGACACATAAAACAGAAAAAATTGACTCATCCTCCGTTCAGATGAAAACCTAGCACCTCGGACTCTCAATGTTGTATTTTTTTTCTTAGCTGAAGGTCTGCAAGAAATTTAGAACACCACAAGTCAATATATAATTATGATTTTAAAGAAATGTAATTTTACCATATATATTAGGCTTATTCATTAGAGTTACACTTTGCATTTTCTTTCCAGCTTCCCCACTCTATTTTGTTTTTCCATAATGCTCTAGATAAATAGACTGGGATAAATAGAAAGAGCGACTGGGCCAAATTTATCTAATCATGAATTACACCTGGCCCTAGATTTGAGTTATTTCTTCATTCCAGTTCTTAAAATCAGAATCCTAATTAACATATTAGTAGCATTAATAGCACCACTAACTCTTATGAATAAGAGGAAAAATTATAAATACATTTTTTTTCCTTTTCATCATTTGTAGAATACATTATACAAATTAAAGAATTTTGATTATGGCGACACAAGACACACACACAGCCCTTATAGCGCTGGTTAAATGCTGTCACAGAAACCTTCATTGCAGTTTGCATGGTTAAAGAGAATGGCTGCAGATGGATTCTCTTGCCCTCTAAGAAAGTGTTTGAAATGGAAAGGGAGCGTTCACATCCTCCTACACATTCATACCTCAATTAAAAATGGCAGCTCTGGTTCCTTTGCAGCCAACGCACGTAGGGGCCATCTTCAGAGAACAGACCATAATGTATTTAACGAATTGGAGGGAAGTAAGACATTTTAAAGGCTGCAGGGCAATATAGACTCACTATTCAATCTGCTAAATTTGCACTAATTAGAACAACTGCAGCTGTTTAGCTTCTCCGTCATTAGGAGAGATTTGCATCTGACACATTGAAAACCTTTTGGTGATACTACCCATATTGTAAACAAAGAATGCAGTAGTGGTATTCGCTTGTTGAAAAGATGGGTGCAAATATAATTTTTAACCATTACCTTTAGATAGTTTGCTCATTTCTGTATTGAGAAGAAATACAGTTTTAGCTGAATGAATTATTTGATAAATTGTCATCAATAGTCAAGTTGTTATGACTCCCTTATCTGGGACTCAGTCAAACTGAACGCAATGTGACTTTCTTCTAAATTGGCAAGTATGGAAATTCACTGCAAATTCTACTGGGCATATTCAAATAAATACAAAAAGGAAATTGTGAAGTTGTTTGTGATGTGCTTTCCACAAGTCAAATGTAATAATATTTGGCATAGGATTTGAGATCTGTTCACATCTGCTTGTGTTTACACATTAGAGCCAAAATATGTGCATGCTGGATCACTTCTAGGCTTCACAATATGTATAGTGCCCTGTCAATATTCTTAAATAGGATTTTCTTGGATGGGACTTTTTTGGATGCTGAGCTGCTACAGTTGTATTTGTTATTGATATTGAACTTGTGCATATCCATTGAAGTCTTTCTATTTCTACTTGGGATGCATATAGTCTAGTAAAAATATACAATCAGATCAGCTTAATAAAATACCGCTGGGTGTCTTCATCCCCCAGCGCTTTTGCGGGAGGGCCGGCAGATTCGGATGCCGGCGTAGCCGTCATTTTGCTGAAAGGGGCCGAGATCTCGCGAGGCTTCGCAAGATCTCGGCCAAAATAGAGGGTGGCTTCGGCCTACATGGTCACGAGTCCGGGGAGGAGCCTGCGAGCCCTATATAAGGGCCGGCAGGCTCAGGCTCTGCCTTTTCGCCCCGGACTCGGCTATGCAAGCAAACACCCACCCGCCCTCCCTATCTTGCAGTGTGCCACTTGGGGTTGCCCTATGGGGCCGAATAGGAATTTTTGGTGGTCTTGGCATTTGCTAAGACCGTTTTTTCACCTATTCTACACTGTGGAGACGGATTTGCGGTTAGGGGGTGCATTGCCCCTGTTAGGTTAATTGGCTCATCTTTGGTCATTTGGGTAGGCAGGTTAGGGGCGGAAAACTGGGTTGTGGTTTAGCAACTGCGTGTTCTCCGTTGGGCATCTTTGGGGATGATTGACAGGTTCTCTCCAAAGGCTTGTGGGGGAACCGGTCTTTGGGTCCCGCACATTTATTCCCCTGGTAAGGGTTAGCTGGCGGGACCTCCCACATGCAAGAGCATGGCAAGGTCTCAGGTGAGGGAGTGGTCCCTCACCTGGATTAGCATGGAGCTACGCCCATAAGTTGCCCCGGAAGTTTTTTCTGACATCATTTTCCGCCCCGGAAGCAATTGTTTGACCCTGCTGGTCCATTTTAGGGTTATAGTTAATTATGCTAATTATGCTAATTTATTTAATTAAATTATGCAAATTTAATTAATAAAATGACCCAGTTTTAAATCCAGCTCTTGTGTCCGTGTCGTTACTCCACCTCTCCTGCAATATCTACTCAGATATTTCTAAACAACTCTGAATCTGTGGTTCTCTAAGAAGGTGTGTCCAAACTGATTATGGTTCCCTGAATTTCCTTTAGCCATGCTGGTTGGAATTTGAGGCAGTTGTAGCCCAAATGATTTTGAGGGACACCAGAGTGAGCAAATTTGCTTATATTGTAACACCTTTGTATATTATCAATGGAATAACTTGTTCACTCACTATATTAAACCATAAAGTAATTTATTCTGGATTATTAAAATGTGACATAAATATAACCCTTACAGTTAATAAACTTGTAGCTCTCAGTGTCTCCCTCTTTTTCAGTTATTTTACCTGAAAATTGATAGCACACCATCTCATTTTGAGGTAAATAATAGATGAGAATAGTAGTATCATTTCTAAAATAGGCATATTGCCCACTAAGAGATTGCTACCCTGGGCCTTAGTGTGTTGTGTAAATTAATTCCTTATTTATTATACAAACTATAATTTTTCAGTGTATAATCAAGTGAGTAAGCCTATAATCAGAGATAGGAAGTTTATTCTTTTATGGTCACTGTTTGAATTGTCATACATAATGAAGACAGTTTGAACTGTCTTCATTATACTGTATATGATTTTCTCCGTGGAGTACCAACTTTGAAGATTTCCCTCTCTTCTTGGTTATGAGACAAAAGGCATTTCATCAGTCAGCCACAGAGGTAGATAAGAAAGGCCAGAATATCATCTTTGATGAAAGACCATTCATTCCTCTCAGTGAATCCATATTTAATCAAAAGTATATATCTTGTGTAAGCAGATGTCTATTTTTCTATGGTGATTATTTTTTCAACTGATGCATGATGGGTATTGTGACAAAACATATGTTGCCCAAGAATTGCTCCAAAACACACAAACAAGCGGATAAAAATTTAGAAGGATTCTAAATATGGATAATGGCAGGTAGAAATTCATCAATTTATTAGGGTTTTCTAACAGAATGTATGTGTATGCCCTATGACAGTGATGGCATGGGTGCCACAGGTGGCACGCAGAGCCATATCTGCTGGCATATGAGCTGTTGCCCTAGCTCAGTTCCAACGTGCATGTGTGTGCCAGCCAGCTGATTTTGTTATTTATTTGCTTGCTTGCTTGCTTGCTTGCTTGCTTGCTTGCTTGCTTGCTTGCTTGCTTGCTTGCTTGCTTGCTTGCTTGCTTGCTTGCTTGCTTGCTTGCTTGCTTGCTTGCTTGCTTGCTTGCTTGCTTGCTTGCTTGCTTGCTTGCTTGCACCCTCAGTCTTTGGGAGTTGGGTGGCAGATAAATTTAATTAATAATTGAGATTAATGTTCAGCTGCTTACAGAATGACATAGGGAAATTGTATCATAGATAGTAGTGGATCTCCAGCATAAGATTGTGAAGTATGCTCAATTAATAGATAAGAAATTCACATAAATTATAGAGGGTACCACAACAATTCATTTTAAATAAAATGTAGACAAAGTAACAGGACTCACAGTAACAAATAGGATTGAGGAGAGAAGACTGAACAGCTGTTCTCCACAAGTGGGTAAAAATATCTTATTACAGTACTGGCTAGTCAGTACATGTCTTCTTAAAGAAGCCAAATAGATAGATCAGCTTTAGTGAAATGGTTACTGTTGGACACTAACACCCATCATCCCTCATCAGGAAACCAATGAACATAACGCCTAGGATTATGGTAATGCAGACAGACGTATCTGGAAAGCACTCTCTTTGGCATGGTTAATATACTGTAGACTAATATTATAGACTAATATTACAGTTTTCTTTGGAGAGTTGCATGACCTGCTAGAAGGAATTTCAGTTGTAAACTTAATGATAGTTGTGAAATAATGAATTTGAAGACATGCTGTTGAACAGGCAGTTACTTAAAGGAATTTGCTTAATAGTGAGAATGATACTAGATGTTTGTCTTCAGTTGTCTCTACTTTGTTCACAAAGTTTTTTAAAAAATAAGCTTATCAGTTTATGTTAATCAAACTACCTCCAGGAAAACGGTAGTTCGCAGTGTCCTAATGATATAATGGTATCTATTTTATTTCAGACTATAGAAGGTAGCGTTATATAATAAACTAAGTCATAATCTTGCATTGAGAACCACTTCATTATGGTTCCTTCAGCAAACCATCATTAAAGGAAGGTTTGGTGTAGCATAGTGCAGTGATTTTCAACCTTTTTTGAGCCGCGGCACATTTTTTACATTTACAAAATCCTGGGGCACACCACCAACCAAAATGACACAAATTAAATAAATAAATACATACATACATACATACATACATACATACATACATACATACATACCCCCCTCGTATATACAATCCCATATAACATCCCCTTATAAATACAGTCAATCATCAATCATCCCTACTCAACTTTATATCTCATTTCTGGGTACTTCTCCTGTCTTTCCCCCTTTTCTCTCTCATGTTTGTCATTTCTCTCTCTTCCTCCCTTTTTCCCTCATTCCTTTTCCCTCTCACTTCTCCTCTTTTTCCATCCCTGTCTCTCTCCCCCCCCTTATGTGTGTGTGTGTATACACACTGGAACCATTTCCAAAACCAGTTGAGGGCTGGGGTTTTTTCTCTTTTATTCTTTTCAAAAAGAGGTGTGGGCTGGGGGGCATTTCTTATTATTTGGGTGCTTTTTACCATATGCTTCAAGAATCACCCCCCTCTCTCTCTTTTGTTTCTCTCTCCTCTCATTCTCTGCCTCAATCATTTCTCCTTTTTTCTCCCCTTTTTGTTCTCATTTCTCTCTCCTTTCCTCTCCCTATCTGTCTCTCTTGCTTTCTCTCTCTCTTGCTATCTCTTTTTCTCTTATTTTCTCTCTCTCTCTCTCTTGTTCTCTCTTATTTTCTTTCTCTCTCTCTCTTGTTCTTTCTCTCTCTCTCTTTCTCCCTCCCTCCCTCTTTCTCTCTTTTTCTCACTTTCTCTCTTGTTTTCTCTCTCTCTTGCTTTCTCTCTCTCTTGTTTTCTTTCTCACACTCTTTCTCTCTCTTGTTCTCTCTCTTGCTATCTCTTTCTCTCCCCCTTTCTCTCTCTCTCTCTTTCTCACTTTCTCTCTATCTTGCTGTCTGTTGCTGTCACTCACTCTCGTTCTCTCTCCGTTCTTCTCAGCGGAGGCCAGCGAAGGTGATATTCAATGTCGGGAGCGCGCGAGCGGTTGCGCGTGCTCCCTACCCCCCTGCTAGCCGCTCGGAATATTCAAAATAAGAAAAGCCTTCACCGGCGAAGGTTTTTCTTATTTTGAATATTCCGAGCGGCTAGCAGGGGGGTAGGGAGCACGCGCAACCGCCCGCGCGCTACCGACATTGAATATTACCTTCGCTGGCCTCCGCTGAGAACGGAGAGAGAACGAGAGTTGGGCCATTTTTTGTCTCCTGCGTTCCGGGTGCGGGAGGAGCCACGCCGAAAGGCAGGAGACAGCGGAGGAGGAGAGGGGGCGGGCGGGGGGCAGCGCCGAAAGGCCGAGGGGGCCGGAGGCACCGTGGGGAGGCAGGGGCGGCCGCGGCTCCCTTCCCTTCTGCTGCCGGCGCCTCCCCGCCCCCCCGCGGGCTGGCAGGGAGATGAGGAGCGCGCTTTCGGGGAAGCGACGGTGCTTTGGGGAAGCGATGAGAAGCCATGGGCGCAAGGGGGCCAACTTTCAAAGCAACCTTTGCCGGCCTCCCGTGGGAGGGTGCCAATAGCGGCGGGGGCGGCGGGGGGGCAATAGCGGGGGGGGGCGAACCGCCTCGCGGCACACCTGACCATGTCTCGCGGCACACTAGTGTGCCGCGGCACACCGGTTGAAAAACACTGGCATAGTGAACCTAGTAGCATAGGTTCAGTAGCATAGTAAACCTAGCCACTGGTTGAGAAGGAACATGTATTTAGAAACATTGAGACTCCTAAACGATGCCCACAAAGGACATTTTTCTTTATAAAACATGATTTTAGATTAATTAATGGAAATCATGGAAGAAGGAATTGACTTTGTGGTTTAAGGGTATCAAGATGCATAATTTTGTGCAATTATTTATTAGTTCAAATAAAATAGGTCCCATAATACCTATGATGCCATGCTCTACTGCTTGTCTGCAGATCATTTGGTAATTACATTGTTTGAGTTAGTTGCTTGATTTCATATTCATTTAATTGTTAAATTTATTTCTAATAAAATATGAATTAATACTAGATTATTCCCATTATAATCCAAGTGTGTATTTATTATAAAGATGTGCTAAGCATTACACTGAGTCTAGCATTGCAAAATATATTAGTATATTAGAAGATAAATAGCTGCTATTATATTCAGACAATTATAAGAAAAAAATGGGTCATTGTTTTGTTTTACAATAGGAAGAAAAGCCATAGCAACATTTGTATGTAATATTTGTTGTAGAGAGCATGATAAACCTTGTTTGTTTCTATTTTGTTTTGCTGTCTGGGATTTTTCATGAGTATGGAAAAATAATTATTAGCTCAAAGTTTCCAATTTCGATATAGAGAGTATGTATGGTTATTCTTGCCAGTGTTTGTCATCATCATCTCAACAGTGCTTATTATTATGCATGGAAAGAAACTATAATGTTGTTTAAGCATTGTGTAGGAATAGGTTGAAAAGATGCAGTTAAAAGGAAAGAAAAGACATGGAATGCGTGAGAATTGTATCTGATGGGAGGATTTTGATTATGTTGAGTTATGTAACTTGCTTTCAACTCAGATGAAACTATATCCTAAGACCAATCTCTGTCACCCCTCAAAAAATAGATGTGGCAAATTTATTTGTTTTTATTATTTTTACAAACAACCAAGGTGATAAACATATCCAATATACCTTCCTGCTGTTATTTTCCCCACAACAATCCTATGAGATGAGAAAAGCTGAGGGACAGTGTTTGGCCCAAGGTCACCCACATGGCTTTGTGGCTAAGGCATCACTAGAACTCACTGTCTCCTGCTTTTTAGCCCGGTGCCCTTTTTGCCACTAGCCCAAATTATATAAGTAGTGAACTACTTGAAATATTTAATTTTCTTTTTTTGAAGGTACTAATTCCACATAATATAAAATTGAATTTTTAGTTAATTTACAGGATGTCAATTTTTTACGTTGCTCTTTATTTGTATTTATATTTTGTTGAATTGTTAGGTTTTAAAACTGATCCAGAGTCACACATGAGGTGGACAGTTACATAAATTGAATAAATAAAAATATAGATGGAACCTATAATTTTAATCAATACATCAGTAATATTTGACTTTTTCTTGAACAGTGGGAATTTAATCCCAGTCTTGATTGTCTTTTTTGTTGCATAACTCAGGAGTATCTTGGAAAAAGAAAAGGATGTTGATATGTCATTTGTTTACCTACTTGTTGAATAAGCCACAATTAGTTTGGGTCTGCAACAGTGAAGAGCTACAACATTTTTTACTAACACACTGTGGGCGTGGCTTATGCAGTACGCCCTGCATTTTCTCTCAACATCTTTCAGTGCAAATAGAATGCTCAGGGATGATGCTCCATTTTTGTTACCCCACTGCGTTCCCCCCCCATCCAGGCAGTAGCCCACCCCTGATCTGCAATATGTCCGGATATAAATATGATTTATAAATTACAATGTATGGATTATACAATGGCACAGAAGCCAAACTCAAATAGACCCCATGAGTTAGTGGAGTAGCAAAGGAAAGACCAATAATATACAGCTTGAATAAGATGATTGAAAGATTAGCTTACCAGGCAAGAAAAGAGAAGTGAAAGGTACATCCCATTACATCATAATGCCTTACTGGTTAGGAGGCACCCTCCATTCCTTAAGCATTGGAGCTTACACTACAGTCATAACATTTATCTAATTAAAGCCAGAGCCTAGATGAAAGAGAATATATCTGAGAAGCTTTATGCTGGAGGAAAGTTATGATTAAGAGAAAAGAGAGTACCTTGTGGTATAAGTTCTGCATACATGGGTCTAAACCAGGAGTGTCAAACACAAGGTTCGCAGGCCGCATCCAGCCCATGATGTGGTTGGACCTGGCCTGTGGGACTGTAGCTTCGTCTTGGTGTACCCAATGCAAAGAAGAAATATGCCAGCAGTTTGGAGAGTAGCGTCAAGCTGGCCATGTCCACCTGGCCTCCTGAGGCCAGCCACAAACCTGATGTGGTCCTTAATGAAATTGAGTTTGACACCCCTGTTGTGAGTCTATGGAAGGAGATTCATGATTACAAATTAATTAGAATTTCCTTTCTGAAGTTATGTATGGCTCCTGATCACATTAAATTGCTATAATGTGCATAAGATGAGCTGGCCGGAACATTTTAAGAGATGCCTGACATTTTAAGATGCCTGACAATTCACAGGAATGATTCATTTTGGATAATTTATTGACTTGCAGTTTATTTTAGGCCCACTTCAAGGAGACATAAAATGTTTCTGCATCCATTCTTTCTTCAGATGGGAATGTTTTATCCATTAGTGGCACTCTTATTACCAACATTAAATAAATAGCAATCTGCCATCTATAAAAGCAAAAGAGGTGATGTATTTATATATGTCAGTGATGGCGAACCTGTGGCACATGTGCCACAGGTGGTATGCAGAGCCATATCTGAGGCATTGCCCTATGTCAGGTCCAGCGTGCATGCATGTGCTAGCCAGCTGATTTCCGGCCTTCTTTTCGGCTATTTTCACTCTCCCAGGTTCCAGGAAAGCCTCTTGAATCCTAGTGATGGTGAAAAATAGTCCAACAGCCCAACCAGGAATTTGGAAATAAACCTCTGGTTGGCCCGCTGGGCACTTTTTTGCTGTCCCCAGGCTTCAGGAGTCTGGAGGTTTCACTGAGCCCTGTGCGCATGCGTGGGCGCAGGGTAGTTGTGTGCAGGCACGCGAGAGCAGTGCAGAAGTTGTGCACATGCGCAGGGGGAGGGCATGGGTGTGGCTGAGGCAAAAAAGGTTTGCCATCACTGATATATGTGCTTGCCTATATGAATGTAAGTACTGTATATGGGTGACTGGATATTGTAGATCAGGGGTGTAAAACTCGCATCATGGTGTCATAACATGACATATTGGGATTTTTCCCCCTTCGCTAAACCGGGCCAGGGGCGGGGCCAGCATACAATGCAACTGGACTGTGGGCTGCAAGAGTTTGACATCTCTGTTGTAGATTATCAAATAGAGGGTTTTTTTATCTGGTGGTCTCACAAAATTAACAGGTTTTTATCAGTTTAAATCTGTTCCCTCAGATTGAGTGAATTTGTATTGGTTATTCTTTCTCTACCCAATCTGTTGACAATGATGGATTGTTAATATAAATTGTAGCATTGAACCATTGAAAAAGCAGCATATAAATCAAATAAGTAATAAAACATTTATAAATCTGAGCTTTTGTGGCATATTGAGACAACCAAGCACGAGCTTTTTTCAAGCATAACAGCACGTATATTTTATAATAAAATTGCCAGTTCCTAGTTTAATTACTTTGCATTATGGCAGAACTTGGCATAGTTTTGAACTCATGTCATATCAAATCCCAGAATTGCTGCATGGAAAAGGGAAGGCAAATGCTGTTGTTGAAAAAGTTTTTGGAAGGGCATCAAGATCACTTTTTCCCAGGGACAAAGAGATTAAATTCTCTTTCCCCAAGCATCTGAAAACTGAAAAACTGAGCCTGCAGTTGTTGTTTTTGAAAAGTCAAATGTGCATTTAAGAAAAGCTTACAATTTAGGATGAAGAAAACAAATATATTATTTCTTTACACTCTTCCCACATGTTTATATAGGTTCAACTATGTAACAGGATGTCCTTTTAGATGTATTTTGCCTTTACTTGCATTATCATTTTAAATCTTTTGAGTTTCTGCAAAAACATTAATCATTACTTTAAGGAAAATATAATTATCCTTGGAGAAAATTTGTTTTGATTCTAGATAACATTCAATTGCTGCTCAAGAGGTGGGAATGGGTTTTAAAACACCACACTCCTTATTGGTATGGTTGTTTAGTGCAGAACCTATTTTATTTATAAAATTTATATTGCTGCCCATCTCATCAAAAGTGACTCTGGGCAGCATATGAATTTAATTACTACATATAGATTATATTTAAATTAGTGATAAATATTTCCAAGTGTGTTTTAAGCATTCTTTTTCTACTGTAAAAAATAACCCAATACAGGCTGAAAGAACTTAACACAGTGGTAGAATGAATGATTTCTGTGTCTTAAATCATTGGTTTTTATGAAAGCATTGCAGTGGACCTTAGCTGGAGATTGAGAGGGTGTATCACTCACACAATAATATGCAAATTCATATATTCTTTCCGGTATATATCAGTAATCGGATAAGAGGTATCTTTCAGATCTTTAGAACTGGAATCGTTTTTTCTTGGTCATGTTATCTAGGTTGATAAGACTTGCTGTATAATTCAAATAACTTGTAGTATTCCATATGGTCTGCTATATTTTAAAGTGCTTATAGCACTTAGATTACATTGTGCCCACTGACTATTTACATGCCACAGTTATATGAATGTTTGCAGCTGAGATGAAATTAATACCATGAGATACAGCAAAATATTTTTTTTTAAAAATGCCTATTTTGGTCTCATTTGAAGGAGGTGGGAAATGAAATGCTGTATATCCTGCTATATAGAGATGTGTATATAACTCTTGAATCTTTGATGAATATATTAATCTAAATTCCTTTCTCATAAGTTTCTTGCTTATGATATTTCATTAATTATTAACAATGTCAAGAAAACTCCCTAGAGTACTTACTGTTTTTATCAGTGTAAGAAAACAGCGCTCTGCCCTTTTCAGAACTTAATTGCTTCTCTACTCCCAGCACAAGCCAAGTGCTGATAAAAACAATTCATTTTCAAGAAAACAGCTGCCTTGAAAGATGGCATTAACTAATTGTCAGTCTTTTTTGATAAAAATAATAATTTTTAATAAAATTAAATTCCAAACTGAGCTGCCACTATGGAACATTTGGACCCGTTTCCTACAGAAAAAAAAACACCGGGAGCCACAAAACCTGGGTGGGCATGGCCAGCCCGACATCACTCACCCCCACCCAGTCATATGACCCCCTAGCCATGCCTACCCAGATGGTTATTAGGACAGAGAACTGGGAACCACAAACCCTTTTCTTTCTCTCTCTACCTTCTCTCTATGTCACTCTTTCTCCCCTTCTGTCTCTGTATCCTTGTATCTCCCTCTCTATCTCCCCCTCTTTCTGTATCTCCCTCTCCCTCTCTCTCCTCCTCTCCCTCTCTCTGCATTTCTTTATGGCACTCACCCCCTTTCTCTATCTCTCTCTTCTCTCTGTATCTCTCTCCCTCTCTCCCCCTCTTTGTATCTCTGTGTCTCTATGTCTCTCTGTGTCTCTATGTCTCTCTCCCCCTCTCTCTGCATCTATGCCTCTCCCCTCTGTGTATCTCTTTCCCTCTCTTTGTCTCTCCTCTCTCTATATCTCTTCCTCCCTTTCTCCTCCTCTCTCTTTATCTCTGTCTCTCCCGCTCTGACAGATAACATTACAAACATTGGTCTTTCTTGGGCATGAGTTTATACATGAAATGTGTGACAAAATACTTTTGATGTGGGTTTTGCTTATTCAGTAATATTGTAATACAGTGATACCTCATCTTATGAACTTAATTTGTTCTGTGACCAGGTTCGTAAGATGAAAAGTTCATAAGATGAAGCAATTTTCCCTATAGGAATCAATACAATCCCTAAAGTCACCCCTTTTGCCTTGCACCGCTGGGAATCCCTGCTTCTGGACTTCCGTTGCCAGCCGAACCACAGGGATTCCCCTGTGACTCCCCTCGCTGGGAAACCCCATCTCCGGACTTCCGTTGCGAGCCGAAGCAGCGCCGGCAAAAATGAAGGGATTCCCTTCATTTTTGCCGGCGCTGCTTTGAATCCCAGCGAGGGGAGCCCCACGCTTTGGCTGGCAACGGAAGTCCGGAGGTGGGGTTTCCCAACGAGGGGAGCCTCAGGGGAATCCCCGCGCTTTGGCTGACAACGGAAGTTTGGAGGTGGGGCATCCCAGCCTCCAAATTTCCGGCTCGGGCTCGTAAGGTGAAAATAGTTCGGAAGAAGAGGCAAAAGAATCTTAAGCACCGGGTTCGTATCACAAAAAGTTTGTATGAAGGGGGGTTCATAAGACGAAGTATCACTGTATATTGAAACCAGTGTTTCAATTTGGAACGTCCACTGCAGTTAATGAAACAAATATCCAAAAAATAAGTTTTAAACTATTGTTTTAAATGGTGTTTAAAATAAATACGGTGATTAAGATGATCTTTCTCTCTTCTCTGAGCAGTCCTTGGTGCTCTCTGAAGTTTGTTTTCTTGCAGAAACTTAATTATCCAACTAGGTAACAGCATCAATGCGATCTCATTTTAATCAGGCCAGCTGTGATTTGGCCTTGCAGGCTATTTGATCTCAGTCACTGGACTGTCAGCAGAGGTGCCTCTGCAAAATTCAATTTGCAAGCGAAATTGTGGGCATTGGTTTGATAGGTTTTCTTTTTAATTGAATTTAATGGTTGTTTTAATGTATTATTAATTGCATTCATATTATTGTTCTGTTTTTGTACTTGTTGTGAGCCACCCCGAATCCTCGGAGAGGGGCGGCATACAAATCCAATTAAACAAACAAATAAATAAATAAATAAATAAATTTCATTATGCTCTTCACCATTACAAAACACCTATGTCCCTTAGCTGTCCAGCTCTAGACTGGTTGCCCTCACTCTGTGAGGCCCCTCGCAGTATAGATTTAAAATCAAGCCTTGCCTTTGTTTCTGTCAAATGTTGATGGATTGGGCTCAGACGTAGCATAAAGCTATTAGGGCAAAAGTTTATCAGAGAAACATCAGAATGAAGCAAAATTCTCCAGTTTCTTGGCAGAAGACCTCCTGATCTCTAGAAAGTGCCACTTTTGAATAAGCAGGAAATCTTCAAATGAATTGGAAAATAGATATCTGGCTGCAAACAGATCCAAAGAATAAAAACTACCAGTAATTCCCAAAGTTCCCTCCCTCCCTCCTCTTTTCAACTGAAGAAGCTTCTTGGATGAAAGTGAAATGTTTTCAAAGAAAAACCCAAGAAATGCAGCATAGCCCCGAACCTAAAACCCTCCTGCGGCTTATTAAAAGAGGAGGTTTGGACTCAGGAAACGGGAATTACTTTGATGCAAACTTCATGCATGCTTCCCATGTCACAGCCCCTTGCTTTATTTCATCTTTTCTTCCCGAGTAATGCCTCTGCTTTCACCAAGCAGAGCGAACGCTGAGCACAGAGCAAGCCTCCCAGTCCCGAACTAAGCTCGGACTACGTTTCCCAGCATGCAAAGTGGTGCACCTGCCCCTTTTGCTCCTGTGGGTGTTACAAATAGGGGAGGGAATTTTAGAAACAGAACCCACATTGGAGGAAAAATGGTGGGCTTAAAACCTGGGTTCGGTCCAGCTCTTCAGGAATTACACCTCCAAGGATGTGTGACAAAAGGCAGAAAGGCAGCAGGAGGTTCTGGGGAGAAACGCGGGAAGAGCAATGGGGCTGAAATGTGGGATGCATGCACAGAGAAGAAGAGAGCCTCAGCAGCTTGCAGGTGTGGTGAAAAGATTTGAAGGTAAGAGTTAGTGAGTTGTGAGAAGAGCCACAATCAAGGAGCCAAAGAGTCATGTGTGGTTCGTGAGCCGCGGTTTGCCGACCCTTGACCTAAGGTGGTCCATAATGTGTGGCCACCTAGAGGAATTAGAAATTTTCAGTAAGCCAAGCTGGAATGTCAACAATGAAAAGCTGTAGAAGTTCTGTGTCTTAGGTGTCAAACTCTTGGAGTCACAAAACTTAACATTTTGTGATGTTTACCCATTTGCGGAGCTGGGGTGGGCATGGCCTGCACATGATGCATCCGGCCCATGGGCAACAGTTTGACACCTCTACTCTATTTCATCAACATCTGGAGGGCTACAGTATTCCTGAAGTGGAATGGTACAAAAAGCTGACAGTAGCTGATAATGACAGGTGTTGTAATCCAGCACATCTAGACTGGACCAGGGTCAGGATGGTGATTCCATAAAACTGCTCCTTACTCAGACATTCTTCCCGTCTTTGTTTTAGTCTTGGCTCTTGCTTTATTGTAAGAATGACAAGTGAAAAAAAGGGTGAGGAGCTCAGTTTTATGTCTGTCAAATGAGCAGAACCTCCTGTTTTTTTTTCGTCCTCCCCTTTCATCCCTCCCCCCCTCTCAAGCTTCCATAATATTAGTTTAAGCGATTCAGTTGCTCAGATCTTCTTCCATTACTTGACATTGGGGCATGATTTGTTTCAAATTCTGCTGCTATGCTATCAATTATTAGCTGCTGTACTTTCAAGGACTTCCCTTTTTGCTTTAGTAGTTAACAGTTCTGAAGTGAAGTCACGCACTGGTGTGACATAACTAAGTCAGTTTCACTGACTGGCTAAATTAATGTTCTGGATGCTCTGGGAGGTGAATGATTTAGGACCCTTTGCTTGTCAATAAAATGTCATGAGAGAGGGCACTGGAAGGTCGCTGGCTTAGTAACACTGGTTTGTATATGTTTCTGCTTTTGTGAGTTTAACCAATCAGAAACTCAGCTTTCTTGGTTTTGTGTCAAGGTTCAGGACTCTTTGGGGTCACTAGCTTGGTAGCTTTAGCCTGTAGGAATGAGGTCGAGGAAGAGGTCTTATAGTATAGAGGTTATTTTTTCATCGCCTCTATCTTGCTGCAGAAAATTTTAGGCACCAAGCATATGGAACGGCCATCGCCTAACAGTGAACATTTCTGATATGTACAAATATCATGTTCTGCAGCCCCGAATATGCACTGAAGATGCACTCTTTTTTCCAAAAATAAAAGTGCTGAGTGAAAAAGAAATTTTAATGGCAAAATGGTATTATAAAAGTTCATGTTAAATAGGCCTTTGACAATATCAAATGCATGCAGCATTTATATTTATAACTGTGGGAGTGACAATTGGAACAAAACAGTAGAGGAATCGACTATTTTTTCTTCTGTTGACCCATCAGTTACTAGTTTTATTTTATTTGGTTTCTTCAGGGCATGAATAGAATGGAAGAAAAGTCCTGATGCCACTATAGCTCACAGCAATCCTGTTTTTCTGGCATGAGTTACTAAGACCAGAAACAATTTTCCACAATTGTTTTTAACAACAACTATGAATTGTCATTAACTATAGCATAAATCTTACTCTCAAAGTTCTTAATATGAAAAAAGTGTCATAATTATATGTTAAGTGTAGTGGTCAACCTTTATGTTGTACACTTTTTTCCTAAAGAAGAGAAAAACTGAACAGCTTGAATTAGCCTTCAAAAAGCTTTCAAAGAAAAATAAATAGGCAGTGATGATATTTCTAAATAATCAATACAGAATAAAATACTGTATATCAGTAATTCTTCTTCAGAATATTCTCATTTTCATAAGATTTTTACTGGTAGTTATTTTTTTAATAAATTGTAGTTACAGGGTTTTTATCTTCAGTAAGTGTTATAAGTTACCAAGATGATTTTATTTGGCAAAATCTGCTTGCTGCTAATGATTCTATTTTCCCCTTTGCTTAGCTCTAATATCTGTTTTTTCTCTTTCTACTTTTATATGTTTTTTCTCTCTTTCCATTCTTTCTTCTGTCTTTGTCTCACCAGGTAGTAATGTTTGTACTTTTGGGGATTCTAAGGCGTTGCACATACAGTATATCTAGCTATTTATTTCCATTTAAATAAAATAAGTTTTTTCCATTAGCTAGATATTCCTTTCTGGGGTTTTTTCAGTATCATTAAAGTAGTTGCTACCAGACAAGCCTCTCTTCCTATAACTCCATGTATGGAAGTTCAGTGAAATTTTGTAGGATTTTAAGGTCCCTTCCCTTGAGTGATAGTCTCAGTCCAGATCAGAAACCATTATTTTTAGACTAGAATAAATAAAAAGGGGAAGATGAGCCATAGGATGAACATTTTATGTGTTGGGTATTTGAGCCATTAACAAAACACAGTGAATAGTAGCTTTCATTGGAAGGAGAATATTGTTCTTTTCCTGATTCCTTAATGTCATTAGGTTGTTCGTTGATTAATAAG
This sequence comes from Erythrolamprus reginae, assembly GCF_031021105.1. Classification (NCBI taxonomy): domain Eukaryota; kingdom Metazoa; phylum Chordata; class Lepidosauria; order Squamata; family Dipsadidae; genus Erythrolamprus; species Erythrolamprus reginae. The sequence continues at coordinate 48,004,268 of NC_091954.1, forward strand.
GAAACAAGCAGCAAACTGTATTTGATTATACTCACAAAGATCAAACTCCATCATATTTCAGTTTTTTTCTATAGTAAATACTGAGAAAATGTATTGATTTTATTTCTTTCATAGTTTTGCATTATAGTTTTGCATTTGAACAAATAAAGAGTAGACAATTTTTCTTTACTACCGGTTGACCTTTAATATTCATAATATTCATTCATAATAGCACTTGTGCATTCAAATACAAATAAACAAGATTTATAAGCTGAGAGGAGAATTAATTTTGTCTCTGACTGAGTTCTAATATTAATCATTACATTACATTCTATAAGAATTTAATTGCATTTTATAGAATAAATGTTTAGTGTATTTTAGGTAATGACTTTCCCCCTTTTCTTTATATTGGCAAAAAGCAGCATTTTAAACGGGATTATGTAATCATGTTGAAAAATTGTTTTCAGATTAATTTTATTTGTAATCTGTTCATTTTGTATTTAAGTATTTAGCTGCTGGATCTGCCACAAAAATATTTTCTTGGCTACCTGACTGCTTTCCTATTCTACTTGTAGCTCACATATAAATGTATTTTAGTTGTTTGAATTTCAGTTTGAAAGGGTGTGAATGCGTCTGGAACATTACATAAATTGAAAAAAGAATAAATTGAATTGTGTAAAAAATTCATGAATTACAAAATAGTTATTCAATGTTTAATTTCATTCCAAAGGAAAATCATCCTGCTGGACCTAAATTAAACATGTTGTTGTTGTTGTTGTTGTTGTTGTTGTTGTTGTTAAACATGTTGTTGTTGTTGTTGTTGTTGTTGTTATTATTATTATTATTATTATTATTATTATTATTTATTAGATTTGTATGCCACCCCTCTCCACAGGCTCGGGACGGCTCACAGCAATGATAAAAATAATATACAGTGACAAATCTAATATTAAATTTTAAAATAACAATTTTACATTAAAAAGCCTAAAACCCCCAGTATATAAAAAAGCATACACACAAACATATCATACATACAGCTACATAGGCAAGGGGGGAATGTCTCAGTTCCCCCATGCCTGACGGCAGAGGTGGGTTTTAAGAAGTTTACGAAAGGCAAGGAGGGTGGGGGCAGTCCTGATCCCTGGGGGGAGCTGGTTCCAGCGGGTCAGGGCCGCCACAGAGAAGGCTCTTCCCCTGTGTCCCGCCAAACGACGTTGTTGATATGTGTGATAGGATTGAAATATAATTGTCAAGCTGGTGCAGAAGTTGGTGATAAATTAATGGCTTGCCACACTATCTATAGAAGGCCTGATGTTTATGGGAACTTGGGAGGGGTGATTTTCATGAGGAGCAGATGCAGCCTCAAAGCATTCTTTCAAGAGGTTCAAGGCCATCCAGTGTCCACCACAGTTTCCCAGTGGTTTGGGATCGGATTTGAAACGCTTTAGGATATTAAGGATGGCTAAGCAATACAAGGTGGATATTATGATTTTGACAGAAACACATAAAAGAAGGGGAGGAAGGGATAACTTGATTAATGATAGAAATTGGAAATGGGTGTTTGAGTCGAGAGGAACACAAAAAAGTCGAGGCACAGCAATTCTGATTCATCAGAGGGTTAATTTTGAAGAGGTGGGAATTCAGAAAGACAGAGAAGGAAGGTGGATATTTGTTAAAGGGAAAATAAATCAAAAGAAGCTGACATTAGCAGCAATTTATGCCCTAAATGTGAAAACAAAACAATTTATAATAAATACTAAGAAGAAGTTAGACAACTTTAAGGAGGGTTCAACCTTTTTGGCAGGAGATTTTAATATGCAATTAACAAATGGGACTGCAAATAGTAGGATGTTACATTTAAACAGACTTAATATGGTGGATCTACATGCAGATATTTTAAACAGAGCTACATATTATTCAGCAAGATATCACACATTTAGCTGCATAGACTACATATTAATGAATAGGGGAGGCAATATACAAGTTAAAAAAGTAGACATTAAAAGTATATGGATATCAGATCATGCCCCACTATTGGCAGAATTGGAAATAGGTCAGGAACGAAATCAAAGAATTTGGAGATATAATGCAGTTGTAACTGCTAGGGAACAAGATAAAGAGAAATTGCAAACAGAGTTATCAGAATATTTTAGAATTAATGATGTGGGTGGTATTAAACAATCAATTGTATGGGATGCATGTAAGGCCTTCATGAGGGGACAATGTATATGTATGGAAGCAGATATTAGGAAGAGGTGGGGTAGAGAGAGGGAAAGGAAGATAAGGGAAATAGATTTGATACAAGAGCAGTTAAGATTAATGAAAAGTAGAGACTGGAATAGTTTATTGAAATTGAAAAAGAAACAGTTGATGGTGTATGATGAGATTAAATGGAATAAGATGAGAATGGCGATGCGACAAAAAATACAGAGCTGGGGGACAAGATCAATGCAGCAAATGGCGAGATATCTGAAGAAGAGGAAAGAAAAATCATGTATTTTAGCATTGAGGGACACTAGTGGAGTGGTTGGATATGGTAATGACCAGTTAGAGGAGATAATGAGGAAATATTATGAAGATTTGTATGAAGAGGAACAAGTGAAGATAGGAGTCCTCAAGGTTGGGAAAATAGTAAGTGAAGAAGATAAACAAATTTTGAACGCAGAAATTACACAAGATGAAATTGCTAGAGTAATTAAAGGGTTAAAACAAGCCAAAGCACCGGGCCCAGATGGGTTTACAGGGGAATTCTATAAAACTTATGTGAATGTGTTGTTGCCGCATTTGGGGAAATTGTTTAATAATATATTGTTAAATCGTGATATCCCGCAGACATGGAAGCTTTCAGAAATTGTTACCATTCCGAAGATGGGTCGAGATTTAAGAGAGCCTGGGTCTTACCGTCCGATCAGTTTGGCAAATCAGGATTATAAAATATTTATGAAAATACTGGCAAATAGATTAGAAAATATTTTACCAAAAATAATTGAAGAGGATCAATATGGATTCGTGAAGGGAAGGAAAATAAGTGAACCAATTAGAAATGTAATGAATGTGATGCACCATGCTACCGCTACTAAAAGGAAATTGGGAATTTTGAAATTAGATGTGTATAAAGCGTTCGATAAAGTTAACCATAGTTATTTATATAAATTATGTAATGAATTAAATATGGGGGAAAAAATTTGTGAAACTATAAAAGAGATTTATAAAGGAAATGAAGCATATATAAGAGTGAATGGAGAAAGAACGCAGAGTATTAAAATATTAAGCGGCACCAAGCAGGGATGCCCTTTGTCTCCAAAATTATTCGTAATAGCAATAGAGATCTTAGCTAATAAGATAAGACAAGATAACACTTGGGCAGGATATAGAATAGGGGAATTAGAAATGAAAATAAATTTATTTGCGGATGATGCAATTATATTGACCCAGACCCCGATGGAGATGATTAAAGGTATAATAAATAATTTACAAGAGTTTAAGCAGGAATCGGGACTGTCGGTTAATGTGGAAAAATCAGAGATTATGTGTTTAAATATAGATCCGAGAGAACAGATAGAAATTAGGAAAGAATCAGGGTTGAAATTAGGACTTAAAAAAATAAAATATTTGGGAATTTGGTTATTGAAAAACCCAGTGAAAATTGAAGAGATTAATTATAGATTAATATGGAGGAAAATGTTGAAACAGATGAGCTGGAAAGATAAAAAGCTAAGGAGACTCTCTAAAATAAGAGCTTTAAAAATAATAGCTCCCAAGATGATGTACCTATTTCAGGTGCTGTCGGGGGGGCTATCGGTATGTAAGGTTAAAGAGTGGGACAAAAAACTAAATTATTGGATTGAAGAAGACAAGAGACCAAGAATAAGAAAAAAGTGGTTAATTGCGAATGAAAAAGAGGGGGGGGAGTTCCATGTTTGGAGCTGTATAGGGAAGCTTTTCAAATGGAAAAGTTAATGGAGTTGCAATTAGGTGAAAACAAATGGGCGAAATTGGAAAAACAGATAAACGGGATGAACAATAGAGAATTAATTTTTAGGAAGTGGAATAGGAGTGATATAGGTAAATTAATAGGCCCAATGAAAGGGACTATGGAAATTTGGAAAAAATGGCAAGGGAAAATAGGATTATATAAATCTAAACTGTCATCGCTTTATGTAATAAATAGAGAAAACGAAATTAATTTAAATAGGGTTATAGGAGAGTTGAAGGGAAGAGGGATAACTAAGATGGAACAGTTATATGAGAAGGATGGCAGGCCAAGTAGAAATCGTATAGAATGGTGGTTAGGTAAGGGAAGGTGGCTACAAATAAATGCAATATGTAAATATCTAAATGAAAGGGAGAATAAAGAAGTATTGTGGCGGGAGGAGACAGGGTTAGAGAAAATAATAAGAGAAAAAAGTGAGGGGATAAAGGCGCAAGCAACTAATATATACAGACTGCTAGTGCAGTCAGATGGGGACACGATTGATGGATTGACTAAATGGTGGCAAAATTAGATATTAGTAGAGGTACAAGAAATGGAAAGTATAGTAGAAGATATAAGGAAAATTAAAAATACAAGAATTAGGGAAATGAGAAGGAAAATATTACATAAGTGGTATTTCACTCCCGTTCAAGTTGCACATTTTCAGCAGAATGTCAGGGGGAATTGTTGGCATGGTTGTCAAGATAAAGGAGTGTTTATGCATATGTTTTGGGAATGCCCGATAGTGCAGGAATTTTGGCAAAAAGTGAAAGAGGATATCAATAGAATGTTAAATATACAATGGACAATCACTAAGGAAATGGCAGTACTAGTAAAAAGTAATGCGATGGGAGAATTTAGAGAAATAAAAAAAGCAGCAATAGAAAGCGCTCAGGCAGTAATAGTTTTGGATTGGAAGGATGCGACAAAATGGACAATGCAAAATTGGTATAGGTACATGGTGGACCATATTCAATTTGAAATTATGGAAAAAAGGATAAATTTGGATAATGAAACTGAGTTGGGACAGCTGATGGGACGGTGGGACAAGGTAAGACGATATATGACGAGCAGAATCCGAGACCAAGCTACAAGAAATAAACTGGAATCACTCTATAATATGTAAACAGATATATTGCTCTTGGGTTAAGTGGATTATACAAGAAATACCCCCAATTTGGTGGTGGGGAATGTGTGTATGTCGGGGTGGTGGGCACAATTCACAATTCACTACGCACTGTTTTATGTTGTGTGATTTTAAATTGTTAAAAATCAATTTAAAAAAAATTTTTTTTTTAAAGGAATTTTGGGATTTGAAGTCCACAAGTCATAGAAGAGCCAACTTTGCCTACCCCCGTTCTAGCCAATCTCCTGTCAAGTGCAGGAATTCATATACTATTACATACAAATGGCTATCCAATCTTTTATCAAAAGCTTTGCTAATAGAGGACACACTACTTCAGGAGGCAGGAAGTTTTGCTGCTTATTGGCTCCCAGAGTCAGGAAATTTCTTCTTATCCTAGCTATATCTCTCTCTGTATCTTACTTCTCACTGTAAAACCATTATCCATAAATCAGTAGTGCAGAAATCTCCCTAATGCATGTCAGTATTGCTGGTGTCTTCTCATGCTGTTCACTAAAACTAATACTTTTCATTGTATTTCATTGTATCATTGCATCCTCAACAATCAGGATTCAGGCCCAGCTACAGCATAGAAACTGCTTTGGTTACACTGATGAATGATCTCTGGTGGGCCCGAGATAGGGATTTATTCTCTATTCTGGTGATTCTTGACCTCTCAGCAACTTTCGATACCATTGACCATGGTATCCTTCTGCACCGGCTGGAGGGTCTGGAGGCTGTTAGGGTCTGGATGGGTGTTAACAAATTTAGTCTCAACATTATTAAATATTCTGATTCATCCTGATCAAAATGGCTTTCTTCCAAACTGTCACATTAGATATAATACCAGAACAATGAATTAAGACCGGACAAACAATTGGCTCTACTTTTGATCGATGTGCAAAAAGCCTTCGATAATGTAAACCGAAATTTTCTAATGACAGTAGTTTAAATGATGCATTTTGGGGATAAATTCAATAAATTGATAGAAATTATATATTCAGGCCAAACAGCTAATATAATAATAAATGGAGATATGACAGATACAATTAACATTGAAAAAGGAGTTAGACAAGGTTGTCCAATTCCCCCGCTATTATACATTTTGTATATTGAAATCTTACTGAATACTGTGAGAGCAAATCCAGATATTAAAGATTTGAAAATTAAGGATCAACATTACAAGACACAAGCTTTTGCTGACGACTTTGTCTATATCATAGAGAATCCATCAATATCAGGATTGGAACTGTTAAGGGAAAAGGAAAAATTTGGAAGAGTAGCAGGGCTCAAAATTAACAAGGATAAAATGAAGATGTTAACTAAAAACTTGTCCCAAAAACACATAGAGGAATTAGAGGAAAGCATAGGAATCAAGTTGGTTAAAAAAGTTAAGTACAGTGATACCTCATCTTAGGAACTTAATTGGCTCCGTGATGAGTTTCATAAGAAGAAAAATTCGTAAGATGAAATAATGTTTCCCACAGGAATCAATATAAAAGCAAATAATACGTGCAAGCCCAAAACCCAGAAATCCCAAAGTTGGGACGCTACTAACAAAGGAGGCTTTAGCCTCGGAGTCCTCCCCGCCCTTCCTGCTCATCGCTCTCGGCCGGCAGGATCCTCAGCAGCCAGCCGGAAGAACCTGCCTCCCGAGCCCTATTGCCCGGCAGGAGGCAAAGCGCTGGAGGAGGGGTTGTCATGCTGCCCCTCCTGCCCCCCCAAGCTGAGTCCCCGGCGCAAAGCTGGGACACTGCCGTTGAAGGAGATTTGAGCCTCCGGAGTCCTGCACGCCCCTCTCCCCCGCCCATCGCTCTCGGCTGGCAGGATCCTCAGCCCGGCAGGAGGTGAAGCGCTGGAGGGTTGTCAGGCCGCCCCAGTTGAGTCCGTGGCTTTTGGCTTCTCTGAGCCTCCCCTCAGAAAACAGAAAGCCAGGATCCCTTCTCCATTCCCAGCCACCTTGAGTGGAGCCCCCTCGAAACGTAAAGAAAGATCGGGGGTGGGAATAAGAATTGCAGTTTGGCTGTCCTAGAAACATAAGGAAAGAGGGGGCGTGTATAAGAAGAAAAGCCAGCAGGATGGGGAGGGAGGGAGGCAGAGAGAGTGGGAAGCCACGGGTGAGGTTCTCCCCTCTTGCACATTGGCTGTATTGGAGGGGCGTGCTCCTCCTCCGAACCTCTGATTCACTCTCTTTTATTTTTAAGCCTTAAAGTTTCAGCAGCGATTGCCCTCCTCTTCTTCTACCTCCTCCTCCTCCCACCCAAATTTCTTCCTAGCAACCAGGCCACCAGTGACCATCTCTGAGTGGGTCAGGTGACCTTCTCTGAGCCGGTCAGTTGATTTTCTCAGTCTCTGCCCACCATTTTCCTGTGCTCCTTGAGTGTTAGAACTGTTTTAAAAACAGTAAAAAAAAAAACATCAAAAGCAATCTCAGTCATGTCTCCTAAAAAGGTTCCTGTAAAAAGCAGTGAGGGTAAACAGAAGAATGAGGCAATGACTATAGATATGAAGCTTGAAATAATCAAGAAATATGGGGAAGGCATGCATGTGGTGTAACTGGCAAAGGAATATGGCCAGAACAAAAGCACAATTGGCACCATTTTGAAGCAGAATGAGGTTCTGATGGCTTCAAAATCAGCCAAGGGAGTGGCAATAATGTCTCATCATTGTTGTGATGTTAATGATGAGATGGAGAAGCTGTTGCTGATATGGCTGCAAGATAAACAGCTTGCAGGATATTCGGTGAGTGAGGGCATGATAGAAAAAAGGTTCTAGTCATCTATGAGGATCTGGTGAAGGATATGCCTGGGACATCAGAGGATGAAGGGGCTTTCAAGGCAAGTCGGGGATGGTTTGAAAGATTTAGGATGAGGACTGGCATCCACTCTGTTGTGAGGTACAGTGAGGCTGCGAATTCAGATGCTAAAGCTGCAGAAGAATTTGTGGTAACATTTGCAGCACTCATCGATGCAGAACGCTACGTCTCACAGCAAATTTTCAACTGCAATGAGATGGGCTTCTTCTGGAAAAAATGCCAAGGAGGACCTTCATCACAGCAGAGGAGAGGAAGATGCCTGGCCACAAGCCTATGAAGGATAGGCTGACTCTTGCCTTGTGCGCCAATGCCAGTGGGAACTGTAAGGTGAAGCCTCTCCTCATCTACCACTCTGAAAACCGTCAAGCATTTAAGACACACAGGTTGACAAAGGAAACCCTTCCGGTGCTGTGGTGGTCAAACTCAGAGGCCTGGATCACCGTTTGGGAATTTGGCTGACAGCTAAATGTACTTCGATAAAAGAAGATAATTATCAAAAATTATTAAAGGATATCCAGAAAGATTTAGTGAAGTGGTCTAAATTACAAATATCCCTGTTAGGTAGAATCTCAGTAATTAAGATGAACGTACTTCCAAAGATACTTTATCTATTCCAGACAGCGCCAATTAGAAACGAACAAAAATTTTATAACAAATTGGATAAATCAGTTAGGAAATTTATTTGGAATGGGAAATAACCCAGAATTAAATATAAATTGTTACAAGATGCAAAAGAACAAGGAGGCATGGGTCTACCAAATTGGAAGTTATACGACCAAGTGGCTACTGCCTTATGGTTAAAAGACTGGGTAGTATTAGGAAATAAGAGATTATGAACCATTGAGGGACACGACCTACAATACGAATGGCATAAATACCTATGGAATAATATATAGATACAAACCATTATATCAGAGGCATATTAATTAAAAAATGGCTGGAAATTAAGAAAAAAAAAATATTTGCAGATTCCAAAATGGCTTTCACCTTTGGAAGCTTTCAACTTTGGATACAACTCGATTCAGGCAAATAATACTATTACATATAAGAAACTATTATCAGAACAGAATGAGTTGAAATCTAGAACAAAATTAGCAGAAGAAGGTGTAAACATTGATTGGTGGCCCTATTGGCTTCCAATCAAGTGAACAAGAAATTAATAAAATTTTTACAGGACCGGAGGGAAAAGAAATTTCAAAATTTTATCAATGTCTTTTTAAAAAATGAAATGGAGGAAGAAAGAGTTAAAGAGGTTATGATAAAATGGGCCCAAAATGTAGGCCATACGATTGAGTTAGACAAATGGAAGGACCTCTAGAATTATAATTTAAAACTTACCATCTCTTCTGCGTATAAAGAAAACCTCTACAAAAAAATTTTTTACACCAGTGAAATTGGCAAAAATTTATAAAGGAATGTAGAGATCAAATTTGAACCAGAAACACATATTGGGAATGGTTGATAAAAATATCAAAAGGGACAACAAATGTCTAATTATACATCTAATCACAGCTGCAAAAATCTGCTACGCTCAAAATTGGAAAAAGGAATTTACACCCACTAACTTTCATATTATAAACAAGACAATGGAACTGGCTGATATGAACAGGTTGACTATGCACACTAAAGATAGGGAAGATACAGTGTTTTACAAAATTTGGGATTAATGGTATAATTGGCTACACAAAAGGGGAAAAAAACCTGGAAGTAAATAATCCTTACTTTATATAGCAAAGGGAAAATATACTAAGACAAGAACCAAAACCTTTTCTCCTTAACCCATGCTATAAATGTATATAATCTAAAACTGTTTTGGATTAGAATCTTAAAATCTAATTAATGATTGAAAAACCAATAGGCTGTTCTTCACAATGAAGAATCCCTATTTTTCCATCAACTCACAATCAACTAATAATCCAAGGCACACCAAGTAAAGTATATTCACCTGTTTAGTATATACTACGACACAATTTTTTAAAATTACCATTGAGATGGCTTGAGTTGAGCCACTAATATCTGCTTCATACAGGTGTTTTTCATAGCAGAGCCCTTGATCTATTTGGGTGTGTGTGACTATTTCCTATAGCTCGAGCCATTTGAAATTTCTGTATTTCATGTTTCAATAGAATCTGATTTCTAAAGCATGTGTGCGCGCGCACATGTTTATAGCTCCTCATTTAAAAGTTAGAAGAAGTAACTTGAAATTATTTAGCCCCTGCCTGTAATTCTTCCTTCTGGGTTGCCAGTATATACAGCTTTCTTTTCTTCTTACTTCACTGATTGCTTAGCTGATTGCTGCCAGGACTGTATTGCTCCCCATTTACTCACTGTCTTCCTTAATTAACAGTCTGTCTCTTGCAACTGCAGAGTTCAAGTAGGAAGGAAAGGGTTTGTCTGTTCTTCCTGCAGGTATAATTTAATCCTATGGTCACTGTGTTCTTCTCTGGTACACATGAGAAATGCAAGGACTTGTCAGATTTATTGCAAGAGCAAGGGCAAACTTCCCACAAAAGATATAAAGTTTGTGCAATGATTTGTGGAATTGAAAAATAACTACAGAGTATTTGTATTTTATCTCTCCTCTCCCCTCTCCCCCCTCTCCTTCCAGAAAGTGAACTTTTGGTCAGGCTATCCAGTCGACAAAACAGATGGGAATTGGTGCTATTGATCCTTTCATCTGGAAAAATGCACTGAATGGGAGATCCTGCCTAATATGGCCAATTGTGACCTTTACCTCTACTGGAATGGACCCGAGTTCATGACTTTGTTACCATGGTGATGATCTTAACTACTACAACTCTGGAAAACAAAGGTGCTGATTCTCTAGCATGCAGGACTGAACTGGTAAGAGTTCATGTTACCCTGGTGGCTTAGCTTATATACTAGCGTTTATATCTTCCAGATCACAGGGCTCTGCTCCCATTAGTGGAACTATATTGATTGTGTGGCTCTAAATCGATGTGAGCATAATAATGACTGAACAAGAAGAATTTTGTATGCCCAATATCACATTTTGAAAATGATATTGCCCTTGCGCATATAGGTAGCACCCAACTTACAACCATAACTGGGATTGCGGCCATAAATTGATGTGGTCATAAAATGGGACATTATGTAATGGCACCGATTTACAGCAGCACTCCCAGCATTCCCCGTTAAGCAAAAATCATGGGCACCCCAGCCTGCCTCCAAGAAGCATTCATTCGCCCAGCTGCCTTCTCTCCCTGCCCCATGTGGCTCCCTGGCTAGTAAATGCCAGGAAACATTCATTTGCTGCCCAGCCCACCCCAGTCCATCCCATATTTGTTTGCCCAGCTATTTTCCCCCAACCTTTCATCTTCTGTTGTCTTCTTTTCAGAGCCAGCTTCTCCAACAACCTTTTCCTCCTTTTTTTCTTCTTTCTGAACACAGAAATGTCTTCATAAAGCTATCTTGTAAAGTGCCTTGTAATACTTGCTGGTGTTTTGGGGGGCAAGCTGTGGTGGCTGAAGCTTCCCAAGGGATTGCCTCATATTTCACCATTGAAATCTAAAAGCAAACTACAATTTTTGCTACTGTGACTGATGGCATTAAAGGAAAAAAAATAGAGAAAAGATAAACATGTACAAATGTTGCCTTAAATGTCACCCATTCCACATCCCTCTTCATCTGAGCTTTTCATCAGAGCTTTTGTTGTTGTTTTGTTGTTTTTATTTACAAAATACCATAAAATTAAAAGGATTGCAGTTTTTCAACGTAGTGAAAAATGAATATGGAAAATACCCTATTGTGTTAATTTTAAACAATGCTTAATAACATGGTTATTAAGTTATGAAACAAATTTATGAATTTTGAAATGCTTATACCAAATCAGGAAAGAAACTAAAGACAAATGAGTACGGCAACTTATTTTAATTTTGGCAAATATCTGGTATAAATATTTTTGTCAAAATGTTATAAATATATTAAATAATAAAGATAAGATTTGAAAAACTGTTAGTATGGGAGGTTTATGAAATAAGAGCTAAACCTGTAAAGTAAAAGGTGGCAATCTCAGTCAGCTTCCTTTTCCAGAAGCCCTTTAGCTCCAAACAACCCAGCTACATCTCCTGAGTTGGTGTATCTTCCAGTATGTGTATACATGTCCATCAAGAGTTTACACTCATCCAATATCTGAATTACTATAAGTCCATATATTTGTCATACTCTAAATAAGTAAATACTGTAATATGGTATCCTTCCCTTAATCTGTTTTGTGAAAGAGATAGAGCTCCTACTATCTGAGTTACTTTTCCGGCAAATTTAAAATGAAAAAGAGAAAGAGAAATAAATAAGTGCTATAGGATCATCCTGTCCCCATGGCTCTGAGGTATCTGACTAAAATAATGAGCTGTTTCCACTGCCCTTTGGTAGAAAGATCAATCTTACAAGACCAATCTTACAAGATAAATAAAATCAAATTTAGAAGACAGCAGACTTTAAGACTTTTAAGACCTTATGGAAGATCTATAGAAAACATCATACCTGGATTGATTGATTGACTGACGATTAATAATGATTAAGATCTGATTTTATGTTATTAATATCAATATTAACTTAATATAAATTTTTATATTTTTATTTCATATTTATATATTGTGATATATTTCATTAGTGCTTTTAATTACTACTAATTTAATCTATTTTTAATATTATTGGGGGGATTCTTAATTAATGGATGGCTGGGATGGATGTAATATTGGGCATGGGATGAATGATTGGTATGAGTGAGATGGTTGGGGTGGGTGGTGCTATGGTATGGATGAGATGAATGGAAATAGTATGAATGATAGATTTGGCCCACCTGATGCTGGAGAGGCAGGAGGGAAGGGGGCACCAATCTCTGGGGTGACAGAGGGTCGGAATATTCCGGTGTTGCTGGGGAGAGGCAGAAATGGCGGGGGCCACGGAGTTAGCTGTTCCAGGGGAACGAGGGATCGTTGCTTAATAACGATCCCTTGTTCTGGCTCCGTGAGCCCAATCTTGGGCACTGGTGATGAGTGTAATTCTGGCCCTGGGCTCAGGTTGCTGCTGCTCAATGCCAGGTCGGTGGTAAATAAAGCTCTCCTCATCCGGGATCTGATCCTGAATGAGGAGGCCGATCTGGCATGTATTACTGAAACCTGGCTGGGCCCAGAGGGAGGAGTTCCTCTCTCTGAAATCTGCCCAGCCGGGTTTCAGATATGGCATCAACCTCGACCCCAGGGAAGGGGGGGGAAGAGTGGCTATTATAGCCAGGGAGAGCCTTTGCCTACGTAGACTCATTGCTCCAGAGATTGCGGGTTGCGAGTCTCTCCTGATGAAGTTGGACTTAGGGGTTCAGGTGGGCTTGTTTCTCATGTACCTGCCTCCCAGCTGCGTGTCAAAAGCCCTGCCTGTGCTACTCGAGGAGGTAGCCGGGTTGGCGGTGGAGTTCCCCGGACTTATTGTCTTGGGGGACTTCAATTTGCCATCACTCGGCGAAGCCTCTGGACTGGCACAGGAGTTCATGGCCACCATGACAGCCATGGACCTGACTCAAGTAGTTCAGGGTCCGACTCACGAGGGAGGACACGCACCCGACATGGTATTCCTCTCCGAGCAATTGAGTAATGATCTGAGACTAAGGGGCTTAGAAGCGTTGCCTTTGTCATAGTCGGACCATTTTCTACTACGGCTTGATTTCCTGGCTTCAATCCTTCCTCGCAGGGAGGCGGAACCGATTAAGATGTTCCGCCCCAGACGCCTGATGGACCCAGAGGGCTTTCAGACGGCGCTTGGGGTTATTCCAGATGCACTCATCCACAGTTCGGCGGAGTCTCTTGCGGAGGCCTGGAACAAGGCTGCAGTGGAGGCTCTTGATCGGATTGCGCCTTTGTGACCTCTCCGTGGCGCTAGACCCCATAGAGCTCCATGGTTCAACGAGGAGCTCCGGGAGTTGAAACGCCAGAAGAGACGTCTAGAGAAGCGATGGAGGAAGAGTAAGTCTGAATCCGATTGAACACTTGTAAGAGCTTTTATTAAGACTTACAAAGTGGCGCTCAAGGCGGCAAGATGTGTGTATCATGCCGCCTTGATTGCATCAGCGGAATCCCGCCCGGCCACTCTGTTTAGGGTGACCCGCTCCCTTCTTAACCAGGGGGGAGTTGGGGAGCCCTTACAGAGTAGTGCCGAGGATTTTAACACGTTTTTCGCTGATAAAATCGCTCGGATCCGGGCAGACCTCGACTCCAATTGGAAAACAGAGTCGACTGATATGAGTCAGTCGAGTTGACTGGGGCCCGTACTTGTCCACCTGTCTGGGAAGAGTTTGATCTGGTGACATGTGATGAAGTGGACAAGGCTATTGGAGCTGTGAGTTCCGCCACCTGTTTACTGGATCCATGTCCCTCCTGCCTGGTCTCGGCCAGCAGGGAGGTGACATGGAGCTGGGTCCAGGAGATTGTCAACGCTTCCTTGGGGAGGGGATCTTTTCCAACACCCTATAAAGAGGCGCTTGTGCGCCCCCTCCTCAAGAAGCCTTCCCTGGACCCAGCCGTACTTAATAACTATCGTCCAGTCTCCAACCTTCCCTTTATGGGGAAGGTTGTTGAGAAGGTGGTGGCACTCCAGCTCCAGCGGTCCTTGGAAGAAGCCAATTATCTAGGTCCCCAGCAGTCGGGTTTCAGGCCCGGTTACAGCACGGAAACTGCTTTGGTCGCGTTGATGGATGATCTCTGGCGGACCCGGGACAGGGGTTTATCCTCTGTCCTGGTGCTTCTTGACCTCTCAGCGGCTTTCGATACCATCGACCATGGTATCCTTCTGCGCCGGCTGGAGGGGTTGGGAGTGGAAGGCACTGTTCTTCAGTGGTTCTCCTCCTACCTCTCCATTCGGTCGCAGTCGGTGTTAGTGGGGGGCCAGAGGTCGACCCCGAGGTCTCTCCCTTGTGTTGTGCCTCAGGGGTTAGTCCTCTCCCCCCTGCTATTCAATATCTACATGAAACCGCTGGGTGAGATCATCCAAGGGCATGGGGTGAGGTATCATCAGTACGCTGATGATACCCAGCTTTACATCTCCACCCCATGTCCAATCAACGAAGCAGTGGAAGTGATGTGCCGGTGTCTGGAGGCTGTTGGGGCCTGGATGGGTGCCAACAGACTCAAACTCAACCCTGATAAGACGGAGTGGCTGTGGGTTTTGCCTCCCAAGGACAATTCCATCTGTCCATCCATTACCCTGGGGGGAGAGTTATTGACCCCCTCAGAGAGGGTCCACAACTTGTTATTTAAAGTAGAAGAGGAAGCAGTGAAAGGAACAATGATAGTTTGGGCTAAAAATTTCAGGTACAATATTGAATTACAGCATTGGGAAAAAAATATGAAAAAAAATAATAAAGTGACGATGTCAGCCACATATAAATAGAACATCTACAAAATGTTTTATACATAACATTTACCACCAGCGAGATTGGCCAAAATGTTCCCAACTATACCACCCAACTGTTGGAAATGCAACCATCCACAAGGGACGTTTTACCACATGTGGACGTGCGAGGGAATATTGGGGTGGGGGGAGAATCAAAAAATGGATTTAGGAAATAACAGAACAAAAAAACCTATATTAAGTCAGAATTATTTTTATTCGGAATAATAAAAAGAAATTTATTATATTATATAGCATACAATTACAGCAGCAAGAATTACAATTGTCCAAAATTGGAAGAAAAAGAAGATTCCCTCAAATGCAATAATTATTTTTTTAAAAGTGCTAAAATATGCAGAGATTGACAAATTAAAGATGGAATTCAGGGGATGGGGGAAACAGTATTATAAAATAAGGAATAGAAGGTATAACTGGTTCAAATACAAAAATAAAATTAATGATTAAATGAATGTAGGAAAATGTAAAAAATGGAAAAATTTATTTTTAGAGTACAAATGGATGTAACAAAATATATAAATTGAGTACATAAGATATAAGAAGATATATGTATACAATAATAGGCCTTAAATGAATAATATAGTTGAAATAAAAACAATTAAACATGAAATAAACTTAATAACACAACAACAAATCTCACAAAAAATAAAAACCGCAAAACAAACTCATTTTGAATCTGCTAACAAACCAGGCCGGTGGCTAGCTCTCAGATTGGCCCATCAAAATCTTGACAGGAATATTGATGCCCTAATTGATGCTTTTGGACACTTAAAAACAACCAATCTTGATAAAAAACAAATAATTCAAGATTTCTATCAACATCTTTATAAAACTTCAACAATAGACAGCGATCTATTGTTGAAATATCTACAACAAAATGGAAAAAAAGCCATTAATAAATGATGATCAAAGATCTTCCTTAAACAACCCAATTACCATTACAGAAATTGCAATTGCAATAGCAAGGCAAAAAAATAATAAAACCCCAGGTCCTGATGGAATTCCATATGAATTTTATAAACAACATTTAGACATAATTTCACCCACACTCTTAGACATTTCCAATGATGCACTTATTTACGCAAAACTTCCTACTTCATGGTCCGAAGCATATATAACACTCATCCCCAAAGATAATCAAAGTAAGCAACATCTAGAAAATTATAGACTTATAGCACTACTTAATACAGACTACAAAATATTTACAGTACTTCAATAATTGCAGACCGATTAAATAAAATATTAAACAACATTATTCACTCCGATCAAAATGGATTTCTTCCACTAAGAAACATAGCAAAAAATATTAGAATAATACTAAATACTATCGAATACTACGACAAACATTACGACAAACCAGTCGCGCTAATATTTATGGATTTAAAAAAGGCATTCGATAGTCTTCAGTGGCAATATTTCATAAATCAAATTGAATACATGAACTTTGGTCCAAAATTTCTTAATTTAATTAAAGCTATTTACACAAATCAATCTGCTAGAATTCTTTTTAACAACGACATCACAGAAAAAATACCCATAACAAAAGGTGTTCGTCAGGGATGCCCACTAGCTCCTCTTATTTTTATCCTAGCGATAGAAACATTTTTGAAAAGCATAAGAAACAACACTTCTCCAATGCGCTGTTTTTGTTTTTCGCGCCGCAGCCGCTCGCCGCACCAATCAGATGTTCGGCGGTTTTTCCCCACGCCCTTTTATTGACCCGGCATGGTAATGCCATCCTCCTCGTCAACCTGGGAGCCGTCATTTTAAGCAGCCTCGTCATAGTAACCAGGTTACTAGTGAGCGCATGCGCGAGCCACCGGAGACCTTTTAAGGCTTCCTGGTTTCATTATTGGATCGGCAAGTGCAGCAGCGCAAAGTTTAAACGGCTGTCGGAATTTTATTTTATTTTATTCCTTTGCAAACAGCGCAAGAGACGGGGGCTTTGCTTTTTCCTCCCTGGCTTACTAGTAGGCTTGTGAAAGAAAGCCTGACTCTGAGGCAAGGCGACACCTGGTGTCCATTGCTGGTGGTGCGTGCAAAAAATCTTTTTCTTTACTGCTTCAATGGCTGAAACTAAAGAACAACAGCAAGGGGCAGAGGAACCTGTTCCACTCCCAGCCGTGGTTAAGCCCAAGGACAAGGCTCCTTCTACTAAGGCAAAGTCAAAATCTTCTCAATCCTCAGCATCCTTAAAAGAGGCTGAGAAGAGGATTAAGGCTTTGGAAAAGATGATGGAGCAGACCCAGAAGCAAACCTGGGCTCTACCTCATAACCAATTTCAACAGCCTTGGAGCCTACCATCCTCCCAAATGGGTATGCCTCCTCAACCCATGGCTACCTCCATGGACTTACCAGAGCCTGCTTCTGCGACCACAGATAAAGACTGGTCTCCTGAGCGTGGAGAGACACTCTCCTTGCCGGGGCCCTCAACCCACACAACCTTTCCAGGGCAGGATGCGGGCCTGCAGCCTCCACCTCTGGTGAACACAAAGTCAGTGCCATCAGCCTCTTTCACACCTATGGCTGCAGGCCTGGGGTCGGGCCCTGATGCTTGGCATCACCTGCTGGACATCGCGGCCATCGAACCAATTTTATTCACAAATCTTCCTAATGCCCAAGAATTCAGGGGGACATCGTTTAATTCTCAATTTAAAGCAACTGAACATTTATGTAAAGTACCGCAGGGTTCAAGATGCAGTCACTCAAATCCATCCTAGCCTGCATCCGTCAGCACGACCTTCTGACCTCCATAGACTTACAGGAGGCATATTTACACATACCAATCCACCTGGACCACAGGAGATACTTACGGTTTTACCTGGGAGGTGCCCACTTCCAATACCGGGCCATGCCCTTCGGGCTATCCTCAGCACTCAGGACATTTACCAAGTTGCTAGATGTCGTAATGGTGGACTTACGCCTCCAGTCCATAAGACTCCAAGCCTACTTAGACGACATCATTATTCTATCCAGGTCACCCAAACAAGCACAGGTTGATCTATCCCACACCATCCGGTCCCTGCAGGCCCATGGATTCTCAATAAATCTCGCAAAGAGTCACCTGACACCTACAACATCGCTTCGTCATCTCGGCACGATCATAGATACGGTCAGTTGCCACGTCTTCCTGTCACCAGACCATCAAGCATCCCTACTAGAGACAGTACAAGCAGTACGTCACAACCACAAAGTACCACTGGCCTTACTATCTAGGCTACTGGGCATGTTTGTATCATGCATCGACGTGGTCCCCTGGGCAAGACTCCACACACGAAAACTACAATGGTTCCCCCTGCCATTTCAGAAGAACAAAATCAGTCACACCAGCAATCTGGTTCAATTACCGCCCAGGGTCTGCCACTCCCTTCAATGGTGGACAACATCAGCTATCCACCAGGGCACCTGCTTCAAGAAACAGATGTGCATCACTGTGACAACCGACGCGAGGCTATCAGGTTGGGGGGCACACATGGCACACCAAATAGCCCAGGGCAGCTGGACTCCGGAAGAGCTTGCCAACAACAGCATCAACTTCTTGGAGCTAAGGGCGGTATCACTAGCCCTATGCCAGTTCCTTCCCCAGGTGGCAGGCTGCCCAGTCCTCATTCTCACAGACAATGTGGCCACCCGGGCATATATAAACCATCAAGGAGGCACAAAATCACAATGCCTCATGAAGGAAGCAGAGACACTGGTTTCCTGGGTGGAACAACACCTGCTGTCCTTGAGGGAGGAGCACATAGCAGGGACTCTAAACACACAAGCGGATTGGTTGAGCCGGGCAACATTAGATCCAGCGGAATGGCGGCTGGATCCGAACATATTCCAGGACATCTGTCTACAGTTCGGCACACCACAGGTGGATCTGTTTGCCACCCAGGACAATGCACAGCTCCCCCACTTCTTCTCACGCTTCCCGTCCACAGGAGCGGAAGGTGTCAATGCCCTACGCTCCCCCTGGCCGGAAGGACTTCTTTATGCCTTTCCACCGACGGCACTCATCCCAAGGGTAGTGAACAAACTGCTCGCAGAGAGAGTGGAGATTCTGCTGGTAGCGCCACACTGGCCACGCCGCTCATGGTTCTCAGACTTACAAGATCTATCGATCTCCAGACCATGGCGGATTCCGGACAGTCAGGTATCCCTCACCCAGGGGTCGGTTCACCATCCAGACCCTCAATGGTGGCACTTCACCATTTGGCACTTGAGGGGCGCCGATTGAGAGCACTCTCCTTACCTGATAATGTATTAGGAACTATCCAGGCGGCCCAGTGGTCTTCAATGACCAGGATTTACGACTCTACTTGGTCAGCATATTACACCTTCTGTACTTCAAAGAATCTGGACCCATTGCAAGAGTCCTTAGAACAGATCTTGTCCTTCCTCCAGGCAGGGCTCGAAAAAGGACTAGCACCGAACACCCTTCACCGGCAGATAGCAGCGTTGTCCACACAACTTTTTTTTATAAAAAGAAAATATGTCTACGCCTTCGTTTTAAAACTGAGCCCTCTGGGGCAAGCAAGGGGCGGGACAGAATTAATTATTTAAATTCAAACTCAGTCCCTACCAATAAGACTAGAGTATAACTCACGTTGGACTCTCCACGCAGCGCATTGAGAAGACCGTTCAGGTAAGTACAACGGCTCTTTAATTCAAGGCATTACTATTAAAAATGAACAATATAAGCTACAGGCCTTTGCAGACGATGTTGTATTTATAGCACAAGACCCAATACAAACAGCTCCCATTTTACTCAATGAAATAGACAAATTTGGAGAAATATCTGGTCTGAAAATTAACAAGACAAAAACCCAGATTCTAATTAAAAACATGACAACAAAACAAACTGCCCCTCTTGAAAATTTAATTAACATAAAAGTTGCCAAAAAAATCAAATATTTGGGCATATGGATGACCTCAAATTATAGCACCATAAAAAAAGACAATTATGATCACCTGCTCAAAGATGTTCAAAAAGATTTGTCCAGATGGTTTAAATTGAAATTATCTCTTATGGGGAAAATATTTGCCATTAAATCTAATATTTTGCCAAGATTTCTATATCTTTTCCAAGTAGCCCCAACAAATTTGAACAAATAATTTTTTGAATCATTACATAAAGAAATAAGGAAATTCATCTGGGCAAAGAAGAAGGCCAGAATAAAATTGAAAAATCTTCAGGATCATAGAATTAGAGGGGGCCTTGGACTCCCAAACTTTTATATATATTATCATCAGGCAACGATCTTAACAATGATAAGAGATTGGGTGATTCTTAAAAATAGAAGACTCCTAACCATAGAGGGCTTTGATCTTCTTGCTGGATGGCATGCATTCTTAATAATGGATTATCATAAAATACCTAAATACTTTAAAAATCATTACCTCCGAAAAACTTTAATAACAATTTGGTACTCGATAAAGAAGAACTACTACACCTCAATACCTAAATGGTTATCCCCAAACAAATTAATTACCTATCCTAACCTTTTTCCCCCCTACCAAAATATTAAGATATCATCAGCTATTAGACAAAAATGACGTTCTTCTACCCAAACAACAATTACAAGACGGAGGGATAAATATGGATTGGCTATCATATCTACAAATTAAATCAAAATATAATGAACATAAAAAACAATTTGGATTTCAAAATGATAATGTAATAGATACAATCTTTTTCAGCCCATTAGCAAAAGTGATTTCCAAATTATATAATTATCTATTAATGCAGGACAACTGTGAAGAACAAGTTAAAGGATGCATGATAGCCTGGGCCCAAAAGTTCGGACATACGATTAATTTAATAGAGTGGGAAAAAACCTGGACAATAAATTACAAGATGTCCACAGCAATGTCCCACAAAGAAAATCAATTTAAAATGTTTTACCGATGGCACTTGCCCCCAGCAAGATTATCTAAAATGTTCCCCAATTTCCCCCCCAACTGCTGGAAATGCAAAATAAAACCAGGAACATACTATCATGCATGGTGGACCTGCATATATGCTAAAAAATATTGGACAAACATCAAAAAATTAATAGACCAAGTCATGTCAATCAATTTATTATTTAAACCGGAAACATACCTTCTCGGTATATTCAGACAAAACCTTACACAAGCACAAAAATATCTTATCTTACAAATTCTGACTGCAGCAAGAATTTCGTATGCCCTCTTTTGGAAACAAGAAAAAGCCCCATCAGTATTGGTAGTCATTACTAAAATTATGGAGTGCGCGGAGATGTCCAAAATAGCAATGGAAATGCAAAATAAAAAAGACTCAGACTACTATAAAATATGGGATAATTGGTACAAATGGGTCATAGCAAAAAAATATCAAATTATCATATCATGAAAGTAATAAGCGTATCTCATCTTTGACTGTTCTAAACCGAAACAAAACCAACCTACAAAATAATTCCAAAACCAACTAAACTGAAATCCAATTTGAAAAAGATTTTATAGCACATCTCTCTTTATTCGTCTTTAAAGCAAATAGAAATTTTTACACACCACATAATATATTAATGCAAATACTCATCAATTCCTATATCAATTCTTACACTTTTTTTTCTCATACAAAAATACATTTATTACACCTTACATATACACCCCCTATTATTTTACTATACCATGTCGTACCACCTAAAAACATCTGTGTCATACGCAGATTTACCCCCTCAATACTTCTTAATCTTTTCTTCTTCTCACAAATAACTTTCTACTAACCAATATATATATATATACGCATTGGAAATTAAAGGTATGAATTATGACCTATAAAGCCCTTCATGGCACCGGACCAGACTATCTCAGGGACTGCCTTCTGCTGCACGAATCCCAGCGACCAGTTAGGTCCCATGGAGTGGGTCTTCTCCGGGTCCCATCAACTAAACAATGTCACTTGGCAGGACCCAGGGGAAGAGCCTTCTCTGTGACGGCCCCGGTCCTCTGGAACCAACTCCCCCCAGAGATTAGAATTGCTCCCACCCTCCTTGCCTTTCGTAAGCTTCTTAAAACCCACTTCTGCTGCCAGGCATGGGGGAATTGAGATACTCTTTCCCCCTAGGCCTTTACAATTTTATGCATGGTATGTCTGTATGTATGTTTGATTTTACAATAAGGATTTTTAACTGCTTTAATATTGGATTGTCATATGCTGTTTACTACTGTTGTTAGCTGCCCCGAGTCTCCGGAGAGGGGCGGCATACAAATCCAATAAAATAAAATAAAATATAACATAAGATACAAATGGTAATAACAAGGATATCTATTACTTACATAGTCTGAGAAATAGACTATTGATATAAAAATTTTTATGTATTACTATGTATAATTCTATTATTTTCCTAAACTATTTGATTTTGGAGCCTTTCTCCTTTCCCTTTTTCTTTTCCTGTTTATGTTCCCCTCCCTTTTTCATTAATTTAATAAATAAACTATTTTTAAAAAAATCAGATAATTGAAAGTTGTATTAGTGAAACTGTGATTTTAAATGTGAAAAATTCTGAATAAAAAGTATTTTTAAAAAGATCTCCCAGGAGATGGGAAAAAGGAAATTCTATATGATGTTGGTCTGCTTGTATTTGGGAAGCAACTCTTCTGTAAAGGTTCCAAATTGCACGACACATTACTGAGCTTGTACAGAGAAAATAAACACCAAAGATGACAGCACTTAGCAGTAGCATTTAGACTTACATACCCTTTCAACAACGCTTTACAGCTCTCTGTAAGTGGTTTAAAGAGTCAGCACATTGCCCCCAACAATGAGTCCTCGTTTTACTACCTCGGGAAGATGGAATGCTGAGTCAACCTTGAAACAGTGAGACTCGAACTCCTGAAATTCAGGCAGCTGGCAGTCAGCAGGCGTAGCCTGCAATACTGCATTCTAACAACTGGGCTACCACAACTCATATAAGGCTCAAATAAGGCAGAATAACTTAAAATTAAACTTCTATGTTCTATGCCTAAGCATGTCTCTTAACGAAAAATGTATCCCTGATGCAAAAGTGTCCTGCGTGTTTCCCTGGATTTTGCCTATCTTCTCATAGATTTCAAACTTTAATAATAGCTCAGGTGGACATCTGCTTTATCTAGCCATCCTTTTCAGTTTATTCTAAAAGGATTTCTACTTTCGTATAGAACAGAAAGGAAAGATGTTTTAGATAATGTCCCAGAATATGTAATCGAAGCCATACCTCATTAATTGCAACTCAGATGTGGCTGAGTGCCAGTGAATGTAGGATGGGATTGTTACAGAGATTGAATAAATAACATATCACGCGGCAATAAATATATTTTGAGTCTCGCTTCCCACTTCTTCCCCCTTTAGCATTTTGTACAACAACATGTTTATGAGGATCCCAAGTTACTTGTTATGTGTCTTATGAAATTAAAATGGCTTTTAAAGGATGCTAAAATAAGCATTGTATATTTTTCATTTCCCTCTCTCAACTTCTCTCTCAACTTCTCTCTCTCTCAAAAAATGGGAAAAACAGTATTTTCCTATTGCTTCAACATTCCTAGAAATGTTACATTTTTAATTTAGTGGAATTGATTTGGTTGACAGCACTCCAGTTTAACTTTTAATGCATACAGCATGAACCTTGAATTTACTTAGCACACAATTTATTTAGTTCAATAAAACGTATTTCTCAATAGATACATTGTATTACATGAGACAGGGGGGAAAAAAGAAAGATAAAATGTATTAACATTAATGTTGTACCCAAATACAATGTTGTTAATATAAATTTAAGTGTCTTCTGTAATAAACTGCCTCTTTGGCAAATTAAATGATTTAGAAGAGGGAAAGAGGAACAAAATATGAAGGGACAGCACAAGATTTATTAAAAACCGGGCTAGCTAGTTAAACTTTAGAACCATTATTGCAGTCACTGGATACTTTTCTCTTATTGATTCTTACACTGTCTCTGTTTTTCTTTTTTTAAATAGAGTCCAACAGCAACGATACTGATGTAGTAAATGAATCATTTAAAAAGATTTACAACAAAACAATTTAGATTATTTGGAATGGAACAATTTTATTTTTATTGCTTCAACTTTGTTCAACTAAGAACAAGACCAGACCTATGAAATCAATTTAGAAATGTTTTGAAAGTAGTATACAGTGATACCTCGTCTTACAAACGCCTCATCATACAAACTTTTCAAGATACAAACCCGGGGTTTAAGATTTTTTTGCCTCTTCTTACAAACTATTTTCACCTTACAAACCCACCACCGCCGCTGGGATGCCCCGCCTCCAGACTTACGTTGCCAGTGAAGCATCCATTTTTGCACTGCTGGGATTCCCCTGAGGCTCCCCTCCATGGGAAACCCCACCTCCGGACTTCTGTGTTTTTGCGATGTTGCAGGGGAATCCCAGCAGGGGAATCCCAACATTGCAAAAATTAGTGCTTCGCTGGCAACGGAAGTCTGGAGGTGGGGTTTCCCAGCAAGGGGAGCCTCAGTGAAATTGCAGCATCACAAAAACACAGAGGTCCGGAGGTGGGGTTTCGAGGACTTCGGTGTTTTTGCGATGTTGTGATTTCACTGATGCTCCCTTCGCTGGGAAACCCCACCTCCGGACTTCCGTTGCCAGCGAAGCGCTCGTTTTTGCAATGCTGGGATTCCCCTGCAGCATCACAAAAACACAGAAGTCCGGAGGTGGGGTTTCCCATGGAGGGGAGCCTCAGGGGAATCCCAGCGGCGCAAAAATGGGCGCTTCGGCTGGCAAAAGGGGTGAATTTTGGGCTTGCACGCATTAATCGTTTTTCCATTGATTCCTATGGGAAACATAGTTTCGTCTTACAAACTTTTCACCTTAAGAACCTCGTCCCGGAACCAATTAAGTTTGTAAGACAAGGTATCACTGTACTTTTTTTTTAAAAAACAACAATTTTAAATATTATTTCTTCAAATAAGCAATCAATATAATTCTAAAGAAAAAAATGAACTGGAGCAAATCTTATACCTTCTATTTCTATGTTGACAGATTTACAATTTAGTATTTTTTCTGGATTAGCCTTTTGTGCAGTTTTGAATATTATTCAAGGGAGAACCATTACCATAACAAATACAAAATAGTAGAACAAGGTGTTTTCAGGATTGTCATTGTCACTTCAGCTTTTCTTGTACAGTATATTTGAATTTACAGCCAGTCTGCCATTAGGACATTGAAAATGTTACAAAGCATGGCCTGGATTTCAGGATAATTTGTAAAAAATATGTGATTAGGTCTTATATTTGTTTTCAGCACACTCCAAAGAAGATGAGTCAAGGATCCACACTCTTCTCATGTGGAATGATGGGTGAGTATTTCTGCCTTTTGTGTCCCAAATCTGATATATGAATGAGTATGGATTTTGAAATAGATTTTCATTACTTTGTTTTGAAGGATACAATGCTCTTTCTTTTGCAAGCTAAAAAATCAATTTCCTAATTTTACGTGTTTCTTTTTGAATATCATATGGTTAATTTAATATCTTCTTTATATTACAATACACAGCACTCAGCTGATAGGTTTCTGTGTGTAAATTTCCAAGTGGCTGTTCTGCACATCAAAAACTTTTGTGATCTTTGATGCATCACAAGTATTGTGGTATCTGATAAACCATCTATGTACTTAATTGGGGTGATAGATACAGGACATAGTCCAAATGTAAAACTGTTCATGGGCACATCTGGTACATTCAAACTTTGA
Organism: Erythrolamprus reginae; assembly: GCF_031021105.1. Classification (NCBI taxonomy): domain Eukaryota; kingdom Metazoa; phylum Chordata; class Lepidosauria; order Squamata; family Dipsadidae; genus Erythrolamprus; species Erythrolamprus reginae. Next base: position 48,030,288 of record NC_091954.1, read on the forward strand.
TCTTCTGGTTCTTAGTAATCAAATTTTACCTACTCACGAATATGTAATAAAAATTAATTATAATTCTTCACGTGCTCCAAGATTATTTTTTTTGTAATATGGGGTATATCAAAACTATCCTTTGTTCTGACACTGCTTTTCCATTACTTATGTGCACTATAATTTATTAGGCCAAATGGAAAACCAATTCCTAGTTTTTAAAAGGTAGCAGAACAGTCATTGTTTAACTGGTAATCTTGTGCTGCTGCCAATAATGAGATACTGTGCTGGCATATAAACCACCATTTGACTAGAGAAATATTTGAAATTTATAACGGTTTCAAGTGTTGTTGATTGCTCTTGAAGGACTAGATGTTGTTTAAAAGATTAGTCCTGTATTGTAGTCTTTTATTTCGTGTATGACTGAACAATGATTTCTAGTGCCAATTAAAATACAGTATTAAGTAGATTTTGAAACAAACGATTCTCCATACTGGGGAGTGGGTCCAGCAGTCACATGGGTATGCTCGCTGTCCTAACCAATCGGGACCGAGCCTTCAGTCTTAAAAAAGCTTGCTGGATCCGCCCCTTCCCCAGAATTCACTCGGTCCTCCTACTGGCAGGACGTGTGGTGGCTCACTCCTCTCGTAGATTCAACTCCTTTCCTCATCTCCTGATTTCTTCACCTGCAAAATAAACCTCTTATTCAGATAGGTTTCTCCAGACATTGTCCCCTCCCCCTTCCCCCCCCCGGGAGATTTGCGATTAAAGAACCAGTCCTTGGGGCTCGGTTCCGACTTGGAGAAGCTGCAATGTGAATTCCCTTGCAGCCAGTCGCTGGCTGCTTATTCGTGCTGACGTCAGTTGCTTTCTAATTTTGGAAATTGTCTGGCCCCTTGTGGAGTGGGACAAGTGGACAAGTCACTTGTTCGGTCCCCTGGGCTTTAGTTTACTAATTGGAGAACATTGCGCAATGGTCCTAATGCCTGTAATAAATCATGCCAGCGGGCCCCCCATGCTAACTGCTTGGTGCCAAAAAGCCCACCACAGGCCCTGAGCACACTGTGAAAGTTTCAGACTTCTGCTCAATCCTCTAGGTCTCTTCTCCCTACATGGTGATTAGCTCGAGGTCTAGATTCTCTCTGCACTGTCTAACTAGCATTTAGAGTCACTCCAAATTGTTCCAGGGTTGCAGACGCCCCAGGACCAAGGGGCTTGGGCCCATCCAGTCTATTCTAGTCCTTTCTCCTTAATTTGGCTCTGCCTTCAAGCCTAGCAAGATTTAGACCATGACTGCTAGACTCTCCAACAGGAATCCTACTGCCAAAAATCCCAACAGGAACCCAGGCCTTCAGGGGATGAAACAGAACCCATCCCACAGGCCTTTTCCTCTCTAGTAGCAGGAAATGCAGCCCACTAGAGCAGAAAAACGTAGAGACAAGACCTTACAAAGACTGCTTGAGCAATCTGCTAAGTGCCTTAAAGTCCAAGTTGAAGTTCATGTCAATTCAACTGCTTCTACAGATCCCTCTGATCTGCCTGCCCCAGAGGATCAAGATTTAACTCTAGATGGGTCTACCCTGAACAGGCCCCAGCCAGATCTCTGGGGTTCAGGGTCTATAGTAATAGAGACTAACCAGGGGACCCATCGAGTGCCAAACTCAGCTCAGGCCCCCAGGGTAGACCCAGATTTCTCCCAGTCTCTTCCTAACCTGCCTCCTGAATTTCAATCCATGCTTTCTGTTAGTACATGGTACATAACCTACTTTGGAGTTGCCATATAGTAAACTAACAATGTTGGTCTATGAAAGTAAAGACTGTATCTTTAAGAACTTTTACTCGTTGGCCATGAGGGTGCCAGCACTGTTCCCTGTGGAGGGAGTTACTTTGAGATATCTTTGCTTGTGAGTTTGTATTATTTTTTGCTGTGTGCGGTTTGTAATCTATTGCTAATATTGTGGTATATTTGTAAATAATAATATTGTTAATACTAAGTCTGAGTCTCTAACTGACTAGCCCACATTATCTACACAACTGCAATAGCTCTGCTGATTGTATGTCAAAGGTTTCGCACAGAGCTGCACCGAGACATACTAACATTGGTTATGGGCCCAGGACAGCAGAGGGGTGTAGTTTTTGGATATGTGATTTAAATTGGCCAGTATTGTATTACAGTTAGTATTGGTGTGACAGTATTATTAAGATGGCAACGTTCCAGTCCAGTAAGGCTTTCTCCATTGCTCAGTTGGATGGAAGCAACTACAACACATGGTCTACAAAATGTACCATGCTGTTGAAATGTGAGGGACTTTGAGACATTGTTGCTAAGCCCCCCGACTTGACTGCCTTGAATCCTGATGTGAAAGAGGATGCCAAGAAGAAAAGAGAGTTTGACCGGGATAATGATAAGGCTCACAGCATTATAGGACTTACACTTGATGACAAGCAACTAACTCACATTCGTGGTGAGAGTTCAGCTGCCAAGTGTTGGGATATTTTGCGAGGATATATGTGCGGGACAGTGTTGGAGCACATATACAGTTAACAAGGAAACTTTTTCGTACCCGCTTAGCCTGGAATTGAGACATGCTAGCTCATTTGACTGTGATAAAAGAGATTTTGGCAGAGCTGCATGAAAAAGAGCTTATTTTCTCAGAGATTCATCAAGTGTATATTGTTTTATCTGATGACAGTTACGATGATTATGTATCATCGTTAGGAGTATCTGTCAATGTACTAACTAAGATAGGTTCTACAATATTGTTTAAGAATGACAATTGCATTATTGAGAAAGAGGGGTGTAAAATTGTTGCAGAGCTTAAAGATGGTTTATATGTTATTAATGAAGAGAAACAAGCAAAGACAAATGCCATGTTTAGCAACGTAAAACCTCATGATCATTGTATACAACTAATGCATAGGAGAATGGGGCATTTGAACTTTCAATTGGTGAAAAAAGACAATTGGGCTTGTTAATGGCATAAACCTTAAACCATGTTCTAGATTTGTAGATTGCAACATTTGCTATGAGGAGAAAAGCAAGGTTACCGCTGTAAACCATTATGAAGGTTTTAAAACCAAGGATATATTAGAGTTAGTGTTTATGGATGTGATCGGTCTAATGAGGAAACCTAGCTATGGTGGTTCACAATATATTCTGAGCATTGTGGGTCATTTCTCAAGGTTTGGCTTTGTTTATGCGATGAAGACGAAGGCAGATACTTATAGATTGTTTTGTAACTGGCTAGGGTTTGTTGAGAGAAAGATGAATAAGAAAGTTGTTAGCGTGGTAACTGACAGTGGTACAGAATTTACTTAAAAGAGGTTTGTTGACTTGTTAAAGAATTGTGATATAGAGCAGTGTTTCCCAACCGGTGTGCCGCGGCACACTAGTGTGCCGCGAGACACAGGCAGGTGTGCCGCCAAGCTCCCCGCCCGATCTGCCCCCCTCCTCCTCCTCCGCCCCCTGCCTTGGGGCGCGACTTCTCTCGCGGCGGCTGCGGCTGCAGCTTCAGCTCCTCGGGACGAAAGCGCTCCCAGCCCTCTCTCGCAGCCCCCTGGCTGGGAGCGCTTTCGCTGCGAGAGAGGGCTTTCTCCATCCGTTTCGGGAATGCACGCCCCGCCCCTCTCTCGCGCGCGCCGCTCCCCTTTTCTCTCAGCCCTCCCTGGCTTCGCTTCTCAATCCCTCCCTCCTTCCATCTTTCCTTCCCCTCAGCCATTCTGTCTGGGGGTCTCCCGCTCTTCCCTTCCCCGCCTCCCAGGCTTTGCCTTTGCAACCCCCACCCTTTTTTGGTTGACAAGGAGTCCTTTGCCGCATCCCGCAGTTCGCACTCGGCTCGAGGCCGCTTTCCCTGGCTACGCTCGGAACCGACAGGGCGCTGCTCTTTCTCTCTCTCACTCTCTCCCGTGAGGCAGGGGAAGGGAAAAAAAGCAAAAAAAACCTTCTTGCAGCGTGCCCGCACTCGTCCCTTCAGCAGCGAGGGAGGGAAGTCAGAGGGCAAGGGAGCGAGCGAGCGCTCTTGTCCTCGGTGCCCTCTGCAGCCTACCTTCCTTCTTCTTTGCCCCCGCTGAGGGACGGAGAGAAAGATAGAAAGGAAAGAGGGAGGGAGAGATAGAAAGGAAAGAGGGAGGGAGAGATAGAAAGAAAAGAGATAGAAAGGAAAGAGGGAGGGAGGAAAGAGGGAAGGAGCGATAGAAAGGAAAGAGGGAGGGAGAGATAGAAAGAAAGGAAAGCGGGAGGGAGACAGAGAGAGAGAGAAAGAGAGACATAGCAAGAGAGAGATAAAAAAAGAAAGAAAGAGATAGCGAGAGAGACAAAGAGATAGCAAGAGAGACAGAGAGAGAGAGAGAAAGAGACATAGCAAGAGAGACAGAAAGAGAGCGAAAGAGAGAGAATGAAAGAGAGATAGCAAGAGAGGCAGAGAGAGAGCAAGGGAGAGAGAAAGACATAGAGGGAAGGAAGGAGGGAGAGAGAAAGAGAGCAAAAAAGAGAGGAAAAAAGAAAGAAAGAGGGATGGAGAGAGAGAAAGAAGGGAAGGAAGGAAGAGAGAGAAAGAGGGAAGGAGAAATAGAGTGAAATTGAGGAAGAGATTTTTTTTTGTCCAAACTTTTCTTTAGCCCCCCCGCACCCCCCCGTCCCCCCGTTCAGTGTTCCCCAGGATTTTGAAAATATGAATAATGTGCCGCGGCTCAAAAAAGGTTGAGAAACACTGATATAGAGCATAGGCTGTCTGCGCCTTATAGTCCACAGCATAATGCATTTCTGGAGAGAAGAGGCCAAACATTACAAGCCATGATTAGAACAATGATAAGAGATTCTGGTTTGTCGATTCAGTTATGGGCTGAGGCATTGATGTGTGCGAATGTGGTCTTAAATAATGTTGTTTACTCAGCTACTGGAGAAATACTGTTCACGTGGTACAGTAGAAAGCCTGACTTGAGCTGTCTACATGTGTTTGGAGCACCAGCATGTGTACATGTTCCATCGCAGCTTAGGAGAAAAGGACAGCATAGAGCATGATTATTGTACTTTGTTGGATATAACAATAATCAAAGGTCCTTTAAGTTTTGGGACAAGAACACTGGTGCATGTTGGTATAGCGCAAGTAAGTTTCTGGAAAATACTGCGTTTCTGCCAGATACTGCGTAGCAGTGTGAGAAGTGAGTCTGAAGAGTCAGGTGATGAGGAAACTCCAAGTATTAGTGAGAGTGCTCCAATAGTAGATGTAAAAAGTGCAGTGAAGGAAGAGCCAATGCCGGCATTAGCAATGTAGTTGTTCCCAGGAGAGGTACTAGAATTAGACGGGAACATGATAGGTATCAAGCTAATGTAGCTTGCAATGCAGTTGTGGAACCATCGCATTATAGCAAAATCCAGATAAGGAGAAGAAACATTGGCATGATGCTATGAGAAAAGAATTGGCTGCAATGAAGGAGTTGAATGTTTATGAGGAAGTTCAGTTGCCTCCAGGAGAACATTTAGTAGGATCTTGCTGGGTCTATAAGGTTAAGACCAGGTCCAATGGTGCTATTAAGTACAAGGCTCGGTTGGTAGCATCGGGTTTCTCCCAGATGGAGGGTGACTATGATGAAATATTTGCTCCAAGTTTGCGGGCAGCAACTCTAAAGACAGTGTTGGTTTGGGCTGCAAAGCATAAGTGCTGTGTCCACTACGTATGTGGAAACTGTGTATTTGCATGGACCATTGCAGCATAGGATATTGATGAGAATTCTACCTGGTGTTATGCATGACAAAGGTAGATGTTGGAAGCTAAAGAAAAGCTTGTATGGGTTAAAACAATCTGGATACGAGTGGAATTCATTGATTGTAAAAGAATTGGAGAACATGGGATTGCACGCAAGTAAGGCTGATCCTTGTAAGTTTATAAGAGAGAGGAAAGGTTCCAAGGAGATCAGACGATATAGCAATTATTGTTCGGTCAGTAGAGTCTGTTAACAGGATTGTAAAGGATTTAGAGAAGAAGTTTAGAATACAGAATCTGGGTGAGATTGGCCAATAATTTGGGCGTTGATTTTGTAAAGACTAAGAAAGGCTATAGGTTGTCACAAGTTGGAAAGATTAACAGTCTGTTAAAGAAATTTAATATGGAAGGTTGCAAGATTGCTAGAACTCCCATGGAGAGTTGCTTTGTGCATAGCAATGAAAAAGGGAAGGCTGTTGATAAGGAACTGTATCGTTCATTTATAGGAAGTTTGTTGTATTTGGGAAACTGGTCACGGCCAAATATAGCGTATAGTGTGAATCAGTTGGTACAATGTAATAAGGAGCCAACTGAAAATCAGTGGAAGGCGGCAAAAAGGATATCGCGGTATTTGAAGAGTACATGCATCATGGTTTATTTTTGGAATCAGGTGATAGATTGGAATTGACGGCATACGCAGATGCCAGTTTCGCTTCTGATAATGTGACCAGGAAGTCTATGACTGGTTTAGCTATTTTGTTTGGTGGAACTTGGTAGGCTGGAAGTCAATGAGACAGCAACACATTAGTTTGTCTACAATGGAGGCTGAATTTGCTAGTCTGTCACAGTTATGTACAGATTTAGTGGTGTATCGACAGTTGCTGATTTTTCTTTTCCGGTTCCAGCGGGGCAGCAGGAGGAAGTAGGAAGGCGCTGCTCTGCCGGACTATGGCATACCGTCCAAAATATAGATAGATTTAAGCGGTTTGAGTCAGTACCTTTAACACTGTGCTATCGAGTAAAACCTGCAGCTGAGTTTCGCGCTTGTTCGGGGTTCCGGGATGTTGAGGCAATCGGTGAGAATTTCAAAGAACATAGTGAGGAGATCAGCTGTAGGCCTGGAACAAGGCTGCAACAGACCGGATTGTGCCATTGCGACCTCTCTGTGGCACTAGACTCCGGAGAGCTCCTTGGTTTACCGAGGAACGCCGAGAGTTGAAATGCCAGAAGAGACGTCTGGAGAAGCGGTGGAGGAAAAGCAAATCTGAGTCTGATCAAACACTTTAAGACTTACAAAGTGGCATTCAAGGCGGCAAGATGCGCATATCATGCCACCTTGATTGCATCAGTGGAATCCCGCCCGGCCACTCTGTTCAGGGTGACCTGCTCCCTCCTTAATCAGGTGGGGTGGGGTTGGGGAGCCCTTGCAGAGTAGTGCCAAGGAATTTCAATAATTTTTCGCTGATAAAGTCATTCAGATTCGGATGAGCCTTGACTCCGATTGGATCGCAATGTCACCTGACAATGAGTCAGTCAAGGTGACTGGGGCCTGTCCTTGTCCATCTGTCTGGGAGGAGTTTGACCTGGTGACACCTGATGAAGTGGACAAGGCCATTGGAGCTGTGAGTTCCACCACCTGTTTACTGGATCCCTGTCCCTCTTGGCTGGTTTCGGCCGGCCGAGAGGTGACGTGGAGCCTGGTCCAGGAGATTGTCAATGTTTCTTGGAGGGGGTGTGTCCTTTCCGTCTCTCTTCAAGGAGGCATTTGTGCGCCCCCCTCCTCACGAAGCCTTCCCTGGACCCAACCGTGCTTAACAACTATCGTCCAGTCGCCAACCTTCCCTTTGTGGGGAAGGTTGTTGAGAAGGTAGTGTTGCTCCAGCTCCAATGGTCCTTGGAAGAAGCTGATTATAGACCCTCAACAGTCAGGATTCAGGCCTGGCTACAGCATGGAAACTGCTTTGGTCGCACTGATGGATGATCTCTGGCGGGCCCGGGACAGGGGCTTGTCCTCTGTCCTGGTGCATCTTGAACTCTTAGCAGCTTTCGATACCATCGACCATGGTATCCTTCTGCACCAGCTGGAGGAATTGGGAGTGGGAGGCACTGTTCTCCACTGGTTCTCCTCCTACCTCTCTGGTCGGTTGCAGTCAGTATTAGTGGGGATCAGAGGTCACCCCCTGTTGGTCCTCTCCCCCCTGCTATTTAATACCTACATGAAACAAAACGCTGAAAAAAACCATAGAATCCCTTTATGATAACCTGGGCCTGTTGAAAACAAACACAGAAGAAAAGAAAAACATAATAAAACAATTTTACCAGGAATTATATAACTCAGACAAACCAGATAACTCTGCAATTATGGAATACCTAGCTCAAAATGAAACATTACAGATAACTGATGAAGAAAGAACTAAATTAACTAGGAACATTACTTCTACAGAAATCAAACTGGCCATTGCAAAACAGCATAACAATAAAACCCCAGGACCTAACGGTATCCCCTCGGAATTCTATAAACACCACCAGGACATACTAGAACCACATATGCTAAAACTATATAACGAGGCCTTACAACCAGGCAAGCTTCCCAAAACATGGTCTGAAGCCTACATCACTATCATACCAAAAGAAAATAAAGACAAAAAATATTTGGAAAACTACCGACCAATTTCTTTATTAAATATGGATTATAAAATTTTCTCAACAATAATTGCAGAACGTTTTAAAAAGATCCTAAACAACATTATCCATCCTGATCAAAATGGATTCCTCCCAACAAGAAATATCAGTAATAATACCCGCACCATACTCAACACTACAATATTACAATGAAAACCCCGATAAACCAATGGCTCTCATATTTATAGATCTTAAAAAAGCTTTTGATTCTCTATACTGGGAATATTTCATAAAACAAATAGAACATATGAAATTTGGAGACAACTTTCTCAGCCTAATAAAATCTATTTATTCTCAACAATCAGCAAAAATACTTTTTAACAAATCTATTACAGAAGAAATAACAGTAATGAGAGGTGTATGTCAGGGATGTCCCTTAGCACCCCTAATCTTTATACTTGCCATAGAAACACTACTAAAAAACATAAGAAACAATGAACAAATAAATGGACTCAAAATAAAAAAGGAACACTTTAAACTCCAAGCTTTTGCAGACGACATAGTATTCACAATTCAAGACCCAATCAAAACAGCCCATATTCTAATAAATGAACTTTATAGATTTGGGGAAATAACTGGTCTCAAAATTAATTTAGACAAAACCAAAATTATAACCAAAAATATGACAACAGAACAAAACTCCATATTAGAGCAAGCTCTTAAAGTAAAAACAGTGAAAAAAACTAAATATCTTGGCATCACAATCTCAGCGAATAATAGAACCTTAAAAAAAGACAACTACAATAAACTTACACATGACATACAAAAAGATCTAACCAGATGGACAAATTTAAAACTATCCCTGATGGGTAAGATTGCCGCAATAAAATCAAATATTCTTCCCAGATATTTATATTTATTCCAGGTAGCTCCTATCAAACTGAACAAGTCATTCTTTGAACAATTGCATAAATTAATTCGGAAATTCATTTGGACGGAAAAAAAGGCAAGAATAAAACTAAAAACCTGCAAGATCATAGGTCAAGAGGAGGCTTTGGCCTCCCCAACTTTTACCTTTATTATCAAGCCACAATTTTAACCAAAAGCAAAGATTGGATAACCCTTCAAAACACAAGATTACTTTCTTTAGAAGGATTCAATCTACAGTCAGGATGGCACTCATTCCTAATGATAGAACCAAACAAAATACCAAAATACTTTAAAAACCATTAAATAAGAAATACATTAATATCGACCTGGCAACAGATTTAAAAAAAAAATCATTATTTAGCAATTCCAAAATGGCTATCCCCAATTGAATCCTTTACCTATCAGACTGCTCTTTCAGCACCAAAAATAATAACCTATTCTAAACTACTAGATCCTAATGACAATATCCTTACAGGGCAACAACTAGAAGAAAACAGAATACTTATAGATTGGTTTACATATACACAAATAAATACAAAATACAAACAACACAAAAATACCCTCGGCTTTCAAAACCCTAATCCTCTTGACTTAACATTATTTGGACCTAACATAAAAATGATCTCCAAATTATATAGCTATTTATTAAAACAGGACACTATAGAAGAGCAAGTCAAAGGATCCATGATTGCATGGACACAAAACTTCAGATATATAATAAAACTTACAGAATGGGAAAAAATATTTACGATTAACTATAAATTGACACCCACCGTATCCTACAAGGAAAATCTATATAAAATGATATACAGATGGCACCTTCCACCAGTTAGGCTCTGTAAAATGTACCCAAATGTATAATACCTATGTTGGAAATGCAAGAAGAATCAGGGAACGTACTATCATTTATGGTGGACTTGCACATACGGCCAAAAATTTTGGACAGAAATTAAAAGAATAATGGACCAAGTCATATCGATAAAGATCACAATCAAACCAGAACTGTTCCTTTTAGGCATTTTCAGACAGAAATTAAACAAAGAAGATAGATACCTTATTATCCAAATACTGACGGCCGTCAGACTAACATACGCACAACAATGGAAAAAAGAAGATAACCCAACAAACTTAAGTATTATTAGTAAAATCATAGAATGCGCTGAATTATCAAAAATAACAATGGAAATACAAAACAAAAATGATTCTGAGTTCTACAAGGCCTGGGAGAAGTGGTACAGATGGTTATCGAATTTTAAAAACAATAAAATAGAAACCAATTAAAATTCCTTATCTTAAACTAAGAGGAAAATATACACAACAGAAATTCTGACTAAAACTGAAACACAATCTCTGTCTGAGTTCAATCCAACCGATAACTATTGACAATATACTAACAACACAACTCACAAACATCTTTTACTCATAAAATTAATAAACATAACCAAAACTAAGTTGTCACAATATATATTCCTGCTAACTTGCAGGTACTACCCCCCCTTTTCTTACTTCATCTAAAATCTTTACTATATTACCTATCTATAAATGCATATAGCAAAGCAGTACTTTATTCTTAAATTACTATATTTCATAGATATAAGACTATGTAAATACGAATACTGAATACAAAATATTTATCTATAGATAAATGTTTGAAATGAATATGCAACAATATATATATGCTACTATGTAAAAAGATTTCTTGCCTCACACCCCTCCTATTTTTCTTTTTGTATTCCCATTCCCCTTTCCCATTCTTAATAAATTAATAAAGTATATATTTTTTTAAAAAAATATCTACATGAAACTGCTGGGTCAGATCATCCAAGGGCATGGGGTGAGGTATCATCAGTACGCTGATGATACCCAGTTGTACATCTTCACCCCATGTCAAGTCAGTGAAGCGGTGGAAGTGATGTGTCAGTGCCTGCTGACCCGCTCCCCAGTATGGAGAATAGGCGTTGAACTCTTAACCTGAATGCCTCTTCTCATATGCAGAGATGTACAGCAGTCACCTCCTTCCCTATGTCTTTTGTGTATTACTTGCCTTTCTTTCTCACCTTAAAACCGAGAGTAGAGTACCTTATCAGTCACCACCAATGAGTCAAGTCTACGGATTCACAAATTCTGGGGAAGGGGCGGATCCAGCAAGCTTTTTTAAGACTGAAGGCTCGGTCCTGATTGGTTAGGACAGCAAGCATACCCATGTGACTGCTGTACCCGCTCTGCGTATAGAAGAGGCATCCAACGCCTGTTCTGTCACAAAAGCCAGTGCTTTCCAAACAAAGCATCTGTTCCTTCCATTCATAGGCATTAACCTGATTATATGAATGGGATTGAACAATTGTTCCAATGGAGAGTCATTTTTCAAGATTTTCAGAAATGGAAGTTGCCTGAACAAAATTATTATTATTATTATTATTATTATTATTATTATTATTATTATTTTAATGGATTTGTATGCTGCCCCTCTCCGCAGTACATGTGTTGGATAGATGGGAGATCATTTGCATATATGCACATGCCTTTAAAGACCTAAACTTCACAATCAACACATGAATTGAAGAATGGTTCTTTTTAAGTTGCATATGTATTAAAAAGAATAGTTCAAATATTAGCAATACTGTTTGAAAAAGGCTGATAAGATCTTTTCAGCCAAGAAGCTTTATCATCTTTGAAATTATAGGCCAACATCTTGGGCAAAGCTGAATTATGTTATTGCTGATCTTGTTTGCTACAATAACCTGTTTCTAACGCAGCCTAATCTTGCTGACCATAGCTCCCCCAGTGCATTTGTCTTTGTTATGCCCAATCAAGATGATCAAATCCAATTGGCACTATTTTTGTTTTTCTTTGTAATTTTAGGCATTTTTCCCAGTACTTTTTATTTTGGCTTTTAACTGGCCCAGATTAACCAGCCAAGTCATTGTTGAAACTTGTTCGGATAGGTTCACTGCTGACAGCCACAGTGAATTTCAAACTGCTAGGCTATTTCCGATTAGATAATTATGTTCTTGTTTGCACAGAAGATTGAGACAAATACATACATCCTTTCAACTTTGGTTTTGGATTGGAAACTGAAAAAAATAAAGTGCCTTATGGGACTTCTTTGAAAGAGGGAGGGAACTTGTCTTGCTTTCTTGGTCAAGAGAAGTAGGGTATCTTTAGAACTAATTGTCCATTTGGCTTTCAACAGATGCAAAAAATGTAGGCACTATTAAAGCTGGTTAGTCCATTGAATAAACAGTGATGGTCTTGAAGACCATATTGTGTAAATTGAATAGTAGTTGGATAGGCCAAGTTCTCTCCCAATGTGCTAGAATGCAACCACAGAGTTCTGGAAAGGAACTGAGCTGAGGAAGTTTTACAAAGACTGCTGTCTAGATCATTCTGCCTCTTAGGTTATAAATTGAAACAAATTGAGAATAGTGACTCATGGTGAATTCTTACTGCATAAGCCATGGGAAAACTATTCCTTGATTCTGAAAGTCTTGCCAACTTGCCTGAAGGAGAAGGCTACGCAGGCCTGACACTATAAAAAATCTTTGTCTTAGGAATACTGGTGCCTTTTTATAATATTCTTGTTTCATTCTTGCATGCTGTAGCTTTATTCAAAATTTAGAGAAAACTATGCATCATCTTTTCCATCTTTATTTACAATACATGAAGGCTTTCCTAAAATCTGAGCCAACAGAACAAATTTGCATTTACCTCATTAATAAAATGCTGTGGGATTTCCTATTTTTGCAAAAACTACTACTTCTTGGGATTTATAATCAAGTCAATGCCTTGTGAATACTGCTCTACAGTCATTCACCTTTTAGGAAGGTTTACAGCAGCACAAATATTTTTTCTGACTTCAATGTTTTAATATATGTCCTTTTTCATTCACCACAATCATAGTTTGCAGCTGTTGTTGAAACATGATCATGGAGCGCAAGGAACAAATACAATATTGTATACGTACTATAGCTTTTAGAAGTAGTGTTTCAAGTTGCCATAAGAGGAAGCTAGAAAACATGATTTTCTTGCTCTGCTCTCTTTGTTTTTTCTGCTGATTCACTATGAGCATACAAATCCAATAAATAAATAAATAAATAAATAAATATTTTAGAGCAAGCCTCAATAAATGTATTTTAGATTTAAGTTTTCATGTATTCTGTTGATCTCATGTATTTGGAAGAACTGTTTTGTAGCTCCACATTGTTCTAATTTCAGATGACAATTGTTATGACTGAGTAATATAGTCTCTTCCTGAAGTAAGGTATATCAACTTATAAATTATTTGACCCTACCCTCCCTCTGTTAGCTGCTCAGCTAATGTTCCAACTTCATGCCACTGCTGTTTGCAAAGAAATTTTCAGCCGCTGTATGTTTCATAGTTTACAGAATCCAATAGTTTTCTTCATCTAAATGTTTAGTTTAAAAGTCTTCCAGTTTTCATCTAATAGGAATTTAACTTTTGAATCTTAGAGTAGGCTTATATTATTAAGCCCACTGTAATTATCTTTTCATTTGACTTGTTAGTCATTAATTCTAATCAAGGTTTGACATTAGTTTTCGATCACTGATCGAAACTTCAAACTGTTCCAAGAATGATTGATTATTTTCTTCCAATACAAGGATCACTTGAGAATCATCGAGAAGTATCATTGTTGTAGAAGTATCCACAGTTCTGTAAAAAGTACATCATGATCAAAGAATGATGTTTTGATTTTGTTCCCTCTAAATACATTTGTCATATTTTTTTATTTTCATGTTTAAATCATTTTTTAAACTATGTGTAGATGTGATTGTGCGAATAATACCTATTACTTTATAGCAACAAACTGATTTAGTTTTGAAAATACATAACTAAATATACATAAATATATCACAGGCAGGTAGTTGGCACATAAAATTGTGTAACAACAGTTAGATAGGAACATAGATGTTTTAATAGACTCTAAAGGAGAAACACAATATGCGAATAAAAAGAAGAAAGAGGTAGCCTATACATATTACACTGAATTATATAATCAGGAAGACACAGAGGAAGATTTAGTTAAGGACTATCCGATCCAAAGCAACTTACTGAGTATATCAGACAAAGAACAAAAAATCTTAAATCGAAAGATTACCCTAACTGAATTAAAAAGCACAATAGATTTTAAAAAAAGAAGACTCCTGGTCCATATGGTATACCTTTTGAACTATATAAAAAGATCCAAAACCCACTCGATCTGATTATGCTTGATCTGTTTAATGAAATTTTGGAACATGGAATTATACCTGAATCTTGGAAGGAAGGCTGTATAACTCACATTACGAAAGATATTCAAAATAAAAACAAGATCCAGAACTACAGACACATCTCACTCTTAAACACAGATTACAAAATCTTTGCAGCCATCTTTGCAGAAGGACTTAAATAACCAGGAATTATAATATCACAAAGACTTGGTTCACTGAAAAAGGACAATTATGACCCCCTAATTAAAAAAAAACAATTAAGGGCCTAGATTCATGGTGCAGTGCAGTGCAATGCCCTACGATATGGCTCCACATGCCACCATAAGTTCGCCATCACGGCCATAGGACCTCAAGCTAATTGTGAATGTATTTAAAAAATTTAAATTGTTTACCTGCCTGCATTTTTTTTTTGCATTGGCATCCTTCAGTCTCGAAAGACCATGGCATCATGCTCTGTCTGCTTTTACGCTATACATATTTTACCAAATTTCTAGTATCTACTTGTTAAAATAATTATGTCAGCAAAACTGTAATCTACATAAGGCTTCAGAACAAAACATCTAAGCAATGGTTTTGAAAGGTCAGCCAATATCAAGCATAGAAACTTATTTCATATTTAATGTCAAGGCCACTGGCTTTTGAGAAAATGATTAAAGAGGAAAGCATGGGATGAGGGATGAGCACATGAAAATTGTAGGGAAGGACTCCAGAGTTCTCTTTTGGTGCCTGATTATGAGGGGAAACTATTACAAAATAAAATGGAGACCTTGCAGATTGTGATGTGGTTCGGATATGATAGCATGTGCTCTGCTCCTGAATGACAGGGGGGCGGCGGGGGGGGGGGAGCAGAGATTGTTTCCTCTTGCATATAATGCTAACAGAATACTCTTTTTCCTGGCCTTTGGATTGTTGCCATCTATTGCTTTGCAAGCTTTTCTCCTAATAAATATTCATAATAGATACACGAACATCATTAAGAACAGAATTTCCTCTTATTAAAACCTTCATCATTCAAGTCTTTGAAACTGAATCCACCCTATGTACACCCCCATGTCATTCTGCTTAAATAGTCCCTTCATTCAACCAAATTGTTAGGATACTGAGCTGCCTTAGAGCACAATTAAATTTGTACTCTAGCATTTTGAGATTGATTGTAAGCCTTAATAATGTATGGGCTTAAAAAATGTTCTCAGTGCAATAATCCTCAGTATTTTTGATTCATGCTGAATAAGATATTAAATGGCCATTCAGATATGGCTAAAACTATATTTCATGCATAAGCAGTTTCAGTTCCAATCTTCTGATTTCCTTTGTCTCTTAGAAGAGAGAAAAAAGTAGAAGAAACAAGCCAGCGCTCCTGATAATAGTACATAATCTGTTGCTTTTCTCTGCTGGTGTTCTCATGGTTTGTTTCTCAACAAAACTACTGTCAGCTGAATTTAAGTCAAAACTTTAATAACTGTCAACCGCAGCAGATGTAGGTGAGATGTTGAAATGAATCAGTAGTTCATGGCAACTTACAACGGAGCTATAATTTTAGATGGTTTCGTTTTTATCCAAAAGTCGGGGGAGGGAAGAGTCCACATATTTGAGATTTTTCTGCTCTCTGGCCCATATTCAATCAACACAATAATGTATGTTTAAGATCATAATGATCTTAAAAGATCTTTCTGGATTGACCAGGTCATGAACTGGTTGGGACTCATAGTAGTACATATATAAAGTGAATGTTTTTTCCAATGGAAAAAATATTTTTCCTAAATTCAAGTGCTCAGTATGAGCAAAACTTAAGAAGAATAAAATGTAGATGCTTGTTTAGACATAATATTTAAACTTATGATTAAACTATTGTTGAGCACCGTGGGAATAAATTGCTGTCAGAGTCATATGTTTTCCCCATGTCTCCTTCCTCCTCCTTCCAGTTTAGAGAACCACTGTCATCCAAATCCAGATGACCAAGATTTACTGTAGCTATAAGAGGAAAGCAAGCCAACACTTTACAGAGCTATTTGAAAGAATCTAATTGTACATAAAATCAACCATTATTTAGAATTTGTGTGACAGTAAACTTGCTTAAATCTAGATACCAGAGGCTTTTGAAAGGAGAATATTGTGAATGAAAGGATCTCTAAAGACGTAAAGAACCAAATGTACACTCTGGTTTTTAGTAATATAGTTAGATTTCATAAGGAGTACTATTTATGATAGGAAACACTACTTTTTCTAATAGTGATAGCACTTAGCAATAAATAGCAGTTATATACTGCTTTACAGTGCTTTACAGCTCTCTTTAAGTGGTTCACTGAGCCAACATATTGCCCCCAACAATCTGGGTCCTCATTTGACCGACCTTGAAAGGATGGAAGTTGGAGTCAACCTTGAGCCTGATGAGATTCAAACTGCCAAATTGCAGTCAGCAGAAGTAGCATGGAGTACTACACTCTAACCACTGTGCCACCATGGCTCTAATGGCCTAGATAGCACAAAAGCTTCACGTTTCCAATTGTTTTTCTCTTGTATTTCTAGTAACTTAGAGGATAATTTGTACATTTATTATACCAGTAGTCCCCAATCTTTTCAACTTTGTAGACTAGGAGTATGAATGAGTGCTGCACTCTCAGTAAATTGATTTATTCAAGGGTTAGTATACAGTGATCCCCCGGTTATTGCGTCCCCGACCATTGCGAACAGGCTAATTTGCGATTTTTGAACCCGGAAGT